>NW_026947506.1:37593747-38328747 GCF_034190915.1 Cavia porcellus | reverse complement strand
TCTGAAACAAACAATGAGTCAAGGGGCAATTTGGAATTCTGTTGAAATGAGTAAAGCTGAAAGCACACTATTCCAAATTTGTGAATGTGAAAAAGCAGTAATCAGAGGAAACTTCACAGCTATAAATTTGTAAAATCTCAAATGAATGATCAAACTTTACACAAATCACTAAAAAGAAGAAACTAAACCTAAAATGAGCAGAAGGATGAAAGTAATAAAGACAAGCTAGAAACTAATAAAATGTAAAATACAAAAATCAATAAAGCAAGAAGCTAGTTCTTAGAAAATATCATCAAAATTGGCAAACCTCTACAAAGACTTACCGAGAAAAAAGGATAACTTAAGTTACCAGTACCCAAAATGAAAGAAAAGAAATTACGGCTGACATTTAAAATTCTAAGCATCTTGTGAACTAGATAAAGACATCATGGTACAATGGTATGTGAGTATCCATAGTTATAGCAGCACAATTCATAATAACTAAAACTTAGAAAAAGTCTATATGTTCCTCAACAGTTGAATAGACAAAGAAAACATGGTCTTCACACACAAAGGAGTCCATGTGTCGGCCAGGAATGTAGCTCAGCATCACAGCACTTGCTTGGCAAACAAGAGGTTTGATCCCTAGTACCAAAATAAAAAGGCCATGTGTCATGGTTCACTGAATTCTGAAAAAGATGCCTGACCATTGAATGGGTAAAATGATCTTTTCAAAAAATGATGCTGGGAGAACAGGATGGTCACTATAAAAGAGTAAAGAGGGACCACTGAATATAAATCCTAACTCAGAATGTATCAAAAATGTGAAGATAAGATCTACAATTATGCAAATCTTGAAAGAAAGCCAAGGGAGTAAAATTTCATGATCTCAAATACAAATTCTTAGAGATGAACCAAAGCACAAGTAAAAATGAAAAATTCATCTATTGTACATTATCAGAATTGAAAATTGTAACTTTAATAGACACTACCAGGAAAGTAGGTGAAAAAAGTTGCATGTCTTGTATCTAGTAAAGGAACTGTACCCAGAAATTATAAACAAATTTTGGAACATAACAAAAATAATTAAACTTACAAATAATAAAAATATTTTATCACATGTTTGTCTTAAGAAGATATTGCACAGAATCATTAACATCAGTGAAATGAAGATCAAATCCATAGTGTTATCCCATTTCAGACCCATTAAGATGGATATAATTAAAATCATGAGAAAACCAAGTGTTGGATGGGATGGAGACAAATGGAAAACATTCTGTCAGTTCCTTAATAAGATAAGCACATTTACATTGTAACTCAGCTGTACATTCCTGAATACCACCCAGAAACATTTAAAAAAACAGGATTTTAAGCATAATGTTGTGAGGAATTGTTCATAAGACAGTATTTACAATTACTAAAATGCAAAAATACCTCAAATGCTCATCAACTAACAATGAGTGATAAGCAAAATATATTATGGTGGTCTAAAAAAGAAAGTATGTGAACATATTTCACTTAAAATATAGTGCTAAATGAAAAATTACAGTCACAAAAGACCATATATTCTATAGTTCCATGTATATGAAGTGCCTAGAAAAAGCAAATCTGCAAAAACAGAGTAATCAGTGACTGACTGGGGCAAAGAGTGTGGGAATTGAAAGTGCAAAGGTATGATGTTTCTCAGGAATGAAAATATTCTACAATTACAATGTTGATGGATGCATATTTCTTTTATAAGAGTACTAAAAACATTGCATTGCCTATTGTAACACGAAAATTTTTCAATATGTGAGTTACATCCCCAATAAACTATTACAATAAAAAGAGGCAGGTAGGAAGTTGAAGAGGGAATAGTCTACATACCTACTGAGAGAAGAAATGGACTCAAAAAATCAAATCTGAAGAGTTTGCTGGCTTTTGACACAAAGGGATCATGTGGGTTGTTGAGGGAATCAACGTTCACCCCAAATGCTGTTGCAATGATTATATCCATGCTGTAGGCCCCAAAGATTCTGGGTGAAAAAACAGGAGAAACTAAAGTCTGCATCTCTTCTATTACAAACTGTTCAGGAAGTGGGACTCAGTCACACACCAGAAAGACGTGGAGAGCCACATTAGGTCAGAAGAACTACACGCTGGACCAGCTGAACGCTCTCTGCTGCCCTCACTCTCACTCATGGGGTTGTTAAAGTGAGTCAGTGATATAATTGCCCTTGTGCTCCAGGTGATGAGAACCTATGTGAGTTAGACTCTGAGCTTGTGGCATTCGGTCATTGAGACTCACAGGCAGACATACTATGACAGTATGTGTGGAATGTAGAAGATAAATGTGTGAGCACTATTTAGCAGGACTCTTCCTAGGGGACACAAAAGCTGATACTGACCTAGGTCTTGTCTCACCACACAATGTTTCCTGAGCTGATCCTCTTCAGCACATCACACGACAGCAACAACCTGCTCTGAACACCCAGAAAAATCATTCCACCTTCTCAGCATCCCTTACTCAACTTCTTGGTAGATCTATTCCACCCACAATACAGGAGTCTGAGGCTTCCCTGGGGCAGAATCATTTTGGTATAATGTAAAAAACAAAAATTATCCTCATTAATAATTATATTTAGCTTGTGGTTATACATGCTTGTCATCCCAGTACTTGGTAGACTGAGGGCAGGAGGAGCAGGAGTATAAAGCCAGCCTGGACTACACAGTGAGTGCAAGCTCAGCTTGACTACTTAGCAAGACTTTGTCTTTAAAAACCAGCCAGGTGTGGTGGTGCATGCCTTTTATCCCAGCACTCAGGAGGCTGAGGCAGGAGAATTGCTGTGAGTTCAAGGCCAGACTGAACCACATAATGAAGCCCTGTCTCAAAAACAATTTAAAATATAATAATTATTGCTATTATTACATTGCTGTTGAAAACTGATTCGCAAGATACAAGAGTTAAGTGACCTCATGTCCCCAGTTTTCCCAGTATGCTCTGTAGAGTATCTATATATTTTAAAAATATCAGGTTTACACAATCATTGATATAGTTGTGCTCTTTCTCATTTCTCTCTCTCTCTCTCTCTCTCTCTCTCTCTCTCTCTCTCTCTCTCTCTCTTTGTCTCTCTCTTTGTCTCTCTCTCCCTCTTTCTCTCTGTCTCTGTCTGTGTCTCTCTCTGTCTCTCTGCCTCTCTCTCTCTCTCTCTCTCTCTCTCTCTCATAAAAGGAAGGAGAAATGCTATGAGGGTTGAATATTTAAAATTTTACTCTATCTAAAAAAAACCATGATGAAGTTTAAGCTGTTTGAAGCTTTACGTGGTAATTCCTGCCCCATCCACTGACTTTCACTGTGCACCAAGTAAATTCTCCTACTATTCCTCAAGCTTTACACTTACAACATTTTAAGGTCATACCTCTTCCTTCAAAAGCATGTATCTTATGCCTTGATAGCCAAAGTGATGAATAACTTTGGTTCCGGTACTCAATGGAGAAAACACTTTGCCCCCCAAATGACCTGTCTTCTCTTGGAATCCACCATCCTTCTTGGATGAACTATTGAAGCTGTAACACCACACTCTGGATTAGCACCTGGATTTAATACCTGGCTGCTGAAGTAACTTAACAAGGAGAATTTCAGTTTTTTGCAAACAGATATAAATTGAGGAGCAATCTGAGGCATCATGTAGTTTTCTGACGCAACTACAGGGCATCATGTCAACTTGGACATTAAGTGGGTGCACTTAATTTTTCAAGTAAGAACAGATACTTACTCCTTCAGTTGAACAGGTTTGCCTTTCTCTGCTTCTTGCCTCAGGTTTTTGACTAACACATCTCCATACTGTTTAATGATGGGGAACATCTATGTATAAAACACAACAGCATTTGTAACTAAATCCGTAGATTCAGGCCCCAGAATGAAGAGACATTATCAATCATAAAGCAATATGTGACATTTTTAATAATTAAGTTTATAATGGGTCTTCCAGGACATAAAGACAAAAGACTATTCTGACAATGCCCCAACTCAGAGGACTACACCTTCTACAGAGAAGAGGATCTTAGTTTCTAATTGTCCCCACATTCACTGTTAAGTTCTCAATTAAAATCCTCTTAATTTCTTACTTCCTTGAGTTTTCCACTGGTGAAGTTTTGAGACAACTGTGTTCGTATTCTCTTCCATTCCTCATCCTTAGAGATGGAGAGAGCTTTTTTCATAAATCCTGCTGGAAAAATCGACTAAAGGCCAAGAAAAAGACAATTTATCATTCTTAAGCATAGACATCACACAGTTACAGAAGATCTGTTAAGCACGCAGCACTTGTCTAACATTAATGACTATTAGGTGGCAGACCCCATGATAGGTGCTCAGTAAGTATTTGTCATGCCTTCTGTGAGTGCGCTGAGGACATCTAGCCACCTGGTGCAGTTTCAAGCCTTTATATTTCAGTTGCTTTTTAAATACAAATGTCTTTGGTCATGGAAAACAAATATAAATACAAATTGTCAGAGAAAACTGTTCTTTCAGATTAAGAGACTAGAACAGTGGTGTCATGTGTATGGCGCACATGTTACAATAAATGTTTATGATTGAAAGCTCTAAAAGACGTCCTTCTTCTTCCAAGATTGTGCAGTATAGAAATGGTTAGTGACAGACAGAAAGGAGGCTTGGAAAATTATATAATGCCTCAGACCGATCCTCAATTTATATCCATCTGAAGCTAGAGTAATGTAGAAAAATAGGGATATCTTGCTATGATGATTTTTTAAATTATAAGTATGAAATATTAAGAACAATGCACAATTCTTTTTTCAGGAATACAACTAAAGAGAAATATAATTCTATTTCCTAGATATTTTTCTCCTTGCTCGGGCAAAACCTAAATTTAAGTGATGAAAGGTTTATTTTGGTTCACAGTTTGTAGAGGCTTCAGTTCATAGGTGGCTGGTTTCAAGGCAAAGTGGCGTGGCAGGGAGAGTAACAGAGGAATAACAGATCATGGCACACATAAGGCAAGAGGCAGCAAAGCAATGAGGTAGCAAGCAGAAAGCAACAACAACAGGTCTCTTTCTATGCCGTACGTGCTATTCAGGCATTGCTCACAGGCAGGGTAGGCCTCCCCATTTCCACACCCAGAACTATGTGAAACCTATCAGTGGGAGCCTTTAGTAATCATAAACCCTTAGTCCCACTATCATACAACTCATTTCCATAGTCTAGATCCAGCCATCTCTAAAAAACCCACTTATGACTACATGAGGCTTTGAGGGGACATTAGACACAAGCCATAATAATTTCCCTACTTGGAACTATTTTCCAGCTTCCTTAACTCCATTTTGTTTTAAAATGGAATCTTTGATATTCCTTTATTGTTAAAACTCAAAAAATAGGGGAAAGGGGAAGCTTTCTCTACTTGAAAATAGAAGCTACAGAAAATTCTTCAGATAATCTCACTCTGCATGGTGAAAGATGCAGGGTTCCTTAAGAGTAGGAACAATTTTTTAAAATCTAGTCTCAACACTCTCACTCGGTGTCATGCTGAAGTCCTAGGGCGAACAACAAGAAAAATAAAAGAGCTTCAGACTACAAAGAGAAAGATAGAAGTGTCCATATCTTCAGGTGAGATAATAGTCAAGGCAGATCTCAAAGATTACACACACAAAAACAGCTTGTATAACTAATAAGTTAGTTCTGCAATATTGTAGGATTTGAGGTCAACAAAAATTAAGTAAGAGTTGTATGTAACAACAGTAATATGTGGAAACAATAAGAAATCAATACCATTGACAAATGCTGCAAAGAAAATGAAACCTGAGGTATAGGTTTTAAGAAATTTATATAGTGTCTCTATGCTGAAAACTATAAAAAGTTGATGATAAGAATCAAAGAAAACCCAAAAACTGGAAAAAGATTTTAATGAACTCTCTCTCAGACAAGGGACTCTTGTCTAAAACATATAAAGAATTAAAAAACCTCAGACCCCCAAAATTCAAAGATCCAATCCAAAAATGGGCATCTGAGTTGAATACATACTTCTCAGATGAAGAAATACAAATGGCAAATACATACATGAAAAAATGTTCATCATCATTAGTCATTAGAGAAATGCAAATTTGTTGGTTTTCTTGATCCTGGCCATTCTTTCAGGAGTGAGATGGTATCTCAGTGTGGTTTTAATTTGCATTTCTCTAATGACCAATGATGATGAGCATTTTTTCATGTATTTAGTTGCCATTTGCATTTCTTCATCTGAGAATTGCGTATTCATCTCAGATGCCCATTTTTGGATTGGATCTTTGGATTTTGTAGGTCTGAGGTTTTTAATTCTTTATATGTTTTAGACAAGAGTCCCTTGTCTGAGAGAGAGTTCACTAAAATCTTTTCCCAGTTTGTGGGTTTTCTTTTCACTATGCTGGAGATTTCTTTTGACATGCAGAAACTTTTTAATAAGAAGTGGTCCCAGTTATTGATTTTGGGAAATATTTCCTGTGCGGTTTGAGTCCTGTTCATGAATTCTCTACCTACACCTATGTCGGAAAGGTTTCTACCCAATTTGTCCTGCAATAAATTTAGTGTTTCTGTTTTAATATTCAGATGTTTGACCCATTTAGATTTTAATGCAGTGCATGGTGATAGACATGGGTCTAGCTTTAGTTTTCGGCAAATGGAGAGCCAGTTTTTCCAGCACCATTTATTAAAGAGACTGTCGTTCTTCCAATGAACCTGCATGGCTCCTTTATCAAAGATAAGGTGGTTGAGTGTGTTTGTAGTTGTGGTTGTATCTTCTAATCTATTCCATTGATCTTCGGCTCTGTTTCGATTCCAATACCATGTTGATTTTACTACTGTTGCTTTGTAGTATAACTTCAAGTCAGGGATTGTGATGCATCCTGCTTTGTCTTTGCTGCTTAGAATTGCCATTGCGATCCTAGGTCTCTTCTGGTTCCAGATAAAATTTAGGAGTGATTTCTCTAGATCTATAAGGTATGTTGATGGTATTTCTATTGGGATTGCATTGAATCTGTATAACAGTTTTGGGAGAATGGCCATATTCACAATGTTTGTTCTTCCTATCCATGAGCAAGGGATGTCTTTCCATTTTCTGAGATCATCTTCAATTTCCTTTTTCAGTGTATTATAATTTTCACAGTATAAGTCTTTCACTTTTTTAGTAAGAGTAATTCCTAAATATTTCATTTTTTGCTTGCTAATGTGAATAGTCCAGTTTCTCTTATTTCCCTCTCTGTGATTTTGTTGTTCGTGCATAGGAATGCTATTGATTTCTGAGTATTGATTTTGTATCCAGCCACATTACTGAATTTATTTATTGTATCTAAGAGTCTTTCGATGGAGTTTAGGGGGTCTTCTATGTAGAGTATGTCATCTGCAAACAATGACAATTTAACTTCTTCTTTTCCTATCTTAACCCCTTTTATTTCTCTTTCTTGCCTAATTGCTCTGGCTAGTACTTCCAGTACTATATTAAATAGGAGTAGTGATAAAGGACATCCTTGTCTTGTGCCTGATTTTAAAGTAAAGGCTTTCAATTTTTGGCCATTTGGTATGATGCTGGCTGTTGGTTTATCATAAATGGCCTTTATTATATTGAAGTAAAGACCATCTATTCCAATTTTCTGTAAAGTTCTTATCATGAATAAATGTTGGACCTTATTGAAGACTTTTTCTGCATCTATAGAAATGATCATGTGATTCTTATTTTTGGCTTTATTGATATGGTGGATTACGTTTATTGATTTGCGTATGTTGAACCATCCTTGCATTCCTGGGATGAATCCCACTTGGTCATGGTGTATAATCTTCTTGATGATTTGCTGCATCCTATTTGCCAATATTTTATGGAGAATTTTTGCATCTGTGTTCATTAAGGAGATCGGTCTATAGTTCTCTTTTTTAGTTGGGTCTTTCTCATGTTTTGGTACTAGAGTAATATTTGCTTCCAGGAATGACTTAGGAAGGATTGCTTCCCTTTCAATTTCATTGAATAGTTTGAGGAGTGTCGGCATTAGGTCTTCTTTGTATTTCTTGTAGAATTCTGCAGTGAATCCATCTGGGCCTGGGCTCTTCTTGGTGGGTAAGGGCTTAATTACATTTTCAATTTCAGTAACAGAGATTGCGTTATTCAACAGTTTTACATCCTCTTGATCTAGCTTTGGTACTTCATATGTTTCTAAGAATCTGTCTATTTCTTCTGTGTTATCAAACTTTTGAGAGTAGAGGTTTTCGAAACAGGTGTTGATTTTCTGTATTTCTATTGGGTCTGTAGTGATTTCACCTTTTTCATTTCTTATTGCATGAATTTGAGCTTTTTCTTCCCTTTTTAAAATAAGGTTGGCTAGGGGCTTATCGATTTTATTTATTCTTTCAAAGAACCAACTCTTTGATTCATTGATTCTTTGGATTGTTTCCTTAGTCTCTATTGCATTGATCTCTGCTCTGATTTTTATAATTTCCTCTCTTCTTTTGGCTTTGGGCTTGACTTGCTCTTCTTTTTCTAGCCCTTTAAGGTGTAGCATCAAGTCATTTATTTGTATTCATTCTGTTTTCCTGATGTGAGAACTCAGTGCAATAAATTTTCCTCTGAGGACGGCTTTCATTGCATCCCACAGATTCCGGTAAGTTGTATCTGCATTTTCATTTTCTTTTAGGTATTGTTTAATTTCTTCTGTGACCCACTGATTACTCAAGAGTGTGTTATTCAGTTTCCATGTGTTTGGGGGATTTTTCCAGTATCTTTTATCATTAATTTCTAATTTCAGAGTGCTATGATCCGATAACATGCAAGGGATGATTTCAACTCTTTTGCATTTGTTTAAATATGTTCTTTGAGCTAATATATGGTCTATCTTAGAGAATGATCTGCTGAGAAGAATGTGTATTCTGATGTTGTTGGGTGGAACATTCTGTATATGTCTATCAAACCTATTTGTTCACAGGTGTGATTCAGTTCTGTTATTTCATTGCTCATTTTTTGTCTGGTTGATCTGTCCCTTGGTGTCAATGGCGTATTAAGGTCTCCTGTTACAATTGTGTTACAGATAATTTGAGTTTTCATTTCTGTTAATAATATATGTGCACCTATGTTTATAGCAGCACAATTTGTAATCGCCAGATCTTGGAAACAACCCAAGTGTCCATCAACTGAGGAATGGATAAAAAAGTTCTGGTATTTCTATACAATGGAGTATTATTCAGCTATAAAGAAGTATCACATTGAGATATTTATCAGTAAATGGGCGCAGCTTGAGACCATACTCATAACTGAAATAAATCAATCTCGCATGTGTGAATACCGAATAGTTTCCTTAATGTAAGTAATGATTCAAATATATAAAATATGTGGTAATCATGATTCCCCATTATGTGGCCATGAAGCCTTATAAAGTTTTCACTTATTAATTAGAAAGGCTTTATTCTTGGCTTCTTGATATGGAAATATTTTAAGCTATAGTATATGAAGTTTTATCCAAATATTTCAAGGAAAAAGACAGACACTATGGTAACTACTTTAAGTCGGGTTATTTGGTGGTGAAGCACTAGGTTGCTGAAAAATTTTAAAAATTAGGATATATAATAGTAACTCTTTTTCATTTCCTATTAACTTGGTTTGAAGTCCTGTAATACTCCCACAATCTTGTTTTGACTGATTAGACTCTGTTCCATTCTGTATGATAGTATCAAGTTTGAGGGTATAGGCAACTACTTTGAAGGCAATAAGATTCACTAAGATGCCCATTCTGGTTTGAATATTGTCTCCTTTGGAAGTCCTGTAATGTTTGCAATGTTTAAGTTTTATTGGTCTTGTTCTCTACTGTTTTGTCCAACTTTATAATATCTAATGAGATAGACAATTCTTTTTAAGGAAACAAGAGACAACGTTGATAACCATTGTTGATAACCTTGTACTCTGTTCTACATCATGTGCTATGTCTATCCTTGGTTTTGACTGACAGCTTTGTTTTGCCATATTTGACTTTATTTTCTCCCCCCCAAAAAAGTAATAAGAACTAAGGAGTAATAAAATCCAAAATGTGTAAATTTTATTGTGAAAAAGAGTGGGGAAAATAAAGAGCTCTAACGGATATAACAGCAAGTGTGTTTAGGGGTGTTAAATAGCTGACTATATTAATGTTTTTGGATCATAGAACACAGCTGTTTGCAGTCTCTCTGTTTGAATGTCCACTTTGTATTCTTTGATACTGTGATTTGAGCAACTATTTCCAAGATGATAATATGTAATCTATTAACAGGTGATTTCTTACTGTTATGTTTTTTTTTGTAGTTCTGTATTACATGTACCCTTATACTGCTTTGTTTTGTTTTGTGTTTTTCTCTTTTTCCTCTTAAATAAAATTTAAAAAAAATAAAAATAAATAAAACAATATGAAATTTACTAAAATTTAGCACAGAATTCAAAACCAAGCATCAAAAAATATCCTGGGTCCTTACAGATTTACTCAATTCTATAAAAATAGAGTAAATGAATTCTACAAGAAATTTAGAGAACAACTAGTGTCCCTACTCCTCAAAGTCTTTAATGAAGTTTAAAGGCAAACAGTACTCTAAAATTCATTCCTGGAAGCAAGCATGATCCTATTACCCAAACCAGAGAGGGATCCAACCAAAAAGAAACTACAGGCCAATTTCCCAAAAGAACACAAGTTCAAAAGTCCTCAGTGAATTACTTAAAAGCAGAATGTAGCAAATAATCAAGAAGACTATACAGCATGACTAAGTTAAGATCCATTCCAGGGATGTAAAGATGGTTCAGGCTACCTAAATCAGTGAATAATCTTCTCAGTAGATGCATAAAAAGCATTTGACAAAATGCTTCACCCATCAATGATTTTTAAGACTCTACTGAAAGTTAGAATAGATGATCTTTATTTCAATCTGGTAAAAGCCAACAGCCAACATCATACTAAATGGACAAGTGTCAGGGAATATAGCTCTGTGGCACAGGGCCTGCCTGTCAAGTGTGAGGTCCTGAGTTTGATTCCTGATACAAAAAAAGCACATAGACAAAAACTGAAAACTTTCAATATAAAATCAATAAAAAGGCAAAATGTCCACGATCACTACTGCTATTCAATTCTAGAAACATTAGCCAGAGCAGTTAGAAAAAGAAATAAACAAAGAAAAAATAATAGAAAAAGAAGTTAAATTGTCATTATTTGCAGATGACATGATATTCTATACATAAAAACCCAAAAACTCCACCAAAAGACTTCTAGATTTAATAACCAGGTTCAGTAATACAACTGGATACAAAGTCAGCACTCAAAAATGAAAAGCATTCATATACACAAATAAAAACTCACTGAGGGGGAAATTAGGGAAACCACATATTTCACAATAGAAACCAAGAAATGAAATACCTGGAAAAAAACTTAATGGAGGTAGAAGATCTCTACATTGAAAACTACAGTTCTATGAAAAAGGAGATTGAGAAGCATATCAGAAAATTGAAAGATGCCCCTTGCTTTTGGGTAGGAAAAACCAATAAGGTGAAAATGGCCATAATTTTAATACTGGTATATAAATCTAATGCAATTCTGATCAAAATTCCATAGCGTATCGCACAGAATCAGAAAAAGCAATCCTAAAATTCATATGGAACAAGAAGAGATCCAGCATAGTAAAAGCAATTTTGGGCAATAAAATCAAGGAAGCAGGCATCACAATCCCTAACTTGAAATTATACTACAAAGCTACTGTGATAAAAAAAAATCACAGTACAGGCAAAAAAGGAAATTAAATAAATAAAATAAAATAACAGACCTTAGGATCAATGGCATAGATTGGAAGACGCAGAATTCACACCAAACTACATAGTCATCTTATCTTTGACAAAGGAGCCAACTACCTTTACTGGAAGAAATATATTATCCTTAATAAATACTGCCTAGAAAAATGATTTCCATGTGCCAAACATTAAAACTAGGCCCATATTTTTCACCAGGCATTATACTAAAGCCAAAATGGATAAAATATCTGAATATTTAAGCAGAAACCCTAAATCTGAGAATAGGTAAAATTTCTTCAGACACTAGCGCAGGAAAAGACTTTATGAACAAAGTTCATAAAGAAAATATAACAAAGAATCAATAACTGGAATGCCATCACATTAAAAGTCTTGCACAGAAAAAAAAAAAAACTACTAACAGAGGAAAGAGACAACCCACAGCGTGGGGGAAATATTTTCCAGCTGTTTCCCAGGCAAAGTACTTGTATCTGTGATATATAAAAGCCAAAAACATCAGACTCCCCACCAAAAAAAATTTAAAGACCAAATCCAAAATTTGGCATCTGAAATAAATAGATACTTCTCAAATGAAAGATTATAAGTAGCAAATAAATATATTAAAAATTTTCAACATTCTGGTCATTTGAGAAATACAATTTAAAACAATCCTTAGATTCCAACTCACTGCCAAAGGAATGGCTAATACCAAGAATTCAACCAATAACAACTCCTGGCAGGGCTGTGGTGAAAAAAGAACTGTTGTTGTGGTTATAGATTGCTGCAGCCATGGGGAAAATCAGTGTGGAGAGCCTCAAAATCTAAAACTAGAGGTTCCACTTGACCCCGTTATCTCCATTCTTGGTATCATCCTGAAACAATTAAAAGCAGCATACACAGTGATATATGCAGACTCATGTTGATAGTGGCAGTTGATAATAGCAAAGACTTGGAAACAGCCCAAATGCCCCTTAGCTGATGAATGGATAAAGAAAATGTAGGGATTATTTAAACAAGTACTATTCGGCCATAAAGAAGGACAAGCTTGAGACATTTCTAGGTAAATGGGTGTGCTTTGAGAAGATACTATTAAGTAAAATACACTGGATGCATTGTTTCTCTGGTGTAAGAAACCAAAAGTGTAAATATGAATCAATATGTTTAATGAGTATTTGGAAATGAGAAGAAAATGTTCAAATCAGAAGAATGGACAAGGGTGGGAAAAGTAGAGATCAAAAACAAAAAGAAGGAAAATGGAAACAAAGGTTTGCAAATAAGGAGGGGAAGAGAAATTGAAGGAAGGGGAGGGGAGGGACAAAGAAGCAGCCAGATACACCATGTACAGTACTAATTCCCTATAATGAATGTTACCACTAGGTATATCTAAAGTTTACCAATAAAATAAGAAACAAAAACAAAAAGAAAGACTGAACCAAAGAATCAAATAAGCCTAACTGAGCTTTGACCATATGTGCTTCAGCGGAGGGAAGATGGTCTCCCCAAAAATGGCACTGGAACAGCTCGATAGCCATAGGCAAAGATTAATCTTACATAAACATCATCCATTATTTTTTAAACATAAAATAGATCATAGATTTAAAAGGAAAGCATAAAACTGTACAACTTCGGGTCCCATATTGAACTCACTTGGAAGAGGTAAGTCCAGTCTTAAAGGAACCAGTTGAGTAAACTGTTTTTTGGTGCTGAAAGCATTCAAACTACAGATGATAGTTTAAGAGAACATTTTGAGAACTGAGACAGTCACAGGTTATGTGATAATGAAAGGCCCCCAAACACAGTGCTTCCGGGGCTTCGGTTTTATGACTTACGCTTATGTTGAAGTGGGTGCAACAATATGCTCTTGACAACACCTAGTTAATGAGTGTATAGTGAAACCAAAGAGACCTAATTCTAGAGAGAATTTTGTAAAACCTGATGCTCACCTAACAGTGAAGAAAATTTTTGTCTCTCTTAAAGATTCAGAAGGGTGTAATTTGAGAGACTACTTTGAAAAGTATGAGAATATTGAAACCATAGAAGTTATAGAAGACAGGGAGAGCCGGAAAAAGAGAGGATTTGCTCCTGTCACTTTTGATGATCATGATACAGTTGATAAAATTATTGTTCAAAAATACCACACTATTAATGAGCATAACTGTGAAGTGAACAGGTCTCTTTATAAACAAGAGAAGCGGTCTGCAGATCACAAAGAGGTCATGGAGAAAGATCTGTCAACTTCATGGGTTGTCGAGAAAACTTTGGAGGTGGTGGAGGAAATTTTGTTTGTGGTGGAAACTTCAGTGGAAGAAGAGGCTATGGTAAAGGAGGAGGTGGCAGCAGAGGTAGTTATAGAGGTCATGGTGGATATAACGGATTTGGAGATGATGGTGGACGCTATGGTGGTGGGCCTGGCTATAGTAGTAGAGGAGGACAGGTGGTGGTAGAACAGGATATGGAAAGCAATGTAGTGGGTATGGTGATGATAGTAGAGGATACGATGGTTACAGTGAAGGAGAGAAGGTGGTGGTAACTATAGTGGTGACAGGAACTATAAAGATTTTGGATATTATAGTGGACACCAGCAGTCAAACTACAGACCCAGTAAGGGGAGCAGTTTTGATGGCAGAACCTCTGGGAGTCCCATGGTAGTGGTGATGGATCTTGTGGTGAAACTGGAAGGTATGGTAGCAGAACATTTTAAAGAAACAGCAAAAAAAGGCTTTAGTTCTTAGCAGGAAAGAGAGTGAGAAGTTATCAGGAAAGCTTCAGGTTACTTTGAGACATTTGCATTACACAAACTGTAAAATTCTACCACAGAAGGAACAATGATGCATAATCAGAAAAGTTACGGTAGCTTAAACAAGAAACTCTTCTGGTTCACGACTATCATAGCCACATTTTGCAAAAAGTGCAGCTGTTGATTAATGTAATTTAGTGTCAATTAAATGTACACTCCTGAGGTCTTTTATCTGTTGAAGCTTTGTCTTTTTATTTATTTTCATTACATCAGGGATATGTCCCTGTAAATTCTGGCAATGGTGCCAAGAATAAAAAACTAATAAATTTTTAACTTAAAAAAAAACTATAAGCCAGAAGTGGTGGAACATGCCTGAAATCCTAGCACTGGAGAGGCTGAGGCAGGAGGATGAAGTTTGAGACCAGCCTGGGCTACAAAATGAGCTCAAGGCCAGCCTGAACTGCATAGGGGAACCCTGTCTCCAAAAAGCAAAAAATTCCAGGTCTTTCCAAAAGCCTGGCAAACACACACACACACACACACAAACTACACAACTTTTACCAAATACACATACAGAGAGACATCCATACACTCTCACACACAATAAATAAATCATTAAGCATTATCAGACTTGATACCAAAAGCAAAATCTTTTTTTAAAAATCAGACAAGCTGGGCATGATGGCACAGCCCTCGGAAGATCGCTGTGAGTTTGAGGGCATCCTGTACTACATAGCGAAACCCTGTCCCATAAAAGAGGAAGAAGAAAAATAATGAGAAGGAAAAGGAGATGTGGAAAGAGAAAGTGAAGGAGAGGAAGAAAGAGAAGGAGAACAAACAGCAAGCTATGCATCAGGACTATACAGGATTAGCATACTTAGGGGAAAGAATACTTACGTATCTTGACTGTCCTAATTGCTATCAAATATGATCATGTGATACATTTACAGACAGGTACACAAACACATACATGCTAGCAAATGAATTCATAAAATCAAGGAAATGTATATAAACTTGGATTGTATCAATGTTAATCTCCAATTACTTATTAACATGAATATGTTCTGTTTACACTTATGCAACATATAACCTTTAACAAAAGCATCATAAACCTCCCCATATATCATATATTCAACTTCCTGTGAATTTATGTTTCAAAAAACTTCTTGATTGTGTATTTTTGAGACAGGGTCTTTTTATGTAGCTTCAGGGTAAATTTGAAATCACTAGACAGCCTAAACTGACCTTGAACTCACAGCAGTCTTCTTCCTCAGTCTCTTGAGTGCAAGAATTACAGGCATGTGCCACTACATCCACAACAAATTAAGAATGTAATAAAAAACAAATGAAATTTTACATTTATTTTAACATTTACTTTGTTTGTTTTGATACAGAGATTGAACTGAGGACCTTTTACTTGCCAGGCAAGCCATGCGCTGCTGAGCTACATCCCCAGCCCAACATTTACATTTTCTAAATACATACTTACCCGCCGGTTTGTGAACACAGAATAACATTCTTTAACTAGAACTGCTTTGATCATGTCAGGTTCTGTGATGGACAACACAGGCCTTGGACCATCATACAACCTGTATTGAGAAAGCAGAGATAATTAAATGTAACAAACAAGATTCTACATTTGAAACTTTGCCAGGAATCTAGATCTTTGACCCTGGTATTATATAATCTATACCCCTAACAGTCAAATGCATAGCAACATTAGCTATAATTCAAGTTGGGGATGCTGACCATAGAAGCCACTAGAGCTTTCACAAAATGTAAGGTTATGTTGTCCAAGCAAGGAAGAAACAAAAGATGAAATACCATTTCAAAGAGATCATAACTAGAAATAAAACTGGAATTGTTCTTCCTACATCTAGGTGATGTGAGCATGAGTATTGCTTATACCATCCTCTGAAATGCTTTGTATGTTTAAAATATTTCAATATCGGTGCTGGGATGCAGCTCAGTGGTGGTCTGCTTTCCTACTATATATTCAACTGTTAGTATAACCCCAATGCCACAAAAATTAAAATTTAAAATGAAATAAAATATTTCTATATCAAAAAATATATTGCATCGATGACAAAGTCAAATTATCAAGTGCTCAAGAGTATTTAATGTTGTAAGGAGAAATGGGGGTCAGAACAATGGAGACCAAGTACTTTGTCCTTGCCATTGGATTATGTTGTATCTGTGGCCCATGTCATGTTCGTAGACTATTGGGGCCAGCAATGTGGTTCCTAAGGACTCAGGAAATTAAGAGGTAGGAAAGGCAAAGCTTTCTCCCACCTGCTTGTGGCACAAAGTCCATGATTACACCCCTCCCACTGGTCTCCAAGCCTTCAGCAGCTGTGAAAGGGAACAGCTGCTGCAGGGAGCACAGAAACCACCGTGAATGTAGTCCACAGGAAAACAGTAGTTTTAAACACGTGCTACAATAATTTGTCAAAGCCAGAAAAAAGTCTTGACTTGAAATCAAAAGTAAATAAAAACAATGCCACACTTGCTGGAGAAGTTTAAAGCACTGAGCATAAACTATTTCCCAATCTTTTATCTTAATTTTCAGGTCATATTTCAAAAGTACATACTAAATTTAAAATTGATGTGAAGTTGGAGCATTTCACTGAAAGGTAATTTATGTTATATGATCATACATTTATGAGCACATAGCAGAAGGGTCCGAATTACTACCTTTTATGCATTTAAAGAGAACCTAAGAAAGGGAAAATAGAGAAGAGGAGAATGGTCATACACTGCACAGAAAATAAAGATAAGAGTCTCTGGGCCATCAAAGCATGGAGAATAGTCATAATATACAACATTCTAAACTTAATTCAACTGTGGACCTTGACACCTGGTGACCTAGGGGACTCTTGAGAGGACAAACCTCCAAAACCTTCATAGTATAAAAACTGCGTATTCCAAGTGCTCTGGGCTAAAACTGTCCTCACGTATTGAGTATTAATTTTTACAAGTCTACCCTTTGGAAGTTTCTGAAATACTCACCCCCACATATTTCCATACTTTTTATGGCACTCTATGTCAAAATTCCATATACCCTGAGAAGAGAAAAATATCCATTACTAGTCTAACCTTACTGGCCATATGTTTAATTGGAACACAAACTATTCAAACCCCATGCAATCAAGCTTACTGTCCCTCACTGGAGGTAAAAAGAAGTTGATATTCATAGACATCTGACATAAAATACTGGGAACTTTAAAGTTATTCTTGACTTTCTTAAGAATTGAACTTATTGAAATAATTCTCCCAGACAATAAACACTAAGGACCTATTTGTCTTTCCACAGCACTTTTGTTTGTGTATATGTTGTCTCTAAAATCCTGAAAAGCTCTGAATTATTCCCTTCATGATCCCATGAAAAAAAACTAGACTGGGGAAAATTGAGTGAGTCTCCATGGCTGGCACATTATTTGTTTACTTCATCACCTTTCAGTGATCTCACAAGCACTCTTCTTATTCTGGTCAAATTAGGAAGTTGAAGGCACCAGGGACCAACTTTAGTCTAGCTGGTTCAAGGAATTCAGGGGGATGTTGAGTGAAAAAATGATCAAGTAAGGAGTTACAAAGTAATCGTCCTTTCAGCATTCCAGTTCAACGTGGAAAGATGGAGAAGTGTCACCTCTATACATAGGCACAGCACGTAAAATACTGAGCTATATACGAAAGAGCACATCTGACAGGTGAAGGGGAAATTATTGCTCTTTCAATGAGGATGACAAAGTATGAATCTTGAAGCTGTTATTAGAAAATGAAACCCTCATATTCCCAGAAAAACTGAAAACATCATACCACAGTGATATATGTGCACCCATTTATAGCAGCACAATTAGCCAGATATTGGAAAGAACCAAAGTGGCCATCAGCTGAGGAAAGGATAAAAAAGTTGTGGTATTTTTATACAATGGAGTACTATTCAGCTATAAAGAATGATCATAACGAGATATTTATAAATAAATAGAGGCAACTTGATACCATACTCATAAGTGAAATAAATCAAACTCACATGTATAAATATCATATAGTCTCCCTAATCGAAGAAATGGTAAGAATACATAAGGTTTTATGGTAATCATGATTCCCCATTACATTGCTTTGAAGCCTCATATTGATTTTATTTATTAGTTGGAATGGTTTTATTCTGTTTTGTTTGATTTCATTATGTGTGATAGTCTGAACAGATACTTTGAAGCAAACAAGGCATTATGGCAGCAATTTCTGATTTAATATCATCTGGCTTTGAAGTCCTACCATACTTTTGTTCTTTAGTTTCCATTGGTTCTATCATGTTGTGTCTTATTGGATTTTAATATGTGTAATACTATAAAAAATTTTTATGGAAAATGAGATATTTGAGTAGCCATTTTTCATTTTCTGTTATTTGGTTGTGAATGTCGTGTAATATTTTCATTCTCTTGAATGGTTTTGTACTATTTTGTTGTTTTATATTAATGTGTGGGAAGGTATGATCAAGTATTTCCAAGAAAAGAGAGTTCATGATAGTGACCGTTAATATCCAGTTGTCTTACTGTGAAGTGCTGTGTTGCTTACATTGTTCTGTTCTGATTTGCTTTGTTCTGTCCTCTTTTGTTTTATTCTCTTTAAAATAAAAAATGAAAATAAAAGAAAATGAAGCCCCAAGTTACAAATGTTAGAATGAGATAAACATGGAAACATGAGGAAAAAATTTTATCAGAAAGCTGACTTAATTTTAGTGCTGGTCTTCAAGATGAGCTCATGAATATAGATCCAGGTGGCAGATCCTGAACTAAGGTTCAATCCAGGTTTGTCACAAGACTCAGACAAAATTCACATTACATATTACATTATATTAAGCTAAACTGAATTTTTAATATATTCTGAAGACATGTTTTCTCTAGTTATTCTGTATAAATGATTCTGTCTTTGTTTAGAAAAATGAAACTCAGCATGTAGTTCAATAAAACAAATTGACCGACAACCCTATTCTGTTTCAGGGATGATCATACTCACTGCTCATATTCACCCATTTGGTGCAAACTTTGAGAACAAAGTACAGCAGAATCCTCTCATCCTGTCTTTTAATACCTAAAAAGATATCATACTTATCAAAAGCTAGGATATTCCTATGGATATAACTACATACAACTGAGCAGTTCTTCAAAGCACTGGAGAATGTGTGAATGCCTCAATAAAAAATACGTGGACCACGTAAGGATAAACATTGGGAGATGTCTAGCAGTAAGTGGAAAAGCTTCTCATGAACTCTACAATGAACAGGAAAGATTTAAGTCTAAATGTGTACAGGTAGATGAGTGCTTCTAGGGAATCCCCTCTTGATTTTCTCCCAAAACTAACAAAGATATCTGTCCTTTCCCATATCTCTATTAGGCAAAACAGAATTTTCTTTTGATGCTCACGTGGTCTGAACCTCATGCCCTGAGCATCTAATGTTGACATCCCAGAGAGCTCTAGTGTGGGGGCTGAGACAAGACTGCAGCTCTACACAGTTAACAGAGCCCCAAGGAAAATATGACCTCTCTCTGGGTAGGACTCACATAGTGTTGAATGCTGAAAGTTTCAGAACTTCACCACAAGCAGTAGCACTTTTACTGATGCTATAAGGCTAGTGTTTCCCAAAAAAGGGATATCAAACAGCACTCACCTTCCTGTAGGACAAAACATTTCCAAACAGAGGCAGAGGTTTAGGCCCAGGAATTCCAAGCTTCTTAAAAAATCCATGGGAATAGGTCGCATATCTGTAGTGAAAAAGAAAGCAAGGTCATAGGAATTGTGACTTTACACACATTGAAGTTCACCATTCACTGACTCAGAAAGTGAAATAGCCAAACTAGTGATGGTAACCTGTAGACGATAAATAACAGCAAAAACACCAAAGCAGTAAGTATACTCACTCACAAACTCCTTTCCTGTCTTCACTGACACTCCTTAAAATTCACAATGGTCAGCTAAAATCAGTTGAACTCGTTATTCTCCCAATCCTACTTGATAAACATCCTATTTTTGGCTTCTAAGAGATTCAGACTGGAATTTTTCCAGAGTACTTCATTTGCTTATGTCAGTACGGGAAACTGATTCCTCTATGAAGTATGAGGATGCTCATTCTGGTAGGAAGGGTGGGGAGTTTCTTCAGCTGCAGGGATTAAAACTTTGTGCAAGTGTATCCGTTCAATGAGTCAGAGCCATGGAGCTCCTCTGGTAACATTCTTCCTACAGTTTGTTCAGAGGTTTTCATGTTTACTCTTCCCTCTGAGCCATGTCTCTGTGTTACATAGCCCCTCACAATCTGGTCCTTCTTAAGTTTGCTTGTCCAGAAATTTCTGGGATCAGTCAATTTATTTTTAAAGTCTCAAATGCTCCTTAAATGTCATTGTGAAGAAGAATTAATCAATACAGAACCCATGTCTAGGCTTTTCTTCTCCTCATGCAATTTGGGCCTTCAGCTGGTGAGGTCCACCTGGTAAGCACAGTGTCAGCCTTGCTAATATTTAGCAAGACTATCAGTCACAAAGCAGTTAAGTTCTTATCTCTATATGTTGACTGTGTACCAAAATAATCTATTGTGAGTGGTGTTCCCAGGGGAGGCTTGACTTCAATTCGTCTAAGATATGTCACCTGTGGACTTCCACACCTAGGAGTAATTGGTCCTGCAGATCTTCCCTGAATGACAGGTGGAAGGCTTCAGAAAGAAAAGAAGCTAAGGAAAGAGACCACTGGTAAGCATTTTAAGCTTACAGATGCTAGTCCTAAAATCTAATGCCCATGCCAACAAATTAGGAAATTATAGCTAAAAACGTGGTGTGTATACATAATCAATAAGACTCCCACTGACCTGAAATACAGGTAAGTGAGGCACATAGAACTCCGACTAGCCATTACCAGAATAAATCTACACCCAGACATATAATAATCAAGATCCCAGAAATTCATTACCATAATAGAATATTAAAAGCTGTTATAGAAGAGAAACTGATGAACTATAAAGGAAAATCCATCAGAATCATGGCAGACTTCTCAACACAAGTCATCAAGTCTAGAAGAGCTTGGAGTGAAGTGTTTTAAGTCCTGATAGAAAACAACTTCAACCCAGATGAATGTACCCTGCAAAACTATCTTTCACAATTAACAGAGAAATAACATACTTCCATGATAAAGAACAACTGAAGGAATTCATGACCACCAAACCAACACTAAAAAAGTGCTAACGGATATGCTAGAGAGAGAAAGACAGTCACTGTTCCAGGATCAGCCTGCATAGGGGTATTGTCAAGGCAGGATAGGCAATTTAATGGCTGGGATAAGTGAGGGGCCAACGTCAGGAGGATAGAATAGCAGAGATGAGCCAGAGCATGTCAGTTGTAAACATCAATGTACATGGCCTCAACTCATTGATAAAAAGAAACATGGACCAAATGGGTCAGAAGACTTATACATGAAACACAATTGACTTGAAAGCAAATTTATGGGCTGATGTCAGAGAAGACAATGGTCCATGTGGTAAGGATCTGAAACAAAGCAGGAGCAGCGTGCCTGTCTACTGCAGAATGGACAGGAAAAGATGACATCTTTATACAATGGAAAGCTATTTATCTATAAAGAAGGATAATCTCGAGAATTTTGCAGGTAAGTGAATGCAACTTGAGATCATGCTCATGAGTGAAGTGTGTTGGACTCATGTGGGTGAACATTTTGTTGTCTTCCCAGTATAAATAATAAAAGAAGATAGTGGGGTCAAAAATGTACAACAGACACTGTAAAAATGAAAAAGGAGGAAATGTCTTAGAAGGCAAGATGGCAGCCATTGTTAGTTTATTATCATTTTCATTATTGGGTTCTGTTTGGTTTTATTCTGTTTGGTTGTATTATGTCTGACAGGATGGGCAGATATTTTGAAGATAAGATAGATTATCGTATCCATTGTTGATTTCTTATTACCTCGTCTTAAAGTCCTGTATCACTTTCATTGTTTTGTTTTGATAATTTTATTCTGTTTTATTTTGTTTGATTGTATTATGTCTGATGGTATGGGAAGCAATTTTGAAGATAATAAGAGGCATTATGGTAGCCATTATTCTTTTAATATTATCTTAAAGTCCTGTATTTCTTTTGTGTTTGATTTTGACTGGCTTTATTCTATTTCATTTTGTTTGGTTTAATTCTCTTTAAAATTAAAAAAAATTAACTTTGCATGTGCTTTCAGCTACAAGAGAGGGCACCTTCCAAATAACAGCAATCTTCCTATTGACAAAGTGCATTATGCAAGATAAATTAAGAAACAATAATATGTTCTAGGCAGTTTGATAGTTTTATCTAAGTTGAGGCTTTAAGCAATATACGGTACAATATCCTGTAAAAATCCAATGCGTAGTGTAAAATCCATAACAATCTCCCATGAAAAGCTCTGGTTTTGAAGGACTCATCAGGGACACCTTAGAAAAGTCCTGGTAGGGATTAGGATTATTCTCCAAGATCCAAATGTGCTCTGCTCTAAAAATTCATCATTTAGGGGTAAATAAATCCACACAGTATTGGGTAGAGGAATCAAGGGATGATATTTTCAGAAGGAAGTCACGGAAAAGAAGGAAGCATGGAGTCAGCCCTCCCATGAAATCTGGGGTACACTGAGGAACCTTGCATGAAACATATTGGGGGATACAGGGAGGCAGAAAACATCCTTGTCCTTAGGGTGCAAGCCTCTCTCACATCTCTTCCAACAGAAAGAACATAGAGTGCATGAATATGAGACACAATCAAAGCCCATACAGCTACCCTAGATTCCGCAGATTGGAAAGAAGTTGAAGTTCCTACTGCATATAATATACAATTGTTCATAATGTGCTTGCTGAATTCTAGTACATTAGTCTAAATTCAAATGTCAGTCATACCATCCGCAGGAGTGATAAAACCATATCAACAATCTTTCTAGCCAGAGGACTCGGGAGTTACAACAGAGGAGAGTAGAATGCTTAAGGTACCTTTATAAGGTCAATAAGAACCTCATATTTTTGTAACAACTTCCCTTCCATTATCTCTTTTAATCAGAAAAAGAAGCCAAACTCAAAAGTATAGAGATGAGGAGCCTGAAAAGTTACTCACTGATACAGAAGCACCAGGCTAAGAGCCAGGAGAACCCAAGTTTCCAAGGAAAAGCTGGGGATCAGGTCCATTTCCTTGTGTGATTATTTCTGAGTTTCTCCCCCAGCTGAATTTAGGGTTGTGCCTGCAGAGATTCGCTTGGATTCCCAGTAGGGATTCAGTGAGGACTGCATGTTTATGTGCTGGAAAAGGAGGTGGGAACAGGACAGCAGCCAGTAGAAAGGCTAGATGTAAATCACTTGGAGTTGGGAGGAGAAAAGTGCCCTCTCCAGCTTGGTAACTGGCAAAGAATTATGCACATTCTGACTCTGCCTTACACTGAGCTCATATTTAATGGAAAATCAATAAAATTCAATCAATGTTATCTGGAATCTCAGGGGTTATTTACTCTCAGGAATGTAAGCCATCAGCATTAAATTTTCTCCAACGTCCCCTAGTCTTCATGGGTACTCTGATTCCAAAGATCACAAAAACCATTCAAACAAGATATTTCTACAGATTTTGACATATCCATATGTAATGTAGTTTTACCTAGTGCATAGTCTGCCCTTGTGTCCCATATAATACTCTTAAGAATCCTTTAAAACCCAAGAGGATCACTAGTTGAAGCCCAGCCTGGACAACTCAAGAATGCAGCAAGACTCAAATTTTTCAAAAATGGATAGGGATACAACTCAGTGTGAAGGCCTTGAGTTCAAGCCCTAGTACTGATAAAATAAATTCCAGATCAGACCACTTCTGCCCATGGAGTTTTTACCAAACACTTCCTTTGCCCAAATTATGTCTGCTGTAACATTTCTGTTATTGTCTTACTTTTTTTCATAGCCATTGATGATTTTCATGCATTACCAACTTGTGAAATTGTCAAAGGAATAGTGGGTATTATTCATTCTTTTGTTCCTAGTCTTTAGCAGAATGTTTTACCTTCAGGGGGCATTCATACAAATTGGGTGAGTTGATCCTGGAGACTTTTGGGCTTCTCATGTTCTTTTGTTTATCTCTTGGGGAGCACTACGTCTTCTTGGATTGTTAAAACAACAAAAGGAACCATCTGTGAGGAAAACACTATTACTAGAAGTTCAAGTTTAACCTGAAAAGTTATGTTGAGAATAGAGCCTTTAATGGAGAGGCAGAACATGGATGAAATGTAACTAATGATTACACTGAACAGTATCAACTTAATGCACCTTTCAGGTAGTTCTTCAAAGTGGTCTTCCCCAAATAGTATGTTAGCCATATTTTGGATCAAATAATGGCTGGCAATTTCTCTGGATAACTCCATGTCTGAGATCAGTAAGCATGAAAAAAAGAGAACAGTCTACATATACAAGTGATCTCAAACACCTCAACCATCTTACCAAAAGTCACTAGAAGCACCACATATTATACAAGACTCCAAACAGATGATTCTACCTTTTAAGGAGGTGGAAAACAGGGATCATAGTAGATGCATGCTGGCTTTTTGGTGAATAACTACTTGAATAGGTGAAGAAGAGATCTTTAAAGATGGGCAAGTGAATACTTGTAACAGTATTACCTGTCACCTGTGAGTCTTCACTACATTTGTTATTAGAGGCACCCTATGACTCAGTGCTTGAAAATTATATAGACTTCTTATCATTACTCTTACTCATGTTCCACATCTTCTTGGGATGTTCAAGTGAGGACTACATAACCAAAAGAAAGACCTCAAAGTTCTTAAAACTCAGCATAAAAAGAAGACACCTAAATTGAGCTTGTACATATCTGTTCCTCTATATTATTTCTGTGTAAGCCCTCCTTCAGAAACTGACTCTCAGTCTTCAACTACCCTTCTCATTCATCTCTCTTGTCTCTGGAGATATATGACATGGGCCTCAATAATGGATATCTCATGGATAAAATGTTTTGTCACGACCATCTCACTTGCCTCCTTTATTTATTAGGAGCTAGTTGAGCTATTTAAAGCCTTAACCATAATAACCTGTTACCTTTGAGTTAAAGCTTTCCCCATGAGGGTCCAAATAAAATCTATTGGCAATTTCTATAACTTCACACATGCATGCTTACATCTACTTTCCCTTGTAAGGTGTAATAAGCCAGTAAGTCTATTCACTCATACATTGATTCAAGACCAACTGTGGACCTGTCATGAATAGGTTCTGTACAAGGTGTAGTCTAGAATCCGTTGTCTTTTTCTTTGGCAATTATCTGAAGTAGAGAAAAAGACACATAAATGAGCATAGATGGAGGTGTGCATTTGATGTGCCTATGAAATCACTGGAAGAACTGAGCTCTTCAAAGATGTCATTGTGAAACAATTTAGTAGATACATGGATATTAACCATAGTCAGACATGTGAATTTGGGAGACAATCTACAGAAAAACTAGGATTGAACAATCAAGGAGTTCTAATACATTTCTGACTCTTTTATTGGCTTCACTGAACAGTGCTTACCAGGATCATGTTTCTAACCCTCATTTACAGAGATAGGAAGTGAGCTTGAGTGACTAGCTGTAGCTTTCCAACAACTATCATGGAAAGTATTATATATAAAGCTATAGAGAGCTTTTAAATTCTTCTAGTGCTCTGGTATATCACTCAACTTCTGACATGCCCTGACAAGGGTTATAATGATAAATAATGAGGCTCAAGACCATAATGGTACATTGGATGAGAACTGGCTTCTAATCTCATACTTATTCCCTCAGCAGCTCAACATGGCTCATGAAAAACTAATGACTCATCACATCTCAGCTGGGGGAAAGAGGGATGCAATTTCCTGCTGCCACTGCTGCATCTGAATTGGCACAGCATTGAGAGAGATGGGCAAAAGCTCTGAGAGTGGGAATTAGCAAAGGGAAAGGAGTTGAGAGCAAGACTGGCATGGAGCCCTGCATCGACCTGTGGTGAGTGAGAGGAACAGGGACCCTTTCATAGACTACAAGGCTCCAACAGAGGACATTCCGGGACCACACAGACTAGCCAGAACAGGTGCTGCAGTGACTTTAGTCACATATTTCCCAACAAAGCGGGATTGGTAGGGACTTCTTGGTCTGGGTGATGCCACTGACTAAGATCCAGCAGGCTAGCCCAAACCAGCTCCCAGCACCTGGCAGTGTACCCTAGCAGTGAAGCCTTCAGTAGGTTGACCTGGAGGGGCAGTCCCCACAGAGGCTGCCCAGGTCTGTGTCTCACTAGTACACTGCAGTGGGCGGGAACACGTAGCCGGCAGATTCAAGCAAACTGTAACAGAGAAACAGAAAAAAAAAAAACTTGGCCTCCTATATACACTTCTATGGAAGGAACAAAACGTATGGGAAGAGGGAGCAACAAGGTTCCTCAGTCCCCAATCCTAAGAACACTGATCCAGGAAAGGCAAATGTAAAGGAGAATGAGGAAAGAAAACAAGCAATATCAGACACAGTACCAACAGACATAAAGTGATATCTCTGGAGGCTCATACACAAGTTTAAAAATGAAGTATTTAATGAAATAAAGCAAAATATAGGTAGAATAGTAAGAGAAATGCTAAGCACTGGCCAAGAAAAAGCACATGGTGGAATAGAAGAACACAAAAAAAGGGGAGAATTGTTTGATGGAGAAAATAGAGAAAACATAGAATCATGAAGCAGGTTCAAAGAGCTTACCAGGAAACTAAAAACTCTATTGAAAGCTGGCATAACAGCTTGAAAGAAATGAAGGATAGATTATCTGCATTGGACGGCTGATTTATAATATGGGAGCACGAAATGAAAAACTTTTTAAAAAATAACAAGAAAACAAATAGGAATAATACAAAGGCTAGATGATAAGAGGAGCTATAACTTAAGAATTCAGAATGTAAAAGAAGACGTAGGGGCACAAACAAATGAACTACAAAAGTTTACACAGAAATAGTCCAAAAGAATTTCGCGAATTTAGCAAAAAGTAAAGATACACAGATGTATAAGGCATACAGGACCCGAGCTACAAACAACTCAAACAGAGCTACACCCAGGCACAAAATAATCAAAATTCCAAAAACCCAATATAAGAACAGAATACTAAAAGCTGTCAGAAACAAGAAACAGATGACATACAAAGGAACACCCATCAGAATTACAGCAGACTTCTTGGCACAAACCATCAAATCATGAAGAGCATAGACGGAAATAAGTTTGGAAAGGTAACAACCTCAAGCCAAGATTGATATATCCTGCACAACTGACCATAAAAATTGATGGAAAAACAAGGTACTTCCAGGATAAAGTGGAACTAGGGGAATTTGCAACCACCAATTCAACATTACAGAGAGTACTGCAGGATATGCTAAAGAAGGAAAATATAAGACTTCAGAACTGGAAGAGAGGCCACAATGAATGAAGCAGAAAGCAAAGTAAAGAACACAGGTTGACAACTAATGACAGAAAAAGAGCTCAACCGAAATGAGCCAGAGAAGTTTGGATGGTAAGAACAGCTATTTTGGACACAAGACATCATAAATACCTAAAGACATCATAACCAAAAAGACATCATTAAATACCCTGTAATACTATCATTCCCTTGGATGGTTTTACATTGTCTTGATATGTTTGGTGCTACGTATACGAAGTTATACTCAAAGATTTCAAGGAAAGAAACACTACGGTAACTACTTTTATCACGATATCCTGTGATGAAACTCTATTTTGCTTAAATGCTTCTGCTTTGACCTGCACTACTTTGTGGTTATGCCCCCTTTTATCTCAGTCTGCCTTTTTAACTTTACTGGACACCCTGTATATCCCTCACCAGCTTGCTTTGACTCATTTTGCTCTATTCTGCTTTGCTTGATAGAACGAAGTTTGAAAGCATAGGCAACAAGTGTAAAGACAAAAAGATTCATTATGACCCACATTCCAGTTGACACTTACCTTCATTTAAAGTCCTGTAATGTCTCCAATGTTGTGGCTTTATTCTTTACATTTTGTTCAATTTTGTTATAATTGATGATACAGGCAATTCTTTTTAAGATAGCAAGAGGCAGTAAGGGGACCATTGTTCAGCACTTTGCATCTAGCTTTTACTTTATCTATTATGTCCATCCATTTGATTTGACTGACTCTGTTCTGTTATGTCACATTTTGCTTTACACTCTTCAAAAAAAGTAATAAGAACTGCGGGAGTAACGAAACACAAAATGTGTAATTCTCATTGTACAAAAGAAAGAAAAAGAAAGTGCTCTAAAGAATAAAACTGCATATATATATTGAAGTGTATAAGACAGATAACCATATTACTGAGTTTTCTTGTATCATTGAACAAAACTCTTTCCAGTGTCACTATTTGACAGTCCACTTTATATGCTCTAATTTTGTAACTTGAACAACTGATTCTAAGTTAACAATACGTAATCTATTAACTAGTGATTTCCTATTGTTTATTTTTTGTGAAATTCTGCATAACTTGTACCCTTTTACTTTTTTTTCTTTTTCTCCAAAAAACAAAACAAGGATGAACACAGCAATAATACAAAGGCTACAAGACGATAAGAGGATCTATAACTTAAGAATGAAGAACATAAAAGAAGAAGTAGGGACACAAACAAATGAACCACAAAAGCTATTCACAGAAATAATACAGGAGAATTTCCCTAATTTACCAAAAGTTAAAAATACACAGATGTACGTGGCATACAGGATCTGAGCCACCTACAATCCAAACAGACCCATATCCAGGCTAATAATATTCGAAATAACAGAAATCCAATACAAGAACAGAATACTAAAAGCGATCAGACACAAGAAACAGATCACTTACAAGGGAACACCCATCAGAATTACAGCAGACTTCTGGGCACAAACCATCAAATCACGAAGAGTGTGGGGCAGAAATAATTCAAGCTTTGAAAGATAACAACCTCCAGCTAAGATTGATATATCCTGCACAACTGTCCCTAGAAATTGATGGAAAAACAAAGTGCTTCCAGGATAAAGAGGAACTAGGGGAATTTGCAACCACCAATTCAACATTACAGAGAATACTGCAGGATATTCTAAAGAAGGAAAATACAAGACTTCAGAACTGGAAGAGAGGCCACAATGAATGGGGCGGAAAGGGAAGTAAAGAAGACAAACCACAACTAATGACAGAAAAAGAGCTCAACAGAAATGAGCCAGAGAAGATTGGATTATAAGAACAGCTATTTTGGACACAAGACATCAAAAATACTTAAAGACATCATTACCATAAAGACATCATTAAATACCCTGTAATACTGTCATTCCCTTGAATGGCTTTACATTGTTTGGTAGGTTTGGTGCTACAGTATACCAAGTTATACTCAAAGATTGCAAGGTAAGAGACACTATGGTAACTACTTTTATATCAGGATACCTTGTGATGAAACACTATTTTGCTTAAATGGTTATGCTTTGACCTGCGCTGTTTTGTTGTTATGCCCTCTTTTATCTCAGTCTGCTTTTTAACGTGATTTGAAAACCTATATAGCCCTCACCAACTAGAATTGACTGATTTTCCTCTATTCTGCTTTGCTTAACAGTACGAAGTTTGAAAGCATAGACAACAAGTACAAAGACAATAAGATTCATTATGACGCACATTACAGTTGACTATTACCTTCTTTTAAAGTCCTGTAATGTCTGCGATGTTTTGGTTTTATTCTTTACTATTTTGTTGAATTTTATTATAACTGATGATGCAGGCAATTCATTTTAAGAGAGCAAGAGGCAATATGGTAACATTGTTCATCACGTAGCATCTAGTTTTTACATTATCTATTATGTCCATCTTTTGATTTGACTGACTCCGTTCTGTTATGTCAACTTTGGCTTTACTCTCTTCAAAAAAAAGTCATAAGAACTCTGTGAGTAATAAAACCCAAAATGTGTAATTGTCATTGTACAAAAAAAAGGAAAAGAAAGTGCTCTAAAGAATAAAACTGCATATATATATTGAAGTGAATAAGACAGATAACCATATTACTGAGTTTTCTTGTATCATTGAACAAAACTCTTTCCAGTCTCACTATTTGAAAGTCCACTTTATATGCTCTAATTTTGTAACTTGAACAATTGATTCTAAGTTAACAATACGTAATCTATTAACTAGTGATTTCCTATTGTTTATTTTTTGTGAAATTCTGCATAACTTGTACCCTTTTACTTTTTTTTCTTTTTCTCCAAAAAACAAAACAAGGATGAACACAGCAATAATACAAAGGCTACAAGACGATAAGAGGATCTATAACTTAAGAATGAAGAACATAAAAGAAGAAGTAGGGACACAAACAAATGAACCACAAAAGCTATTCACAGAAATAATACAGGAGAATTTCCCTAATTTACCAAAAGGTAAAAATACAAAGATGTACGTGGCATACAGGATCTGAGCCACCTACAATCCAAACAGACCCACACCCAGGCATATAATAATCAAAATAACAGAAATCAAATATAAGAACAGAGTACTAAAAGCAGTTAAAGACAAGAAACAGATCACTTACAAAGGAACACCCATCAGAGTTTACAGCAGACTTCTCAGCACAAACCATCAAATCATGAAGAGCGTGGAGGGAAATAATTCAAGCTTTGAAAGATAACAACCTCCAGGCAAGATTGATATATCCTGCACAAATGTCCCTAGAAATTGATGGAAAAACAAGGTGCTTCCAGGATAAAGAGGAACTAGGGGAATTTGCAACCACCAATTCAACATTACAGAGAGTACTGCAGGATATGCTAAAGAAGGAAAATATAAGACTTCAGAACTGGAAGAGAGGCCACAATGAATGAAGCAGAAAGCAAAGTAAAGAACACAGGTTGACAACTAATGACAGAAAAAGAGCTCAACCGAAATGAGCCAGAGAAGTTTGGATGGTAAGAACAGCTATTTTGGACACAAGACATCATAAATACCTAAAGACATCATAACCAAAAAGACATCATTAAATACCCTGTAATACTATCATTCCCTTGGATGGTTTTACATTGTCTTGATATGTTTGGTGCTACGTATACGAAGTTATACTCAAAGATTTCAAGGAAAGAAACACTATGGTAACTACTTTTATCACGATATCCTGTGATGAAACTCTGTTTTGCTTAAATGCTTCTGCTTTGACCTGCACTACTTTGTGGTTATGCCCCCTTTTATCTCAGTCTGCCTTTTTAACTTTACTGGACACCCTGTATATCCCTCACCAGCTTGCTTTGACTCATTTTGCTCTATTCTGCTTTGCTTGATAGAACGAAGTTTGAAAGCATAGGCAACAAGTGTAAAGACAAAAAGATTCATTATGACACACATTCCAGTTGACACTTACCTTCATTTAAAGTCCTGTAATGTCTCCAATGTTGTGGCTTTATTCTTTACATTTTGTTCAATTTTGTTATAATTGATGATACAGGCAATTCTTTTTAAGATAGCAAGAGGCAGTAAGGGGACCATTGTTCAGCACTTTGCATCTAGCTTTTACTTTATCTATTATGTCCATCCATTTGATTTGACTGACTCTGTTCTGTTATGTCACATTTTGCTTTACACTCTTCAAAAAAAGTAATAAGAACTGCGGGAGTAACGAAACACAAAATGTGTAATTCTCATTGTACAAAAGAAAGAAAAAGAAAGTGCTCTAAAGAATAAAACTGCATATATATATTGAAGTGTATAAGACAGATAACCATATTACTGAGTTTTCTTGTATCATTGAACAAAACTCTTTCCAGTGTCACTATTTGACAGTCCACTTTATATGCTCTAATTTTGTAACTTGAACAACTGATTCTAAGTTAACAATACGTAATCTATTAACTAGTGATTTCCTATTGTTTATTTTTTGTGAAATTCTGCATAACTTGTACCCTTTTACTTTTTTTTCTTTTTCTCCAAAAAACAAAACAAGGATGAACACAGCAATAATACAAAGGCTACAAGACGATAAGAGGATCTATAACTTAAGAATGAAGAACATAAAAGAAGAAGTAGGGACACAAACAAATGAACCACAAAAGCTATTCACAGAAATAATACAGGAGAATTTCCCTAATTTACCAAAAGTTAAAAATACACAGATGTACGTGGCATACAGGATCTGAGCCACCTACAATCCAAACAGACCCATATCCAGGCTAATAATATTCGAAATAACAGAAATCCAATACAAGAACAGAATACTAAAAGCGATCAGACACAAGAAACAGATCACTTACAAGGGAACACCCATCAGAATTACAGCAGACTTCTGGGCACAAACCATCAAATCACGAAGAGTGTGGGGCAGAAATAATTCAAGCTTTGAAAGATAACAACCTCCAGCTAAGATTGATATATCCTGCACAACTGTCCCTAGAAATTGATGGAAAAACAAAGTGCTTCCAGGATAAAGAGGAACTAGGGGAATTTGCAACCACCAATTCAACATTACAGAGAATACTGCAGGATATTCTAAAGAAGGAAAATACAAGACTTCAGAACTGGAAGAGAGGCCACAATGAATGGGGCGGAAAGGGAAGTAAAGAAGACAAACCACAACTAATGACAGAAAAAGAGCTCAACAGAAATGAGCCAGAGAAGATTGGATTATAAGAACAGCTATTTTGGACACAAGACATCAAAAATACTTAAAGACATCATTACCATAAAGACATCATTAAATACCCTGTAATACTGTCATTCCCTTGAATGGCTTTACATTGTTTGGTAGGTTTGGTGCTACAGTATACCAAGTTATACTCAAAGATTGCAAGGTAAGAGACACTATGGTAACTACTTTTATATCAGGATACCTTGTGATGAAACACTATTTTGCTTAAATGGTTATGCTTTGACCTGCGCTGTTTTGTTGTTATGCCCTCTTTTATCTCAGTCTGCTTTTTAACGTGATTTGAAAACCTATATAGCCCTCACCAACTAGAATTGACTGATTTTCCTCTATTCTGCTTTGCTTAACAGTACGAAGTTTGAAAGCATAGACAACAAGTACAAAGACAATAAGATTCATTATGACGCACATTACAGTTGACTATTACCTTCTTTTAAAGTCCTGTAATGTCTGCGATGTTTTGGTTTTATTCTTTACTATTTTGTTGAATTTTATTATAACTGATGATGCAGGCAATTCATTTTAAGAGAGCAAGAGGCAATATGGTAACATTGTTCATCACGTAGCATCTAGTTTTTACATTATCTATTATGTCCATCTTTTGATTTGACTGACTCCGTTCTGTTATGTCAACTTTGGCTTTACTCTCTTCAAAAAAAAGTCATAAGAACTCTGTGAGTAATAAAACCCAAAATGTGTAATTGTCATTGTACAAAAAAAAGGAAAAGAAAGTGCTCTAAAGAATAAAACTGCATATATATATTGAAGTGAATAAGACAGATAACCATATTACTGAGTTTTCTTGTATCATTGAACAAAACTCTTTCCAGTCTCACTATTTGAAAGTCCACTTTATATGCTCTAATTTTGTAACTTGAACAATTGATTCTAAGTTAACAATACGTAATCTATTAACTAGTGATTTCCTATTGTTTAATTTTTGTGAAATTCTGCATAACTTGTACCCTTTTACTTTTTTTTCTTTTTCTCCAAAAAACAAAACAAGGATGAACACAGCAATAATACAAAGGCTACAAGACGATAAGAGGATCTATAACTTAAGAATGAAGAACATAAAAGAAGAAGTAGGGACACAAACAAATGAACCACAAAAGCTATTCACAGAAATAATACAGGAGAATTTCCCTAATTTACCAAAAGGTAAAAATACAGAGATGTACGTGGCATACAGGATCTGAGCCACCTACAATCCAAACAGACCCACACCCAGGCATATAATAATCAAAATAACAGAAATCAAATATAAGAACAGAGTACTAAAAGCAGTTAAAGACAAGAAACAGATCACTTACAAAGGAACACCCATCAGAGTTTACAGCAGACTTCTCAGCACAAACCATCAAATCATGAAGAGCGTGGAGGGAAATAATTCAAGCTTTGAAAGATAACAACCTCCAGGCAAGATTGATATATCCTGCACAAATGTCCCTAGAAATTGATGGAAAAACAAGGTGCTTCCAGGATAAAGAGGAACTAGGGGAATTTGCAACCACCAATTCAACATTACAGAGAGTACTGCAGGATATGCTAAAGAAGGAAAATATAAGACTTCAGAACTGGAAGAGAGGCCACAATGAATGAAGCAGAAAGCAAAGTAAAGAACACAGGTTGACAACTAATGACAGAAAAAGAGCTCAACCGAAATGAGCCAGAGAAGTTTGGATGGTAAGAACAGCTATTTTGGACACAAGACATCATAAATACCTAAAGACATCATAACCAAAAAGACATCATTAAATACCCTGTAATACTATCATTCCCTTGGATGGTTTTACATTGTCTTGATATGTTTGGTGCTACGTATACGAAGTTATACTCAAAGATTTCAAGGAAAGAAACACTACGGTAACTACTTTTATCACGATATCCTGTGATGAAACTCTATTTTGCTTAAATGCTTCTGCTTTGACCTGCACTACTTTGTGGTTATGCCCCCTTTTATCTCAGTCTGCCTTTTTAACTTTACTGGACACTCTGTATATCCCTCACCAGCTTGCTTTGACTCATTTTGCTCTATTCTGCTTTGCTTGATAGAACGAAGTTTGAAAGCATAGGCAACAAGTGTAAAGACAAAAAGATTCATTATGACACACATTCCAGTTGACACTTACCTTCATTTAAAGTCCTGTAATGTCTCCAATGTTGTGGCTTTATTCTTTACATTTTGTTCAATTTTGTTATAATTGATGATACAGGCAATTCTTTTTAAGATAGCAAGAGGCAGTAAGGGGACCATTGTTCAGCACTTTGCATCTAGCTTTTACTTTATCTATTATGTCCATCCATTTGATTTGACTGACTCTGTTCTGTTATGTCACATTTTGCTTTACACTCTTCAAAAAAAGTAATAAGAACTGCGGGAGTAACGAAACACAAAATGTGTAATTCTCATTGTACAAAAGAAAGAAAAAGAAAGTGCTCTAAAGAATAAAACTGCATATATATATTGAAGTGTATAAGACAGATAACCATATTACTGAGTTTTCTTGTATCATTGAACAAAACTCTTTCCAGTGTCACTATTTGACAGTCCACTTTATATGCTCTAATTTTGTAACTTGAACAACTGATTCTAAGTTAACAATACGTAATCTATTAACTAGTGATTTCCTATTGTTTATTTTTTGTGAAATTCTGCATAACTTGTACCCTTTTACTTTTTTTTCTTTTTCTCCAAAAAACAAAACAAGGATGAACACAGCAATAATACAAAGGCTACAAGACGATAAGAGGATCTATAACTTAAGAATGAAGAACATAAAAGAAGAAGTAGGGACACAAACAAATGAACCACAAAAGCTATTCACAGAAATAATACAGGAGAATTTCCCTAATTTACCAAAAGTTAAAAATACACAGATGTACGTGGCATACAGGATCTGAGCCACCTACAATCCAAACAGACCCATATCCAGGCTAATAATATTCGAAATAACAGAAATCCAATACAAGAACAGAATACTAAAAGCGATCAGACACAAGAAACAGATCACTTACAAGGGAACACCCATCAGAATTACAGCAGACTTCTGGGCACAAACCATCAAATCACGAAGAGTGTGGGGCAGAAATAATTCAAGCTTTGAAAGATAACAACCTCCAGCTAAGATTGATATATCCTGCACAACTGTCCCTAGAAATTGATGGAAAAACAAAGTGCTTCCAGGATAAAGAGGAACTAGGGGAATTTGCAACCACCAATTCAACATTACAGAGAATACTGCAGGATATTCTAAAGAAGGAAAATACAAGACTTCAGAACTGGAAGAGAGGCCACAATGAATGGGGCGGAAAGGGAAGTAAAGAAGACAAACCACAACTAATGACAGAAAAAGAGCTCAACAGAAATGAGCCAGAGAAGATTGGATTATAAGAACAGCTATTTTGGACACAAGACATCAAAAATACTTAAAGACATCATTACCATAAAGACATCATTAAATACCCTGTAATACTGTCATTCCCTTGAATGGCTTTACATTGTTTGGTAGGTTTGGTGCTACAGTATACCAAGTTATACTCAAAGATTGCAAGGTAAGAGACACTATGGTAACTACTTTTATATCAGGATACCTTGTGATGAAACACTATTTTGCTTAAATGGTTATGCTTTGACCTGCGCTGTTTTGTTGTTATGCCCTCTTTTATCTCAGTCTGCTTTTTAACGTGATTTGAAAACCTATATAGCCCTCACCAACTAGAATTGACTGATTTTCCTCTATTCTGCTTTGCTTAACAGTACGAAGTTTGAAAGCATAGACAACAAGTACAAAGACAATAAGATTCATTATGACGCACATTACAGTTGACTATTACCTTCTTTTAAAGTCCTGTAATGTCTGCGATGTTTTGGTTTTATTCTTTACTATTTTGTTGAATTTTATTATAACTGATGATGCAGGCAATTCATTTTAAGAGAGCAAGAGGCAATATGGTAACATTGTTCATCACGTAGCATCTAGTTTTTACATTATCTATTATGTCCATCTTTTGATTTGACTGACTCTGTTCTGTTATGTCAACTTTGGCTTTACTCTCTTCAAAAAAAAGTCATAAGAACTCTGTAAGTAATAAAACCCAAAATGTGTAATTGTCATTGTACAAAAAAAAGGAAAAGAAAGTGCTCTAAAGAATAAAACTGCATGTATATTGAAGTGTGTAAGATAGATAACCATATTACTGAGTGTTCTTGGATCATTGAACAAAACTGATTCCAGTCTCACTACTTGAAAGTCCACTTTATATGCTCTAATTTTGTAACTTGAACAACTGATTCTAAGTTAACAATACGTAATCTATTAACTAGTGATTTCCTATTGTTTATTTTTTGTGAAATTCTGCATAACTTGTACCCTTTTACTTTTTTTTCTTTTTCTCCAAAAAAAAAAAAACAAGAATGAACACAGCAATAATACAAAGGCTACAAGACGATAAGAGGATCTATAACTTAAGAATTAAGAACATAAAAGAAGAAGTAGGGACACAAACAAATGAACCACAAAAGCTATTCACAGAAATAATACAGGAGAATTTCCCTAATTTACCAAAAGTTAAAAATACACAGATGTACGTGGCATACAGGATCTGAGCCACCTACAATCCAAACAGACCCATATCCAGGCTAATAATATTCGAAATAACAGAAATCCAATACAAGGACAGAATACTAAAAGCGATCAGACACAAGAAACAGATCACTTACAAGGGAACACCCATCAGAATTACAGCAGACTTCTGGGCACAAACCATCAAATCACGAAGAGTGTGGGGCAGAAATAATTCAAGCTTTGAAAGATAACAACCTCCAGCTAAGATTGATATATCCTGCACAACTGTCCCTAGAAATTGATGGAAAAACAAAGTGCTTCCAGGATAAAGTGGAACTAGGGGAATTTGCAACCACCAATTCAACATTACAGAGAATACTGCAGGATATTCTAAAGAAGGAAAATACAAGACTTCAGAACTGGAAGAGAGGCCACAATGAATGGGGCGGAAAGGGAAGTAAAGAAGACAAACCACAACTAATGACAGAAAAAGAGCTCAACAGAAATGAGCCAGAGAAGGTTGGATTATAGGAACAGCTATTTTGGATACAAGACATCAAAAATACTTAAAGACATCATTACCATAAAGACATTATTAAATACCCTGTAATACTGTCATTCCCTTGAATGGCTTTACATTGTTTGGTAGGTTTGGTGCTACAGTATACCAAGTTATACTCAAAGATTGCAAGGTAAGAGACACTATGGTAACTACTTTTATATCAGGATACCTTGTGATGAAACACTATTTTGCTTAAATGGTTATGCTTTGACCTGCGCTGTTTTGTTGTTATGCCCTCTTTTATCTCAGTCTGCTTTTAAACGTGATTTGAAAACCTATATAGCCCTCACCAACTAGCTTTGACTGATTTTCCTCTATTCTGCTTTGCTTAATAGTACAAAGTTCGAAAGCATAGACAACAAGTATAAAGACAATAAAATTCATTATGACGCACATTACAGTTGACTATTACCTTCTTTTAAAGTCCTGTAATGTCTGCGATGTTTTGGTTTTATTCTTTACTATTTTGTTAAATTTTATTATAACTGATGATACAGGCAATTCATTCTAAGAGAGCAAGAGGCAATATGGTAACATTGTTGATCACCTAGCATCTAGTTTTTACATTATCTATTATGTCCATCTTTTGATTTGACTGACTCTGTTCTGTTATGTCAACTTTGGCTTTACTCTCTTCAAAAAAAGTCATAAGAACTCTGTGAGTAATAAAACCCAAAATGTGTAATTGTCATTGTACAAAAAAAGGAAAAGAAAGTGCTCTAAAGAATAAAACTGCATGTATATTGAAGTGTGTAAGATAGATAACCATATTACTGAGTGTTCTTGGATCATTGAACAAAACTGATTCCAGTCTCACTACTTGAAAGTCCTCTTTATATGCTTTAATTTTGTAACTTGAACAACTGATTCTAAGTTAACAATATGTAATCTATTAACTAGTGATTTCCTATTGTTTATTTTTTGTGAAATTCTGTATAACTTGTACCCTTTTACTTTTTTTTCTTTTTCTCCAAAAAAAAAAAAAAAACAAGAATGAACACAGCAATAATACAAAGGCTACAAGACGATAAGAGGATCTATAACTTAAGAATTAAGAACATAAAAGAAGAAGTAGGGACACAAACAAATGAATCACAAAAGCTATTCACAGAAATAATACAGGAGAATTTCCCTAATTTAGCAAAAGTTAAAAATACAGAGATGTATGTGGCATACAGGGTCTGAGCCACCTACAATCCAAACAGACACACACCCAGGCTAATAATAATCAAAATAACAGAAATCCAATATAACAAGAGAGTACTAAAAGCAGTTAAAGACAAGAAACAGTTCACTTACAAAGGAACACTCATCAGAATTACAGCAGACTTCTCGGCACAAACCATCAAATCATGAAGAGCGTGGAGGGAAATAATTCAAGCTTTGAAAGATAACAACCTCCAGGCAAGATTGATATATCCTGCACAACTGTCCCTAGAAATTGATGGGTTTGGTGCTTCCAGGATAAAGAGGAACTAGGGGAATTTGCAACCACCAATTCAACATTACAGAGAGTACTGCAGGATATGCTAAAGAAGGAAAATACAAGACTTCAGAACTGGAAGGGAAGCCCCAATGAATGAAGCAGAAAGCAAATAAAGAACACAGGTTGAAAACTAATGACAGAAAAAGAGCTCAACCGAAATGAGCCAGAGAAGTTTGGATGGTAAGAACAGCTATTTGGGACACAAGACATCATAAATACCTAAAGACATAATTACCATAAAGACTTCATTAAATACCCTGTAATATTATCATTCCCTTGGATGGTTTTACATTGTCTTGATATGTTTGGTGCTACATATACGAAGTTATATTCAAAGATTTCAAGGAAAGAAACACTACGGTAACTACTTTTATCACGATATCTTGTGATGAAACTCTATTTTGCTTAAATGGTTATGCTTTGACCTGCACTACTTTGTGGTTATACCCCTTTTATCTCAGTCTGCCTTTTTAACTTTACTGGAAACCCTGTATATCCATCACCCACTTGCTTTGACTCGTTTTGCTCTATTCTGCTTTGTTTGATAGTACAAAGTTTGAAAGCATAGGCAACAAGTGTAAAGACAATAAGATTCATGATGACACGCATTCCAGTTGACACTTACCTTCATTTAAAGTCCTGTAATGTCTCCAATGTTGTGGCTTTATTCTTTACATTTTGTTCAATTTTGTTATAATTGATGATACAGGCAATTCTTTTTAAGATAGCAAGAGGCATTAAGGGGACCATTGTTCATCACTTTGCATCTAGTTTTTACATTATCTATTATGTCCATCCATTTGATTTGACCGACTCTGTTCTGTTATGTCACATTTTACTTTACACTCTTCAAAAAAAGTAATAAGAACTGCGGGGGTAACGAAACACAAAATGTGTAATTCTCATTTTACAAAAGAAAGAAAAAGAAAGTGCTCTAAAAAAGGAAACTGCATATATATTGAAGTGTATAAGACAGATAACCATATTACTGAGTTTTCTTGTATCATTGAACAAAACTCTTTCCAGTCTCACTATTTGAAAGTCCACTTTATATGCTCTAATTTTGTAACTTGAACAACTGATTCTAAGTTAACAATACGTAATCTATTAACTAGTGATTTCCTATTGTTTATTTTTTGTGAAATTCTGCATAACTTGTACCCTTTTACTTTTTTTCTTTTTCTCCAAATAACAAAACAAGGATGAACACAGCAATAATACAAAGGCTACAAGACGATAAGAGGATCTATAACTTAAGAATGAAGAACATAAAAGAAGAAGTAGGGACACAAACAAATGAACCACAAAAGCTATTCACAGAAATAATACAGGAGAATTTCCCTAATTTACCAAAAGTTAAAAATACACAGATGTACGTGGCATACAGGATCTGAGCCACCTACAATCCAAACAGACCCATATCCAGGCTAATAATATTAGAAATAACAGAAATCCAATACAAGAACAGAATACTAAAAGCGATCAGACACAAGAAACAGATCACTTACAAGGGAACACCCATCAGAATTACAACAGACTTCTGGGCACAAACCATCAAATCACGAAGAGTGTGGGGCAGAAATAATTCAAGCTTTGAAAGATAACAACCTCCAGCTAAGATTGATATATCCTGCACAACTGTCCCTAGAAATTGATGGAAAAACAAAGTGCTTCCAGGATAAAGAGGAACTAGGGGAATTTGCAACCACCAATTCAACATTACAGAGAATACTGCAGGATATTCTAAAGAAGGAAAATACAAGACTTCAGAACTGGAAGAGAGGCCACAATGAATGGGGCGGAAAGGGAAGTAAAGAAGACAAACCACAACTAATGACCGAAAAAGAGCTCAACAGAAATGAGCCAGAGAAGGTTGGATTATAGGAACAGCTATTTTGGATACAAGACATCAAAAATACTTAAAGACATCATTACCATAAAGACATCATTAAATACACTGTAATACTGTCATTCCCTTGAATGGCTTTACATTGTCTTGGTAGGTTTGGTGCTACAGTATACCAAGTTATACTCAAAGATTGCAAGGTAAGAGACACTATGGTAACTACTTTTATATCAGGATACCTTGTGATGAAACACTATTTTGCTTAAATGGTTATGCTTTGACCTGCGCTGTTTTGTTGTTATGCCCTCTTTTATCTCAGTCTGCTTTTAAACGTGATTTGAAAACCTATATAGCCCTCACCAACTAGCTTTGACTGATTTTCCTCTATTCTGCTTTGCTTAATAGTACAAAGTTCGAAAGCATAGACAACAAGTATAAAGACAATAAGATTCATTATGACGCACATTACAGTTGACTATTACCTTCTTTTAAAGTCCTGTAATGTCTGCGATGTTTTGGTTTTATTCTTTACTATTTTGTTAAATTTTATTATAACTGATGATACAGGCAATTCATTCTAAGAGAGCAAGAGGCAATATGGTAACATTGTTGATCACCTAGCATCTAGTTTTTACATTATCTATTATGTCCATCTTTTGATTTGACTGACTCTGTTCTGTTATGTCAACTTTGGCTTTACTCTCTTCAAAAAAAGTCATAAGAACTCTGTGAGTAATAAAACCCAAAATGTGTAATTGTCATTGTACAAAAAAAGGAAAAGAAAGTGCTCTAAAGAATAAAACTGCATGTATATTGAAGTGTGTAAGATAGATAACCATATTACTGAGTGTTCTTGGATCATTGAACAAAACTGATTCCAGTCTCACTACTTGAAAGTCCTCTTTATATGCTTTAATTTTGTAACTTGAACAACTGATTCTAAGTTAACAATATGTAATCTATTAACTAGTGATTTCCTATTGTTTATTTTTTGTGAAATTCTGTATAACTTGTACCCTTTTACTTTTTTTTCTTTTTCTCCAAAAAAAAAAAAAAAACAAGAATGAACACAGCAATAATACAAAGGCTACAAGACGATAAGAGGATCTATAACTTAAGAATTAAGAACATAAAAGAAGAAGTAGGGACACAAACAAATGAATCACAAAAGCTATTCACAGAAATAATACAGGAGAATTTCCCTAATTTAGCAAAAGTTAAAAATACAGAGATGTATGTGGCATACAGGGTCTGAGCCACCTACAATCCAAACAGACACACACCCAGGCTAATAATAATCAAAATAACAGAAATCCAATATAACAAGAGAGTACTAAAAGCAGTTAAAGACAAGAAACAGTTCACTTACAAAGGAACACTCATCAGAATTACAGCAGACTTCTCGGCACAAACCATCAAATCATGAAGAGCGTGGAGGGAAATAATTCAAGCTTTGAAAGATAACAACCTCCAGGCAAGATTGATATATCCTGCACAACTGTCCCTAGAAATTGATGGGTTTGGTGCTTCCAGGATAAAGAGGAACTAGGGGAATTTGCAACCACCAATTCAACATTACAGAGAGTACTGCAGGATATGCTAAAGAAGGAAAATACAAGACTTCAGAACTGGAAGGGAAGCCCCAATGAATGAAGCAGAAAGCAAATAAAGAACACAGGTTGAAAACTAATGACAGAAAAAGAGCTCAACCGAAATGAGCCAGAGAAGTTTGGATGGTAAGAACAGCTATTTGGGACACAAGACATCATAAATACCTAAAGACATAATTACCATAAAGACTTCATTAAATACCCTGTAATATTATCATTCCCTTGGATGGTTTTACATTGTCTTGATATGTTTGGTGCTACATATACGAAGTTATATTCAAAGATTTCAAGGAAAGAAACACTACGGTAACTACTTTTATCACGATATCTTGTGATGAAACTCTATTTTGCTTAAATGGTTATGCTTTGACCTGCACTACTTTGTGGTTATACCCCTTTTATCTCAGTCTGCCTTTTTAACTTTACTGGAAACCCTGTATATCCATCACCCACTTGCTTTGACTCGTTTTGCTCTATTCTGCTTTGTTTGATAGTACAAAGTTTGAAAGCATAGGCAACAAGTGTAAAGACAATAAGATTCATGATGACACGCATTCCAGTTGACACTTACCTTCATTTAAAGTCCTGTAATGTCTCCAATGTTGTGGCTTTATTCTTTACATTTTGTTCAATTTTGTTATAATTGATGATACAGGCAATTCTTTTTAAGATAGCAAGAGGCATTAAGGGGACCATTGTTCATCACTTTGCATCTAGTTTTTACATTATCTATTATGTCCATCCATTTGATTTGACCGACTCTGTTCTGTTATGTCACATTTTACTTTACACTCTTCAAAAAAAGTAATAAGAACTGCGGGGGTAACGAAACACAAAATGTGTAATTCTCATTTTACAAAAGAAAGAAAAAGAAAGTGCTCTAAAAAAGGAAACTGCATATATATTGAAGTGTATAAGACAGATAACCATATTACTGAGTTTTCTTGTATCATTGAACAAAACTCTTTCCAGTCTCACTATTTGAAAGTCCACTTTATATGCTCTAATTTTGTAACTTGAACAACTGATTCTAAGTTAACAATACGTAATCTATTAACTAGTGATTTCCTATTGTTTATTTTTTGTGAAATTCTGCATAACTTGTACCCTTTTACTTTTTTTCTTTTTCTCCAAATAACAAAACAAGGATGAACACAGCAATAATACAAAGGCTACAAGACGATAAGAGGATCTATAACTTAAGAATGAAGAACATAAAAGAAGAAGTAGGGACACAAACAAATGAACCACAAAAGCTATTCACAGAAATAATACAGGAGAATTTCCCTAATTTACCAAAAGTTAAAAATACACAGATGTACGTGGCATACAGGATCTGAGCCACCTACAATCCAAACAGACCCATATCCAGGCTAATAATATTAGAAATAACAGAAATCCAATACAAGAACAGAATACTAAAAGCGATCAGACACAAGAAACAGATCACTTACAAGGGAACACCCATCAGAATTACAACAGACTTCTGGGCACAAACCATCAAATCACGAAGAGTGTGGGGCAGAAATAATTCAAGCTTTGAAAGATAACAACCTCCAGCTAAGATTGATATATCCTGCACAACTGTCCCTAGAAATTGATGGAAAAACAAAGTGCTTCCAGGATAAAGAGGAACTAGGGGAATTTGCAACCACCAATTCAACATTACAGAGAATACTGCAGGATATTCTAAAGAAGGAAAATACAAGACTTCAGAACTGGAAGAGAGGCCACAATGAATGGGGCGGAAAGGGAAGTAAAGAAGACAAACCACAACTAATGACCGAAAAAGAGCTCAACAGAAATGAGCCAGAGAAGGTTGGATTATAGGAACAGCTATTTTGGATACAAGACATCAAAAATACTTAAAGACATCATTACCATAAAGACATCATTAAATACACTGTAATACTGTCATTCCCTTGAATGGCTTTACATTGTCTTGGTAGGTTTGGTGCTACAGTATACCAAGTTATACTCAAAGATTGCAAGGTAAGAGACACTATGGTAACTACTTTTATATCAGGATACCTTGTGATGAAACACTATTTTGCTTAAATGGTTATGCTTTGACCTGCGCTGTTTTGTTGTTATGCCCTCTTTTATCTCAGTCTGCTTTTAAACGTGATTTGAAAACCTATATAGCCCTCACCAACTAGCTTTGACTGATTTTCCTCTATTCTGCTTTGCTTAATAGGACGAAGTTCGAAAGCATAGACAACAAGTATAAAGACAATAAGATTCATTATGACGCACATTACAGTTGACTATTACCTTCTTTTAAAGTCCTGTAATGTCTGCGATGTTTTGGTTTTATTCTTTACTATTTTGTTAAATTTTATTATAACTGATGATACAGGCAATTCATTTTAAGAGAGCAAGAGGCACTATGGTAACATTGTTGATCACCTAGCATCTAGTTTTTACATTATCTATTATGTCCATCTTTTGATTTGACTGACTCTGTTCTGTTATGTCACCTTTGGCTTTACTCTCTTCAAAAAAAGTCATAAGAACTCTGTGAGTAATAAAACCCAAAATGTGTAATTGTCATTGTACAAAAAAAGGAAAAGAAAGTGCTCTAAAGAATAAAACTGCATGTATATTGAAGTGTGTAAGATAGATAACCATATTACTGAGTGTTCTTGGATCATTGAACAAAACTGATTCCAGTCTCACTACTTGAAAGTCCTCTTTATATGCTTTAATTTTGTAACTTGAACAAATGATTCTAAGTTAACAATATGTAATCTATTAACTAGTGATTTCCTATTGTTTATTTTTTGTGAAATTCTGTATAACTTGTACCCTTTTACTTTTTTTTCTTTTTCTCCAAAAAAAAAAAAAACAAGAATGAACACAGCAATAATACAAAGGCTACAAGACGATAAGAGGATCTATAACTTAAGAATTAAGAACATAAAAGAAGAAGTAGGGACACAAACAAATGAATCACAAAAGCTATTCACAGAAATAATACAGGAGAATTTCCCTAATTTAGCAAAAGTTAAAAATACAGAGATGTATGTGGCATACAGTGTCTGAGCCACCTACAATCCAAACAGACACACACCCAGGCTAATAATAATCAAAATAACAGAAATCCAATATAACAAGAGAGTACTAAAAGCAGTTAAAGACAAGAAACAGTTCACTTACAAAGGAACACTCATCAGAATTACAGCAGACTTCTCGGCACAAACCATCAAATCATGAAGTGCGTGGAGGGAAATAATTCAAGCTTTGAAAGATAACAACCTCCAGGCAAGATTGATATATCCTGCACAACTGTCCCTAGAAATTGATGGGTTTGGTGCTTCCAGGATAAAGAGGAACTAGGGGAATTTGCAACCACCAATTCAACATTACAGAGAGTACTGCAGGATATGCTAAAGAAGGAAAATACAAGACTTCAGAACTGGAAGGGAAGCCCCAATGAATGAAGCAGAAAGCAAATAAAGAACACAGGTTGAAAACTAATGACAGAAAAAGAGCTCAACCGAAATGAGCCAGAGAAGTTTGGATGGTAAGAACAGCTATTTGGGACACAAGACATCATAAATACCTAAAGACATAATTACCATAAAGACTTCATTAAATACCCTGTAATATTATCATTCCCTTGGATGGTTTTACATTGTCTTGATATGTTTGGTGCTACGTATACGAAGTTATATTCAAAGATTTCAAGGAAAGAAACACTACGGTAACTACTTTTATCACGATATCTTGTGATGAAACTCTATTTTGCTTAAATGGTTATGCTTTGACCTGCACTACTTTGTGGTTATACCCCTTTTATCTCAGTCTGCCTTTTTAACTTTACTGGAAACCCTGTATATCCATCACCCACTTGCTTTGACTCGTTTTGCTCTATTCTGCTTTGTTTGATAGTACAAAGTTTGAAAGCATAGGCAACAAGTGTAAAGACAATAAGATTCATGATGACACGCATTCCAGTTGACACTTACCTTCATTTAAAGTCCTGTAATGTCTCCAATGTTGTGGCTTTATTCTTTACATTTTGTTCAATTTTGTTATAATTGATGATACAGGCAATTCTTTTTAAGATAGCAAGAGGCATTAAGGGGACCATTGTTCATCACTTTGCATCTAGTTTTTACATTATCTATTATGTCCATCCATTTGATTTGACCGACTCTGTTCTGTTATGTCACATTTTACTTTACACTCTTCAAAAAAAGTAATAAGAACTGTGGGGGTAGAAACACAAAATGTGTAATTCTCATTGTACAAAAGAAAGAAAAAGAAAGTGCTCTAAAAAAGGAAACTGCATATATATTGAAGTGTATAAGACAGATAACCATATTACTGAGTTTTCTTGTATCATTGAACAAAACTCTTTCCAGTCTCACTATTTGAAAGTCCACTTTATATGCTCTAATTTTGTAACTTGAACAACTGATTCTAAGTTAACAATACGTAATCTATTAACTAGTGATTTCCTATTGTTTATTTTTTGTGAAATTCTGCATAACTTGTACCCTTTTACTTTTTTTCTTTTTCTCCAAAAAACAAAACAAGGATGAACACAGCAATAATACAAAGGCTACAAGACGATAAGAGGATCTATAACTTAAGAATGAAGAACATAAAAGAAGAAGTAGGGACACAAACAAATGAACCACAAAAGCTTTTCACAGAAATAATACAGGAGAATTTCCCTAATTTACCAAAAGTTAAAAATACACAGATATACGTGGCATACAGGATCTGAGCCACCTACAATCCAAACAGACCCACACCCAGGCATATAATAATCAAAATAACAGAAATTCAATATAAGAACAGAGTACTAAAAGCAGCTAAAGACAATAAACAGATCACTTACAAAGGAACACCCATCAGAGTTTACAGCAGACTTCTCAGCACAAACCATCAAATCATGAAGAGCGTGGAGGAAAATAATTCAAGCTTTGAAAAATAACAACCTCCAGCTAAGATTGATATATCCTGCACAACTGTCCCTAGAAATTGATGGAAAAACAAGGTGCTTCCAGGATAAAGAGGAACTAGGGGAATTTGCAACCACCAATTCAACATTACAGAGAGTACTGCAGGATATGCTAAAGAAGGAAAATATAAGACTTCAGAACTGGAAGAGAAGCCACAATGAATGAAGCAGAAAGCAAAGTAAAGAACACAGGTTGACAACTAATGACAGAAAAAGAGCTCAACCGAAATGAGCCAGAGAAGTTTGGATGGTAAGAACAGCTATTTTGGACACAAGACATCATAAATACCTAAAGACATCATAACCAAAAAGACATCATTAAATACCCTGTAATATTATCATTCCCTTGGATGGTTTTACATTGGCTTGATATGTTTGGTGCTACGTATACGAAGTTATACTCAAAGATTTCAAGGAAAGAAACACTACGGTAACTACTTTTATCACGATATCCTGTGATGAAACTCTATTTTGCTTAAATGCTTATGCTTTGACCTGCACTACTTTGTGGTTATGCCCCCTTTTATCTCAGTCTGCCTTTTTAACTTTACTGGACACCCTGTATATCCCTCACGAGCTTGCTTTGACTCATTTTGCTCTATTCTGCTTTGCTTGATAGTACGAAGTTTGAAAGCATAGGCAACAAGTGTAAAGACAAAAAGATTCATTATGACACGCATTCCAGTTGACACTTACCTTCATTTAAAGTCCTGTAATGTCTCCAATGTTGTGGCTTTATTCTTTACATTTTGTTCAATTTTGTTATAATTGATGATACAGGCAATTCTTTTTAAGATAGCAAGAGGCAGTAAGGGGACCATTGTTCAGCACTTTGCATCTAGTTTTTACTTTATCTATTATGTCCATCCATTTGATTTGACCGACTCTGTTCTGTTATGTCACATTTTACTTTACACTCTTCAAAAAAAGTAATAAGAACTGCGGGGGTAACGAAACACAAAATGTGTAATTCTCATTGTACAAAAGAAAGAAAAAGAAAGTGCTCTAAAAATAAAACTGCATATATATTGAAGTGTATAAGACAGATAACCATATTACTGAGTTTTCTTGTATCATTGAACAAAACTCTTTCCAGTCTCACTATTTGAAAGTCCACTTTATATGCTCTAATTTTGTAACTTGAACAACTGATTCTAAGTTAACAATACGTAATCTATTAACTAGTGATTTCCTATTGTTTATTTTTTGTGAAATTCTGCATAACTTGTACCCTTTTACTTTTTTTTCTTTTTCTCCAAAAAACAAAACAAGGATGAACACAGCAATAATACAAAGGCTACAAGACGATAAGAGGATCTATAACTTAAGAATGAGGAACATAAAAGAAGAAGTAGGGACACAAACAAATGAACCACAAAAGCTATTCACAGAAATAATACAGGAGAATTTCCCTAATTTACCAAAAGTTAAAAATACACAGATGTACGTGGCATACAGGATCTGAGCCACCTACAATCCAAACAGACCCATATCCAGGCTAATAATATTAGAAATAACAGAAATCCAATACAAGAACAGAATACTAAAAGCGATCAGACACAAGAAACAGATCACTTACAAGGGAACACCCATCAGAATTACAACAGACTTCTGGGCACAAACCATCAAATCACGAAGAGTGTGTGGCAGAAATAATTCAAGCTTTGAAAGATAACAACCTCCAGCTAAGATTGATATATCCTGCACAACTGTCCCTAGAAATTGATGGAAAAACAAAGTGCTTCCAGGATAAAGAGGAACTAGGGGAATTTGCAACCACCAATTCAACATTACAGAGAATACTGCAGGATATTCTAAAGAAGGAAAATACAAGACTTCAGAACTGGAAGAGAGGCCACAATGAATGGGGCGGAAAGGGAAGTAAAGAAGACAAACCACAACTAATGACAGAAAAAGAGCTCAACAGAAATGAGCCAGAGAAGGTTGGATTATAGGAACAGCTATTTTGGATACAAGACATCAAAAATACTTAAAGACATCATTACCATAAAGACATCATTAAATACCCTGTAATACTGTCATTCCCTTGAATGGCTTTACATTGTCTTGGTAGGTTTGGTGCTACAGTATACCAAGTTATACTCAAAGATTGCAAGGTAAGAGACACTATGGTAACTACTTTTATATCAGGATACCTTGTGATGAAACACTATTTTGCTTAAATGGTTATGCTTTGACCTGCGCTGTTTTGTTGTTATGCCCTCTTTTATCTCAGTCTGCTTTTAAACGTGATTTGAAAACCTATATAGCCCTCACCAACTAGCTTTGACTGATTTTCCTCTATTCTGCTTTGCTTAACATTACGAAGTTCGAAAGCATAGACAACAAGTATAAAGACAATAAGATTCATTATGACGCACATTACAGTTGACTATTACCTTCTTTTAAAGTCCTGTAATGTCTGCGATGTTTTGGTTTTATTCTTTACTATTTTGTTAAATTTTATTATAACTGATGACACAGGCAATTCATTTTAAGAGAGCAAGAGGCAATATGGTAACATTGTTGATCACCTAGCATCTAGTTTTTACATTATCTATTATGTCCATCTTTTGATTTGACTGACTCTGTTCTGTTATGTCACCTTTGGCTTTACTCTCTTCAAAAAAAAGTCATAAGAACTCTGTGAGTAATAAAACCCAAAATGTGTAATTGTCATTGTACAAAAAAAGGAAAAGAAAGTGCTCTAAAGAATAAAACTGCATGTATATTGAAGTGTGTAAGATAGATAACCATATTACTGAGTGTTCTTGGATCATTGAACAAAACTGAGTCCAGTCTCACTACTTGAAAGTCCTCTTTATATGCTTTAATTTTGTAACTTGAACAACTGATTCTAAGTTAACAATATGTAATCTATTAACTAGTGATTTCCTATTGTTTATTTTTTGTGAAATTCTGTATAACTTGTACCCTTTTACTTTTTTTTCTTTTTCTCCAAAAAAAAAAAACAAGAATGAACACAGCAATAATACAAAGGCTACAAGACGATAAGAGGATCTATAACTTAAGAATTAAGAACATAAAAGAAGAAGTAGGGACACAAACAAATGAATCACAAAAGCTATTCACAGAAATAATACAGGAGAATTTCCCTAATTTAGCAAAAGTTAAAAATACAGAGATGTATGTGGCATACAGGGTCTGAGCCACCTACAATCCAAACAGACACACACCCAGGCTAATAATAATCAAAATAACAGAAATCCAATATAACAAGAGAGTACTAAAAGCAGTTAAAGACAAGAAACAGTTCACTTACAAAGGAACACTCATCAGAATTACAGCAGACTTCTCGGCACAAACCATCAAATCATGAAGAGCGTGGAGGGAAATAATTCAAGCTTTGAAAGATAACAACCTCCAGGCAAGATTGATATATCCTGCACAACTGTCCCTAGAAATTGATGGGTTTGGTGCTTCCAGGATAAAGAGGAACTAGGGGAATTTGCAACCACCAATTCAACATTACAGAGAGTAATGCAGGATATGCTAAAGAAGGAAAATACAAGACTTCAGAACTGGAAGGGAAGCCCCAATGAATGAAGCAGAAAGCAAATAAAGAACACAGGTTGAAAACTAATGACAGAAAAAGAGCTCAACCGAAATGAGCCAGAGAAGTTTGGATGGTAAGAACAGCTATTTGGGACACAAGACATCATAAATACCTAAAGACATAATTACCATAAAGACTTCATTAAATACCCTGTAATATTATCATTCCCTTGGATGGTTTTACATTGTCTTGATATGTTTGGTGCTACGTATACGAAGTTATATTCAAAGATTTCAAGGAAAGAAACACTACGGTAACTACTTTTATCACGATATCTTGTGATGAAACTCTATTTTGCTTAAATGGTTATGCTTTGACCTGCACTACTTTGTGGTTATACCCCTTTTATCTCAGTCTGCCTTTTTAACTTTACTGGAAACCCTGTATATCCATCACCCACTTGCTTTGACTCGTTTTGCTCTATTCTGCTTTGTTTGATAGTACAAAGTTTGAAAGCATAGGCAACAAGTGTAAAGACAATAAGATTCATGATGACACGCATTCCAGTTGACACTTACCTTCATTTAAAGTCCTGTAATGTCTCCAATGTTGTGGCTTTATTCTTTACATTTTGTTCAATTTTGTTATAATTGATGATACAGGCAATTCTTTTTAAGATAGCAAGAGGCATTAAGGGGACCATTGTTCATCACTTTGCATCTAGTTTTTACATTATCTATTATGTCCATCCATTTGATTTGATCGACTCTGTTCTGTTATGTCACATTTTACTTTACACTCTTCAAAAAAAGTAATAAGAACTGTGGGGGTAGAAACACAAAATGTGTAATTCTCATTGTACAAAAGAAAGAAAAAGAAAGTGCTCTAAAAAAGGAAACTGCATATATATTGAAGTGTATAAGACAGATAACCATATTACTGAGTTTTCTTGTATCATTGAACAAAACTCTTTCCAGTCTCACTATTTGAAAGTCCACTTTATATGCTCTAATTTTGTAACTTGAACAACTGATTCTAAGTTAACAATACGTAATCTATTAACTAGTGATTTCCTATTGTTTATTTTTTGTGAAATTCTGCATAACTTGTACCCTTTTACTTTTTTTCTTTTTCTCCAAAAAACAAAACAAGGATGAACACAGCAATAATACAAAGGCTACAAGACGATAAGAGGATCTATAACTTAAGAATGAAGAACATAAAAGAAGAAGTAGGGACACAAACAAATGAACCACAAAAGCTTTTCACAGAAATAATACAGGAGAATTTCCCTAATTTACCAAAAGTTAAAAATACACAGATATACGTGGCATACAGGATCTGAGCCACCTACAATCCAAACAGACCCACACCCAGGCATATAATAATCAAAATAACAGAAATTCAATATAAGAACAGAGTACTAAAAGCAGCTAAAGACAATAAACAGATCACTTACAAAGGAACACCCATCAGAGTTTACAGCAGACTTCTCAGCACAAACCATCAAATCATGAAGAGCGTGGAGGAAAATAATTCAAGCTTTGAAAAATAACAACCTCCAGCTAAGATTGATATATCCTGCACAACTGTCCCTAGAAATTGATGGAAAAACAAGGTGCTTCCAGGATAAAGAGGAACTAGGGGAATTTGCAACCACCAATTCAACATTACAGAGAGTACTGCAGGATATGCTAAAGAAGGAAAATATAAGACTTCAGAACTGGAAGAGAAGCCACAATGAATGAAGCAGAAAGCAAAGTAAAGAACACAGGTTGACAACTAATGACAGAAAAAGAGCTCAACCGAAATGAGCCAGAGAAGTTTGGATGGTAAGAACAGCTATTTTGGACACAAGACATCATAAATACCTAAAGACATCATAACCAAAAAGACATCATTAAATACCCTGTAATATTATCATTCCCTTGGATGGTTTTACATTGGCTTGATATGTTTGGTGCTACGTATACGAAGTTATACTCAAAGATTTCAAGGAAAGAAACACTACGGTAACTACTTTTATCACGATATCCTGTGATGAAACTCTATTTTGCTTAAATGCTTATGCTTTGACCTGCACTACTTTGTGGTTATGCCCCCTTTTATCTCAGTCTGCCTTTTTAACTTTACTGGACACCCTGTATATCCCTCACGAGCTTGCTTTGACTCATTTTGCTCTATTCTGCTTTGCTTGATAGTACGAAGTTTGAAAGCATAGGCAACAAGTGTAAAGACAAAAAGATTCATTATGACACGCATTCCAGTTGACACTTACCTTCATTTAAAGTCCTGTAATGTCTCCAATGTTGTGGCTTTATTCTTTACATTTTGTTCAATTTTGTTATAATTGATGATACAGGCAATTCTTTTTAAGATAGCAAGAGGCAGTAAGGGGACCATTGTTCAGCACTTTGCATCTAGTTTTTACTTTATCTATTATGTCCATCCATTTGATTTGACCGACTCTGTTCTGTTATGTCACATTTTACTTTACACTCTTCAAAAAAAGTAATAAGAACTGCGGGGGTAACGAAACACAAAATGTGTAATTCTCATTGTACAAAAGAAAGAAAAAGAAAGTGCTCTAAAGAATAAAACTGCATATATATATTGAAGTGTATAAGACAGATAACCATATTACTGAGTTTTCTTGTATCATTGAACAAAACTCTTTCCAGTCTCACTATTTGAAAGTCCACTTTATATGCTCTAATTTTGTAACTTGAACAACTGATTCTAAGTTAACAATACGTAATCTATTAACTAGTGATTTCCTATTGTTTATTTTTTGTGAAATTCTGCATAACTTGTACCCTTTTACTTTTTTTTCTTTTTCTCCAAAAAACAAAACAAGGATGAACACAGCAATAATACAAAGGCTACAAGACGATAAGAGGATCTATAACTTAAGAATGAAGAACATAAAAGAAGAAGTAGGGACACAAACAAATGAACCACAAAAGCTATTCACAGAAATAATACAGGAGAATTTCCCTAATTTACCAAAAGTTAAAAATACACAGATGTACGTGGCATACAGGATCTGAGCCACCTACAATCCAAACAGACCCATATCCAGGCTAATAATATTAGAAATAACAGAAATCCAATACAAGAACAGAATACTAAAAGCGATCAGACACAAGAAACAGATCACTTACAAGGGAACACCCATCAGAATTACAACAGACTTCTGGGCACAAACCATCAAATCACGAAGAGTGTGGGGCAGAAATAATTCAAGCTTTGAAAGATAACAACCTCCAGCTAAGATTGATATATCCTGCACAACTGTCCCTAGAAATTGATGGAAAAACAAAGTGCTTCCAGGATAAAGAGGAACTAGGGGAATTTGCAACCACCAATTCAACATTACAGAGAATACTGCAGGATATTCTAAAGAAGGAAAATACAAGACTTCAGAACTGGAAGAGAGGCCACAATGAATGGGGCGGAAAGGGAAGTAAAGAAGACAAACCACAACTAATGACAGAAAAAGAGCTCAACAGAAATGAGCCAGAGAAGGTTGGATTATAGGAACAGCTATTTTGGATACAAGACATCAAAAATACTTAAAGACATCATTACCATAAAGACATCATTAAATACCCTGTAATACTGTCATTCCCTTGAATGGCTTTACATTGTCTTGGTAGGTTTGGTGCTACAGTATACCAAGTTATACTCAAAGATTGCAAGGTAAGAGACACTATGGTAACTACTTTTATATCAGGATACCTTGTGATGAAACACTATTTTGCTTAAATGGTTATGCTTTGACCTGCGCTGTTTTGTTGTTATGCCCTCTTTTATCTCAGTCTGCTTTTAAACGTGATTTGAAAACCTATATAGCCCTCACCAACTAGCTTTGACTGATTTTCCTCTATTCTGCTTTGCTTAATAGTACGAAGTTCGAAAGCATAGACAACAAGTATAAAGACAATAAGATTCATTATGACGCACATTACAGTTGACTATTACCTTCTTTTAAAGTCCTGTAATGTCTGCGATGTTTTGGTTTTATTCTTTACTATTTTGTTAAATTTTATTATAACTGATGATACAGGCAATTCATTTTAAGAGAGCAAGAGGCACTATGGTAACATTGTTGATCACCTAGCATCTAGTTTTTACATTATCTATTATGTCCATCTTTTGATTTGACTGACTCTGTTCTGTTATGTCACCTTTGGCTTTACTCTCTTCAAAAAAAGTCATAAGAACTCTGTGAGTAATAAAACCCAAAATGTGTAATTGTCATTGTACAAAAAAAGGAAAAGAAAGTGCTCTAAAGAATAAAACTGCATGTATATTGAAGTGTGTAAGATAGATAACCATATTACTGAGTGTTCTTGGATCATTGAACAAAACTGATTCCAGTCTCACTACTTGAAAGTCCTCTTTATATGCTTTAATTTTGTAACTTGAACAAATGATTCTAAGTTAACAATATGTAATCTATTAACTAGTGATTTCCTATTGTTTATTTTTTGTGAAATTCTGTATAACTTGTACCCTTTTACTTTTTTTTCTTTTTCTCCAAAAAAAAAAAAAACAAGAATGAACACAGCAATAATACAAAGGCTACAAGACGATAAGAGGATCTATAACTTAAGAATTAAGAACATAAAAGAAGAAGTAGGGACACAAACAAATGAATCACAAAAGCTATTCACAGAAATAATACAGGAGAATTTCCCTAATTTAGCAAAAGTTAAAAATACAGAGATGTATGTGGCATACAGTGTCTGAGCCACCTACAATCCAAACAGACACACACCCAGGCTAATAATAATCAAAATAACAGAAATCCAATATAACAAGAGAGTACTAAAAGCAGTTAAAGACAAGAAACAGTTCACTTACAAGGGAACACTCATCAGAATTACAGCAGACTTCTCGGCACAAACCATCAAATCATGAAGAGCGTGGAGGGAAATAATTCAAGCTTTGAAAGATAACAACCTCCAGGCAAGATTGATATATCCTGCACAACTGTCCCTAGAAATTGATGGGTTTGGTGCTTCCAGGATAAAGAGGAACTAGGGGAATTTGCAACCACCAATTCAACATTACAGAGAGTAATGCAGGATATGCTAAAGAAGGAAAATACAAGACTTCAGAACTGGAAGGGAAGCCCCAATGAATGAAGCAGAAAGCAAATAAAGAACACAGGTTGAAAACTAATGACAGAAAAAGAGCTCAACCGAAATAAGCCAGAGAAGTTTGGATGGTAAGAACAGCTATTTGGGACACAAGACATCATAAATACCTAAAGACATAATTACCATAAAGACTTCATTAAATACCCTGTAATATTATCATTGCCTTGGATGGTTTTACATTGTCTTGATATGTTTGGTGCTACATATACGAAGTTATATTCAAAGATTTCAAGGAAAGAAACACTACGGTAACTACTTTTATCACGATATCTTGTGATGAAACTCTATTTTGCTTAAATGGTTATGCTTTGACCTGCACTACTTTGTGGTTATACCCCTTTTATCTCAGTCTGCCTTTTTAACTTTACTGGAAACCCTGTATATCCATCACCCACTTGCTTTGACTCGTTTTGCTCTATTCTGCTTTGTTTGATAGTACAAAGTTTGAAAGCATAGGCAACAAGTGTAAAGACAATAAGATTCATGATGACACGCATTCCAGTTGACACTTACCTTCATTTAAAGTCCTGTAATGTCTCCAATGTTGTGGCTTTATTCTTTACATTTTGTTCAATTTTGTTATAATTGATGATACAGGCAATTCTTTTTAAGATAGCAAGAGGCATTAAGGGGACCATTGTTCATCACTTTGCATCTAGTTTTTACATTATCTATTATGTCCATCCATTTGATTTGACCGACTCTGTTCTGTTATGTCACATTTTACTTTACACTCTTCAAAAAAAGTAATAAGAACTGTGGGAGTAACGAAACACAAAATGTGTAATTCTCATTGTACAAAAGAAAGAAAAAGAAAGTGCTCTAAAAAAGGAAACTGCATATATATTGAAGTGTAAAAGACAGATAACCATATTACTGAGTTTTCTTGTATCATTGAACAAAACTCTTTCCAGTCTCACTATTTGAAAGTCCACTTTATATGCTCTAATTTTGTAACTTGAACAACTGATTCTAAGTTAACAATACGTAATCTATTAACTAGTGATTTCCTATTGTTTATTTTTTGTGAAATTCTGCATAACTTGTACCCTTTTACTTTTTTTTCTTTTTCTCCAAAAAACAAAACAAGGATGAACCCAGCAATAATACAAAGGCTACAAGACGATAAGAGGATCTATAACTTAAGAATTAAGCACATAAAAGAAGAAGTAGGGACACAAACAAATGAACCACAAAAGCTATTCACAGAAATAATACAGGAGAATTTCCCTAATTTACCAAAAGGTAAAAATACAAAGATGTACGTGGCATACAGGATCTGAGCCACCTACAATCCAAACAGACCCACACCCAGGCATATAATAATCAAAATAACAGAAATCAAATATAAGAACAGAGTACTAAAAGCAGGTAAAGACAATAAACAGATCACTTACAAAGGAACACCCATCAGAGTTTACAGCAGACTTCTCAGCACAAACCATCAAATCATGAAGAGCGTGGAGGGAAATAATTCAAGCTTTGAAAGATAACAACCTCCAGGCAAGATTGATATATCCTGCACAAATGTCCCTAGAAATTGATGGAAAAACAAGGTGCTTCCAGGATAAAGAGGAACTAGGGGAATTTGCAACCACCAATTCAACATTACAGAGAGTACTGCAGGATATGCTAAAGAAGGAAAATACAAGACTTCAGAACTGGAAGGGGAGCCCCAATGAATGAAGCAGAAAGCAAATAAAGAACACAGGTTGAAAACTAATGACAGAAAAAGAGCTCAACCAAAATGAGCCAGAGAAGTTTGGATGGTAAGAACAGCTATTTTGGACACAAGACATCATAAATACCTAACGACATAATTACCATAAAGACATCATTAAATACCCTGTAATATTATCATTCCCTTGGATGGTTTTACATTGTCTTGATATGTTTGGTGCTACATATACGAAGTTATATTCAAAGATTTCAAGGAAAGAAACACTACGGTAACTACTTTTATCAGGATATCTTATGATGAAACTCTATTTTGCTTAAATGGTTATGCTTTGACCTGCACTACTTTGTGGTTATACCCCTTTTATCTCAGTCTGCCTTTTTAACTTTACTGGAAACCCTGTATATCCCTCACCAGCTTGCTTTGACTCGTTTTGCTCTATTCTGCTTTGCTTGATAGTACGAAGTTTGAAAGCATAGGCAACAAGTGTAAAGACAATAAGATTCATTATGACACGCATTCCAGTTGACACTTATCTTCTTTTAAAGTCCTGTAATGTCTCCAATGTTGTGGCTTTATTCTTTACATTTTGTTCAATTTTGTTATAATTGATGATACAGGCAATTCTTTTTAAGATAGCAAGAGGCAGTAAGGGGACCATTGTTCAGCACTTTGCATCTAGTTTTTACATTATCTATTATGTCCATCCATTTGATTTGAGAGACTCTGTTCTGTCATGTCACATTTTACTTTACACTCTTCAAAAAAAGTAATAAGAACTGTGGGAGTAATGAAACACAAAATGTGTAATTCTCATTGTGCAAAAGACAGGAAAAGAAAGTGCTCTAAAGAATAAAACTGCATATATATTGAAGTGTATAAGACAGATAACCATATTACTGAGTTTTCTTGTATCATTGAACAAAACTGTTTCCAGTCTCACTATTTGAAAGTCCACTTTATATGCTCTAATTTTGTAACTTGAACAACTGATTCTAAGTTAACAATACGTAATCTATTAACTAGTGATTTCCTATTGTTTATGTTTTGTGAAATTCTGCATAACTTGTACCCTTTTACTTTTTTTTCCTTTTCCTCCAAAAAACAAAACAAGGATGAACACAGCAATAATACAAAGGCTACAAGATGATAAGAGGATCTATAACTTAAGAATTAAGAACATAAAAGAAGAAGTAGGGTCACAAACAAATGAACCACAAAAGCTATTCACAGAAATAATACAGGAGAATTTCCCTAATTTACCAAAAGTTAAAAATACACAGATGTACGTGGCATACAGGATCTGAGCCACCTACAATCCAAACAGACTCGTATCCAGGCTAATAATATTCGAAATAACAGAAATCCAATACAAGAACAGAATACTAAAAGCGATCAGACACAAGAAACAGATCACTTACAAGGGAACACCCATCAGAATTACAGCAGACTTCTCGGCACAAACCATCAAATCATGAAGAGTGTGGGGGCAGAAATAATTCAAGCTTTGAAAGACAACAACCTCCAGCCAAGATTGATATATCCTGCACAACTCTCCCTAGAAATTGATGGAAAAACAAGGTGCTTCCAGGATAAAGAGGAACTAGGGGAATTTGCAACCACCAATTGAACATTACAGAGAATACTGCAGGATATTCTAAAGAAGGAAAATACAAGACTTCAGAACTGGAAGAGAGGCCACAATGAATGGGGCGGAAAGGGAAGTAAAGAAGACAAACCACAACTAATGACAGAAAAAGAGCTCAACCGAAATGAGCCAGAGAATGTTGGATTATAGGAACAACTATTTTGGACACAAGACATCATAAATACTTAAAGACATCATTACCATAAAGACATCATTAAATGCCCTGTAATACTGTCATTCCCTTGAATGGTTTTACATTGTCTTGATATGTTTGAGGATACATTATACAAAATTATACTCAATGATTTCAAGGAAAAAGACACTATGGCAACTACTTTTATGTCGGGATTATCTTGTGGTGAAACACTATTTAGCTTAAATGGTTATGTTTTGATTTGCACTGCTTTGTTTTTATGCCCTCTTTTATCTTAATCTCCTTTTTTATTATTTTCATTTTCATTTTTATGCTTTTACTTAAGGGAAAAATAAATATAAAATAGCAGGGCATATTACAGTAACCCACTTTGATTTCCTATTAATTTGAAACTCTGGATTGCTCTCACCATCTTGTTTGGACTGATTTTCCTCTATTCTGCTTTGCTTGATAGTACCAAGTTCGAAGGTATAGACAACAATTGTGAAGACAATAAGATTCATTATTACACCAAATTTGGTTGATTATTATCTTCTTTTGAAGTCCTCTAATGTCTCCAATATTTTGGTTTTATTGGTTTTGTTCCTTACTGTGTTGTTCAATTTTATTTTAACAATGATATAGGCAATTATTTTAAGATAGCAAGAGGCATTATGGTAACCATTGCTGATCACCTTGTATTTTGTTTTTACATTATGTATTATGTCCATCATTTTGAGTTGACTGACTCTGTTCTGTTATATCACATTTGGTTTTATTCTCTTCAAAAGAATATAAAAACAACTGTGGGAGTAATAAAGCTCAAAATGTGTCATTGTCATTGTACAAAGAGAGGAAAAGAAAGTGCTCTAAGGACACAAATCAATGTATATTTAAGTGTATAAGATAGATAACCATATTACTGAGTTTTATTGGATCATTGAACAGAACTGTTTGCTGTCTCACTCTTTGAATATCCACATTATATGCCTTAATTTTCTAACTTGAACAACTATTTCTAAGACCATAATATGTAATCCACTAACTAGTGATTTTCTACTGCTTATTTTTTCTGAAATTCTGTATGACTTGTACCCTTTTTCTATTTTTTTCTTCTTCTTCTCCTTAAATAAATTTCTTAAAAAGAAGATATGATAAAAGAAATGGAAGAGATACTGAACATATCTAAAGAAGACACAGTTAAAAAACTGAAAGAACTACACAAAAAGATAAAATCCCTGGATGAAGAATATAAGAAACAAACAGAATATATAAAGCTGATGCAAAGAGATATACAAGGAACCAAAAATTCCATTGAAAGTTGTAAAAAATGCCTCTATGAATGTGAAGATAGAATTTCAGACCTCGAAGGCAACATTGCAGCCAGTGAACAGGAAAGGAAAGATCTTTTAAAAATAACAAGAAATCAGGAAATAACAATTCAACACCTGCAAGATGATGCAAAGAAAAACAACATAAAGTTGATAGGGATAAAGGAAAAAGAAGAGGACAACATCAAGGATGTCAAGAGGATATTTAGAGAAGTAATAGCTGAAAATTCCCCAAACATGAGATTGGAAACTGATATCAAGATCAGTGAAGCATATAGAACTCCAAATAGCCAAAACCAAAATAAAGCTATACACAGACATATAATAATCACCATCCCAGAAATCAAACAAATGAATAGAATATTAAAAAGCTTTCAGAGAGAAAAGACAGATCATCTATAAAGGAAAACCTATCAGAATCAGAGCAGACTTCTCAGCACAAACAATAAAGTTAAGAAGAACATGGAGTGAAGCATTTCAGATACTAAAGGAAAATGATTTCCAACATAGACTGATGTACCATGAAAAACTGTCCTTCAAAATTGATGGAAATAATAAGATACTTCCATGACAAAGAACAGCTGAAGAACTTCATGATCACCAAGCCAACCCTGCAAAGAATACTGAAAGACAGTGTAGATACACTTTGGAAAAAAACACTAAATAAATCATACAATTAAACAGAAACGAATGATAAAGATGCAACAGCAGAAAGATAACGTATCAACAATAAAGCACTTCCGGTGTCAGGGTGCCAAAATGCTTGCCCCGAGCACATGGTGCAGAGGAGCTTTATTGGATGGCATGCTTTCTGTGATTTCCACAAGCTACAGCCTGTATAGTAAAGACCCTAGGAGACACTCAAGCTGCGCAATGGAGTCAGTGAACTTTGAAGATGTTGGCTGTGAACTTTGTTGAGTCCATCCCAAAAGAAGCTCTACAGAGATGTAATGAGGGAAACCTTTAGGCACATGGTGACTACAGGAAGATGCTTAGATAACCAGAAAGTGGAAGAAGAGTACTGTAACTATTGAGAATCTAAGAAATGGAGAGGTTGAGAAATGCCATCAATATAAAACTTGCAAACAGCATAAAGAAAGCATCCTATGAACTGAAGCCACTAACGTCCATTTGAAAATATCTGGTTTAAGCCAACTTAAAGTCTTGCTGTTAGAAGACAACTGATTGGGCATTTTTCACTAAATGTGCCCATCAAAACTCACACTGCACTGAAGCCAGATAAGTATTTAGAATCTGAAGAGAAGCTCTTAAAATGTAGTGAAAATTTTGAAAACTATGATGATTTCCACTTCATTCACATTCATGCAAGTACAGAGGCTTTCAAGAAAACTTATAAATATGATCAGTATGAGAAATCCTGCTCTGGTCTTAGTGAAAGAACTCATGGAAGAGACAAGACCTTTGTATGTCAGAAATATTTGAGTATTCAGATCTATCAGACAAGTCACAACAGGGGTATACCCTCTGAACACAAGCAATATGGAAATGATTTCAGCACAAGTACTATTTTTCAAAAACAAGGAAGATTTCAGAAGGAGGAGAAACAATATGTATGTCAGCAATGTGGGAAAGGTTTCACCAGAAAGAGTGACTGTCAAATACATGAAAGAGTTCACAGTGATGAGAAACCTTATGTATGCCAGCTATGTGGGAAAGCTTTCAGTACACAAAAGAACTGTAAAAGACATGAAAGAAATCACACTGCAGAGAAACCTATGTGTGGAAGCAATGTGGAAAAAGTTTCAACACAAACAATCACTATCAAAGACATGAAAGAGTTCACACTGGTGAGAAACCCTATGAATGTAAGCAATGCAGAAAAGGTTTCAGCTCAAAGAGTTATAGTAAAATACATGAAAGGATTCAGACTGGAGACAAACCATTGTATGTTTGCAATATGGGAAAGATTTTAGAACACGTTATGGTATTCATGATCATCAGTATCCTCACACTGGGAAAAACTATATGTATGCAAGCAATTTAGGAAACATTTCACCTCAGAGAGTGATAGTAAAATTCATGAAAAGTTTTGCAATGGAACAAAATCCTATGTATGTGAGCAATGTGGGAAAGGTTTCACTAGAAACAGTAACTGTCAAATACATGAAAGAATTCACACTGAATGGAAACTATATGGATGTAGACAATGTGGGAAACGATTCAGCTCACAGATTTGTTGTAATATACATGAAAGGATTCAAACTGGAGAGAAACCCTATGTATGTAAGCAATGTGGGAAAGGTTTCAGCTCAAAGAGTTATTGTAAAATTCATGAAAGGATTCACACTGGAGAAAAAGCATATGTATGTAATCAATGTGGAAAAAGTTTCAGCGCAAAATGTCACTCTCAAAGACATGAAAAAATTCACACTGGTGAGAAACCATATGTATGTTTGCAATGTGGGAAAGCTTTTAGAACAAGTTATGGTATTCATTATCATCTGCATCTTCACCCTGGGGAAAAAACATGTATGTAAGTTATGTGGGAAACGTTTCACTTCACAGAGTCATTGTAAAATACATGGAATGGTTCACACTGGAGTGAAACCGTATGTATATAAGCAATGTGGAAAAGGTTTCACCAGAAACAGGGATTGTCAAATACATGAAAGGATTCACAGTGAAGAGAAACCCTATGTATGTAAGCAATGTGGGAAAGGTTCAACTCAAAGTTTTATTGTAAAATACATGAAAGGATTCACACTGGAGAGAAACCCTATGTATGTAGGCAAAGTGGGAAAGGATTCAGATCGCAGATTTGTTGTAAAATACATGAAATGTTTCACACTGGAGAGAAGACCTATGCATGTGAGCAATGTGGGAAAGGTTTCACCAGAAACAGTGATTGTAAAATACATGAAAGGATTCACACTGGAGAGAAAACATATGTATGTAAGCAATGTGGAAAAAGTTTCATCAGAAACAGTCACTGTCAAAGACATGAAAGAATTCATAGTGGTGAGAAACCGTATTTATGTATGCCCTTTTAGAAGAAGTGATGATATTTATGAACATAAACATCTTCACACTGGAGGAAAAGTGATCCATCCCGCGAATCGGTCTGTGGGCCTCGCCTGGAGAGGGGATGGAGATGGAGGGCTGGGCAAGAGAAAAAATAGACAGAGACAAGGTGGGTTTCCATTCAAGTCTCATTTATTCTTAAAATGGCTACAACTTATATAGGGTGGAGGCGGGCCAATGGGGCAGGAAGAGGGCATGGAGTTTTATCTGATAGGTCACCATCACATCCTGATATATGAGGTAAGCAGGAGAGGATTATGGGAGATGTAGGCTGAAGCGGAAGTTGCTCACATCATGCACACTGTAGGCAAGAGGAGGATCATGGGAAATGTAGGCTGACACACAAAATGCCCTCAGGTGGGAGAGGCAAGACAGCAGCAGCCATTCTGAGCCCCTCCCTACATCTCCTCCCTTATCATTATATATATATATTTTAGGAATATGGCAGGCCCTGGGAGGACAGCACCTGTCTTGGGTCAAGGACTCCTCATATGATCCCAATAGAGCCTTACCCATCATGGGCCTGTAGGACAGCTGTTGATCCTGGGCCTGTCTTAGGTGGCCGACAGCACAACATATGTGCCCTAGTTGCCCATCTCTGGCTGCCTGTCCAGTGCCTCAGGGCATTTGGGCCACAGTATCATGTGGGCCGTTGGTGGGTGTTCTTTCCCAATAAGTTTGTTGTTCTGCCATTTCCAACCGGTGGTAATGTACCTGAAAGGGCTTTGTCATAAATCTGTCAATCCTGTAATTAACATTGTTAATGAGCCTCACAATCCTCTGAAAAATACAAGATCCTACAGTAAGCAGTAACAGCAAGGTGGATAGGGGTTCCAAGAGGGGAACAATGTAAGGGAAGTGACCCCCCTCATGGAGGAGAAGGTGGTTTCTTGGAGGTGCTCTTTTTCTCTCTCTTTGAGATGTTCCCTTAGCTTCGTCAAGGACTCTTTGACAACTCCTGAGTGGTTGGCATAAAACAATACTCTTCTCTGAGGGCAGCACATAAGCCACCCTCCTTCATAAATAGGAGGTCTAGCCCTCTTCTATTCTGTAGGACTACCTCAGATAGAGACATCAGGGGTGCCTGTAGAGCCATCACAGATGTTTCTATTTCTTTTAAATCTTGATCTACTGCTGCCTGTAATTGAGCTAGATGCTGTAGTCCCTGTTCCTAATCCCATTGTGACTGCTAAACTTAGTAATACAGCTAAGGTGAGTGTCATGGGTTCTCTAGTATATATATAGCCAGTCTGTGATGCCTGGAGGTAGTAGTCTCCTGGGTGGAATGTTATGGGAGGAACAACCTGTACAAGAACACAAAAGTCTGTAGACTTGTTAAAAACAGTAGATGCTATACAGGGTGAGAGGCCAAAATTGCAGGCCCAAGATATTCCTGGGGGTGGAATGATGTAGTTATTTGGCTTGAACTCTGAATGAAGCTGGGCACAGAGTCATGCTGCCAGTGTTGGTGGATGGCTGGAGTCCCCAAGACAAGTCCCTCTACCTGAGACATCAGGGAGAGTCAGCTTGTGGTGATTGCCCCAGTCACAGGCAAATGAGCTAGAAGAACTGAGGGCCTTTCCTTCATAATATGGGGGAGGAGCTAAGCCAAGCATTACCATTAAATTGAGGGCCTTTCCTTCATAATATGGGGGAGGAGCAGCCAAGCATTACCAACAGGATTGGGTGAGATCAGGTTGGGTATGATTTAAAGTCATGTATGCCCCTTTAATCAAACTGAATAGGTTAGAATGTGAATATTGAGGGGCAGGTATGTGATCTGCCTGGTGTGGGGCGGCTTGAGAAACACTTATGGTTGGGTGACTTACTGTGGTTTTTTGAACAACAGTAACAGGATCTGTATTAGACTGATTGTATTTTGGATTTGGATTATATTTTGGCTTTAGAGCAGGATTTGGGCCTATGGGTGTGGATGAAATCTGCAGGGGAACCTTTTTTTATGAGAATAAGATTTCCCCTGTCTTTGTCTGACTCATAAACTTGAAGTCCCCAGGTGCATCATGTCAGCCAGCCAGGGTCTTCAGGAGTGGTAACAGTGATGTTTAGAACCTGAAAGGGTCTTTGATTGGCCAGTGGGTAGTCATCTACGCTGCACCCCGGGAGCCCCCATGTCAGTTTAAGGTGTTTATTGGGGAAGGCCATTTACCATCCTGTTGCAACGGTTTTGCAGCCCCAATGAGCACAAAAAATATTCTCCTGGGGAATTATAATAGGATCTCCCCCCTGTTGCTGTGGGACAAAGTTAGAATTGACTTTGTCTGGGACATTGGAGCCCCAGAAAGAATCAACAGGGTGTGGTCACAAAGCATGGACTTCCTGATCCTATCCAAGTCCAAACCGTCTCTTGGTCATTCCAGCAGATAAGCTCCCATTTTCAGGGTTGATAGGGCGGTATGGAGGAGGGAGTGTGGCGGCACCATTTTTTTTTTTGTCTTTTTTTGTTTTTATTGGTACCAGGGATCAAACTCAGAACTGCCTGCTTGCAAGGCAGGCACTTATGCCGCTTAGCTAAACCTCCAGCCCCAATTATTTTTTTCACCCCCAGTCAGTATGGAGGCAGTGCCATTTTGAGTATCAGGGCAGTGCATGCCATTTTGAGTACTGGGGCAGTGCACACCATTTTGAGTACCCTCATGGCCTCCAGACAAAGGGAGTAGTGGCACATCACCATCTTGAAAAGGCTCTGGGATATCAAGGACCACAGAGGCGGGAAGGCTGGGGGCCTTAGATAAGCCAGGTGGTGGTGGAATATAATTGCGGGAAGCAGCTAATGCAACCTCACCCTGGGCAAGCATCATCGCGACATGGGAATCTGTGTGACATTGTGCCATCAGCTCAGAGATTGAAATCCAATATGAAAAGGCGGTTACCAGAATCTTTTTTGGGCCAAAAACCTCATAATAGTGTTTAAGAGCATCTCCTACTCTTTTCCACCTGTTTGAATCAATGGCGCCCTCTAGGGGAAACCATGGACACACTGAATGTATAAACAAAGTACTATAACAAATCTTTTGTCTTAACCTTAATCCCTCTAATCTTGAGTGCCTCCCTGAGGACATTCACGAAAAACTCGTGCTCACTAAGTGTTGCCCCATCCTAATCCCATTCACCTACCATGATTCAGGTGAGATGTAAGGTGGCCATCCACACGGATCACAGGAATGAAGTCCCAAAACAGTCACGGCGGCCGGGGCTTTACCCCCATGAACAGTCCCACATCGTTATCCCTCATGCCAGGTCTGCCAGCTCCACATCAGGCTCCACTTGATCCGTCCCGTGGATCAGCCCGTGGGCCTGGCCTAGAGAGGGGACGGAGATGGATGGCTGGGCAAGAGAAAAGAGAGACATAGACCAGGCGGGATTCCATTCAAGAATCGTTTATTCTTAAAATGGCTACAACTTATATAGGGTGGAGGAGGGCCAATGGGGCAGGAAGAGGGCAAGGAGTGTTACCTGATAGGTCATTGTCACATCTGGATATATGACATAAGCAGGAGAGGATTATGGGAGATGTAGGCTGAAGCGGGAAGTTCCTCATGTCATGCGCACTGTAGGCAAGGGGAGGATCGTGGGAAATGTAGACTGACACACAAAATGCCCTAAGGTGAGAGGGGCAGGGCAGCAGCAACCATTCTGAGCCACTCCCTACAGAAAAGCATATGTGTGTGAACAGTGTGGCAAAAGTTTCACCAGAAAGTCTTTATTGAATTCATGAGCTAAATCACATTGGTGAGAAACCTTCTATATGTAAACAGTGTCATAAAACATTCAGTGTACACAGTACTTTTTGAAGACCTGAAGGAATTCACATGGAAGAGAAACCCACAATATGCATGTACTCAATGTGGGCAAGATTTCATCAGAAACAGTAACTGTCAAGTACATGAAAGAACTCACACTGGAGAGAAACACTATTATGTAAACAATGTGGAAAAGACTTCAGCAGTTACAGCAGGTGTAAAATAAATGAAAGAATTCACACAGGGCAGAAAGCCTAAACATGTAAGCAATGTGGCCATCTTTAGATGTGATCATCAGTGCCAAACACATGGAAAATATTACACTGCAGAGAAAAACATATATGTATTCAATTTGGGAAAGCTTTCAACAGACACAATCATTGTTAAAGGCATTAAAGCACAAACACTGGAGAAGAACTATACACATAAGCAGTTTAGAAAAGCTTTTAGCACACATAATTTTTGTCAAATACATGAAAGAAACTACAATGTAAAAACTGAATTAATGCAAGCAATGCAGAATTGGATTTATTAATTCTTCCTTGTATAGATATTGAGAAAGTCCTTGGGAGGAAGCCTTACCTCCTTAAGCAATGCGGAAGAGATTTCAGTACACACATTGCCAAATACATGATTATATGTATTTTCTGTCAAATCTACAAGAGTTAGAGGAAAGAAAGTGTATATTTAAGTTATTTTGAAAATCCTGTGGAGATGTTACATATAGTGGAAACTTGTATACCAAAGTATAATTTTAATTTGATGGTATACTTCATCTTGATATGTATTTTCAAAGACTTGTGAACATGAGATTTTTAAAAACTTGAATTGTTTTCACACAACTTGCAGATTAGTGAATTTTGTTTTTCATATGAAATGATCAATTCTTGCTTGTATATCAGCAGCATATTATGGTATGTACATGTTGCATATTTTTGTTCAATTCTGTCATTTCTATAAGGTTTTATATTTTGACCTAAATATTTCCATACTTACATTGCAATGTCTTAATTTGCTTCACTGGTATTTTTTAACTAAATATACCGAACATCCACCATTAAAAAAAAATAAACCAACATATAACAGTTATAACAATTAATGTGAACAGTCTCAATGCACCAATTAAAAGAAACAGAGTGGCAGAATAGATCAAGAAACAACATCCAACCATATGCTGTCTACAAGAAACCCATCTAAACAAAAACGATACTAGCAAACTGAAAGTCAACAGATGGAAAACAATACTTCATGCCACAGGAACCCAAAAAAAGCAGATGTGGCTATTCTGTTTGCAGACAAGGAAAACTTCAAGCCAATAATGATCAGAAGAGATAAAGAAGGTCGCGACATACTGGTTAGGGGAAAACTTCAAGAGGAAGAGATAACTATCTTAAATATATATGCACCAAATTCCAGAGCACCCAGTTATATAAAACAAGTATAAATAGAAATGAAAAATCAAATTATCCATATCACAATTGTAACAGGAGACTTAACGCACCCTTGAAACCAAGGGACAGATCAACCAGAAAGAAAATCAGCAAAGAAATAACAGGACAGAATCACACATGTGAACAAATGGACTTGAGAGACACATACAGAGTATTACACCAAACAACAACAGAATACACATTCTTCTCAGCAATACATGCATCATTCTCCAAAACAGACCATATATTAACTCAGACAACATATTTAATTAAATGCAATACAGTTGAAATTATCCATTGCATATTATCAGATCATAGCACTCTGAAATTAGAAATTGATGATAAAAGATACTGCAAAAATCCCACAAACACATGGAAACTGAATAACACAATCTTGAATAATCAGTGGGTCACAGAAGAAATTAAACAATGCCTACAAACAAGTGAAAACACAAATACAACTTACTGGAATCTATGAGATGCAATGAAAGCTGTCCTCAGAGGAAAATGTATTGCACTGAGTTCCCACATCAAGAAAACGGAATGAATACAGATAAATAACCTGATGTTACACGTCAAATATCAAGAAAAAGAAGAGCAAGCCAAGCCCAAAGCCAAAAGAAGAGGGGAAATTATAAAAATCAGAGCAGAAATCAATGCAATAGCAACTAATAAAAGATGCTTCATTTCATCTCATAGATTACAGTAAGTTGTATTTGTGTTTGCAGTTCTTTGTAGGCATTGTTTAATTTCTTCTTTAATTTCCTCTGTGGCCCACTGATTACTCAAGAGTGTGTTATTCAGTTTCCATGTGTTTGTGGGATTTTTGCAGTATCTTTTATCATCAATTTCTAATTTCAGAGTGCTATGATCTGATAATATGCAATGGATAATTTCAACTGTATTGCATTTAATTAAATATGTTGTCTGAGTTAATATATGGTCTGTTTTGGAGAATGATGCATGTATTGCTGAGAAGAATGTGTATTCTGTTGTTGTTTGGTGTAATACTCTGTATGTGTCTCTCAAGTCCATTTGTTCACATGTGTGATTCTGTCCTGTTATTTCTTTGCTGATTTTCTTTCTGGTTGATCTGTCCCTTGGTTTCAAGGGTGCGTTAAGTCTCCTGTTACAATTGTGTTATGGATAATTTGATTTTTCATTTCTATTTATACTTGTTTTATATAACTGGGTGCTCTGGAATTTGGTGCATATATATTTAAGATAGTTATCTCTTCCTCTTGAAGTTTTCCCCTAACCAGTATGTCGCAACCTTCTTTAACTCTTCTGATCATTATTGGCTTGAAGTTTTCCTTGTCTGCAAACAGAATAGCCACATCTGAGAAACCAACTGGGAATGCAATCCTGGTGCTATAACAGGAACAGAAAAGCCTCAGTGTGGAAGCTGGAGCCCGTGCCATTTGGAGCCGTGATTTGGGTTTCCCGCCACCAGTGCTGCGTCTGCATCAGCTTGGCAGGGATAGAAATGCGCGAAAGCTCTGAGAATGGGAATCCTTAAATGGAGTTGAAAGCAGGATGTGGGGAGCTGTGCATCAACCTGTGGTGAGTGAGAGAAACTGGGACTCTTCCACGGTCTAGGAGATTGCAAAAGAGGACATTCTGGGACAGGGCAGACTTGTGGTAACAGAGCGCTGTAGTGACTTCAGTCACGTATCCCCCTCTCAAGGGGGATTGGTGAGCAGTGCCGAGCATATGTAACACTGCTGGCTGAGACCCAGTAGGCTAGCACAACCCAGCCTAAAGGTAGGTTGACCTGGAGGGGCGGGCCATGCATAGGCTGCCCGGTTGCAACTTCCTGATGCCCTGCGGTGGGCGGGAACACCTAGCTGGCACAATTCAATCAAACAGGGAAGGAAGCTGGGCCTCCTATATACATATATACATTGCATATATAAGGAACAAAGAATATGGGAAGAGGGAGCAACAAGAAAGGCTCCTCAGCCCCCAATCTTGAGAAAGAGGCAATAGCAGACACAGCACCAATAGATATAAAGTGCTATCGCCAGAGCCTCATAGACGAGTTCAGGAATGTAGTTATTAATGACCTGAAGCTAGACATAAGCAGAATAGTTATAGAAATGCTAAGCACCACCCAAGAAAAAGCAGATGGTAGAATGGAAGAACAGAAAAAGAGGGGAGAATTGTTTGATGGAGAAAATAGAGAAAGCATAGAATATGTGAAGCAGGTTCAAAGAGATTACCAGGAAACTAAAAACTCTATCAAAAACTGGCATAACAGCTTGAAAGAAACTAAGGACAGATTATCTGAACTGGAGGGCAGATTTATAATAAGGGAGCATGAATGAAAAACTTCTTAAAATAACAAAGAAACAAACAGCAATAATACAAAGAATAAAAGATGATAAGAGGATCTATAACTGAAGAATTAAGAACACAAAAGAGCAAGTAGGGACACAAACAAATGAACTGCAAAAGCTACTCACAGAAATAATCCAGGAGAATTTTCCTAATTTAGCAAAAGTCAAAGATACTCAGTTATATGAAACATACAGGAACCCAGCCACCTACAACCCAAACAGAGCTACACCCAGGCATATAATAATGAAAATTCCAGAAATCCAACACAAGAACAGAATATTTAAAGCCGTCCGAGACAAGAAACAGATCACTTACAAAGGAACACCCATCAGAATGATAGCAGACTTCTCGGCACAAACCATCAAATCACAAAGAGCATGGGGGGAAATAATGCAAGCTTTGAAAGATAATAACCTCCAGCCAAGATTGATATATCCTGCACAACTATCCCAGGAAATTGATGGAAAAACAAGGTGCTTCCAAGATAAAGAGGAACTAAGGGAATATGCAACCACCAATTCAACTCTATAGAGAATACTGCAGGATATTCTAAAAAGGAAAAATACGAAGAATCCAGAAATAGCGGCAGAGAGGCCACAATGAATGGAGCAGAAAACAAAATGAAGAAGACAAACTGACAACTAATGACAGAAAAAGAGCTCAACAGAAATGAGGCAGAAAAGATTGCATGATAGGAATAGCTATTTTGGAGAAAATGACATCATAATAGGTAATACTGATTTAGTATCATCTTCTTTTGAAGTCTCATCAAGCTTTTGTTCTTCTGTCTCCATTAGTCTAAACAGGTTGTATCTTATTGGATTTTATTATATGTGATAGTATAAACAAAAACTTTTATAGACAAGGAGTTTGTACAGAAACCATTGTTCATTTTCTGTTAGCTGATTCTAAATACCCTGTAATACTGTCATTCTCTTAAATGGTTTCACATTGTTTTGATATATTTGATGCTACAGTATACGAAGTTATACTCAAAGATTTCAAGGAAAGAGACAATATGATAACTACTTTTATGTTGGGATTATCTTGTGGTGAAACACTATTTTGCTTAAATGGCTATGTATTGATCTGCGCTGTTTTGCTGTTATGCCCCCTTTTATCTCAATCTCCATTTTATTATTTACTTTTTTATTTTTATCCTTTTAATTAAGGGAAAAATAAAAAATAGCACAATATATTATAGTAACCCACTTTGACTTCCATTATCTAGATTTGAATCCCTGTATTGCTTTCACCATCTTGTTTTGACTGATGTTCCTCTATTCTGTTTTGTTTGATAGTACCAGGTTGAAAGTTTAGGCAACAGCTGTGAAGATACTGGGATTCATTATGATGCTCATTCTGGTGTCATACTACTTTTTTCCTACTACTGGTGTTATCTACTTTTGAAGACCTGTACTGTCTCCAATGTTTTGGTTTTGTTGGTTTCTTTCTTTACTGCTTTGTTCAATTTTATTATAATTCAGGATATAGGCAATTCTATTACAGATAGCGGGAGGCATTATGGTAACCATTGTTGATCACCTTGTATTATGCTTTTACATTATCTATTATGTCCACCCTTATGATTTGACTGACGCTGTTCTGTTATGTCACATTTGGTTTTCCTCTCTTCCAAAAAAATAATAAGAACTGTGGGAGCAACAAAACCCAAAATGTGTAATTGTCATTGTACAAAAGAGAGGAAATGAAAGTGCTCTAAACTACATAACTGCATTTATATTTAAGTGTATAAGATAGATAATGATATTACTGAGTTTTTTTCGATCATTGAATAGAAATGTTTGCAGTCTCACTGTTGGAATGTCCACTTTATAAGCTTTAATTTTGTAACTTGAACAACTATTTCTAAGATGACAATATGTAATCCATTAACTAGTGATTTCCTACTGTTTATTTTTTTCTGTAAATCTGTATAACTTGTACCCTTTTCTGATTTTTTTCTTTTTATCCTTAAGTAAAATTTAAAAAGTAAAAAAAAGATATTTATAAATAAAGGGATGCAGCTTGAGACCATACTCATATGTATGCACAATATTTTTTTATTTTAAAGAAAAAAAGAAGTTAAAAGTAAAACAAAAAGCCAAAGAGAGTGGGTGGGGATTTAGCTCAGTGGCATAAGTGCCTGCCTTGCAAGGATGTGTTTGTGAGTTTGATTCCCACAGAAAGAAAAGATAACAGCAAAGGAGATAAACAACAACAAACCTAAAACAATAGCAATGTAGGTTTTCAAGACAGAATAAAAGAAATTTAACTAAGATTGTTATATTGTATATTGTTGTCTTTATTTTCAATGAAAGAAAAAATTTTAAAAAATAGAGAAAAGAAGATTGAACAATACAGAATTCAAATAAAATTACAAGCATAAAATCATTTGTTGACACATTACCCATTGTCATCTTAAAAATAGCTGCCAAAGTCACAAATTTAAAGCATAAAAAGTGGCTAGACCCTCATACATTGACAATGCAATCCCTTCTGTTCAATGTTCCAACAGAAATTCAGTAATATGATCATCTATCTTACACACAATAATAGTTATACCCTTTAGAGCACTTTCCTTCCCTTTCACTTTTACAATATCTATACATTCTGAATCCATTATTCTGTCAGTTTTTATTATTTTTTACACTTGAGAGACAATATTTTCTCATGTGAGTCTTGTTTATCCTCACTAATGAGGATATTCTCAAGTCACCTCAATTTACCTATATAGGCCTCAAGGTCATCCTTTTTTATAGCCGAGTAATATTCCATTGTATAAAAATACCACATTTTTTCATCCACTCTGTGGTCGATGGGCATTTTGGTTGATTCCAAGATTTAGCTATCACAAATTGTGCTGCTACGAACATGAGTGCACATATATCTCTGTGACATGACCTTTTCCATTTTTCTGGGAAAATACCCAGGAGGGGAATATGATTGAATGGAACTTCCAATACTAGTTTTTTGAGGAATTTCGATACTGGTTTCCACAGTAGTTGCACCAGTGTTCACTTCCACCAACAGTAGAGAAGTGTTCCTTTTTCCCCTGCAGCCTTGACAGCATTTGTTATCAGTTGTTTTCTTGATGGCGGCCATTCTTTCTGGTATGAGATGAAATCTCAATGCTGTTTTAATATGCATTTCTCAAATGACCAGTGATGGTGGACATTGCTTCATGTATTATTTTGCCATTTGTATATCTTCATCTGTTTTGTTCAATTTTATTATAACTGATGATACAGGCAATTCTTTTTAACATAGCATGAGGTAGTATGGGAACCATTGTTGATCACCTAGCCTCTTGGTTTTACGTTACATATTATGTCCATCCTTTTGATTTGACTGACTCTATTCTGTTATGTCACATTTGGATTTTGTCACTTCAAAAAAAAGTAATAAGAACTGTGGGAGTAGAAAAACCAAAAATGTGTAATTCTCATTGTACAAAAGAAAGGAAAAGGAAGTGCTCTAAAGAATAAAACAGCATATATATTTAAGTGTATAAGATAGATAACCATATTGCTGAGGGATTTTTTTTTTTTTGGATTATTGAACAAAACTGTTTCCAGTGTCACTATTTGAAAGTCCACTTTGTATGCTTTAATTTTGTAACTTGAACAGCTATTTCAAAGTTAACAATACGTAATCTATTAACTAGTGATTTCCTATTGTTTATTTTTTATGAAATTCTGCATAACTTGTACCCTTTTTCCTTTTTTTTTTTGTTTTTCTCCTTAAAAAATAACAAGGATGAACACAGCAATAATACAAAGGCTACAAGATGATAAGAGGATCTATAACTTAAGAATTAAGAACATAAAAGAAGAAGTAGGGACACAAACAAATGAACCACAAAAGCTATTCACAGAAATAATACAGGAGGATTTCCCTAATTTACCAAAAGTTAAAAATACACAGATATACGTGTCACACAGGATCTGAGGCACCTACCACCCAAACAGAGCTACACCCAGGCATGTTATAATCAACATTCCAGAATTCCAATATAAGAACAGAATACTAAAAGTGGTCAGAGACCAAAACAGATCACATACAAGGGAACACCCATCAGAATTACAGCAGACTTCTCTGCACAAACCATCAAATCATGAAGAGCGTGGAGGGGAATAATTCAAGCTTTGAAAGATAACAACCTCCAGGCAAGATTGATATATCCTGCACAACTGTCCCTAGAAATTGATGGAAAAACAAGGTGCTTGCAGGAAAAGATGAACTAGGGGATTTGCAATCACCAATTCAACATTAGAGATAATACTGCAGAATAGTCTAAAGAAGGAAAATACAAGACTTCAAAACTGGAAGAGATGCCCCAATGAATGGAGCAGAAAGCAAAGTAAAGAACACAGGATGACAACTAATGACAGAAAAAGAGCTCAACAGAAATGAGCCAGAGAAGTTTGGATGGTAGGAACAGCTATTTTGGACACAAGACATCATAAATACCTAAAGACATCATTACCATGAAGACATCATTAAATACCCTGTAATACTGTCATTCTCTTGAATGGTTTTACATTGTCTTGATATGTTTGGTGCTACAGTATACAAAGTTATACTCAAAGATTTCAAGGAATGAGACACTACGGTAACTACTTTTATGTCAAGATACCTTGTGATGAAACACTATTTTGCTTAAATGGTTATGCTTTGACCTGTGCTGTTTTGTTGTTATGCCCTCTTTTATCTCAGTCTCCTTTTTGAACTTGTTTTGAAACCCTATATAGCCCTCACCATCTTGCTTTGACTGATTTTCCTCTATTCTGCTTTGTTTAATAGGACGAAGCTCGAAAGCATAGGCAACAACTGTAAAGACAATAAGATTCATTATGACGTCCATTCCATTTGATAATTATCTTCTTTTAAAGTCCTGTAATATCTGCCATGTTTTGGTTTTATTCTTTACTGTTTTGTTCAATTTTATTATAACTGATGACAGAGGTAATTCTTTTTAAGTTAGCATGAGGCAATATGGGACCATTGTTGATCACCTAGCATCTTGTTTTTACATTATCTATTAAATCAGTCTTTTGATTTGACTTACTCTGCTCTGTTATGTCACATTTGCCTTTTATCTCTTCAAAAAAAGTCATAAAAACTGTGGGAGTAATAAAACACAAAACGTATACTTGTCATTATACAAAAGAAAGGAAAAGGAAGTGCTCTAAAGAATATAACTGCATATATATTTAAGTGTATAAGATAAATAACCATAATACTAAGTTTTTTTGGATCATTGAACAAAACAGTTTCCAGTCTCACTATTTGAAAGCCTACTTCATATGCTTTAATTTTGTAACTTGAACAACTATTTCTAAGATAGCAGTATGTAATCTATTAACTAGTGATTTCCTGTTGTTTATTTTTTATGAAATGCTGCATAACTTGAACCCTTTTTCTTTTTTTTTTCTTTTTCTCCTTAAAAAAATAACAAGGATAAACACAGCAATATTACAAAGGCTATAAGATGATAAGAAGATCTATAACTTAAGAATTAAGAACATAAAAGAAGAAGTAGGTGCACAAACAAATGAACCACAAAAGCTATTTGCAGAGATAATACCGGAGAATTCCCCTAATTTAACAAAAATTAAAGATATTCAGATATACGTGTCATACTGGATCTGAGCCACCTACAACCCAAACAGAGCTACACCCAGGCGTATAATAATCAAAATTCCAGAAATCTAATATAAGAACATAATACTAAAAGCGGTCAGACACCAGAAACAGATCACTTACAAGTGAATACCCATCAGAATTACAGCAGACTTCTCAGCACAAACCAAAAAATAACGAAGAGCATAGAGGGAAATAATTCAAGCTTTAAAAAATAACAACATCCAGCCAAGATTTATATATTCTTCACAACTGTCCCTAGAAATTGAGGGAAAAACAAGGTGCTTGCAGGATAAAGAGGAACTAGGGAAATTTGCAACCACCAATTCAACATTACAGAGAATACTGCAGAATATTGTAAAAAACGAAAATTTCAGGACTTCAGAACTGGAAGAGAGGCCACAATGAATGGAGCAAAAAGTGAAGTAAAGAAGACAAACTGACAACCAATGACAGAAAAAGAGCTCAACAGAAATGAGCCAGATAAGACTGGATGGTAGGAACAGCTATTTTGGACACAAGACATCATAAACAACTAAAGACATCATAACCATAAATACATCATTAAATACCCTGTAAAACTGTCATTCCTTGAATGGTGTTACATTGTCTTGATATGTTTGGTGCTACAGTATACAAAGTTATACTCAAAGATTTCAAGGAAAGAGACACTACGGTAACTACTTTTATGTCAGGAAACCTTGTGATGAATCACTATTTTGCTTAAATGTTTATGCTTTGACCTGCGCTGTTTTGTTGTTATGCCCTCTTTTATCTCAGTCCCCTTTTTTAACTTGATTTGAAATGCTGTAAAGCCCTCACCATCTTGCTTTGACTGATTTTCCTCTATTCTGGTTTGCTTAATACTACGAAGTTCGAAAGCATCGGCAACGACTGTAAAGACAATAAGAATCATTATGACACCCATTCCAGTTGACTATTACCTTCTTTTAAAGTCCTGTAATGTCTGCAATGTTTTGGTTTTATTCTTTACTGTTTTGTTAAATTTTATTATAGCTGATGATACAGGCAATTCTTTTTAAGATAGCAAGAGGCAGTATGTGAAACATTGTTGATCACCTAGCATCTTGTTTTTACATTATCTATTAAATCAGTCTTTTGATTTGACTTACTCTGCTCTGTTATGTCACATTTGCCTTTACTCTCTTCAAAAAAGTAATAAGAATGTGGGAGTAGTAAAACTCAAAATGGGTAATTGTCATTGTACAAAAGAAAGGAAAAGAAAATGCTCTAAAGTATATAACTGCGTATATATTTAAGTGTATAATATAGATAACCATATTACTGAGGTTTTTTTGGATCATTGAACAAAACTGTTTCCAGTCTCACTATTTGAAAGTCCATTTTATAAGCGTTAGTTTTGTAACTTGAACAACTATTTCTAAGTTTACAATACGTAACCTATTAACTAGTGATTTCCTATTGTTTATTTTTTGTGAAATTCTGCATAACTTGTACCCTTTTTTTTCTTTTTCTCCTTAAAAAAATAACAAGGATGAACACAGCAATAATACAAAGCCTACAAGATGATAAGAAGATCTATAACTTAAGAATTAAGAACATAAAAGAAGAAGTAGAGACACAAACAAATGAACCACAAAAGCTATTTATAGAAATAATACAGGAGAATTTCCCTAATTAAGCAAAAGTTAAAGATACTCAGATGTTCATGGCATACAGTATCTGCGCCACCTACAACCCTAACAGAGCTATACCCAGGCATATAATAATCAAAATTCCAGAAATCCAATATGAGAACAGAATACTAAAAGTGGTCAGAGACAAGAAACGGATTACTTACAAGGGAACACCCATCAGAATTACAGCAGACTTCTCGGCACCAATATCAAATCATGAAGAGTGTGGGCGGAAGTAATTCAAGCTTTGAAAGATAACAACCTCCAGCCAAGATTGATATATCTTGCACAACTGTCCCTAGAAATTGATGGAAATACGAGGGGCTTCCAGGATAAAGCGGAACTAGGGGAATTTGCAACCACTAATTCAACTCTACAGAGAATACTGCAGAATATTCTAAAAAAGAAAAATACCAAGATTCCAGAAACAGTGACAGAGAGGTCACAATGAATGGAGCAGGAAGCAAAATGAAAAAGACAAACTGACAAGTAATGACATAAAAAGCGCTCAACAGAAACGAGGCAGAGAAGGTTGGATGGTAGGAATAGCTATTTTAGACAAAACAAGACATCATAATAGCTAGTCCTGATTTAATGTCATCTTGTTTTGAAATCCCATCAAGCTTTTGTTTTTCTGTCTCCAAAGGTCTTCATATGTTGTATCTTATTAGATTTTATTATATGTGATAATATAAACAAAAGCTATTATAGACAAGGATATTATACAGATACCATTGTTCATTTTCTTTTAGTTGATTCTAAATAACCTGTATTACGGTCATTCTCTTGAACGGTTTTACATTGTCTTGATATGTTTGAGGATACATTATACGAAATTATACTCAGAGTTTTCAAGGAAAAAGACACTATGGTAACTACTTTTATGTCGGGATTATCTTGTGGTGAAACACTATTTTGGTTAAATGGTTATGTTTTGACCTGCGCTGTTTTGTTATGCCCTCTTTTATCTCAATCTCCTTTTTTATTATTTACTTTTTCATTTTTATCCTTTTAATTAAGGGAAAAATAAATACAAAATAGCAGGGCATATTATAGTAACCCACTTTGATTTCCTATTAATTTGAAACCCTGGATTGCTCTCACCATCTTGTTTGGACTGATTTTCCTCTATTCTGCTTTGCTTGATAGTATCAAGTTTAAAAGTATAGACAACTATTGTGAAGACAATAAGATTCACTATGACACCCATTTTCATTGACTATTATCTTCTTTTGAATTCCTCTAATGTCTCCAATGTTTTGGTTTTATTGGTTTTTTTCTTTACTGTTTTGTTCAATTTTATTATAACTATGATATAGGCAATTCTTTTTAAGACACCAAGAGGCATTATGGTAACCATTGCTGATCACCTTGTATTTGGTTTTTACATTATATATTATATCCATCCTTTTGATTTGACTGACTCTGTTCTGTTGTATCACATTTGGTTTTACACTCTTCGAAAGAATGTAATAAGAGCTGTGGAAGTAATAAAACTCAAAATGTGTAATTATCATTGTACAAAAGAGAGGAAAAGAAAGTGCTCTAAAGGACCCAAATACATGTATATTTAAGTGTATAAGATAGATAATGATATTACTGAGTTTTATTGGATCATTGAACAGAATTGTTTGCAGTCCCACTGTTTGAATGTCCAAATTATGCTTTAATTTTCTAACTTGAACAACTATTTCTAAGATGACAATATGTAATCTACTAACTAGTGATTTACTACAGCTGATTTTTTCTGAATTTCTGTATAATTGTACCCTTTTTCTATTTTTTTCTTTTTCTCCTTAAATAACATTTTTTTAAAAAGAAGATATGATAAAAGAAATGAAAGAGATACTGAACATATCTAAAGAAGACACAGTTAAAAATTGGAAGAAATAAAAAAAAGATAAAATCTCTGGATGAATAATATAAGAAAAAACAGAATATATAAAGCTGATGCAAAGAGATATACAAGAAATCAAAAATTCCATTGAAAGTTATAAAAACTGCCTCAGTGAATGTGAAGATAGAATTTCAGACCACGAAGACAACATTACAGCCAGTGAACAGGAAAGGAAAGATCTTTTAAAAATAACAAGAAATCCGGAAATAACAATTCAACACCTGCAAGATGACGCAAAGAAAAACAACATAAGGTTGATAGGGATAAAGTAAAAAGAAGACGACAACATCAAGGATGTCAAGAGGATATTTAGAAAAGTAATAGCTGAAAATTTCCCAAACGTGAGATTGGAAACTGATATCAAGATCAGTGAAGCATTTAGAACTCCAAATAGCCAAAACCAAAATAAAGCTATACCCAGACAGATAATAATCACCATCCCAGAAATCAAACAAATGAATAGAATATTAAAAAGCTTTCAGAGAGAAAAGACAGATCACCTATAAAGGAAAACCAATCAGAATCACAGCAGACTTCTCAGCACAAACAATAAAGTTAAGAGCATGCAGTGAAGCATTTCAGATCCTAAAGGAAAATGATTTCCAACATAGACTGATGTACCATGAAAAACTGTCCTTCAAAATCGATGGAGAAATAAGATACTTCCATGACAAAGTACAGCTGCAGAGCTTCATGATCACCAAGCCAACCCTGCAAAGAATACTGAAAGACTGTTTAGATACACTTTGGAAAAAACAACTAAACAAAGCACACAATTAAACAGAAATGAAAGATAAAGATGCAACAGCAGAAAGATAACATGTCAACAATAAACCACTTCCGGCGTCATGACGCCAAAATGCTTGAACGTAGCATATTGTGGAGAGGAGCTTTATTGGATGGCATGCTTTCTGTGATTTCCACAAGCTACAGCCTGTATAGGAAAGACCCGAGGAGACACTCAAGCTGCGCAATTCAGTCAGTGACCTTTGAAGATGTGGCTGTGAACTTTACCTCTGAGGAATGGACTTTGTTGAGTCCATCCCAAAAGAAGCTCTACAGAGATGTAATGAGGGAAACCTTTAGGCACATGGTGACTACAGGAAGATGCTTTGATAACCATAAAGTGGAAGAAGAATACAGTAACTATTGAGAAATCTAAGAAATGGAGAGGTTGAGAAATGCCATCAATATAAAACTTGCAAACAGCATAAAGAAAGCATCCTATGAACTGAAGCCGCTAATGTCCATTTGAAAATATCTGGTTTAAGCCAACTTAAAGTCTTGCTGTTAGAAGACAACTGATTGGGCATTTTTCACTAAATGTGCCCATCAAAACTCACACTGCACTGAAGCCAGATAAGTATTTGGAATCTGAAGAGAAGCTCTTAAAATGTAGTGAAAATTTTGAAAACTATGATGATTTCCACTTCATTCACAATCATGCAAGTACAGAGGCTTTCAAGAAAACTTATAAATATGATCAGTATGAGAAATCCTGCTCTGGTCTTAGTGAAAGAACTCATGGAAGAGACAAGACCTTTGTATGTCAGAAATATTTGAGTGTTCAGATCTATCAGACAAGTCACAACAGGGGTATACCCTCTGAACACAAGCAATGTGGACATGATTTCAGCACAAGTACTATTTTTCAAAAACAAGGAAGATTTCAGAAGGAGGAGAAACAATATGTATGTCAGCAACATGGGAAAGATTTCACCAGAAAGAGTGACTGTCAAATACATGAAAGAGTTCACACTGGTGAGAAACCTTATGTATGCCAGCTATGTGGGAAAGCTTTCAGTACACAAAAGAACTGTAAATGACATGAAAGAAATCACACTGCAGAGAAACCCTATGTATGGAAGCAATGTGGAAAAAGTTTCAACACAAACAATCACTATCAAAGACATGAAAGGGTTCACACTGGTGAGAAACCCTATGAATGTAAGCAATGCAGAAAAGGTTTCAGCTCAAAGAGTTATAGTAAAATACATGAAAGGATCCAGACTGGAGAAAAACCACTGTATGTTTGCAATATGGGAAAGGTTTTAGAACAAGTTATGTTATTTATGATCATCAGTATCCTCACACTGGGGAAAAACCATATGTATGCAAGCAATTTAGAAAACATTTCACCTCAGAGAGTCATTGTAAAATTCATGAAAAGTTTCACACTGGAGTGAAATCCTATGTATGTAAGCAATGTGGGAAAGGTTTCACTAGAAACAGTAATTGTCAAATACATGAAAGAATTCACACTGAATGGAAACTATATGTGTGTAGACAATGTGGGAAAGGATTCAGCTCACAGATTTGTTGTAAAATACATGAAAGGATTCACACTGGAGAGAAGCCCTATGTATGTAAGCAATGTGGGAAAGGTTTCAGCTCAAAGAGTTATTGTAAAATTCATGAAAGGATTCACACTGGAGAAAAAGCATATGTATGTAATCAATGTGGAAAAAGTTTCAGCGCAAAATGTCACTCTCAAAGACATGAAAAAATTCACACTGGTGAGAAACCATATGTATGTTTGCAATGTGGGAAAGCTTTTAGAACAAGTTATGGTATTCATTATCATCTGCATCTTCACCCTGGGGAAAAAACATGTATGTAAGTTATGTGGGAAACGTTTCACTTCACAGAGTCATTGTAAAATACATGGAATGGTTCACACTGGAGTGAAACCGTATGTATATAAGCAATGTGGAAAAGGTTTCACCAGAAACAGGGATTGTCAAATACATGAAAGGATTCACAGTGAAGAGAAACCCTATGTATGTAAGCAATGTGGGAAAGGTTCAACTCAAAGTTTTATTGTAAAATACATGAAAGGATTCACACTGGAGAGAAACCCTATGTATGTAGGCAAAGTGGGAAAGGATTCAGATCGCAGATTTGTTGTAAAATACATGAAATGTTTCACACTGGAGAGAAGACCTATGCATGTGAGCAATGTGGGAAAGGTTTCACCAGAAACAGTGATTGTAAAATACATGAAAGGATTCACACTGGAGAGAAAACATATGTATGTAAGCAATGTGGAAAAAGTTTCATCAGAAACAGTCACTGTCAAAGACATGAAAGAATTCATAGTGGTGAGAAACCGTATTTATGTATGCCCTTTTAGAAGAAGTGATGATATTTATGAACATAAACATCTTCACACTGGAGGAAAAGTGATCCATCCCGCGAATCGGTCTGTGGGCCTCGCCTGGAGAGGGGATGGAGATGGAGGGCTGGGCAAGAGAAAAAATAGACAGAGACAAGGTGGGTTTCCATTCAAGTCTCATTTATTCTTAAAATGGCTACAACTTATATAGGGTGGAGGCGGGCCAATGGGGCAAGAAGAGGGCATGGAGTTTTATCTGATAGGTCACCATCACATCCTGATATATGAGATAAGCAGGAGAGGATTATGGGAGATGTAGGCTGAAGCGGAAGTTGCTCACATCATGCACACTGTAGGCAAGAGGAGGATCATGGGAAATGTAGGCTGACACACAAAATGCCCTCAGGTGGGAGAGGCAAGACAGCAGCAGCCATTCTGAGCCCCTCCCTACATCTCCTCCCTTATCATTATATATATATTTTAGGAATATGGCAGGCCCTGGGAGGACAGCACCTGTCTTGGGTCAAGGACTCCTCATATGATCCCAATAGAGCCTTACCCGTCATGGGCCTGCAGGACAGCTGTTGGTCCTGGGCCTGTCTTAGGTGGCCGACAGCGCAACATATGTGCCCTACTTGCCCATCTCTGGCTGCCTGTCCAGTGCCTCAGGGCATTTGGGCCACAGTATCATGTGGGCCATTGGGGGGTGTTCTTTCCCAATAAGTTTGTTGTTCTGCCATTTCCAACCAGCGGTAATGTACATGAACGGCTTTGCCATAAATGTGTCAATCCTGTTATTAACGCTGTTAATGAGCCACACAATCCTCTGAAAAATCAAGGTCCTACAGTAAGCAGTAAGGCAGCTAGGGGTCCCAAGAGGGGGGCAATGTAAGGGGAGAGACCCCCCCACATGGAGGAGAAGGTGGTTTCTCTGAGGTGTTCTTTTTCTCTCTCTTTGAGATGTTCCCTTAGCTTAGTCAAGGACTCTTTGACAACTCCTGAGTGGTCGGCATAAAAACAACACTCTTCCTTGAGAGCAGCACATAAGTCACCCTCCTTCATAAATAGGAGGTCTAGCCCTCTTGTATTCTGTAGTACTACCTCAGATAGAGATGTTAGGGACGCCTGTAGAGCCATCAGAGATGTTTCTATTTCATTTAAATCTTGATCTACTGCTGCCTGTAATTGAGCTAGATGCTGATTTCCCAACACTAGAGCTGTAGTCCCTGTTCCTATTCCCGTTGTGACTCCTAACCTTAGTAATACAGGTAAGGTGAGTGTTGCGGGTTCTCTCTTATATATATAGCCAGTCTGTGATGCCTGGAGGTAGTAGTCTCCTGGGTGGAATGTTATGCGAGGAAGAACCTGTACAAGAACACAAAAGTCTGTACACTTGTTAAGAACAGTAGTTACTATACAGGGTGAGAGGCCTAAATTGCAGGCCCAAGACATTCCTGGGGATGGAATGATGTAGTTATTTGGCTTGAACTCTGAATGAAGCTGGGCACAGAGTCATGCTACCAGTGTTGGTGGATGGCTGGAGTCCCCAAGACAAGTCCCTCTATCTGAGACGTCAGGGAGAGTCAGCTTGTGGTGATTGCCCCAGTCACAGGCAAATGAGCTAGAAGAACTGTTAAAGGTTAAATTGAGGGCCTTTCCTTCATAATATGGGGGAGGAGCAGCCAAGCATAACCAACAGGACTGGGTGTGATCAGGTTGGATATGATTTAAAACCATGTATGCCCCTTTAATCAAACTGATTAGGTTAGAATGTGAATTTTGAGGGGCAGATATGTGATCTGCCTGGTGTGGGGTGGCTTGAGAAACACTTATGGTTGGGTGACTTACTTTGGATTTTTGAACAACAGTAACAGGATCTGAATTAGACTGATTTTGGATTTGGATTATATTTTGGCTTTATAGCAGGATTTGGGCCTATGGGTGTGGATGAAATCTGTAGGGGAACCTTTTTTATGAGAATAAGATTTCCCCTGTCTTTGCCTGACTCATAAACTTGAAGTCCCAGGTGCATCATGTCAGCCAGCCAAAGTCTTGAGGAGTGGTAACAGCGATGTGTAGAACCTGACAGGGTCTTTGATTGGCCAGTGGGTAGTCATCTAGGCTGCACACTGGCGGCCCCCATGTCAGTTTAAGGTGTTTATCGGGGAAGGTGGGTTGCCATCCTGTTGCAACTGTTTTGCAGCCGCAATGAGCACAAAAATATTCTCCTGGGGAATTATAATATGATCTGCCCCCTGTTGCTGTGGGACAAAGTTAGAATTGACTTTGTCTAGGACATTGGAGCCCCAGAAAGAACCAACAGGGTGTGGTCACAAAGCATGGACTTCCTGATCCTACCCAAGTCTAAACCATCTCTTGGTTGTTCCAGTGGCTAAGCTCCCATTTCCAGTGTTGATAGGGTGGTACGGAGGAAGGAGCGTGGCAGCCCCATTTTTTTTTTGTCTTTTTTTGTTTTTATTGGTACCAGGGATCGAACTCCGGACTGCCTGCTTGCAAGGCAGGCACTTATAGCGCTGAGTTAAACCTCCACCCCCAATATTTTTTTCACCACCAGTGTCAGTATGGAGGCAGAGCCATTTTGAGTATCAGGGCGGTGCATGCCATTTTGAGTACTGGGGCAGTGCACCCCATTTTGAGTACCCTCGTGGCCTCCAGACAAAGGAAGTGGCAGCACGTCGCCATCTTGAACAGGCTCCGGGATATCAAGGACCACGGAGCCGGAAGGGCTGGGTGCCTTAGATAAACCCGGTGGTGGTGGAATACAATTGCAGGAGGCAGCTAATGCAGCCTCACCCTGGGCGAGCTTCTCTGCGACCCGGGGTTCTGCGTGACATTGTGCCATCAGCTCAGAGATTGAAATACAATATGAAAAGGCAGTTACCAAAATCTTTTTTGGGCCAAAAACCTCATAATATTCTTTAAGAGCATCTCCTACACTTTTCCACCTGTTTGAATCAATGGTACCCTCTTGGGGGAACCATGGACACACAGAATGTATAAAGTGACAGTACTGTAACAAATCTTTTGTATTAACCTTAATCCCTCTAATCTTGAGTGCCTCCCTGAGGCCATTCATGAACAATTTGTGCTCACTAAGTGCTTGCCCCATGCTAATCCTGTTCACCTACTGTGATTCCTGGTGAGAAGTAAGGTGGCCGTCTGCACGGATCACAGGAACGAAGTCCCGAAACAGTAATGGCAGCCGGGGCTTTACCCCCATGAATGGTCCCACATGGTTATCCCTCATGCCAGGTCTGCCAGTCCCACATTGGGCACCACTTGATCTGTCCCGTAGATGGGTCCATGGGCTTCGCCTGGAGAGGGGACAGAGATGGAGGGTTGGGCAAGAGAAAAGAGAGACAGTGACAAGGCGAAATTCCATTCAAGTTTCGTTTATTCTTAATATGTCTACAACTTATATAGGGTGGAGGCTGGCCAATGGGTTAGGAAGAGGGCAAGGAGTGTTACCTGATAGGTCATTGTCACATCTGGATATATGACATAAGCAGCAGAGGATTATGGGAGATGTAGGCTGAAGCGGGAAGTTGCTCACATCATGCACACTGTAGGCAAGGAGAGGATCATGGGAAATGTAGAGTGACACACAAAATGCCCTCAGGTGAGAGGGGCAGGGCAGCAGCAACCATTCTGAGCCACTCCCCACAAAAAAGCATATGTGTGTGAGCAATGTGGCAAAAGTTTCACCAGAAAAAGTCTTTATCAAATTCATGAGATAAATCACATTGGTGAGAAACCTTCTATATGTAAACAGTGTGGTAAAACGTTCAGTGTACACAGTACTTTTTGAAGACCTGAAGGAATTCACATGGAAGAGAAACCCACAATATGCATGTACTCAATGTGGGTAATATTTCATCAGAAACAGTAACTGTCAAGTACATGAAAGAACTCACATGGGAGAGAAACACTACTATGTAAACAATGTGGAAAAGATTTCATCAGTTACTGCAGGAGTAAAATAAATGAAAGAATTCACACAGGGGAGAAAGCCTAGACATGTAAGCAACGTATCATCTTGATACGTATTTTCAAAGACTTGTGAACATGAGATTTTTAAAAACTTGAATTTTTTTCACACAACTAGCAGATTACTGAATTTTTTTTCATAGGAAATGATCAATTCTTACTTGTACATCAGCAGCATATTATGTTATTTACATGTTGCATATTTTTCATTCAATTCTCTCATTTCTATAAGGTTTTATATTTTGACCTAAATGTTTCCATATTTACATTGCAATGTCTTAATTTGCTTCACTGGTATTTTTTAACTAAATATGCCAAACATCCACCATAAAAAAAACAATAAACCAACATTCAACAGTTATAACAATTATTGTGAATGGTCTCAATGCACCAATTAAAAGACACAGAGTGGCAGAATGGATCAAGAAACAACATCCAAACATATGCTGTCTACAAGAAACCCATCTAAACAAAAACGATACTAGCAAACTGAAAGTCAAAGGATGGAAAACAATACTTCATGCCACAGGAACCTAAAAAAAGGCAGATGTAGCTATTCTGTTTGCAGACAAGGAAAACTTCAGCCAATAATGATCAGAAGAGCTAAAGACGGTCACGACATACTGGTTAGGGGAAAACTTCAAGAGGAAGAGATAACTATCTTAAATATATATGCACCAAATTCCAGAGCACCCAGTTATATAAAACAAGTATTAAGAAAAATGAAAAATCAAATTATCCATAACACAATTGTAACAGGAGACTTAACACACCCTTGACACCAAGGGACAGATCAACCAGACAGAAAATCAGCAAAGAAATAACAGGACAGAATCACACATGTGAACAAATCGACTTGAGAGACATATACAGAGTCTTACACCAAACAACATAATACACATTCTTCTCAGCAATACATGGGTCATTCTCTAAAACAGACCATATATTAACTCAGACAACATATTTAAATAAATGCAATAGAGTTGAAATTATCCATTGCATATTATCAGATCATAGCACTCTGAAATTAGAAATTGATGATAAAAGATACTGCAAAAATCCCACAAACACATGGAAACTGAATAACACACTCTTGAGTAATCAGTGGGTCACAGAAGAAATTAAACAATGCCTACAAACAAGTGAAAACACAAATACAACTTACTGGAATCTATGAGATGCAATGAAAGCTGTCCTCAGAGGAAAATGTACTGCACTGAAAACAGAACAAATACAAATAAATAACCTGATGTTACACCTCAAACATCAAGAAAAAGAAGAGCAAGTCAAGCCCAAAGCCAAAAGAAGAGGGGAAATTATAAAAATCAGAGCAGAAATTATGCAATAGCAACTAAGAAAAGAATCCAAAAAATCAATGAACCAAAGAGTTGGTTCTTTCAAAAATAAATAAAATTGATAAATCCCTAGCCAACTTTATTTTAAAAGGGCAAGAAAAGCTCAAATTCATGCAATAAGAAATGAAAAAGGTGAAATCACTACAGATCCTATGGAAATACAGATCAACAACACCTATTTCAAAAACCTCTACCATCAAAGGTTTGATAACACAGTAGAAATAGACAGATTCCTAGAAATATATGAAGTACCAAAGATACAGCAAAAAGATGTAAATCTACTGAATAACCCAATTTCTATTAATGAAATTGAAAACAAAATTAAGTCCTTAACTACAATGAAGAGCCTAGGCCCAGACAGATTCACTGCAGAATTCTACAAGAAATACAAAGAAGATCTAATGCCAACACTCTTCAAACTCTTCAATGAAATTGAAAGGGAAGCAATCATTCCTAAGTCGTTCCTGGAAGCAAATATTACTCTAGTACCAAAACCTGAGAAGGACCCAACTGAAAAAGATAACTACAGACCAATCTCTGTAACGAACACAGATGCAGAAATCCTCAATCAAATATTGGCAAATACGATGCAGCAAACCATCAAGAAGATTATACACCATGACCAAGTGGGATTCACCCCAGGCATGCACTGATCATACAACATATGTAAATCAATGAATGTAATCCAGCACATCAATAAAACCAAAAGTAAGAATCACATGATCATTTCTATAGATGCAGAAAAAGCATTTGATAAGGACCAACATTCATTTATGAACCTTGCAGAAAATTGGAATAGATAGTCTTTACCTCAATATAATAAGGCTGTCTATGACAAACAAACAGCCAGTATCATACTAAATGGCCAAAAATTGAAGGCCTTTACTTTAAAGGCACAAGACAAAGGATGTCCCTTATCACCACTCCTATTTAGTATAGTACTGGAAATACTAGCCCAAGCAATTAGACAAAAGAGAGGAATAAAAAGGGTAAAGATAGGAAAAGAAGTTAAATTATCATTATTTGCAGATGACATGACACTCTACATAGAAGACCCCCAAAACTCCATTGAAAGACTCCTAAATATATTAATGAAATTCAGCACTGTGGCTGAATACAAAATCAGTACTCAAAAATCAATAGCATTCCTCTACACTAACAAGAAAATCACCGAGAGAGAAATAAGAGAAGCCACACCCTTCACATTAACAACCAAAAAATGAAATATGTAGGAATTACTCTCATGATGTCTGGAGGACTGTGGGTGTCTCAGCAGTCAGGGAGGGATCACAGGTTCTGGGGGCACCGTGGCCTGTGGTGAGTGCTCAGTGAACTCCGCCCAGATCCCACACTGTTCAGACCCACCAGGCTTCCGGGTGCAGTGAAGTGGAGAAGTGGGTTTGGGGCCGCTGCATCCACCTCCCCATCCTGTCTGCACTTGGAAAACTGTGGAGCTTCCGGCAGGTGGGCAGGCCCACGCTGTCTCCAGAGCCCAGCCTGTTTGGGACTCCCAAACCTGGCCATCGGTGTGCAGAGGGGGGTCTGGGCGGATCTGGGGCGCCTGCATCAGCCTACCGTGTGTCTGGAGGACTGTGGATATCTCGGCAAGCAAGGAAGGATTGCGGGCTCCAGAGGCACCGCGGCCTGTGGTGAGTGCTCAGAGACCTAGAATAGCAAAGGCAATTCTAAGCAGCAAAGACAAAGCAGGAGGGATCAAAATCCCTGACTTGAAGTTATACTACAAACCAACCGTAGTAAAATCAACATGGTATTGGAATCAAAACAGAGCCGAAGATCAGTGGAATAAATTAGAAGATACAACCACAACTACAAACACACTCAACCACCTTATCATTGATAAAGAAGCCAAGCAGGTTCACTGGAAGAACGACAGTCTCTTTAATAAATGGTGCTGGAAAAACTGGCTCTCCATTTGCCAAAAACGAAAGCTAGACCCATGTCTATCACCATGTACTAAATTAAAATCTAAATGGGTCAAAGATTTGAATATTAAAACAGAAACACTAAATCTATTGGAAGATAAATTGGGTAGAAACCTTGAAGACATAGGAGTAGGTAGAGAATTCATGAACAGGACTCAAACTGCATGGGAAATGCTTCCCAGAATCAATAACTGGGACCACTTCTTATTAAAAAGATTCTGCATGACAAAAGAAATCTCCAGCATAGTGAAAAGAAAACCCACAAACTGACAAAAGATTGTAGTGAACTCTCTCTCAGACAAGGGACTCTTGTGTAAAACATATAAAGAATTAAAAAAGCTCAGACCCCCAGATTCAAAGATCCAATCCAGGACCCCAGCTGCGCCTAGCCATCAGTGTGCAGAGGAGGAGCTGGGCGGATCTGGAGTGCCTGCAGAAGCCCCTTCCTTTGTCTGGAGGACTGAATATCTCTGCAAGCAGGGAGGGATCACAGGTTCCTGAGGCACCTTGGCCTTTGGTAAGTGCTCAGCACACTCTGCCCAAATCTCAGACTGTTCCAGACCCCCCAGGCTTCCGGGTGCAGTGAAGTGGAGCAGCGGGTCAGAGACCACTACATCCACCTCCCCATCCTGGCTGCACTTGGAGGTCTGCTGAGCTTCCGATGGGTGGGCGGGCCCACACTATCCCCCGAGCCCAGCCTGTTTTGCTGCCGCGCCTTCCTTTGTCTGAAGGACTGTGGATATCTCTGCAAGCAGGGAGGGATCACAGGCTCCTGAGGCACCACCACCTGTGGTGAGTACCCTAACCCGGCTGCGATTGAAGAGCTGTGGAGCTTCCAAGGGGCAAGTGGGCGCATAGTGTCCCTGAGGCCCAGCTTGTCTGGAACTGCGGAGTTCTGAACAAGCAGAGGAGGGCCATTGGTTCAGCAGGCCCAATGGCTTGGGGTAGCATGGTGCCAGAGTCTCAGTAGCTGCAAACATAGAAGGGGATCTTCAACAGATCCTGAGGAAGCTTTCAAATAACACTTGAAACACAGAAATATAGGAAAATGACAAAACAAAAGACCAAATTACAAGCTCAAAGCCCCAGCCCATCTCAGGAAACCCTAGGAGGAATGTATTTAGAAGAAAATATATCCCATCCACCTCATATATCAGACACAATAGCTACTGAAGTTGACAAGCAACTCCAGGAAGCTTTAAAGAAATTCAAACTCGAAATAATCTCCCAGATAAAAGAAGAAATGATAAAAGAAATGAAAGAGATTCTAAATATATCTAAAGAAAACACAGATAAAAAATTGGAGGAACTAAACAAAAAGATAGAATCCCTAGAGGAGCAATATAAGAAACAAACAGAATACATAATGCAGATGCACAGAGATATACGGGAAATAAAAAACTCCACTGAAAGTTGTAAAAACTGCTTTAATGAAAGTGAAGATAGAATTTCAGACCTTGAAGACAGGATTGCAGCTAGTGAACAGGAAAGGAAAGACCTTTTAAAAATAACAAGGAATCAGGAAACAACAATTCAACAACTGCAAGACGATGCAAAGAAGAATAACATAAGAATGATAGGAATTAATGAAAAAGAAGGAGACAACATAAAGGATATCAAGAGGATATTTAGAGAAGTAATAGCTGAAAATTTCCCAAGCATGAGATCAGAAACTGACATCAGGATCAGTGAAGCATATAGAACTCCAAACAGTCATAACCAAAATAAAACTACACCCAGACATATAATAATCACCATCCCAGAAATCCAACACAAGAATAGATTATTAAAAGCTGTCAGAGAGAAAAGACAGATCACTTATAAAGGACAACCTATCAGAATCACAGCAGACTTCTCATCACAAACGATAAAGTCAAGAAGAGCATGGAGTGAAGTATTCCACATCCTAAAACAAAATGACTTCCAACTTAGACTGATACATCCTGCAAAACTATCATTCAAAATAGATGGTGAAATACGATACTTCCATGACAAAGAACAGCTGAAGAACTTCATGAACACCTAACCAACCCTGCAAAAAATATTGAAAGACAGTTTAGATACACAAAGCAAAAAACCACTAAGCAAAGCAAATAATTAAACAGAACAGAAAGATAAAGATGCAACAGCAGAGAGATAACATTCCTACAATTAACCAGCACTTAACAGTAATAACCATTAATGTAAATGGTCTCAATGCACCAATCAAAAGAAACAGACTAGCAGAATGGATCAAGAAGCAAAATCCAACCATATGCTGTTTACAGGAAACACATCTAACCCAGAAGGATACTCACAGACTGAAAGTCAAAGGATGGAAAACAATTCTTCATGCAGCAGGAATACAAAAAAAGGCAGGAGTAGCCATTCTGTTTGCAGACAACGTGAACTTTAAACCAACAATGACCATAAAGGATAAAGAAGGTCACTACATACTCGTAAGGGGAAAACTCCAAAAGGGAGAGATAACTATCTTAAATATATACGCACCAACCTCCAGAGCACCCAGTTATATAAAACAATTATTAACAGAAATGAAAACTCAAATTATCAGTAACACAATTGTAACAGGAGACCTTAATACGCCATTGAAACCAAGGGACAGATCAACCAGACACAAAATGAGCAGAGAAATAACAGAACTGAATCACACCTGTGAACAAATGGGTTTGATAGACATTTACAGAATGTTCCACCCAACAACATCAGAATACACATTCTTCTCAGCAGTACATGGATCACTTTCTAAAATAGACCATATATTATCTCACAGAACATATTTAAACAAGTGCAAAAGAGCTGAAATCATCCCTTGCATGTTATCGGATCATAGCGCTCTGAAAATAGAAATTAATGATAAAAGATACTGCAAAAATCCCGCAAACACATGGAAACTGAATAACACACTCTTGAGTAATCAGTGGGTCACAGAAGAAATTAAAGAAGAAATTAAACAATACCTAAAAGAAAATGAAAATGCAGATACAACGTACCGGAATCTGTGGGATGCAATGAAAGCCATCCTCAGAGGAAAATTTATTGCACTGAGTTCCCACATCAGGAAAACAGAACGAATACAAATAAATAACTTGATGCTACACCTCAAACAGCTAGAAAAAGAAGAGCAAGTCAAGCCCAAAGCCAAAAGAAGAGAGGAAATTATAAAAATCAGAGCAGAAATCAATGCAATAGAGACTAAGAAAACAATCCAAAGAATCAACAAATCAAAGAGTTGGTTCTTTGAAAGAATAAATAAAATCAATAAGCCCCTAGCCAACCTTATTTATAAAAGGGAAGAAAAAGCTCAAATTCATGCAATAAGAAATGAAAAAGGAGAAATCACTACAGACCCAATAGAAATACAGAAGATCATCAACACCTATTTCGAAAACCTCTACTCTCAAAAGTTTGATAACACAGAAGAAATAGACAGATTCTTAGAAGCATGTGAAGTGCCAAAGCTAGATCAAGAGGATGTAAAACTGTTGAATAACCCAATCTCTGTTACTGAAATTGAAAATGTAATTAAGTCCTTACCCACCAAGAAGAGCCCAGGCCCAGATGGATTCACTGCAGAATTCTACAAGAAATACAAAGAAGACCTAATGCCGACACTCCTCAAACTATTCAATGAAATTGAAAGGGAAGCAATCCTTCCTAAGTCATTCCTGGAAGCAAATATTACTCTAGTACCAAAACCTGAGAAAGACCCAACAAAAAAAGAGAACTATAGACCGATCTCCCTAATGAACACAGGTGCAAAAATCCTCAATAAAATATTGGCAAATAGGATCCAGCAAATCATCAAGAAGATTATACACCATGACCAAGTGGGATTCATCCCAGGAATGCAAGGATGGTTCAACATACGCAAATCAATAAATGTAACCCACCATATCAATAAAGCCAAAAATAAGAATCACATGATCATTTCTATAGATGCAGAAAAAGCCTTCGATAAGGTCCAACATTTATTCATGATAAGAACTTTACAGAAAATTGGAATAGATGGTCTTTACCTCAATATAATAAAGGCCATTTATGACAAACCAACAGCCAGCATCATACTAAATGGCCAAAAATTGAAAGCCTTTACTTTAAAATCAGGCACAAGACAAGGATGTCTTTATCACCACTCCTATTTAATATAGTACTGGAAGTACTAGCCAGAGCAATTAGGCAAGAAAGAGAAATAAAAGGGGTAAAGATAGGAAAAGAAGAAGTTAAGTTATCATTGTTTGCAGATGACATGATACTCTACATAGAAGACCCCCTAAACTCCATTGAAAGACTCTTAGATACAATAAATAAATTCAGTAATGTGGCTGGATACAAAATCAATACTCAAAAATCAATAGCATTCCTATACACAAACAACAAAATCACAGAGAGGGAAATAAGAGAAACTGGACTATTCACATTAGCAAGCAAAAAAAAAAAATGAAATATTTAGGAATTACTCTTACGAAAGAAGTGAAAGACTTATACAGTGAAAACTATAATACACTGAAAAAGGAAATTGAAGATGATCTCAGAAAATGGAAGGACATCCCTTGCTCATGGATAGGAAGAACAAACATTGTGAAGATGGCCATTCTTCCAAAACTCTTATACAGATTCAATGCAATCCCAATAGAAATACCATCAACATACCTTATAGATCTAGAGAAATCACTCCTCATCTGGAACCAGAAGAGACCTAGAATCGCAAAGGCAATTCTAAGCAGCAAAGACAAAGCAGGAGGCATCACAATCCCTGACTTGAAATTATACTACAAAGCAACAGTAGTAAAATCAACATGGTATTGGAATCAAAACAGAACCGAAGATCAATGGAATAGATTAGAAGATACAACCACAACTACAAACACACTCAACCACCTTATCTTTGATAAAGGAGCCAAGCAGGTTCACTGGAAGAAGATAGAATGATAGTCTCTTTAATAAATGTTGCTGGAAAAACTGGCTCTCCATTTGCTGAAAACTAAAGCTAGACCCACGCCTATCACCATGTACTGAAATAAAATTTAAATGGATCAAATATCTGAATATTAAAACAGAAATACTAAATCTATTGTAAGACAAATTAGGTAAAAACCTCGAATTCATAGGAGTAGGTAGGCAATTCACGAACAGGACTCAAACCGCACAGGAAATATTTCCCAGAATCAATAATGGGGATCATCTCTTATTAAAAAGTTTCTGCACATCAAAAGAAATCTCCAGGATAGTGAAAAGAAAACCCACAAACTGGGAAAAAAATCTTAGTGAACTGCCCCTCAGACAAAGGACTTCTGTCTAAAACATATAAAGAATTTTAAAAAATCAGGCCCCAAAATTCAAAGATCCATTCCAAAAATGGTCATCTGAGAGGAATACATAATTCTCACATGAAGAAATACAAATGGAAAATAAACATATGAAAAAATTTTCATCATCATTACTCATTAGAGAAATGCAAATTCTAACCACACTAAGATTTCATCTCACTCCTGAAAGAATGGCCAAGATCAAGAAAACCAACAACAACAAATGCTGGAGAGGCTGTGGGGAAAAAGGAACTCTCCTGCACTGTTGTTGGCAGTGTAGAATGGAGCAATAATTGTGGAGGTCAGTCTGGAGATTTCTCAAAAAGCTGGGATGAGAAGTCCCATTTGCTCCAGCTAACCCACTTCTAGGCATATTCCCAGAAGAACTGAAAGCATCATACTACAGTGATGTATGTGCACCCATGTTTATAGCAGCACAGTTTGTTATTGCCAGATCTTGGAAACAACCCAAGTGTCCATCAACTGAGGAATCGATAAAAAAGTTGCATATTTTTATACAATGTTTTTGTTTAGATGGGTTTCTTGTAGACAGCATATGGTTGGATGTTGTTTCTTGAACCATTCTGCCACTCTGTTTCTTTTAATTGGTGCATTGAGACTGTTCACATTAATTGTTATAACTGTTATATGTTGGTTTATTGTATTTTTATGGTGGATGTTTGGTATATTTAGTTAAAAAATACCAGTGAAGCAAATTAAGACATTGCAATATAAATATGGAAATATTTAGGTCAAAATATAAAACCTTATAGAAATGACAGAATTGAACAAAAATATGCAACATGTACATAACATAATATGCTGCTGATATACAAGCAAGAATTGATCATTTCATATGAAAAACAAAATTCAGTAATCTGCAAGTTGTGTGAAAACAATTCAAGTTTTTAAAAATCACATGTTCACACTTCTTTGAAAATATGTATCAGGATGAAGTATAACATCAAATTAAAATTATACTTTGGTATACAAGTTTCCACTATATGTATTTATGATGTGTTGTGTCCAAAATAGCTGTTCCTACCACTCAGTCTTCTCTGGCTCATTTCTGTTGAGCTCTTCTTCTGCCATTAGTTGTCAGTTTGTCTTCTTTACTTCACCTTCTGCTCCATCCATTGTGGCCTCTCTTCCAGTTCTGAAGTCTTGAAGTTTTCATTTTTTACAATATTTTGCAGTATTCTCTGTAATGTTGAATTGGCGGTGGCAAATTTCCCTAGTTCCTATTTATCCTGCAAGCACCTTGTTTTTCCCTCAATTTCTAGGGACAGTTATGAAGGATATATCAATCTTGGCTGGAGGTTGTTATCTTTCAAAGCCTGAATTATTTCCCTCCATGCTCTTTGTTATTTTTTGGTTTGTGCCGAGAAGTCTGCTGTAATTCTGATGGATATTCCCTTGTAAGTGATCTGTTTCTTGTCTCTGACCGCTTTTAGTATTCTGTTCTTATATTAGATTTCTGGAATTTTGATTATTATATGCCTGGGTGTAGCTCTGTTTGGGTTGTAGGTGGCTCAGATCCAGTATGACACGTATATCTGAGTATCTTTAATTTTTGCTAAATTAGGGGAATTCTCCAGTATTATTTCTGCGAATAGCTTTTGTGGTTCATTTGTTTGTGCACCTACTTCTTCTTTTATGTTCTTAATTCTTAAGTTATAGATCTTCTTATCGTCTTATAGCCTTTGTAGTATTGCTGTGTTCATCCTTGTTAGTTTTTTGAGAAAAAGAATAAAAAAAGAAAAAGGGTTCACGTTATGCAGAATTTCATAAAAAATAAACAATAGGAAATCACTAGTTAATAGATTACGTATTGCTATCTTAGAAATAGTTGTTCAAGTTACAAAATTAAAGCATATAAAGTGGACTTTCAAATAGTGAGACTGGAAAGTGTTTTGTTCAATGATCAAAAAAAACGCAGCATTATAGTTATTTATCTTACACACTTAAATATATATGCGGTTATATTCTTTAGAGCACTTCCTTTTCCTTTCTTTGCTACAATGACAAGTACACATTTTGTGTTTTATTACTCCCACAGTTCTTATGACTTTTTTTTTAAGATAGTAAAGCCAAATGTGACATAACAGGACAGAGTCAGTCAAATCAAAAGACGGACATAATAGATAATGTAAAAACAAGATGCTAGGTGATCAACAATGGTTCCCGTATTGCCTCATGCTAACTTAAAAAGAATTACCTCTGTCATCAGTTATAATAAAACTGAACAAAACAGTAAAGAATAAAACCAAAACATAGCAGATATTACAGGACTTTAAAAGAAGATAATTATCAAATAGAATGGACGTCATAATGAATCTTATTGTCTTTACAGTTGTTGCCTATGCTTTCAAGCTTCATAGAATAGAGGAAAATCAGTCAAAGCAAGATGGTGAGGGCTATACAGGGTTTCAAAACAAGTTAAAAAAAGAGACTGAGATAAAAGAGGGCATAGCAACAAAACAGCGCAGGTCAAAGCATAACCATTTAAGCAAAATAGTGTTTCATCACAAGGTATCTTGACATAAAAGTAGTTACCATAGTGTCTCTTTCCTTGAAATCTTTGAGTATAACTTTGTATACTATAGCACCAAACATATCAAGACAATGTAAAACCATTCAAGGGAATGACAGTATTACAGGGTATTTAATGATGTCTTTATGGTAATGATGTCTTTAGGTATTTATGATGTCTTGTGTCCAAAATAGCTGTTCCTACCATCCAACCTTCTCTGGCTCATTTCTGTTGAGCTCTTTTTCTATCATTAGTTTTCAGATTGTCTTCTTTAGTTCGCCTTCTTCCCCATTCATTGTGGCCTCTCTTCCTGTTCTGAAGTGTTGATATTTTCCTTTTTTAGAATATCCTGCAATATTCTCTGTAATGTTGAATTGGTGGTTGCAAATTCCCCTAGTTCCTCTTTACCTGAAAGCACTTTGTTTTTCCCTCAATTTATGGGGACAGTTGTGTAGGATATATCAATCTGGGCTGGAAGTTGTTATCTTTAAAACTTGAGTTATTTCCCTGTATGCTCTTCGTGATTTTATGGTTTGTGCCGAGAAATCTGCTGTAATTCTGATGGGTGTTGCTTTGTAAGTGATCTGTTTCTCGTCTCTGACCACTTTCAGTATTCTGTTCTTATATTGGATTTGTGGAATTTTGATTATTATATGCCTGGGTATAGCTCTGTTTTGGTTTTAGGTGGCTCACATCCTGTATGCCACGTACATCTGGTTATCTTCAACTTTTGCTAAATTAGGGAAATTCTCCTGTATTATTTCTGTGAATAGCTTTTGTGGTTCATTTGTTTGTGTTCCTACTTCTACTTTTATGTTCTTAATTCTTAAGTTATAGATCTTCTTGTCACCTTGTATTAGCCTTTGTATTACTGCTGTGTTCATCCTTGTTATTTTTTAAGGAGAAAAACAAAAAAAGGAAAAGGGTACAAGTTATGCAGAATTTCATAAAAAATAAACAATAGGAAATCACTAGTTAATAGATTATGTATTGTTAACTTATAAATAGTTGTTCAAGTTACAAAATTAAAGCATATAAAGTGGACTTTCAAATAGTGAGACTGGAAAAATTTTTGTTCAATGATCCAAAAAAACTCAGTAATATGGTTATGTATTTTATACACTTAAATATATATATGCAGTTATATTCTTTAGAGCACTTCCTTTTCCTTTCTTTTGTACAATGACAATTACACATTTTTGGTTTTTTTACTCCCACAGTTCTTATTACATTTTTTTGAAGAGTATAAATCCAAATGTAACATAACAGAACAGAGTCAATCAAATCAAAGGATGGACATAATAGATAATGTAACAACAAGATGCTAGTTAATCAACAATGGTCCCTTTACTGCCTCTTGCTATGTTAAAAAGAATTGCCTGTATCATCAGTTATAATAAAATTCAACGAAACAGTAAAGAAGAAAACCACAGCATTGGAGACGTTACAGGACTTTAAAAGAAGATAATAGTCAACTGGAATGGGTGTCATAATGAATCTTATTGTCTTTACAGTTGTTGCCTATGCTTTCAAACTTTGTACTATTCAACAGAGCAGAATAGAGGAAAATCAGTCAAAGCAAGATTGTGAAGGCTATACAGGGTTTCAAATCAAGTTACAAAAGGAGACTGAGATAAAAGAGGGCCTAACAACAAAACAGCACAGGTCAAAGCATAACCATTTAAGCAAAATAGTGTTTCACCACAAGGTATCCTGATATAAATGTAGTTACTGTAGTGTCTCTTTCTTTGAAATCTTTGAGTATAACTTTGTATACTGTAGCACCAGACATATCAAGACAATGTAAAACCATTCAAGGGAATGAGAGTATTACAGGATATGTAATGATGTCTTTAGGTATTTATGATGTCTTGTGTACAAAATAGCTGTTCCTACCATCCAACTTTCTCTGGTTCATTTCTGTTCAGCTCATTTTCTGTCATTAGTTGTCAGTTTGTCTTCTTTAGTTCGCCTTCTGCCCCATTCCTCTCTTCCAGTTGTGAAGTGTTGTGAAGTGTTGTGGCCTCTCTTCCAGTTCTGAAGTGTTGATATTTTCCTTTTTTAGAGTATCCTGCAGTATTCTCTGTAATGTTGAATTGGTGGTTGCAAATTCCCCTAGTTCCTCTTTATCCTGGAAGCACCTTGTTGTTCCATCAATTTATGGGGGCAGTTGTGCAGGATATATCAATCTGGGCTGGAGGTTGTTATCTGTAAAGTTTGAATTATTTCCCTCCATGCTCTTCATGATTTGATGGTTTGTGCCGAGAAGTCTGCTGTAATTCTGATGGGTGTTGCTTTGTAAGTGATCTGTTTCTCGTCTCTGACCGCTTTTAGTATGCTGTTTTATATTGGATTTCTGGAATTTTGATTATTATATGCCTGGGTGTAGCTCTGTTTTGGTATTTGTGGCTCTGGTCCTGTATGCCTCATACATCTGAGTATCTTTACTTTTTTTAAATTAGCAAAATTCTCTTGGATTATTTCTGTGAATAGCTTTTGTAGTCCATTTTTTTTGTGTACCTACTTCTTCTTTTACATTCTCAATTCTTAAGTTATAGATCCTCTTATCATCTAGCCTTTGCATTATTGCTGTTTTTTTCTTGTTATTTTTAACAAAGTTTTTCATTTCATGCTCCCATGTTATAAATCAGCCCCCCAATTCAGATAATCTATTCTTAGTTTCTTTCAAGCTGTTATGCCAGCTTTCAATAGAGTTTTTAGTTTCCTGGTAATCTCTTTGAACCTGCTTCATGTATTCTATGTTTTCTCTATTTTCTCCATCAAACAATTCTCCCCTTTTTTTGTGTTCTTTTATTCTACCATCTGTGTTTTTTGGCCGGTGCTTAGCATTTCTCTTACTATTCTACTTATATCTTGCTTTATTTCATTAAATACTTCATTTTTAACGTTGTGTATGAGCCTCCAGAGATATCACTTTATGTCTATTGGTACTGTCTGATATTGCATGTTTTCTTTCCTCATTCTCCTTTACATTTACCTTTCCTGGATCAGTGTTCTAAGGATTGGGGACTGATGACCCTTTCTTGTTGCTCCCTCTCCATACATTTTGTTCCTTCCATAGAAGTGTATATAGGAGGCCCAGTTTTTTTTTCTGTTTGTCTGTTACAGTTTGCTTGAATCCTCCAGCTACGTGTTCCCCCCCACTGCAGTGTACTAGTGAGACATAGACCTGGGCAGCCTCTGCTGGGACTGCCCCTCCAGGTCAACCTACTGAAGGCTTCACTGCTAGGGTGCACTGCCAGGTGCTGGGACCTGGTTTGGGCTAGCCGACTGGATCTTAGTCAGCAGTGTCACCCAGACCAAGGAGTCCCTACCAATCCCGCTTTGTTGGGAAATATGTGACTAAAGTCACTGCAGCGTCCTGTTCTGGCTAGTATGCGTGGCCCCAGAATGTCCTCTGTTGGAGTCTTGTAGTCTATGAAAGGGTCCCTGTTCCTCTTACTCACCACAGGTCGATGCAGGGCTCCCTGCCAGTCTTGCTCTCAACTCCTTTCCCTTTGCTATTTCCCACTCTCAGAGCTTTTGCCCATCTCTCTCCCTGCTGTGCTGATTCAGATGCAGCAGCAGCAGCAGGAAATTCAAATCATGGCTTCCAGAGGTGTGGGTTCCAGGTTCCCTGCTGAAATTTTATCTGTTCCTGTTATAGCACTGGGATTGCATTTCCGGTTGGTTTCTCCCAGCTTAGTTTGTTCTTGGGTTGGCAGGGTATATCTCCCTTTGCTTAGGACTCCTCACACCGCATCATTCCTGGATTCTAAGCTGGCAGTCTCAGAGAGCCTCCATGGCAGCTGTTATCTGTCCACCATATTCTCCTGGAAGTCCTAACATTTCTTCTTTTACCTGAGAGGTCATTTCTAGTTTGAATTCCTTTAAAGATTCCCGGAGTTGCCTCTTTATTTTGGTTACTATTATTTCAGGTATTTCAAGCATATGGCATGTATTTTCTTCTAAGTACATGTCTCCTTGTCTTTCTTGAGATGGGCTGGATGTTTGAGATTGCATTTTGGTGTTTTGTCATTTTTCTATATTTCCGTGTTTCAAGTGTTGTTCCATAGCTTCCCCCGGACGTGTTGGAAATTGTCTCCTATGTGCTGGGCTCCTGGGACTCCTCTGGTAGTGTAGCTCTCTCCTTGGGCAGCAAGGTCCCCAGATTATAAGAAGGTTGCCAAGCTCCTCTCAGGCAGGCCTAAAGCCTCCTCAAGCTACACAGCTCCCCCCTCTGGCAGCAAAGCTCCCCTGAGGGAAAGAAGGTGACCTGGTGTGGTCCAGGCAATTCCAAATCCTGCTAAGCCCAATCTAGTGTGGCTGCAAGCCCAGTGGTCCCCCAACCCCCTAAAGCAAGGATCTCGTACTCTCCTGGGGATTGGATGTTGTGTAACCATCCAGCTCCTTGGATGACAAAGCTCCCTAAGCTGATAGAAAGTTCCCCTATGGCCTAGGTAGGCCTCAAACCTCCTCAGCAGAGCTGCTCCCCCCTCTAAGCGGTGGCAGTAGTTCTGGTGCTCTCCAGGTCAAAAGAAGGTCACAAACAAGGCTGGAGGAAGCTCCCGCAGCTTGGTCCAGTTCCCTTCTTCAGGCGGGTCAGCTGCTGTGTGCCCTTTGGGTGAGAGAGGCCAATCAGCAAGGCCAGAACAGGGTCCCACGGTTTGGCCGAAATCACTCTTCCTGGTGGGCAGCTGCAGTGTGCACTCCGGGTGAGAGAGGGTGATCAGCAATGCTGGATCAGAGTTCTGCAGCTCAGCCCAACTCACTCCTCCAGGGAGGCAGCTGCGGTGTCCACTTGAACCTTTTGTAGGTAAATGGATGAATATTGAGACCGTACTCGTAAGTGTTATAAATCAGACTCATGTGTAAGCATCATATTGTCTCCCAGTTGTGAGAAACCAAACACATAAATAAAGTCTAAAATGTAGAATAGTTGTAAAATGGGAAGAAACTTCTCCAAAGGAAAAAGGAACTAGGAACTAGGAAAAGTGAAATGGGATAAAACAACAGGGGAAAGTAAAAAATGCAAGTCAGTGATATTAGTGTCTCTTTGTTCATCTAAATGGAAAGTTTGCACTAATATAAATTAGAGAAAGTTTTATGCCCATATCTTGTACCTTGAGCAACTAAAGATAACAACATGTAATGTATTGACTATTGTTATTCTCCTATTATTCTGTTATGAAATTTAGTTATACCTTTTATCTATAAAATAAAAAATTGCATAGTGAGTACATTGTTACGCAGTCTTTTCCCTCCTTTGACATAGATTTCAAGCACACTGAACAGGTTTTGAGATAAGAATGGAAGGTGGAAGGTTATATTAGTTTTAGGTATAACATGACCTTAAAAAATATATGATTTGGAGGAAGGTCAATATATATGAATTTCCACCGGAATTTGATTTCTAAAAAAAAGGATCAGGAGGGTTTGAGTTTAGGGAGTTAATGAAACTTTCCACAGCCCTTTCCAGAGCTGACATTTTCATCTCTCCTGTTTGAATGCATTCTGTGACCTTCTCTTGTTACAGGGAGGGAGAGAGAAAGAGAAAGAGAGAGAGAGAAAGACAGAGAGATAGAGAGACAGACAGAGAGACAGAGACAGAGAGACAGATACATACATAGATACATAGATAGATAGATAGATAGATAGATAGATAGATAGATAGACATCCCTCTTAAATTGCATCCGTCTTTTCCCCAGCTGAGATGTGATGAGTAATTAGTTTCTCATGAGTCATGTTGAGCTGCTGAGGGAATAAGCATGAGATTAGAAGCCAGTTCTCATCCAATGTACCATTAAGGACTTGAGCCTCATTATTTATCATTATGACCCTTGTCAGGGCATGTCAGAAGTTGAGTGATATACCAGAGCACTAGAAGAATTTAAAAAGTCTCTATAGCTTTATATATAATGTTTTCCATGATAGCTGTTGGAAAGCTACTGCTAGTCACTCAAGCTCTTTTCCTATCTCTGTAAATGAGGGTTAGAAACATGATCCTGGTAAGCACTCTTCAGTGAAGCCAATAAAAGAGTCAGAAATGTATTAGAACTCCTTGATTGTTCAATCCTAGTTTTTCTGTAGATTGTCTCCCAAATTCACGTCTGCCTATGATTAATATCCATGTTTTCTACTAAATTGTTTCACAATGACATCTTTGAACAGCTCAGTTCTTCCAGTGATTTCATAGGTACATCAAATGCACACTTCCATCTATGCTCATTTATGTGTCTTTATCTCTACTTCAGAAAATTGCTGAAGAAAAAGACAATGGATTCTAGACTACACCTTGTACAGAACCTATACATGACAGGCCCACAGTTGGTCTTGAATCAGTGCATGAGTGAATAGACTTACTGGCTTATTACACCTTGCAAGGGAAAGTGGATATAAGTATGCATGTATGCAGTTATAGAAATTGCCAATAGATTTTACTTGGACCCTCATGGGGAAAGCTTTAACTCAAAGGTAACAGGTTATTATGGATAAGGTTTTAAATTGCTCAACTAGCTCCTAATAAATAAAGGAGGCAAGTGAGATGGTTGTGACAAAACATTTTATCCATGAGATATCCATCTATTTAGGCCCATGTCATATATCTCCAGAGACAAGACAGATGAATGAGAAGGGTAGTTGAAGACTGAGTGTCAGGTTCTGAAGGATGGCTTACACAGAAATAATATAGAGAAACAGATATGTACAAGCTCAGTTTAGGTGTCTTCTATTTATGCTGAGTTTTAAGAACTTTGAGGTCTTTCTTTTGGTTATGTAATACTCAGATGCACATCCCAAGAAGATGTGGGACATTAGTGAGAGTAATGATAAGGAGTCTATATAATTTTCAAGCACTGAGTCATAGGGTCCCTCTAATAACAAATATAGTGAAGACTCACAGGTGACAGGTAATACTGTTACAAGTATTCACCTCCCCGTCTTTAAAGTTCTCTTCTTCACATCTTCAAGTAGTTATTCACCAAAAAGCCAGCATGCATCTACTAATGATGCCTATTTTCCACCTCCTTAAAAGCTAGAATCATCTGTTTGGAGTCTTGTGTAGTATGTGCTGCTTCTAGTGACTTTTGGTAAGGTGGCTAAGGTGTTTGAGATCACTTGTATATGTAGACTGTTCTCTTTTTTCATGCTTACTGATCTCAGACATGGAGTTATCCAGAGAAATTTCCAGCCATTATTTGATCCAAAATATGGCTAACATACTATTTGGGGAAGACCACTTTGAAGAACTACCTGAAAGGTGCATTAAGTTGATACTGTTCAGTGTAATCATTAGTTACATTTCATCCATTTTCTGTCCCTCCATTAAAGGCTCTATTCTCAACATAACTTTTCAGGTCAAACTTGAACTTCTAGTAATAGTGTTTTCCTCACAGATGGTTCCTTTCGTTGTTTTAAAAATCCAAGAAGACGTAGTGCTCCCCAAGAGATAAACGAAAGAACATGAGAGGCCCAAAATTCTTAAGGATCAACTCACCCAATTTGTATGAAAGCACCCTGCAGGGAAAATATTCTGCTAAAGACAAGGAACAGAAGGATGAATAATACCCACTATTCCTTTGACAATTTCACAAGTTGGTAATGGAAATATGTATGCATGAAAATCATCAATGGCTATGAAAAAAGGGAAGACAATAACAGAAATGTTACAGCAGACATAATTTGGGCAATGGAAGTGTTTGGTAAAAACTCCATGGGCAGAAGTGGTCTGATCTGGAATTTATTTTATCAGTACTAGGGCTTGAACTCAAGGCCCTCACCTGAGTTGTATCCCTGTCCATTTTTGAAAAATTTGAGTCTTGCTGCATTCTTGAGTTGTCCAGGCTGGGCTTCAACTAGTGATCCTCTTGAGTCTTAAAGGATTCTTAAGAGTATTCTATGGGACACAAGGGCAGATTATGCACTAGGTAAAACTACATTACATATGGATATGTCAAAATCTGTAGAAATATCTTGTTTGAATGGTTTTTGTGATCTTTGGAATCAGAGTACCCATGAAGACTAGGGGAGGTTGGAGAAAATTTAATGCTGATGGCTTACATTCCTGAGAGTAAATAACCACTGGGATTCCAGATAACATTGATTGAATTGTATTGATTTTCCATTAAATATGAGCTCAGTGTAAGGCAGAGTCAGAATGTGCATAATTCTTTGCCAGTTACCAAGCTGGAGAGGGCACTTTTCTCCTCCTAACTCCAAGTGATTTACATCTAGCCTTTCTACTGGCTGCTGCCCTGCTCACACCTCCTTTTCCAGCATATAAACATGCAGTCCTCACTGAATCCCTGCTGGGAATCCAAGCGAATCTCTGCAGGCACAACCCTAAATTCAGCTGGGGGAGAAACTCAGAGATAATCGCACGAGGAAATGGACCTGATCCCCAGCTTTTCCTTGGAAACTTGGGTTCTCCTGGCCCTTAGCCTGGTGCTTCTGTATCAGTGAGTAACTTTTCAGGCTCCTCATCTCTATACCTTTGAGTTTGGACTTCTTTTTCTGATCAAAAAAGATAATGGAAGGGAAGTTGTTACAAAAATATGAGGTTCTTATTGACCTTATAAAGGTACCTTAAGCATTCTACTCTCCTGTGTTATAACTCCCGAGTCCTCTGGCTAGAAAGATTGTTGATATGGTTTTATCACTCCTGCGGATGGTATGACTGACATTTGAATTTAGACTAATGTACTAGAATTCAGCAAGCACATTATGAACAATTGTATATTATATGCAGTAGGAACTTCAACTTCTTTCCAATCTGCGGAATCTAGGGTAGCTGTATGGGCTTTGAATGTGTCTCTTATTCATGCACTCTATGTTCTTTCTGTTGGAAGAGATGTGAGAGAGGCTTGCAGCTTAAGGACAAGGATGTTTTCTGTCTCCCTCCTATCCCCCAATGTGTTTCATGCAAGGTTCCTCAGTGTACCCCAGATTTCATGGGAGGGCTAACTCCATGCTTCCTTCTTTTCTGTGACTTCTTTCTGACAATATCATCCCTCCTAAAACTCGATTCCTCTACCCAATACTGTGTGGATTTATTTACCCCTAAATGATGAATTTTTAGAGCAGAGCACATTTGGATCTTGGAGAATAATCCTAACCCCTACCAGGACTGTTCTAAGGTGTCCCTGATGAGTCCCTCAAAACCAGAGCTTTTCATGGGAGATTGTTATGGATTTTACACTACGCATTGGAATTTTACAGAATATTGTACCATATATTGTTTAAAGCCTCAACTTAGATAAGAGAAAACTATCAAACTGCCTAGAACATATTATTGTTTCTTAATTTATGTTGCATAATGCACTTAGTCAATAAGAAGGTCGCTGTTATTTGGAAGGTGCCCTCTCTTGTAGCTGAAAGCACATGCAAAGTTAATTTTTTTAATTTTAAAGAGAATAAAACCAAACAAAATGAAATAGAATAAAGCTAGTCAAAATCAAACACGAAAGCAATACAGGACTTTAAGATAATAGGAAAACAACAATGGCTACCATAATGCCTCTTATTATCTTCAAAATAGCTGCCCATACCATCAGACATAATAAAATCAAACAAAACAGAATAAAATAAAATCATCAAAACAAAACAATGAAAGTGATACAGGACTTTAAGATGAGGTAATAGGAAATCAAGAATGGATACCATAATCTATCTTATCTTCAAAATATCTGCCCATCCTATCGGACATAAAAAAACCAAACAGAATAAAACCAAACGGAACCAAATAATGAAAATGATAATAAACTAACAATGGCTGCCACCTTCCCTTCTAAGACATTTCCTCCTTTTTCATTTTTACAGCTTCTGTTGTACATTTTGGACTCCACTATCTCCTTCTATTACTTATACCAGGGAGACAACAAAATGTTCACCCACATGAGTCCAACACACTTCACTCATGAGCATGATCTCAAGTTGCATTCATTTACCTGCAAAATCCTCGAGATTATCCTTCTTTATAGATAAATAGCTTTCCATTGTATAAAGATGTCATTTTTTCCTGTCCATTCTGCAATAGACAGGCACATTGCTCCTGCTTTGTTTCAGATCCTCACCACATGGACCGTTGTCTTCTCTGACCTCAGCCCATAAATTTGCTTTCAAGTCAATTGTGTTTATTGTATAAATCTCCTGACCCATTTGGTCCATGTTTCTTTTTATCAATGTGTAGAGGCCATGTACATTGATGTTTACAACTGACATGCTCTGGTTCATCTCTGCTATGCTATCCTCCTGCCGTTGGCCCCTCACTTTTCCCCTCCATTCAGTTTCCTATCCTGTCTTGACAATAACCCTGTGCTGCTGATCCTGGAAAAGTCACTGTCTTTCTCTCTCTAATATATCCATTAGCACTTTTTTAGGGTTGGTTTGGTGGTCATGAATTCCTTCAGTTGTTCTTTATCATGGAAGTATGTTATTTCTCTGTTAATTGTGAAAGATAGTTTTGCAGGGTACATTCATCTGGGTTGAAGTTGTTTTCTATCAGGACTTAAAACACTTCACTCCAAGCTCTTCTAGACTTCATGACTTGTGTTGAGAAGTCTGCCATGATTCTGATAGATTTTCCTTTATAGTTCATCGGTTTCTCTTCTATAACAACTTTTAATATTCTATTATGGTAAGGAATTTCTGGGATCTTGATTATTATATGTCTGGGTGTAGATTTATTCTGGTAATGGCTAGTCGGAGTTCTATATGCCTCACTTATCTGTATTTCAGGTCCTTGGGAGTCTTATTGATTATGTATACACACCACATTTTTAGCTATATTTTTCTAATTTGTTGGCATGGGGTTTAGATTTTAGGACTAGCATCTGTAAGCTTAAAATGCTTACCAGTGGTCTCTTTCCTTAGCTTCTTTTCTTTCTGAAGCCTTCCACCTGTCATTCAGGGAAGATCTGCAGGACCTATTACTCCTAGGTGTGGAAGTCCACAGGTAACATAACTTAGACGAATTGAAGGCAAGCCTCCCCTGGGAACACCAGTCATAATAGATTATTTTGGTACACAGTCAACATATAGAGATAAGAACTTAACTGCTTTGTGACTGATAGTCTTGCTAAATATTAGCAAGGCTGACATGTGCTTACCAGGTGGACCTCACCAGCTGAAGGCCCAAATTGCGTGAGGAGAAGAAAATCTCAGACATGGATTCTGTATTGATTAATTCTTCTTCACAATGTCATTTAAGGAGCATTTGAGACTTTAAAAATAAATTGACTGATCCCAGAAATTTCTGGGTAAGCAAACTTAAGAAGGACCAGATTGTGTAAAACAGAGACATGGCTCAGAGGGAAGGGTAAACATGATAACCTCTGAACAAACTGTAGGAAGAATGTTACCAGAGGAGCTCCATGGCTCTGACTCATTGAACAGAGATACACTTGCACAAAGTTTTATCCCTGCAGCTGAAGAAACTCCCCACCCTTCCTACCAGAATGAGCATCCTCACACTTCATAGAGGAATCAGTTTCCCATACTGACATAAGCAAATGAAGTACCCTGGAAAAATTCCAGCCTGAATCTCTTAGGAGCCTTAAATATTGGAGATGTTTATCAAGTAGGATTGGCAGAATAATGAGTTCAACTGATTTTAGCTAATCATTGTGAATTTTAGGAAGAGTGTCAGTGAAGACAGGAAAGGAGTTGTTGAGTGAGTGCACTTATTGCTGTTGGTGTTTTTGCTGTTATTTATAGCCTACAGGTTACCATCCCTAGCTTGACTATTTCACTTTCTGAGTCAGTGAATGGTGAACTTCAATGTGTGTAAAGTCACAATTCCTATGACCTTGCTTTCTTTTTCACTACAGATATGCGACCTATTCCCATGGATTTTTTAAGAAGCTTGGAATTCCTGGGCCTAAACCTCTACCTCTGTTTGGAAATGTTTTGTCCTACAGGAAGGTGAGTGCTGTTTGATATCCCTTTTTGGCAAACACTAGCCTTATTGCATCAGTAAAAGTGCTATTCCTTGTGGTGAAGTTCTGAAACTTTCAGCGTTCACAAACTATGTGAGTCCTACCCAGAGCGAGGTCTCATTTTCGTTGGGGCTCTGTTAACTGTGTAGAGCTGCAGTCTTGCCTCAGCAACACAGTACAGATCTCTGGGATGTCAACATTTGATGCTCAGGACATGAGGTTCAGACGATGTGAGCATCAAAAGAACATTCTGTTTTGCATAATAGAGATGTAGGGAAGGACAGATATCTTTGTTAGTTTTGGGAGAAAATCAAGAGGGGATTCCCTAGAAGCATCTCATCCACCTGTGGACATTTAGGCTTCAATCTTTCCTGTTCATTCTAGAGTTCGTGAGAAGCTTTTCCTCTTCCTGCTAGACATCTCTCAATGTTTATCTTGTTAGGTGGTCCAGGTGTTCTTTATTGAGATATTCACGCGTTCTCTAGGTTTTTCAAGAACTGCTCAGTTCTATGTAGTTATTTCCATAGGAATATCCCAGGTTTTGATAAGTATGATATCTTTTTAGGAATTAAAAGACAAGATGAGAGCATTCTGCTGTATTTTTTTTCAAAGTTTGCACCAAATGGGTGAATATGAGCAGTGAGTATGATCATCCCTGAAACAGAATAGGATTGTCTGTCAATTGTTTTATTGAACTACATGCTGAATTTTATTTTTCTAAACAAAGACAGAATCATTTATACAAAATCAATAGAGAAAAGATGTCTTCAGAATACATTAAAAATTCACTTATTTTAATATAATGTAATATGTAATGTGAATTTTGTATGAGTCTTGTGACAAACCTGGATTGAATGTTAGTTCAGGATCTGCCACCTGGATGGATATTCATGAGCTCATCTTGAAGACCAGCACTAAAATTAAGTCAGTTTTCTGATAAAAATTTTTCCTCGTGATTCCAGGGTTATCTCATTCTAACATTTGTAACTGGGGGCTTCATTTTCTTTTATTTTTTTATTTTTTATTTTAAAGAGAATAAAACAAAAGAGGACAGAACAAAGCAAATCAGAGCAGAACAATGTAAGCAATACAGCACTTCACAACAAGACAACTGGATATTAACAGTCACTATCATAAACTCTCTTTTCTTTGAAATACTTGAGCATACCTTCCCACACATTAATATCAAACATAACAAAATAGTATAAAACCATTCAAGAGAATGAAAGTATTACAGGACATTCAAAACCAAATAACAGAAAATGAAAAATGGCTAATCAAATATCTCATTTCCATAAAAATTTGTTTATATTATTACACATATTAAAATCCAATAGGACACAACATGATAGAAACAATGGAAAAAGAAGAACAAAAGCATGGTAGGACTTCAAAGCAAGATGATATTAAATCAGAAATGGCTGCCATAATGACTTGTTTGCTTCAAAGTATCTGTTCATACTATCACACATAATGAAATCAAACAAAACGGAATAAAACCATTCCAACTAATAAATAAAATCATTATGAGGCTTCAAAGAAATGTAATGGGGAATCATGATTACCATAAAATCTTATGTACTCTTACCATTTCTTAGATTAGGGAGACTATACAATATTTATACATGTGAGTTTGATTTATTTCACTTATGAGTATGGTCTCAAGTTGCCTTTATTTATTTATAAATATCTCAATATGATCATTCTTTATAGCTGAATAGTACTCCATTGTATAAAAATACCACAACTTTTTTTATCCTTTCCTCTGCTGATGGCCATTTAGGTTCTTTCCAAGATCTGGCTAACTGTGCTGCTATAAACATGGGTGCACATATATCACTGTGGTATGATGTTTTCAGTTTTTCTGGAAATATGAGGTTTCATTTTCTAATAACAGCTTCAAGATTCATACTTTGTCTCCTCACTGAAAGAGCAATAATTTCCCCTTCACCTGTCAGATGTGCTCTTTCGTATATAGCTCAGTATTTTACTTGCTGTGCCTATGTATAGAGGTGACACTTCTCCATCTTTCCACGTTGAACTGGAGTGTTGAAAGGACGATTACTTTGTGACTCCCTAATTGATCATTTTTTCACTCAACATCCCCTGAATTCCATGAACTACCTAGACTAAAGTTGGTCCCTGGTGCCTTCAACTTCCTAATTTGACCAGAATATGAAGAGTGCTTGTGAGATCAGAGAAAGGTGATGAAATAAAGAAATAATGTACCAGCCATGGAGACTCACTCAATTTTCCTCAGTCTAGTTTGATTCATGGGATCACAAAGGGAATAATGCAGAGCTTTTCAGGATTTTAGAGACAACATATACACAAACAAAAGTGCTGTGGAAAGACAAATAGGTCCTTAGTGTTTATAGTCTGGGAGAATTATTTCAATAAGTTCAATTCTTACGAAAGTCAAGAATGACTTTAAAGTTCCCAGTATTTTATCTCAGATGTCTATGAATATCAACTTCTTTTTACCTCCAGTGAGTGACAGTAAGCTTGATTGCATGGGGTTTGAATAATATCTGTTCCAATTAAACATATGGCCAGTAAGGTTAGACTAATAATGGATATTTTTCTCTTCTCAGGGTATGTGGAGTTTTGACATAGAGTGCCGTAAAAAGTATGGAAATATGTGGGGGTGAGTATTTCAGAAACTTCCAAAGGGCAGACTTGTAAAAATGAATACTCACTACGTGAGGACAGTGTCATCTCATAGCACTTGGAATACGCAGTTTGTATACTATGAAGCTTTTGGAGGTTTGTCCTCTCAAGAGTCCCCTAGGTCACTAGGTGTCAAGGTCCACAGTTGGATTAAGTTGAGAATGTTGCATATTATGACTTTTCTCCATGCTTTGATGGCTCAGAGACTCTTATCTTTATTTTCTGTGCAGTGTATGACCTTTCTCCTCTTCTCCATTTTCCCTTTCTTAGGTTCTCTTTAGATGCATAAAAGGTAGTAATTCGGACCCTTCTGCTATGTGCTCATAAATGTATGATCATATAACATAAATTCCCTTTTAGTTAAATGCTCCAACTTCACATCAATTTTAAACTTAATATGTACTTTTGAAATATGACCTGAAAAATATAGATAAAAAAATTTGGAAATAATTTATGCTCAGTGCTTTAAACTTCTCCAGCAAGTGTGGAGGTGTTTTTATTTACTTTTGATTTCAAGTCAAGACTTTTTTCCTCCTTTGACAAAGTAATGTAGCACGTGTTTAAAACTACTGTTTTCCTGGGGACTACATTCATGGTGGTTTCATAAGGCTCTCTGAGCCACCTGCAGCAGCTGTTCCCTTTCACAGCTGCTGAAGGCTTGGAGACCAGTGTGAGGGACGTAATACTGGGCTTTGTGCCACAAGCAGGTGGGAGAAAGCTTTGCGTTTCCTACCTCTTAATTTCCTGAGTCCTTAGGAACCACATTGCTGGCCCCAATAGTCTACGAACTTGACATGTGCCACAGATACAACGTAATCCAATGGCAAGGACAGAGTACTTGGTCTCCATTGTTCTGACCCCAGTTTCCCCTTACAATATTAAATACTCTTCAGCACATGATAATTTGACTTTGTCATCGATGCAATATATTTTTTGATATAGAAATATTTTATTTCATTTTAAATTTTAATTTTTGTGGCATTGGGGGTTATACTAACAGTTTTATATATAGTAGGAAAGCAGACCACCACTGAGCTGCATCCCAGCAATGATATTGAAATATTTTAAACATGCAAAGCATTTCAGAGGATGGTATAAGCAATACTCATGCTCACATCACCTAGATGTAGGGAGAACAATTCCAGTTTTCTTTCTAGTTATGATCTCTTTGAAATGGTATTTCATCTTTTGTTTCTTCCTTGCTTGGACAACATAACCTTACATTTTGTGAAAGTTCTAGTGGCTTCTATGGTCAGAATCCCCAACTTGAATTATAGCTAATGTTGCTATGCATTTGACTGTTAGCGGTGTAGATTATAAAATGCCAGGGTCAAAGATCTAGATTCCTGGCAAAGTTTCAAATGTAGAATCTGGTTTGTTACATTTAATTATCTCTGTTTTCTCAATACAGGTTGTATGATGGTCCACAGCCTGTGTTGGCCATCACAGAACCAGACATGATCAAAGCAGTTCTAGTTAAAGAATGTTATTCTGTGTTCACAAACCGGCGGGTAGGCATCTATTTAAAAATTTATATGTTGGGCTGGGGATGTAGCTCAGCAGCGCAGGGCTTGCCTGGCAAATAAAAGGTCCTCAGTTCAATTTCTGTATCAAAACAAACAAAGTAAATGTTAAATGTAAACTTTCATTTGTTATTTATTAAATTCTTAATTTGTTGTGGGTGTAGTGGCGCATGCACTCAAGAGACTGAGGAAGAACATTGATGTGAGTTCAAGGTCAGTTTAGGCTGTCTAGTGATTTCAAATTTACCCTGAAGCTACATAGAAAGACCCTGTCTCAAAAATACACAATCAAAAATTTTTTTGAAGCATAAATTCACAGGAAGTTGAAAAAGTGATATATGGGGAGGTCCATGATGCTTTTGTTAAAGGTTATATGTTGCATAAGTATAAACAGAACATATTCATGTAATAAGTAATTGGAGATTAACATTGATACAATCCAAGTTTTATTGCATTACCTTGATTTTGTATGAATTCATTTGCTAGCGTGTATGTATTTGTGTAAATGTATCACATGATCATATTTGATAACAATCAGGACAGTCAAGATACATAAGTATTCTTTCCCCCAAGTATGCTACTCCTGTATAGTCCTGATGCATAGCTTGCTGTTTCTTCTCCTTCTCTTTCTTCCTCTCCTTCACTTTCTCTTTCCACATATCCTTTTCCTTCTCATTATTTTTCTTCTTCTTCTTTTATGGGACAGGATCTCGCTATGTAGTACAGGCTGCCCTCAAACTCACAGCGATCTTCCGAGGGTTGTGATTACAGATGTGCCATTATGCCCAGCTTGTCTGATTTTTAAAAAAGATTTTGCTTTTGTTATCAAGTCTGATAATGCTTAATGATTTATCTATTGTGTGTGCGAGTGTATGGATGTCTCTGTGTGTGTATTTGGTAAAAGTTGTATAGTTTGTGTGTGTGTGTGTGTGTGTGTGTGTGTGTGTGTGTGTGTGTGTGTGTTTGCCAGGCTTCTGGAAAGACCTGGGATTTTTTTGTCTTTTTGAGACAGGGTTCCCCTATGCAATTCAGGCTGGCATTGAGCTCATTTTGTAGCCCAGGCTGGTCTCAAACTTAATCCTCCTGCCTCACCCTCTTGAGTTGCTAGGATTATAGGCATGTGCCACCACGCCTGGCTTACAGTTTTTTTTTTTAAGTAAAAAATTTACCACAATTTACAGGGACATATACCTGATGTAATGAAAAGAAATAAAAAGAGTAAGCTACAACAGGTAAAAGACCTCAGGAATGTACATTTAATTGACACTATATTACGTTAATTAACAGCTGCACTTTTTGCAAAATGTGACCATGATAGTCCTCAACCAGAAGAGTTTCTTGTTTAAGCTGCAGTAACTTTTCTGATTATGCATTATTGTTCCTCCTGTGGTAGAATTTTACAGTTTGTCTAATGCAAATGTCTCAAAGTAACCTGAAGCTTTCCTGATAACTTCTCACTCTCTTTCCTGCTAAGAACTAAAGCCTTTTTCTGTTGTTTCTTTAAAATGTTCTGCTACCATACCTTCGAGTTACACCACAAGATCCATCACCACTTCCATTGGGACTGCCAGAGCTTCTGCCACCAAAACTGCTCCCCTTAATGGGTCTGTAATTTGACTGCTGGTGTCCACTGTAATTTCCAAAATCATTATAGTTCCTGTCACCACTATAGTTACCACCTTCACTGTAACCGTCGTATCCTCTACCACCATCACCATACCCACTACCTTACTTTTCATATCCAGGTCTACCACCACCATGCCCTCCTCTACTACTGTAGCCAGGCCCACCACCATAGCTTCCACCATCATCTCCAAATCCATTATATCCACCATGACCTCTATAACTACCTCTGCTGCCACGTCCTCCATTACTGTAGCCTCGTCTTCCACTGGAGTTTCAACCACAGCCAAAATTTCCTCCACCACCTCCAAAGTTTTCTCGACAACCCATGAAGTTGCTAGATCTTCCTTCATGACCTCTTTGTGATCTGCAGACCGCATCTCTCGTTTAGCAAGAGGCCTTTTCACTTCAAAGTTATGCTCATTAGTAGTGTGGTATTTTTGAACAACAATTTTATCAACTGTATCATGATCCTCAAAAGTGACATGAGCAAATCCTCTCTTTTTCCCGCTCTCCCTGTCTTCTATAACTTCTATGGTTTCAATCTTCTCATACTTTTCAAAGTAGTCTCTCAAATTATACCCTTCTGAATCTTTAATAGAGACAAAAATTTTCTTCACTGTTAGATGAGCACCAGGTTTTACAAAATTCTCTCTAGAAATAGGTCTCTTTGGTCACTACACACTCATTAACTTGGTGTGGTCAAGCGCATATTGTTGCATCCAATTCAACATAAGCACAAATCATAAAACCAAAACCCCGGGAGCACTGTATTTGGGGATCTTTAATTATTACATAACCTGTGAGAGTGCCTCATTGCTCAAAATGCTCTCTCAAACTATCACCTGTATTTTGAATGCTCTGAGCACCAATAAACAGTTTACTCAACTGGTTCCTTTAAGACTGGACTCACCTCTTCCAAGTTGAGTTCAATATGGGACTTGAAGTTGTACAGTTTTATGCTTTACTTTTAAATCTATAATCTTTTTTATGTTTTAAAAAATGTATGAGGTTAATGTGAGACTATTCTTTGCCTATGGCTATCGAGCTGTTCCAGTGCCATTTTTGGGGAGACCATCTTCCCTCCGCTGAAGCACATATGGTCAAAGCTCAGTTAGGCTTTTTCGATTTCTTTGTTTCAGTCTTTCTTTTTGTTTTTGTTTCTTATTTTATTGGTAAACTTTAGATATACCTAGTGATAACATTCATTGTAGGGAATTTGTACCTGTACATGATATATCTGGCTGCTTCTTTTTCCCTCCCCTCCCCTTCCTTCAATTCCTCCCACTCTTTTAGTTTCTGATCTCTACTTTTCCCGTCCCTTGTCCCTTCTTCTTCTTCTGATTTGAACATTTTCTTCTCATTTCCAAATGCTCATTAAATATATTGATCCATATTTACACTTTTGGTTCTCACACTAAAGAAACAATGTGTCCAGTGTATTTTACTTAAGAGTATGGTCTCAAAGCACACCCATTTACCTAGAAATGTCTCAAGCTTGTCCTTCTTTGTGGCCGAATAGTACTACATTGTTTAAATAATCCCTACATTTTCTTTATCCATTCTTCAGCTAATGGGCATTTGGGCTGTTTCCAAGTCTTTGTTATTATCAACTGTCACTATAAACATGAGTCTCCATATATCACTGGTATGCTGCTTTTAATTCTTTCAGGATGATACCAAGAATGGCAATAACTGGGTCAAATGGAACCTCTAGTTTTAGATTTTGAGGCTCTCCACACTGATTTTCCCAATGGTTGCAGCAATCTATAACCCACCAACAGTTCTTTTTTCACCACAGCCCTGCCAGGAGTTGTTATTGGTTAAATTCTTGGTATTAGCTATTCTTTTGGCAGTGAGTTGGAATCTAAGGATTGTTTTAAATTGTATTTCTCAAATGACCAGGATGTTGAAAATTTTTCATATATTTATTTGCCACTTATAATTCTTCATCTGAGAAGTATCTATTCATTTCAGATGCCAAATTTTGGATTGGGTCTTTAAATATTTTTTTGGTGGGGAGTCTGATGTTTTGGCTTTAATATATCCCAGATATCAGTAGTTTGCCTGAGGAACAGCTGGAAAAAATTTTCCTCACGCTGTGGGTTGTCTCTTTCCTCTGTTAGTAGATTTTTTTCTGTGCAAGACCTTTTAATGTGATGGCATTCCAGTTATTGAATCTTTGTGTATTTTCTGTAGGATTGGAACTTTGTTCGTAAAGTCTTTTCCTGTACTAGTGTCTGAAAGAATTTTACATATTCTCAGATTTAGGGTTTCTGCTTAAATATTCAGATCTTTTATCCATTTTGGCTTTAGTATAATGCATGGTGAAAAATACGGGCCTAATTTTAATGTTTGGCACATGGAAATCAGTTTTCTAGGCAGCATTTATTAAGGATAATATAATTCTTCCAGTAAAGGTAGTTGGCTCCTTTGTCAAAGATAAGGTGGCTAAGTATGTTTGGAGTGAATTCTGCATCTTCTAATCTATGCCATTGATCCTAAGGTCTGTTATTTTATTTTATTTATTTAATTTCCTGTTTTGCCAGTACTGTGATTTTTTTTATCACAGTAGCTTTGTAGTATGATTTAAGTAGGAATTGTGATGCCTCCTTCCTTGATTTTGTTGCCCAAAATTGCTTTTACTATGCTGGATCCCTTCTTGTTCCATATGAATTTTAGGATTCCTTTCTCTAATTCTGTGAGATACACTATGGAATTTTGATCAGAATTGCATTAAATTTATATACCAGTACTAAAATTATGGCCATTTTCACCTTATTGGTTTTTACTACCTAAAAGCAAGGGACATATTCCCATTTTCTGATATGCTTTCAATCTCCTTTTTCATAGAACTGTAGTTTTCAATGTAGAGATGTTCTACCTCCATTAGATTTTTTCCAGGTATTTCATTTCTTGGATTCTATTGTGAAATATCTCATTTCCCTAATTTCCCCCTCAGTGGGTTTGTTATTTGTGTACAGGAATGCTTTTTATTTTTGAGTGCTGACTTTGTGTCCAGTTGTACTACTGAACCTGGTTATTAAATCTAGAAGTCTTTTGATGGAGTTTTTGGGTTTTTCTGTGTAGAATATCATGTCATCTGCAAATAATGACAATTTAGCCACTTTTTTTCTATCATTTTTCCTTTTATTTTTTTCTTTTGTCTAACCACTCTGACTAATGTTTCTAGAATTGAATAGCAGTGGTGATAGTGGATATTTTTGCCTTTTTATTAATTTTATAGTGAAAGTTTTCAATTTTTGTCCATGTATTTTTTTTGTATCAGGAATCAAACTCAGGACCTCACACTTGACAGGCAGGCCCTGTGCCACTGTACTATATCCCTGACACTTGTCCATTTAGTATGATGTTGGCTGTTGGCATTTATCAGATTGAAATAAAGATCATTTATTCTAACTTTCAGTAGAGTCTTAAAAATCATTGATGGGTGAAGGATTTTGTCAAATGCTTTTTATGCATTTATTGAGATGATCATTCATTGATTTAGGTAGACAGAAGCATCCCTACATCCCTGGAATGGATCTTAACTTAGTCATGGTGTATAGTCTTCTTGATTATTTGCTACACTCTACTTGTAAGTAATTCATTGAGGACTTTTGCACTTATTTTCCTTAAGGAAATTTGCCTGTAGTTTTCTTTTTGGTTGGGTCCTTCTCTGGTTTTGGTATTAGGATCATGCTTGCTTCCAGGAATGAATTTTAGAGTACTGTTTGCCTTTCAACTTCATTAAAGACTTTGAGGAGTAGTGGCACTAGTTGTTCTCTAAATTTCTTGTAGAATTCATTTACTCTATTTTTGTAGAATAGAGTAAAGCTGTAAGGACGTGGGATATTTTTTGTTGCTTGGTTTTTAATTCTGTGTTAAATTTTAGTAAATTTTATATTGTTTTATTTAGATATACATATAATATATCTTCTTGATTCAGAGTGGCAGTTCATATGTGCCTAGAATTCCATACATTTCTTCTGTTTTACAGTTCCTTAGAATACAGGTTCTTAAAATAAGTAGTGCTGATCTGTACTTCTGCAGAATCTGTTGTGATTTTGCCCATTGCCTTCCTAATTTCATAGATTTGTTTCTTTCCATTTTTTTAGGTTGGCTGAGAGTTTTTCAATTGGATTAATCTTTCACAGAAACAACTCTGATTCATTGATTCTTTGTATGCTTTTTTCAGGTTCTATTTCATTAATGTCTGCTGTAATCTTTACAATTTCCTCTTTCACATGAGCTTTGGGCTTGACTTCTTTTTGTAGAAGTTTCAGATTCAAATAGTTTATTTATTTGAGCTCTCTGTTCTTCTGATATGGAAAGTCATTGTTAGAAATTTCCCACAAGCACTGGACATCTTTCATCATGTTCCCTAAGTTTTTAGTACATTGTATTAACATTATCATGTAATTACAAAAATGTGTCTAATTTTTCTTTAATTTCATCTGTGATTCATTGGTTGCTCAACATGATGTTACTTAATTTTGATATATTTTTGAAATTTTTGTAGTTTCTTTTGTCATTGATTTCCAATTTCATTGTACCATATCCTGATAACATGCATAGGATAATTTTAACTACTTTGCATTTACTTAGGCATTTTCTAAGAGTTAGTATGTGGTGTGTTTTGGAGAACATCCTGTGTGCAACTGTAAAGAATATGTATTTTGATGCTGGAAGGAACATTGCAAATATCAGCTAATTCCATTTATTCAAAAGTTTGGTTCAGTAGTGATATTTCTATGTGTATTTTTTGGTTTAGTTGACCTGTTTACTTGTGACAGTGAGGCAATGACATCCTCCATTACAACTGCATTAGTGCTAATTTGATTTTTCATGTCTTTTAATATTTCTTTTCATAATTAGATACACTAGCATTTGGTGCATATATATTTATCACTGTTCTCTCTTCCTCTTTGTTTCCTTTACAAGAATGTAGTGATTTTCCTGGTCTCTCTTAATTAGTCTTGGTTTGAAATTCACTTTTTCTGCAAGTAGACTAGCTACCCCTGATTTTTTTCTGAGTTTATTTTGCATGAAGTATTGTTTTCCATTCTTTGACTTTCAGCCTATGATTTTTTGAATTAATTATTGTTGTGGTTGATACATTGTGTCAACTTGAGAAGTTTAGAAGCTTTACTAAGAGACTCAGCAGGTAGACAGAATCTTTACTTCATAAATATCCTCATCCTGTATGAGAAGAGAGCACAGAGACTTTGTGAGTGTGACATCTGCCCTGAAATGTTGGGGTAACCTGTGTAAAAGGTAAGGGAGGAGAAGCAGATTGTTGCTTCTCCTTTTGCTCTGGCTTTTGCCTTTGACTTTCCATGCAAATTCAGAAGTCTTGTCTATGTCTGTAAAGTCTTTTTGTACTTTGATATAATGGAATTAAAATTCTAGATAAATATGGAGGGGAAATCTTTATTTTTATAAAATTGAGGCTTCCAGTCCATGAACACACTGTGCCTCTCTACTTCTTTGGGTTTTCTTTGATTCTTATCATCAATTTTTTATAGTCTTCAGCATGGAGACACTATATAAATTTCTTAAAACTTATACCTGAGGTTTCATTTTCTTTGCAGCATTTGTCAATGGTATTGCTTTCTTATTGTTTCCACATATTACTGTTGTTACATACAACTCTTACTTAATTTTTGTTGACCTCAAACCCTACAATATTGCAGAACTAACTTATTAGTTATAGAAGTTGTTTTTTTGTGTGCAATCTTTGAGATCTGCCTTGACTATTATCTCACCTGAAGATATGGACACGTCTATCTTTCTGTTTGTAGTCTGAAGCTCTTTTATTTTTTCTTGGTGTTCGCCCTAGGACTTCCAGCATGACACTGAGTGAGAGTATTGAGACTAGATTTTAAAAAATTGTTCCTACTCTTAAGGAACCCTGCATCTTTCACCATGCAGAGTGAGATTATCCGAAGAATTTTCTGTACCTTCTATTTTCAAGTAGAGAAAAAGCTTCCCCTTTCCCCAATTTTTTGAGTTTTAACAATAAAGGAATACCAAAGATTCCATTTTAGAACAAAATGGAGTTAAGGTAGTTGGAAAATAGTTCCAAGCAGGGAAATTATGGCTTCTGTCTAATGTCCCCTCAAAGCCTCATGTAGTCATAAGTGAGTGTTTTAGAGATGGCTGGATCTAGAGTATGGAAATGAGTTGTATGATAGTGGGACTAAGGGTTTATGATTACTAAAGGCTCCCACTGATAGGTTTCACATAGTTCTGGGTGTGGAAATGGGGAGGCCTACCCTGCTTGTGAGCAATGCCTGAATAGCACGTACAGCATAGAAAGAGACCTGTTGTTGTTGCTTTCTGCTTGCTACTTCATTGCTTTGCTGCCTCTTGCCTTATGTGTGCCATGATCTGTTATTCCTCTGTTACTCTCCCTGCCACGCCACTTTGCCTTGAAACCAGCCACCTATGAACTGTAGCCTCTACAAACTGTGAGCCAAAATAAACCTTTCATCATTAAAGTTCAGGTTTTGTCTTAGCAATGACAAAAATAACTAGGAAATAAAATTACATTTCTCTTTCATTGCATTCCTGAATAAAGAATTGTGCATTGTTCTTAATATTTCATATTTATAATTTTAAAAATCATCATAGTAAGATATCCCTATTTTTCTACATTACCCTAGCGGCATATGGATATAAATTGAGGATTGGTCTGAGGCATTATATAATTTTCCAAGCCTCCTTTCTGTCTGTCACCAACCATTTCTATACTGCACAATCTTGGAAGATGAAGGACGTCTTTTAGAGCTTTCCATCATAAACATTTGTTGTAACATGTGTGCCATACGCATGCCACCACTGTTCTAGGCTCTTAATCTGGAAGAACAGTTTTCTCTGACAATTTGTATTTATATTTAAGTTTCCCATGACCAAAGGCATTTGTATTTAAAAAGCAACTGAAATATAAAGGCTTGAAACTGCACCAGGTGACTAGATGTCCTCAGCACACTCACAGAAGGCAAGGCAGTCATGACAAATACTTATTGAGCACCTATCATGGTGTCTGCCACCTAATAGTCACCAAATGTCAGACAAGTGCTGCGTGCTTAACAGATTTTCTGTAAGTGTATGATCTCTATGCTTAAGAATGATAAATTGTCTTTTTCTTGGGGCTTTAGTCGCTTGTTCCAGTGGGATTTATGAAAAAATCTGTCTCCCTATCTGAGGATGAGGAATGGAAGAGAATACGAACACAGTTGTCTCCAAACTTCACCAGTGGAAAACTCAAGGAAGTAAGAAATTAAGAGGATTTTAATTGAGAACTTAGCAGTGATCTGGGGACAGTTAGAAACTAAGATCCTCTTCTCTGTACAAGGTGTAGTCCTCTGAGTTGTGGCTTTGTCAGAATGGTCTTTTGCCTTTATGTCCTGGAAGACCCATTATAAACTTAATTATAAAAATGTCAAATATTGCTTCATGATTGATAATGTCTTATGGTTCTTGGGCCTGAATCCACGGATTTAGTTACAAATGCTGTTGTGTTTTATGCATAGATGTTCCCCATCATTAAACAGTATGGAGATGTGTTGGTCAAAAACCTGAGACAAGAAGCAGAGAAAGGCAAACCTGTTCAACTGAAGGAGTAAGTATCTGTTCTTAGTTGAAAAACTAAGTGCACCCACTTAATGTCCAAGTTGCCATGATACCCTGTAGTTGCCTCAGAAAACTACATGATGCCTCAGATTGCTCCTCAATTTATATCTGTCTGCAAAAAACTGAAATTCTCATTGTTAAGTTACTTCAGCAGCCAGGTATTAAATACAGGTGCTAAACCAGGAAGTGGTGTTACAGCTAAAATAGTTCATCCAAAAAGGGGTGGATTCCAAGAGAAGACAGGGCATTTGGGGGGCGAAGTGTTTTCTCCATTGAGTACCGGAACCAAAGGTATTCATCACTTTGGCTATCAAGGCATAAGATACATGCTTTTGAAGGAAGAGGTATGACCTTAAAATGTTGTAAGTGTAAAGCTTGAGGAATAGTAGGAGAATTTACTTGGTACACAGTGAAAGTCAGTGGATGGGGCAGGAATTACCACGTGAAGCTTCAAACTGCTTAAACCTCATCATGGTACTTTTTAGGTAGAGTAAAATTTTAAATATTTAACCTTTAAACCATTTCTCCTTCCTTTTCTGAGAGAGAGAGAGAGAGAGAGAGAGAGAGAGAGAGAGACGGAGACAGAGACAGAGAGAGCAAAATGAGAGAGAGAGCACAACTATATCAATGATTGTGTAAACCTGACATTTTAAAATATATAGATACTCTACAGAGCATACTGGGAAAACTGGGGACATGAGGTCACTTAACTCTGGTATCTTGGGAATCAATTTTCAACAGCAATGTAATAATAACAATAATTATATTCTAAAATACTTTTTGAGACAGGGCTTAATTATGTGGTTCAGTTTTGCCTTGAACTCACAGCAATTCTCCTGCCTCAGCCTCCTGAGTGCTGGGATTGCAGGCATGAACCACCACACCTGGCTGGTTTTTAAAGACAAAGTCTTGCTAAGTAGTCCAAGCTGAGCTTGCACTCACTGTGTAGTCCAGGATGGCTTTATACTCCTGCTCCTCCTGCCCTCAGTCTACCAAGTACTGGCATGGCAAGCATGTATAACCACAAGCTAAATACAATTATTATTCAATATTATAATTATTAATGAGGATAATTTTTGTTTTTTACATTATACCAAAATGATTCTGCCCCAGGGCAGCCTCAGACTCCTGTATTGTGGGTGGAATAGATCTATCAAGAAGTTGAGTAAGGGATGCTGAGTAGGAGGAATGATTTTTCTGGATGTTCAGAACAGGGTGTTGCTGTGGTTTGCTGTGCTGAAGAGGATCAGCTCAGGGAACACTGTGTGGTGAGACAAGACCTAGGTCAGTATCAGCTTTTGAGTCCCCTAGGAAGAGTCCTGCTAAATGGTGGTTGCACATTTATCTTCCACATTCCACACATACCGCCGCAGTATGTCTGCCTGTGAGTCTTCATGATGGAATGCCACAAGCTCAGAGTCTAACTCACATAGGTTCTCATCACCCGGAGCACAAGGGCAATTATATCACTGGCTCACTTTAACAACCCCATGAGTGAGAGTGACGGCAGCAGAGAGCGTTCAGCTGGTCCAGCGTGTAGTTCTTCTGACCTAATGTGGCTCTCCACGTCTTTCTGGTGTATGACTGAGTCCCACTTCCTGAACAGTTTGCAAAAGAAGAGGTGCAGACTTTAGTTTCTCCTGTTTTTTCACCCAGAATCTTTGGGGCCTACGGCATGGATATAATCATTGCAACAGCATTTGGGGTGAACGTTGATTCCCTCAACAACCCACATGATCCCTTTGTGTCAAAAGCCAACAAGCTCTTCAGATTTGATTTTTTGAGTCCATTTCTTCTCTCAACAGGTATGTAGACTATTCCCTCTTCAACTTCCTACCTGTCTCTTTTTATTGTAATAGTTTATTGGGGGCATAAGTCACATATTGAACAATTTTCCTGTTAAAATAGGCAATACAATGTTTTTAGTACTCTTAAAAAAAAGAAATATGCATCCATCAACATTGCAATTGTAGAATATTTTCATTACCTGAGAAACATTATACCTTTGCACTTTCAATTCCCACACTCTTTGCCCCAATCAGTCACTGATTTACTCCGTTTTTGCAAATTTGCCTTTTCTAGGCACTTCATATATATGGAACTATAGAATATATGGTCTTTTGTGACTGGAATCTTTCCTTTAGCATTATATTTTTAAGTGAAATATGTCCAACGTACTTTATTTTTTAGGACACCATAATATGTTTTGCTTATCATTCATTGTTTTTTTAATTTTATTTAAAGGGAAAAAGAGAAAAAAACAGAACAAAACAAAGCAAAACAGTGTAAGGGTACAAGTAATACAGAACTCAAGAAAAACCAGTAAGATATCAACAGTTAATAGATTACACACCATCATCGTAGAGACAGTGCTTCGGGTCACAGGATCAAAGCTTACAAAGTTATCACTCATTGTTAGTTGATAAATATTTGAGATATTTTTGCATTTTAGTTATTATAAATACTGTTTTATGAACAATTCCTCAAGGGATTATGTTTAAATACTGGTTTTCAATGCTTCTGGGTGTGTATAAGGAGTGGTACAGTTGAGTTACAATGTAATTGTGTTTATCTTATTAAGGAACTGACAGAATGTTTTCCATTTGTCTTCATCCCATCCAACACTTGGTTTTCTCATGATTTTAATTATATCCATTTCAATGTGTCTGAAATGGGATAACACTATGGATTTGATTTTCGTTTCACTGGTGCTAATGATTCTGTGCAATACCATCTTAAGACAAATGTGATAAAATATTTATTTTTATTATTTGTAAGTTTAATAATTTTTGTTATGTTCCAAAATTTGTTTATAATTTCTGGGTACAGTTCCTTTACTAGATATACAACATGCAACTTTTTTCACCTACTTTCCTGGTAGTGTCTATTAAAGTTACAATTTTCAATTCTGATAATGTACAATAGATGAGTTTTCAATTTTATTTGTGCTTTGCTTTCTCTAAGAATCTGTATTTGAGATCATGAAAATTTACTCCCTTGGCTTTCTTTCAAGACTTGCATAACTGTAGATCTTATATTTACATTTTTGATACATTCTGAGTCAGGATTTATATTCAGTGGTCCCTCTTTACTCTTTTATAGTGACTATCTAGTTCTCCCAGTATCATTTTTGAAAAGATTATCTTTACCTATTCAGGGGTCAGGCATCTTTGTCAGAATTCAGTGAACCATGACACATGACCTTTTTATTTTGATACTAGGGATCAAACCTCTTGTTTGCCAAGCAGGTGCTGTGGTGCTGAGCTACATTCCTGGCCGACACATGGACTCCTCTGTGTGTGAAGACCATGTTTTCTTTGTCCATTCACCTGTTGAGGAACGTATAGACTTTTTCTAAGATTTAGGTATTATGAATTGTGCTGCTATAACTATGGATACTCACATATCATTGTACCATGATGTCTTTATCTCATTCACAAGATGCTTAGAATTTTAAATGTCAGCCGTAATTTCTTTTCTTTCATTTTGGGTACTAGTAACTTAAGTTATCCTTTTTTCTCGGTAAGTCTTTGTAGAGGTTTGCAAATTTTGATGATATTTTATAAGAACTAGCTTCTTGCTTTATTGATTCCTGTATTTTACATTTTATTAGTTTCTAGCTTGTCTTTATTACTTTCATCCTTCTGCTCATTTTAGGTTTAGTTTCTTCTTTTTATTTTTAGTGATTTCTGTAAAGTTTGATTATTCATTTGAGATTTTACAAATTTATAGCTGTGAAGTTTCCTCTGAGTACCGCTTTTGCACATTCACAAATTTGGAATTGTGTGCCTTCAGTTTTACTCATTTCAACAGAATTCCAAATTGCCCCTTGACTCGTTGTTCGTTTCAGAGGGTGTCAATTAATTTGTATGGATTAATGAATTTTCCAATTTTGTGTTCTTGATTTTTTGGCTTTACTCGATGGCGAACTAGTTTATACTGACTGCAATTTCTTGAATACCATCATTAGCGAGATCATCGTGGTCTGGTTTACCCCAAAAAAGTCTCTATTCCACTAGAGAAAAGGGTAAGAAGTTAGGAAATTTAAGCTTCCTTTGGTCACTCTGAAATGAAGAAGGGGTCACTGATCTCATCGTTACGTTGTGGGCTTCTGTGTGACATTCCCTTGCTCAGTCCCCACTGACTTCCTGAGCACACATGTCAGACAACTAAAAGCTCCTGGTGAAAATGGTGACTTTTAGGGTTTTGTTTCAGGAAAGCATAATTGAAAAAAGTAAAATTTGCATTTTTGTTAAAGATGGAATTTTCTTTTCTGTGTAGTGATGTTTCCATTCCTCACTCAACTGTATGAGATGTTAAGTATCTCTATTTTTCCACGAGATTCTTTGAAATTTTTCACAAAATTTGTAAAAAAGACAAAAGAAAATCATCTGGAATCTAACAAGAAGGTAAAATGAGGTGGTGATGGTGGTGGTGACATGAGGATATTAATATTTTAATAATGTTTCAGGCTGTATACATGTGATCTGTACACTTCTCTGTTTAATAGAGAATTTAGATTTAGAGCAGCAGAGTTTTTATGTCTTCCAGGAAATAAGAAGGTGGAGGTGGAGAAGTCTGCATGAAAATGAGTTAGAGAGAGTTTAACATACAAAAGTAGTAATAAAATTCAGTGTGTCATGGCAGAAGAATTGTTAAAACAAGAACTTTATCATTTTCCTTTTCTCAAAAATTATTAAAGAATAAAAGAGGTCCTGGGTTCAATCTCCAGTAAAAAATTGTTAAAGAATAAAAATACTGTTTGAATCGGTATTATATCGGTAAAGAATTATTTCAGTTCTAAGCCTCTTGCATGACACAATGTCCAGTGGAGGCTCTTACTGGGACCTGGTAGAGTTCAGTTTGTGTTAAATTTGAATTTATTTATTGGCATGGAATGTGCAGGGGTCTATTTTAGATTTGTGATGCTAGGATCCCGGCTTTGTTTCAGGTGAAACAAGGATGTCAGTATATTAAGAAGACAGGATAGGTTTTGGGAGGATTTTGTAGTGTTCTGGGAGTGTTGAATATTTGAAGGTGATCACACAGACTTCACAATGAACTCTGGAAATGTCACCAAATAAATCTATAGACCATTGTTTTAAGAATTAAGGGAAGAAGACAGAAAGTATTGAAGTCTGAGTTCTTCTTGAACAATGAAGTGTAATAGGAGAATAAACCACTGTCTGGCCAGAAATGTGTGATTGGAAACCAGAGTGCAAATCTGGGAGGGCAAAGGCCAAAAGTCCTTGGGTAGATAACTGGTTTTTCCTCTAGGAAGCATATTAATATCCAAGGTGTACAGACAGTGTCCTTCAATGATGAATCAATACTAACTAGTCTTTTGCTCCTGATTTACTTGTGACTTCATGATGGACCTTCTGTTTTTGAAATTTCTCTTTCTTCTAGCAACGAGTGAACTTTCTTCAGATGATGCTAAACTCCCAGAATTTTAAAGACACAGAATCTCATAAAGGTAACCAAGGATGCTGCATGGTCTACTGATGGCAAAGCTCGAGGGAAAGATTTGTTCTGGAAGAGTGGAGCAGGATTTCCAGGCAGAAGAGAATTTCTGCACAATTTTGGAAAGACCCAAACTCAGATATCATATGTGGTAGCTACAGGCACTTTCTGGAAGCACACAGGCTGAAGTATGTTCAAAGCTTAAAGGGTAACCAAACACCCAGCATTTGAAGGCGAGAAATTATCAGGGTTACCTGCCTCATTGCCAAATACTGATGATTTTTGGCGTCAGCCATACTCAGGGAATCAGAAACTCTGCTTGGAAATTTTCATCTACATTTCTGATCAGAGATATAATGCCCAAAACAGTGATGTTCCATATGAGTACTTGGTGAAAGTATGTTCACTAGGTTAATTGAATATAGGCCTGTTTTCTCTCAACAGTGAATAAGTTTGATGAGAAACAATTTGACACTGTAAACATATTTTTCCTCTTCATACATTCACCCATTGATTTTATCACCCATGAATTAAAAAAACTAACAGCTTTATTGTGATAATTTCTGAACCATACAATTCAGTCTTGTCTTTTTTTCTTTTCTTTCTTTCTTTCTTTTTCTTTCTTTCTTTCTTTCTTTCTTTCTTTCTTTCTCTTTCTTTCTTTCTTTCTTTATTTTCTCTCTCTGTCTCTGTCTCTGTCTCTCTCTCTCTCTCTCTCTCTCTCTCACTCTCTCTTTCTCATTCTACTTTTTTCAAGACAGGATCTTGCTGTGCAGTTCAGGCTAACCTTGAACTCACAATGTAACCCAGGCTAGCCTTGAACTTTTAGTGATCCTCCTGCTTCAGCCTTCCTAGTACTGGGATTACAAGCTCACACCACCATGCCCACCTGATTCAGTCATTTAATGTATATGATTAAACAATATTTTTGTATAATCATATGTTGTAAAACCATAAGCACAATTAGTAGATCATTTTTATCATCTTAAGAATCCATATACGTGCAAAACCATATACCTTTAGATATCCTTCCTCAGACTCCTTTTGCTTAAACTTCAGTCCTCTATTCCTTTTAAAAAATTTTATTGGTGTATGTGTGTGATACATAATAATTATATTTCTTCGGTGAATATATATATATATATATATATTGCATCTTGGTCATTTAAAGTCCTTTCTCTCCTCCTCTTTTCCCTTCCTCTTTGTCTTTTCTTGATCCACGGACTTTGCTATGACCACTGTTATTAGTATATCAGATACAAAACGATGACTTTCAAATTCCATCATTTTTCTACACTTGGCAACCAGTACCTAATGGAAGAGGGGAATGTTTCATTCTTATGTATTTATTTTTAATATATTTTAATATGTGTATAAATGTAATCATATATTCCTAATGTATTCTTTTCATTATTTATTTTTTACTGAATATTTTTTCAGATTTCTCCACTTCTTGCCCTTGAATATGACCTAGTGTATTTCTTCCTTTTAAATATTTTAATTGTCAGAACAGATTTAATTTTTAGAGTGATTTTCAGTTCATACTGCAAGCAAGGAGAATTTCTATATTTCCAGCCTCTACATTTACATACATTCCCAAACACTCCACTATTCACCACTATAGTGGTACAACAGTGTTAAAAGTGACACATCATGAATGGCCCAACCTTCATAGTTTACGGCGGGGTTCCATCACAGATTACAACATTCTATAGATTTTGACAAGTGTCAAAGGATAACATCTGTCATTATAGAAAAGCCCAGAGTATTCTGAGTCTTTTTCAAAGGCCATTTTCTGAGCATAGCCTTTAATTTTTATTTTTTGTGTGTTTGAGACAAAGTCTCGCTATGCATTTCAGGCTGACTTTGAACTCACTTTCTAGCCCAGGCTAGACTCAAACTTGAAGTGATCCTCCTGCCTCAGGCCATCCAGTGCTGAGATTACATGTCTTGCTTTCTGGTGGGAGATATTCTAGGTTTCTTTTTTGTTTCCCTGATAGCCCTAGAATCAGCCATTTCTCCACAAGTCTCTGGATCCCTTTAGTGAGAAATGCTAGTTAGGAATAAAAAACAGATCTAATGTCGTTGCGTCTACTGAGATCTTTCTTCCTTGTACATCCTCAAGTGGAGGGGACTAAGAAAATCATATATATTTTCATAGAGCTAAGAAATACAAAAAGATTGTCTATCAACATATTGTTGCATGCAGAGGCTTGCTGTGTCTTTCTCTTTGTTACTTAAGAATTTCTGACATATAGCCTATTTCTTTGATATAATTATAATAATTCTATTATGTCAAATTCAAGCTACCCTTAGTGTGACAGTCATCTCACCAAAGCCTTAAATATGGTTTCTAGGCTGGAAATGGGATCTCCACAGTACACCACCCCACATACATCCACATCTAAATCCACTTCTACCCACCTATCTTTAACCTTTCTCTCTGCTTTCTGGTCTCATACAAGTTTCTGTGATGAAGGAAATATTGCTTTTTCTGTGCTAGTCAATGTGATCACCACTGAGTACAGATGGCTAGGGTCATTGGAGAAATAAAGTTTAAATTGTATTTCATTTTCATTCATTAAAAAATAGCCTTAGGTAGCTGCATGATACCATAGTGGACGGCAGACTCTAAACTTTGCATTTATAGCTCTTTCAGTGCAGTGATGTAGATTTGTGCTAAGTGAGAGAACAAGGTGATAATTAACTTTATCGTAGATTTTATCATCTATAAATATAAAAAGATGATAGTTGAATTTCTCATGTCTAAGTTAGAATGCTGAGGAACCTTCTCTTCCTTATTTTACATTGTTTTTAGTTTTAAATTAGATGGTTTGGGTAGGCAGTATGTTTATTTTACGGCTCCAATTTTCTGCTAGGACTGATTCAAGTCCTAATTGAATAGACAACTGCATGACTGTGATTCTGTTTTTCAGAAGAAAATAGAAAGGAAGGCCAACTTATAATCAGAAGGGCAGTTTGGTGAGCATAAAGTAGAACAGTGAGAGGGGACATGTGCTAAATGAAAACGACACTGATGCTGTGGCTGAATAAGCATTACCAATTCCACTCACTGGGTCCTGTGTTACTGTATTTTATGCCCAGTACCCTTTAATGTGCACATTCTTTGTTTTGTTTTTTAATGACCTGCATTAGGCTAAGGTCCGTCATTATACTTTAAGCTTTTTGGCTTATTCTGTAGTTTCTGTCCACTCAAGATCACTCATTTTGAAGAGCTGTTCCCAGGTCTTTTATGACCCGATGATTCTCAAAAGTATGATCCCTTTTTCTTGATTTAAGTTTTGCACACAACTCACTGCAATTAATGGGAGTTTAAATTTTGACTTAGTAGCTCTGAGCGAGTTTGAGACTCTGTTTCTAATAATGACTCAGATGCTCCTAGTTTTCTGATCATACACTGAGTAATAATTGTTTCTCTTCAGCTCAGTGTTGTTTGCTTAAATTGCCACACATGAATCTAGAGGACATAACTTTTGTTTTCCATACATTGAAGACTTAGTCACACAAACTGTCTTGATAATTTTTCAGCTGTGTTTTAGCTGAGTCACTTTAACTTTTCTTTTTTTTTTTTTTTTTTTTTTTTTTATTTAAGAGGAAAAAGAGAAAAACACAAAACAAAACAAAGCAGTGTAAGGTTACACATAATACATAACTACAAAAAAAAAACATAACAGTAAGAAATCACCTGTTAATAGATTACATAATATCATCTTGGAAATAGTTGCTCAAATCACAGTATCAAAGAATACAAAGTAGACATTCAAACGGAGAGACTGCAAACAGCTGTGTTCAATGATCCAAAAACATTAATATAGTCAGCTATTTAACATCCCTAAACACACTTGTTGTTATATCCGTTAGAGCTCTTTTTTTTTCCCCTTCCTCTCTTTTTTATAACAAAATTTATACATTTTGGATTTTATTACTCCTCAGTTCTCATTACTGTCTTGGGGGGGAGAGAATAAAGTCAAATATGGCAAAACAAAACTGTAAGTCCAAACCAAGGATAGACATAGCACATGATGTAGAACAGAGTACAAGGTCATCAACAATGGTTATCAACATTGTCTCTTGTTTCCTTAAAAGGAATTGTCCATCTCATTAGATATTATAAAGCCGGACAAAACAGTGGAGAACAAGACCAATAAAACTTAGGCATTGTGAACATTACAGGACTTCCAAAGGAGACAATAGTCAAACCAGAATGGGCATCTTTGTGAATCTTATTGCCTTCAAATTAGTTGCCTATACCCTCAAACTTGATACTATCGCACAGAATGGAACAGAGTCTAATCAGTCAAAACAAGATCTTGGGAGTATTACAGGACTTCAAAACAAGTTAATAGGAGATCAAAAAGAGTTACTACTATATATCCTAATTTTTTAAGTTTTTCCCTTAATTAAAATAAACATAAGAAATAGCTAAATAATTTTTTTTAAAGAATAGTAGTTACCATAGTGTCTGTCTTTTTCCTTAAAATATTTGGATAAAACTTCATATACTATAGCTTCAAATATTTCCATATCAAAAAGCCCAGAGTAAAGCCTTTCTAATTAATAAGTGAAAATTTTATAAGGCTTCAAGGCCACATAATGGGGAATCATGATTATCACATATTTTTATATATTTGAATCATTACTTACATTAGGGAAACTATTCGGTATTCATACATGCGAGATTGATTTATTTCACTTATGAGTATGGTCTCAAGCTGCGCCCATTTATTGATAAATATCTCAATGCGATCCTTCTTTATAGCTGAATAATATTCCATTGTATAGAAATACCACAACTTTTTTATCCATTCCTCAGTTGATGGAAACTTGGGTTGTTTCCAAGATCTGGCGATTACAAATTGTGCTGCTATAAACATAGGTGCACATATATCCCTGTGGTATGATGCTTTCAGTTCTTCTGGGAATATGCCTAGAAGTGGAATAGCTGGAATAAATGGGATTTCCAATCCCAACTTTTTGAGAAACCTCCAGACAGATCTCCACAAAGGCTGTACCAGTCTACACTCCCACCAACAGTGCAGGAGAGTTCCTTTTTCCCCACAGCCTCTCCAGCATTTGTTGTTGTTGGTTTTCTTGATCCTGGCCATTCTTTCAGGAGTGAGATGGTATCTCAGTGTGGTTTTAATTTGCATTTCTCTAATGACCAATGATGATGAGCATTTTTTCATGTATTTATTTGCCATTTGCATTTCTTCATCTGAGAAGTGCGTATTCATCTCAGATGCCCATTTTTGGATTGGATCTTTGAATTTTGAAGGTCTGAGTTTTTTTAATTCTTTATATGTTTTAGACAAGAGTCCCTTGTCTGAGAGAGAGTTCACTAAAATCTTTTCCCAGTTTGTGGGTTTTCTTTTCACTATGCTGGAGATTTCTTTTGACATGCAAAAACTTTTTAATAAGAAGTGGTCCCAGTTATTGATTCTGGGAAGTATTTCCCGTGCAGTTTGAGTCCTATTCATGAATTCTCTACCTACTCCTATGTCTCCAAGGTTTCTACCCAATTTGTCTTCCAATAGATTTAGCGTTTCTGTTTTAATATTCAGATCTTTGACCCATTTAGATTTTAATTTAGTACATGGTGATAGACATGGGTCTAGCTTTAGTTTTTGGCAAATGGAGAGCCAGTTTTTCCAGCACCATTTATTAAAGAGACTGTCGTTCTTCCAGTGAACCTGCTTGGCTCCTTTATCGAAGATAAGGTGGTTGAGTGTGTTTGTAGTTGTGGTTGTATCTTCTAATCTATTCCATTGATCTTCAGCTCTGTTTTGATTCCAATACCATGTTGATTTTACTACTGTTGCTTTGTAGTATAATTTCAAGTCAGGGATTGTGATGCCTCCTGCTTTGTCTTTGCTGCTTAGAATTGCTTTTGCGATTCTAGGTCTCTTCTGGTTCCAGATGAAATTTAGGAGTGATTTCTCTAGATCTATAAGGTATGTTGATGGTATTTCTATTGGGATTGCATTGAATCTGTATAAGAGTTTTGGGAGAATGGCCATCTTCACAATGTTTGTTCTTCCTATACATGAGCAAGGGATGTCTTTCCATTTTCTGAGATCATCTTCAATTTCCTTTTTCAGTGTAATATAGTTTTCACTGTATAAGTCTTTCACTTCTTTCGTAGGAGTAATTCCTAAATATTTCATTTTTTTGCTTGCTAATGTGAATAGTCCAGTTTCCCTTATTTCCCTCTCTGTGGTTTTGTTGTTTGTGTATAGGAATGCTATTGATTTCTGAGTATTGATTTTGTATCCAGCCACATTCCTGAATTTATTTATTGTATCTAAGAGTCTTTCAATGGAGCTTAGGGGGTCTTCTATGTAGAGTATCATGTCATCTGCAAACAATGACAACTTAAAATCTTCTTTTCCTATCTTTACCCCTTTTATTTCTCTTTCTTGCCTAATTGCTCTGGCTAGTACTTCCAGTACTATATTAAATAGGAGTGGTGATAAAGGACATCCTTGTCTTGTGCCTGATTTTAAAGTAAAGGCTTTCAATTTTTGGCCATTTAGTATGATGCTGGCTGTTGGTTTGTCATAAATGGCCTTTATTATATTGAGGTAAAGACCATCTATTCCAATTTTCTGTAGAGTTTTTATCATGAATAAATGTTGGACCTTATCGAAGGCTTTTTCTGCATCTATAGAAATGATCATGTGATTCTTATTTTTGGCTTTATTGATATGGTGAATTACATTTATTGATTTGCGTATATTGAACCATCCTTGCATTCCTGGGATGAATCCCACTTGGTCATGGTGTATAATCTTCTTGATGATTTGCTGGATCCTATTTGCCAATATTTTATTGAGGATTTTTGCATCTGTGTTCATTAGGGAGATCGGTCTATAGTTCTCTTTTTTAGTTGGGTCTTTCTCAGGTTTTGGTACTAGAGTGATATTTGCTTCCAGGAATGACTTAGGCAGGATTGCTTCCCTTTCAATTTCATTGAATAGTTTGAGGAGTGTCGGCATTAGGTCTTCTTTGTATTTCTTGTAGAATTCTGCAGTGAATCCATCTGGGCCTGGGCTCTTCTTGGTGGGTAAGGACTTAATTACATTTTCAATTTCAGTAACCGAGATTGGGTTATTCAACAGTTTTACATCCTCTTGATCTAGCTTTGGCACTTCATATGCTTCTAAGAAACTGTCTATTTCTTCTGTGTTATCAAACTTTTGAGAGTAGAGGTTTTCAAAATAGGTGTTGATGATCTTCTGTATTTCTATTGGGTCTGTAGTGACTTCTCCTTTTTCATTTCTTATTGCATGAATTTGAGCTTTTTCTTCCCTTTTTTTAATAAGGTTGGCTAGGGGCTTATCGATTTTATTTATTCTTTCAAAGAACCAACTCTTTGATTTGTTGATCCTTTGGATTGTTTTCTTAGTCTCTATTGCATTGATTTCTGCTCTGATTTTTATAATTTCCTCTCTTCTTTTGGCTTTGGGCTTGACTTGCTCTTCCTTTTCTAGCTGTTTGAGGTGTAGCATCAAGTTATTTATTTGTATTCGTTCTGTTTTCCTGATGTGGGAACTCAGTGCAATAAATTTTCCTCTCAGAACGGCTTTCATTGTATCCCACAGATTCCGGTAAGTTGTATCTGCATTTTCATTTTCTTTTAGGTATTGTTTGATTTCTTCTTTAATTTCTTCTGTGACCCACTGATTACTCAAGAGTGTGTTATTCAGTTTCCATGTGTTTGTGGGATTTTTGCAGTATCTTTTATCATTAATTTCTAATTTCAGAGCGCTGTGATCCGATAACATGCAAGGGATGATTTCAGCTCTTTTGCACTTGTTTAAATATGTTCTATGAGCTAATATATGGTCTATTTTAGAAAATGATCCATGTACTGCTGAGAAGAATGTGTATTCTGATGTTGTTGGGTGGAACATTCTGTATATGTCTATCAAACCCATTTGTTCACAGGTATGATTCAGTTCTGTTATTTCTTTACTCATTTTCTCTCTGGTCGATCTGTCCCTTGGTGTCAATGGCGTATTAAGGTCTCCCGTTACAATTGTGTTACTGATAATTTGAGTTTTCATTTCTGTTAATAATTGTTTTATATAACTGGGCGCTCTGGAGTTTGGTGCGTATATATTTAAGATAGTTATCTCTTCCTCTTGGAGTTTTCCCCTTACGAGTATGTAGTGACCTTCTTTGTCCTTTATGGTCATTGTTGGTTTAAAGTTCACGTTGTCTGCAAACAGAATGGCTACTCCTGCCTTTTTTTAGATTCCTGCTGCATGAAGAATTGTTTTCCATCCTTTGACTTTCAGTCTGTGAGTATCCTTCTGGGTTAGATGGGTTTCCTGTAAACAGCATATGGTTGGATTTTGTTTCTTGATCCATTCTGCTAGTCTGTTTCTTTTGATTGGTGCATTGAGACCATTTACATTAATGGTTATTACTGTTAAATGTTGTTTAATTGTAGGATTCTTATCTCTCTGCTGTTGCATCTTTATCTTTCTGTTCTGTTTAATTATTTGCTTTGCTTAGTTGTTTTTTCCTTTGTGTATCTAAACTGTCTTTCAATATTTTTTGCAGGGTTGGTTTGGTGTTCATGAAGTTCTTCAGCTGTTCTTTGTCATGGAAGTATCGTATTTTACCATCTATTTTAAATGATAGTTTTGCAGGATATATCAGTCTAGGTTGGAAATCATTTTGCTTTAGGATCTGGAATACTTCACTCCATGCTCTTCTTGACTTTATTGTTTGTGATGAGAAGTCTGCTGTGATTCTGATAGGTTTTCCTTTATAAGTGATCTGTCTTTTCTCTCTGACAGCTTTTAATAATCTATTCTTGTGTTGGATTTCTGGGATGGTGATTATTATATGTCTGGGTGTAGTTTTAGTTTGGTTATGACTATTTGGAGTTCTATATGCTTCACTGATCCTGATGTCAGTTTCTGATCTCATGCTTGGGAAGTTTTCAGCTATTGCTTCTCTAAATATCCTCTTGATATCCTTTATGTTGTCTCCTTCTTTTTCATTAATCCCTATCATTCTTATGTTATTCTTCTTTGCATCATCTTGCAGTTGTTGAATTGTTGTTTCCTGATTCCTTGTTATTTTTAAAAGATCTTTCCTTTCCTGTTCACTTGCTGCAATCCTGTCTTCAAGGTCTGAAATTCTATCTTCACTTTCATTAAGGCGGTTTTTACAACTTTCAGTGGAGTTTTTTATTTCCTGTATATCTCTGTGCATCTGCATTATGTATTCTGTTTGTTTCTTATATTGCTCGTCTAGGGATTCTATCTTTTTGTTTAATTCCTCCAATTTTTTATCTGTGTTTTCTTTAGATATATTTAGAATCTCTTTCATTTCTTTTATCATTTCTTCTTTTATCTGGGAAATTATTTCGAGTTTGAATTTCTTTAAAGCTTCCTGGAGTTGCTTGTCAACTTCAGTAGCTATTGTGTCTAATATATGAGGAGGATGGGATATATTTTCTTCTAAATACACTTCTCCTAGGGTTTCCTGAGATGGGCTGGAGGTTTGAGGTTGTAATTTGGTCTTTCGTTTTGTCATTTTCCTATATTTCTGTGTTTCAAGTGTTATTTGAAAGCCTCCTCAGGATCTGTTGAAAATCCCCTTCTATGTTTGCAGCTACTGAGACTCTGGCACCACTCTACCCCAGGCCATTGGGCCTGCAGAACCAATGGCCCTTCTCTGCTTGTTCAGAACTCCGCGGTTCCAGACAAGCTGGGCCTCAGGGACACTGTGCGCCCACCTGCCCCTTGGTAGATCCACAGCTCTTGGATCGCAGCCGGGTTAGGGTACTCACCACAGACCGCAGTGCCTCAGGAGCCTGTGATCCCTCCCTGCTTGCAGAGATATCCACAAACCTCCAGACAAAGGAAGGGCCTCCTGCGGGCACTCCGGATCTACCCCGCTCCTCCTCTGCACGCAGATGGCTATGAGTGGCTGGGCTCAGGCCGAGGTGCCTCAGGAACCCGGGACCCCTCCTCCTCCAGACAAAGGAAGGGGCCTCTGCAGGCGGCTCCGGATCCGCGCAGCTCCTCCTCCTCACACCGATGGCCAGGCGCGGCTGGGCACAGGCCGAGGTTCCTCAGGAACCCGGGACCCCTCCTCCTCCAGACAAAGGAAGGGGCCTCTGCAGGCGGCTCCGGATCCGCGCAGCTCCTCCTCCGCACACCGACGGCCAGGCGCGGCTGGGTACGGGCCGAGGTGCCCCAGGAACCCGGGACCCCTCCTCCTCCAGACAAAGGACGGGGCCTCTGCAGGCGGCTCCGGATCCGCGCAGCTCCTCCTCCGCACACCGACGGCCAGGCGCGGCTGGGTACCGGCCGAGGTGCCCCAGGAACCCGGGACCCCTCCTCCTCCAGACAAAGGACGGGGCCTCTGCAGGTGGCTCCGGATCCGCGCAGCTCCTCCTCCGCACACCGACGGCCAGGCGCGGCTGGGTACGGGCCGAGGTGCCCCAGGAACCCGGGACCCCTCCTCCTCCAGACAAAGGACGGGGCCTCTGCAGGCAGCTCCGGATCCGCGCAGCTCCTCCTCCGCACACCGACGGCCAGGTGCGGCTGGGTACCGGCCGAGGTGCCCCCCACTTTAACTTTTCTGAGAGACAAAGCCACTCCATGTTTTATTTATAGGTAATTTTATGCTCATCCAAGGGATGTACTGATAATCCTATGTATGCTACTTAAACTATTCAGCTGTGGTGGTGGTGTGGATGGCATAAGAGGAGGAGGTAGCTAAGAGTAATATAGACTTCAATGTAATTAATTTCACCATTTTTTGGCCATTGCAGTGAAAATCATTCCCAGTATGACTTTGAATTGGTTTTCTAGGGATATGAGCGCTTGATTTGTGTTTTTCTCATCTAAAAAGTGATATACTGCCTTGATCTACTTTACCTGAAATAAATTTCCATTCCTTCTAGCTCTGTCTGATGTGGAGATCTTGGCCCAGTCAATTATCTTTATTTTTGCTGGTTATGAGACCAGTAGTAGCACTCTTTCTTGTATTATGTATTCATTGGCCACCCACCCTGATGTGCAGAAGAAACTGCAGCAGGAGATTGATAAAACTTTGCCCAATAAGGTAAGTAGACAGTACATGGAAGAGAAGAAAGAAGTCAGCACTTAAGAAACTCTCATTATTATTATTTACAGCAAGAATCTTTATACACAGAGTCAGTGTTGATTTATTTACTAGCACTAGTTACAAGTATGAAGGATCTGAAGTTACAAATAAGGGGTAAAACATAGAAACTTTATACTATTTATAGAAAAGTAAGAGCTTTGTAATACAATGCTGGTCTTGGCATATCTATTGTCTATTGCCACAATAATACATCTCCATGTCATGTATCAGTGATCTTATATTGCTCACATAGTTAGATAGAGATCTCTGCTGATGCAGCTGTATGTCCATGGACTGGCTGCTAACTGACCAAAACTGCCTTTGGCTGGGCTGGACAGGCTGACTCAGCTCTGTCAATACATCCTCAAACTCCAGTTATGTAGCTAGACATCAAGAGGCCATGGAATGAGCTAGTTTTTTTGACTCTGAGACAAACTCTTAACCTCCACATTATACTTTGTCCAATGTCATCTCAGGTGATAATCACATAGTATCCATAGTATTTTCAAATCTCTTTCAAAATGGGAAGGCTGTGTATTGTGAGGATATCAGACTTATGGAGTTGGTATGGCTGGTTTATCAATGAGATAGGCATAAAACATCTTCTTCAGAGCTCACAGTGAAGCCCTAAAGTGCAAACAGAAGACTGGCCAAGTAACCAAGAATGGGGCTCACTAGGGGTTCTTATCCTGCTTCAGAATTTCACCAGAATTAAAATTGCCTGCCAAGTGAGCACCCAATCAAAACCTTTTGTTGTAATGGAATAAAAAGAAATAATTTTCTGTGTCAATTTATTTGTAGAGGATTGGTTTAATGTGGTATTTCTGTCCAAATTTTATGCACATAATCCAAAGGGTTAGTAGCAGATGTTGTGAAATAAAAAACCTTGACATAACCTGGGAATGGTGCTGTACACCTGTAATCTCACTTACTTGGGAAGCTGTGACTGCAGAACTGTGAATTCAAGTCCAACCTGGGCAATGTAGTTAGGCTGGAATGAGGGATATTGTTCCTCTCCCGGTTCTCCTATCTGGGTATAGATGTGTGGCTTCTCTCTTGAAAGGTTATAATGTCTTTGGTGTATTTTCTAGAGTGTAATTGTCATAATTTATTAGTCAAGTTTCCTTACATGAGGAAGAAAATGACTACATGGTAAATCTAGGGGTTTCAGGCCCTGGGTAGGGATTGTGCCATACGTATTTTACATTCATTACTATAGTACACATTTAACATAATCGTTATCACAGTTCACACCTAAGGCACAGCACAAAGAATGAAAGATTACTTGGAGTCAGTGTTCAATTCAAACTCCAAAAAGACCAGAGGAAAGACAGCCCCAAAGTGAAGCTTCTGTGACTTCTTATTGATAGTATCAGGAAGCAAGGGTGGAGGACAAAGAACTTCTATGTATGAATTCATTTAGGAGAAAGGGACAGGACAGAAGGGCAAAGTAAGGTCAGGATGGTCTGTTTCATGACTGACATTAGGACCTATCTAAGTACTAAGTCAGAGTATGCAGAGGATGAGGGCCAGAGCATTCACATCGTAAGACAATGAGTTTCAAGCCTACTCAGAGTTTGGTCCTACAGGCTAAGTTTTAATCTCTAACCATGTATTCTGGGAGTTTGGGGCATGTGTCTTCTTTATCTCTGCATATCCATGTTATACATACCTCTGGCCAGTGCCTCCACAGGTAGTTACTGAAATACTCTGTAATTGATTTAGACCTTTATCAATATGAATTAATCTCTGGAGCTCCTAACAATTCAACAGCGCTACATAGACTGGGTTGAACACTATTTTCGAAGCTCAGTTTACCAAAATCTGTTTCTTTCTTTCTAGGCATTTCCTACATATGATGTCATGATGGAGATGGAATATCTGGATATGGTGGTGAATGAAACTCTCAGATTATATCCAGTTGCTAACAGAATTGAGAGGATGTCCAAAAAAGGTTTTGAAATCAATGGAATGTCCTTTCCCAAAGGGACACTAGTGATGATACCAAGTTTTGCTCTTCACCGAGACTCAAAATACTGGCCAGAACCTGATGAGTTCCACCCTGAAAGGTACAGCAAAAGGGAACTCACCCTAGATCTGGTTGGTTCAGGCATTTTATGATGTCTCATAATGGAGATAACAGACATGTAATTGTTCAATCATTTATTTATGTGTTAGTTTGTTTTCAGAATTTTTAAAATCACAGAGATAATTAATGAAACAAATCCTTTGGTCTGAAAAAATAAACTCATGCTTAATCCGCAGTCCCAACATTTTAAGATAAAGTGTATTAATAAAGTTATATAGGGCTGATGGTTAAACTTGGGGACAGAGTGCTTACTTGATGTTTTAGGCCCTCATTTCCTTGTAAAAAGTGAATGCATGTTCCTATGGACATATTTCTGTGCATTTAAATGTTAAAAAGTACTAGTACAATATACTCCTAGTTTGAACTCTTAGTTTGCTTACAGTAAATGATAAACTCTTCAGTATTTTATTATATATAATGATACAGACATGCACGTGTGTGTGTGTGTGTGTGTGTGTGTATTATGGTGACTGTACATTAGGTAATTGTATGCATCTCCCATAGTTTCCTTGACCACTATGTTTTTTCAGGTGTTAGGGTATTTGCTTCTTTTAGCTTTTCCATTTAGTTCTCCTCATCTAACACCAGCTTTAGGAAATGTTTCCATCTTTCATTCATTTGATAATTTGTTCCTATTTCCTCCATATGAATATAAAAATGCAGGCTGAGAGTCTGAACGATTTTCCTCCTCCATCATTCAACCTTCCTCAGACAGGAGAGAAAACAGAGGACGTTTACTTTCTCTTACATCTTGTGGCCTTCCTTGGCCAACCCTCTCATACAGTCTGCAGTTGGTGACTCTTTCACAATCAAGTCATATACTCTTCAGATGTCTGAGAAATTCTTCCTTGGAGATGTAGTTTTTCAGCTTTCCTTTTTAATTTTAATTTTTATGAGTATGTGTCAGTGCTAATAATGATTACATTCATTGTGGGAAGTTGCTACATGTACCTTAATATTTTTCATTCTTTCCTCTCCTCCCTCCAACTTTATGTCCCCTTCCTTTTTGCAAAAGAGCTATCACTCTGTTTCTTATTATTTTTTGTTTTACTCTTTGATTTTTTATGTAAAAGAAAACCTTGCTGTATTAAAACTTGTGTCTCTGATATATTCATTTAACATTATGGTCTGAAGCAGGTTCTTTTGGGAATTCAAATCCAAAGTCATTGTTTTAATTTCTCATTGCTAGGACAAAATACATGACACCCACAAGTGAAAGGGAGAAAGGTTTATTGTAGCTCACTGTGTAGGTTTCAGTCCATAGTCAGCTGGTGCCAAGGCAGAGCAGCATGGCTGAGGCATGGCAGATGAGAAACAGCTCATGGCCTGGCAGGCAGGAAGCAGAGCAGCATCAAGTGAGGAGGAAGGATTTATCCGTGCATCCTTCTGGGCCACACCCTCAGTGACTCAGCTCTCTCTCTCCAATTTCTCTCCCAATATCATAATATCAAATTGATCACTTGGCTAATCCAGTATGTCACATTCATGATACAGTTACCAACCGAAAGCCCCACTTGTGAGCTCATGAGAATTTAGAGGGAAATCTAGATATAAACCATAACAATCATGTTTTAGGCAAATTTTGCTCTCTGAAAGCGCTTGATGCTTTTTTGTTATTGTATTGGTAAGAAAAATACAGAATGTCAGTGTGAATATTCCTCGGGAAACTGCATTAGAGATCCCATTCAACCTAGCTAGTATCCTTCTGGATATTTTCCCAGAGCAATTAAAAACATCATACCACAGTTATATATGTGCATACACGTTTATAGCAGCATAACTTGTAATAGCTAAATCATGGAAACAATCAAAATGCCCATCAGCTGGGGAGTGGGTAAAAGGTGTGGCTTTTTTCAGTACAACAGAGTACTGCACAGCCATAAAAAGAATAAACTGGAGACTTTTATGGATAAATGGATGTAACTTGAGACCATACTCATAAGAGAAATAAATCAGACACATATGTGTAAAAATTGTATTGTCTCAGTAGTGTGAGAAACTGAACAAGTAAACAGGTTGCAAAATGTGCAATAGATATGGTGAATTGGGAAGAAACCATTCAAAAGACAAGACAAACTGTGCTGGGGAAAAGGCGAGGAATAAAGGAAAAAAAGAGAAAAAATACACGTATACACAACATAGTTAAGATACTTATACAGCTGGTTCTCTTTGTTCCTTGAAATGAATGTTTTATGTTAATATTGTTTACACAAGATATCATGCCTATCTACTGTACTCTGAATAACTGCAAAAACAACAATACGTAATGTATCAATTATTGTATCTGTCTCACAACCCATTTTTAAACTCATTTTCATTGTTTGTTTATCTTTTTCTCTTTAAAATAAAAAAAAGAAAAATAGAGAATGAAGTTTTAGGGCAAGAGCCCAGCCATCTAGAATTGTATTGGCCCTGAATTATATAGTTTCTGATGGCAGGGGCCTGGTCATCTTGAACATGATGTCCCCAGGGGTAGCATTTAGTTTATACATAGTATTGGTTTTAGGAGTCAATCAGAATGGACTGAGTCCTCTGTTTTCCGGACCAGCGGCTTTCAGTTTCCCTCGGACCCCATATTTGCACCTCTTGTTCCTCTCCACTTCTCTTTGATTCATTCATTCACCAGACAGTAAATACTCAGCATGTGTCAGGGCTTGGGGCAGGAAGATAGAAATCCACATCTTGAAAAGTATCAATTCCAGAGAGTGTCTGACACAAGTATTATCTACGTCCCATGTCTCTATATGTTCATTTTTTATTTAAGTTTATTGGTATAATTTAGATATACAAAGTGATCATATTTATCATATGGAGTTTGTATTTATATATGATATATCTTGATTTTCCCTTTTTCCTTTACCCCCTCCCCTCCCTACAACCCCTTTCCACTCCTTATTTACAAAGCTTTGTTTCCATTGTATCCTTCTTTTATTGTTTTTCCTTTTCCCTTCCTTCCTTCCCCCCTTTCCCCACCCTAGATCCTCTTTCCTGTTGGAAAATTATTTCCTGTTTCATAATATCTATTGTACATGTTGGTCCGTATTTACTCTTTCAGTTTCTTGCGCCAGAGAGGCAATATTTACATATGTGTGTCTGATTTATTTTTATTTCCTTTTGTTGCCTAGAATTGTTTTTGTTATTTTGGTTCTCTTCTGGCTCCAAAAGAATTTTAGGAATTATTTCTCTAGTTCTGGGTGGTGTGATAATTGTATTTTGATTGGGATTGCATTAAATCTGTATGACAATGTTGGTAATATGGCCATTCTCACTATGTGGGTTCTTCCTACTAGGAACAAGGGATATATATTTCCATTTTCTGATATATGCTTTGGTCTCCTTTTTCAGAGTACTGTGACTTTCAATGTAAAGATCTTTTACTTCTTTTGTTAGGTTGATTCCTGGGTATTTCATTTTTTGGATGCTATTGTGGGATGTGTTGTTTCCTTAATTTCTCTCTCACTGAGTTTGTTACTTTAGTTATTGATTTTTGAGTGTTGACTTTGTATCCAGATATACTACTGAATTTGGTTATTAAATATAGAAGACTTTTGTTGGCATTTTTGGGATCTTCTATGTAAAGTATCACATCATATGAAAATACAGATTATTTGAATTCTTCCTTTTATATCTTTATTCTTTTATTTCTTTTCCTTGTCCAATTGCTCTGGTTAATATTCCTAGAATTACACTGACGAGGACTGGTGATAGTGAACATCCTCACTTTTTTTATTTATTTTAGAGTTGAAGCTTTCAGTTTTTGACTATCTAGGATGATGTTGAGTGTAGGGTTGTCATAGATGGCTTTTATCACATTGAGGTAAGGACCATGCCATCCAATTTTCTGTAAGATTTTTAAAAACATGAATGGCTGGACTTTGTCAAATGTTTTTCTGCATCTATTGAGATGATCGTGTGATTTATACCTTTGGCTCTGTTGATATGCTATATTACGTTTATTGATTTGTGTGGTGGACTGAAAACTGGTGGGAAGCTTGTAACACCCAGCTGAACTGAATCAGTGTGGTGCTGGGTAAGGATGGTCCACCTGAAGATTGTTGCTAACAACATAAAAAGGGGAAAGAAATAGGGTAGGTTCTCTTGTTACTCTTGGTTCTCCTGGAGTAGCTTGTTGAGCTTCTTAACTGTTATGAACACGGGTGTTTCTCCTCATTGGAAGACTTTGGGACCTTGTTTCACTGACAATGGCTGCAGTTCACTTTGGGGAAGCTCTGGTCTTTACTTTGAGCATTGCTTCCTGGCTGCAGAGGTGTGCAGATGGTGTGCTATTCAATCTCCAGGAGAAGTTTGTCATGCTTCTGTCCTGATATGAACTTGGCTGTTGTCTGTCATTGGAGGAGCTTGAGACCTTGTTGTTGCTGAGGATGGCTGTGGTAGTTTTATGGGAAGCTCTGGTCCTTACTTTGAATATCAATTCCTGGCTCCAGTGTAGATCCCTCAGCCTACTGACACAGATCCATCTTCCTGCTGGCACATACGTTCTAGCTTCTCTGGATGACTTTTAAGCCTTTCCAACACAGATGCATGAAATAGACTTGCATGGGATATTGTCATGGGTTGTAGACCTCTATTTGGACTCTGGGGAGCATTATCACAGGATCTAGGTCTTCAGCTAGATTCATGTCTTGGACTCACACAAGTTACTAACCTGGGATCTGGGGCCTCAGATAGATTACTGGGATCTGCAGTGTATGCATAGATTTTTCTGCATTTTTTTGTATTTGACTCGTTGTGTGACTATTATAAAATAACCCTACAAATGCTGTATTAAATTGTTTCCCTTGCAAATCTTGACTGCAACAATTTGCATATGTTGAGCCATGTTTATATTCTTGGCTGAATCCTACTTGGTCATGGTATATAATCTCCTTGATTTGCTGTATTCTGTTCCCTAGTATCTTGTTAAACATTTTTGTATCCATATTCATTAGGGAGATTGGTCTGTAGCTTTATTTTTTGACTAGGTCCTTCTCTGGTTTTGGTAAAGTGTAACATTGTATTCTAGGAATGATTTTGAAAGTATTGGTTCACTTTCACTTTCATTAAAGAGTTTCAGCATCAGTGGCAATAGATCTTGTTTTACTGCAGGCACATTTTTTTATTTAAAAGAAAAATGAAGTTAAAAATAAAACAAAAGGCAAAAGAGAGGTGGGTGGGGTTTAGCTCAGTAGCATAAGTGCCTGCCTTGCAAGCATGTGGTTGTGAGTTTGATTCCCAGTACGGATAAGAAAAGATAACAGCAAAGGAGATAAACAACAACAAACCTAAAACAATAGGTTTTCAAGACAGAATAAAAGGAATTTAACTATGATTGTCATATTGCATATTGTTGTCTTTATTTTCAATGAAAGAAAAAATTTAAAAAAATAGAAAAAGAGAAAAGAAGATTGAGGAATACAGAATTCAAAAAAAATTACAAACATAAAATCGCTTGTTGACACATTACCCATTGTCATCTTATAAATAGTTGCCAAAGTCACAAAATCAGGGCATAAAAGTGGCTAGACCCTCAAACATTGACAATACAATCCCTTCTGTTCAGTGTTCCCAGATGTTGATTCTTTGAAGTATTTGCTGTGTGGTTTGCATTTTATTCATGAATTCTCTGCCTACGCCTGTGCTTCCAAGATTTCTGTCTACTTTGTCCTCCATTAGATTTAGTACTTCTGTTTTAATATTTAGATCCTTGATGTATTTTGATTTTAGTTTAGTGTATGGTGATAGGCATGGGTCTATTTTCAGGCTTTGGCATGTGGAAAGCCAATTTTTCCAACACCATTTATTAAAGAAGCTATCAGTTTTTCAATGAATATGTTTAGAGTAGCATTAGATCTCTAAATTTCTTGTATAATTCAACAGTGATGCCAAAAGGGCCTAGAATTTTCTTTATTGATACATTTTAAATTTTTTTTGGTACCAGGGATCAAACTGATCAGCTTGTGCTTGCCAGGCAGGCGCTTATGCTGCTGAGCTAAATCCCCAGCCCCTACATTTTCAATTTCATTGATTGATATCAGGTTATTTAGAATTTTTATATCCTCTTGATTCAGTTTTGGGGATTCATATGTATCTAGGAACATGTTCATTTCTTCTGTGCTTTCATTTTGTTAAGTACAAGTTCTTTAAGTAGGTATTAATGACCTTCTGAATTTCTGCAGGATCTATTGTGATTTCACCTTTCTCATTCCTAATTGCTCGGATTTGAGTCTTGTTTTTTCATTTTTTGATAAAGTTGGCTAAGTGTATGTTGATTTTGTTGAATCTTTCAAAGAACCAATTCTTTAACTCATTGATTCTTTGTATTGTTTTCTTTTCCTCAGTTCCATTATTCTCTGCTCTTTCTAATTTCCTCACTCAAGTTTGGGTTTGATTTGTTCTTGTTTCTAGAAGTTTATGGTTCAACGTTATGTTGTTTATTTGAGGTCATTCTGTTTTCATGACATATTCACTGATATAAATTTCCCTCGTAAGTTTGCTTTCACTGTGTCCCATAAGTTCCAGTATGCTGTTTTGGCATTGTTCATTGTAGATACTGTGTAATTGCTTCCTTAATTTCCTCTGTGACTTGTTGGCTATTCAGCAGGATGTTGTTTAATAAATTTCCATGTGTTTATGGGGGTTTTGTGATTTCTTTTGCAGTTGATTTCCATTTTCATTGCACTATGGCCAGATAATATGCATGAGATAATTTCAATTACTCTGCATTGGCTTAAACATGTTTTATGGGCTAATATATTTCCAAATTGGGAGAATGAACCATGTGCAGCTAATAAGAATGTGTATTTTGAGGTTGCGAGTTGAAACACTTTGTAGATATCTAACAAGTCCATTTGTTCACAAATTTGGTTTAGTTCTGATATTTCCCTGTTTGGGTTTGTCTAGTTGATTTATAAAACTGTGAAAATGGGTTATTAAGTTCCTCTATTATAATTACTAGTGCTTGTTAGATATTTCATGTGCATTAACATTTATCTTATATAGTTGGATGCACTGGTGTTTGATGCATATTATTTATTTTATGATTGTTATCTCTTTTTGACTTTTTTTCTTATCTAGTGTGTAGTGAACATCTTTGTCTCTTTCGATCAGTCTTGGCTTGAAGTCCACATTATCTGAAAGTAGAATAGCTACTGCTGCTTTTTTCTGGGTTCCTGTCACAAGGACTATTGTCTTCTATCTTTTGACTTTCACACTATGACTTATTTTTGAGTTAAATATATTTTTTAATGCAGCATATTGTTGGATCTTGCTTCTTGATACATTGTGCCAGTCTGTTTCAGTGATGAGACCATTAATATTGGTGGTCTTAACTGATATGCATTGGCTTATCTTTTTTGTATTGCTTTCCTTTTTTGTTTGATGTCATTTCTCTTTGTTTAATACTTGTCCTGTCTGGTAGTTTCTTTCAGTTGGTGTTCTTGTGCATGTGGTCTTCACTTTATCTTTCTAATATATCCTTCAGGGTATTTTGGAGACCTTGATTTACAGCCATGAATTTCTCCAGTTGTCACTTGTAATAGAAGTATCATATATCTCCACTGATTTTTTTTCTTTTGGTGACCTCATGCTTGCTAGGCAGGCACTTGTGCCACTGAGATAAACCCCCAGACCTTCTCCATTGATTTTGAAAATATTTTTATAGGGTACATCAATCTGGGGTGAAGGGTTTTTTTTTTTTTTGAGGGCTTGAAATACGTCACTTCAATTTCTCCTTGATTTGTGGGCATATGTTGAAAAATCTGAGGTGATTCTGAAGGATTTCCCATTATAGGAGATTTATTTATATTTTCTGCTTTTAATATTCTGTTGTGAATGTCTGGGATACTGATAATTGTATGCCTTGAAGTAGATTATTTTGATCATGGTTAATTGAAGTTTTATATGCCTCACTTATCTGTAGGTCAAATTCTTTATCCATGTTTGAGAAGTTGTCTGTTGTTACTTCTGTGAAGAGGTTTTTATGGCATATTTGTTATCTGCAGCTTTCTCATTGACTCCAGTCAATCTTCTGCTGTTATTCTTTGTTTCATTTGTAGTCATTGGATGATTTTTCATGTTTCCTAGCTATTTTTTATTTTAAGAGAAAAAAACAAAGTACATAAAAAACAAAGCAGTAAAAGGGTACAAGTTATACAGAATTTCAAGAAAAAAAATATACAGTAAGAAATCACCAGTTAATAGCTTACACATTATCTTCCAAGAAACAGTTGTCCAAATTACAAAATTAAAGCATATAAAGTAGACATTCATACAGTTAAATTGGAGACAGTTCTGTTCAATGATCCAACAAAAGCTCAGTTATATGGTTTTCTATCCTACACACTTGAACATACCTGCTGTTATATTCCTTAGTCCACCTTCCTTTCCTCTCTTTTTTACAATAACAATTACATTTTTTGGGTTTTATTACTCCCACTGTTCTTATTACTTTTGTGCCGAGAATAAAACCAAATGTGACTAAGCAAAACAGAGTCAGGTAAAACAGAAGGCTAGGCATAATACATGATGCAAAAACAGAATAACACATGATCAAAAGTTGGTTACCATTGTGTCTCTTGCTATTTTTAAATTGAGTTGCCTATATCATCAGGTATAACAGAATTGATCAAAATGGCACAGAACAAGACCAATGAAACCTACACTGGAGACCTTACAGGACTTCAAAAAAGGATATAGTCAACCCATAATGGGCATCATAGTATATCTTATTGCCTTCAAAGTGGTTGCTTATACCTCAAACTTGATACTGTCAAGCAAAATAGAATATAAAATAATCAGACAGAACAAGATATGGAGAGCAATACCGGGGTTCAAGTTAGGTTAATAGGAAAATGAAGAAAGTTACTATAATATGTTCCTCTATTTTTTAATTTAGTTTTCCCTTAATTAAAAAAATGAGAGAAAATAGAGATTAATTTAAAAACAAAGGAGAGATTGAGATAAGATTGGACATTGTAACAGAACAACGCAGGTCAGAACTGCACAATTAAGCATCATTGTTTTTTACCACAGATAATCTAACATAATAGTAGTCACCATAGTGCCTTTTTCCTTTATTTGAGTGTAACTTCGTATGCTATAACATCAAGCATATCAGAACAGTGTGAAGCCATTCAAGAGAATGCAAGAATTACAGGCTATTTAGAACCAGCTAATAGAAAACGAACAACGGTTTCTATATTATCTCTTTGCCTATAAAAATGTTTGTTTATACTATAGCATATAGTGAAATATAGTAAGGTACAACATGTTAAAACCAGTGGAAACAGATGTACCACAGCTTGATGGGACTTCAAAACAAGATGATATTAAATCAGCACTCACTTTGATGTTGTATTGTTTTCTTCAAAATAGCTATTCGTACTATCACAGATACTAAAATCAAACAACCCAGATTAAAACCATTGCAGTTAGTGAGTAAAAAGATTATATGGTTTCAACCAATATGATTGGGAATCATGTTTACCATATACTTTTATGTATTCTTATCGTTTCTTACACTAGGGAAACTATGTGGTAATTAGACATGTGAGTTTGATTTATTTCACTTATGAGTATGGTCTCAAGCTGTGTCCATGTATTTATAAATGTCTCAATGTGATCATTCTTTATAGCTGAGTAGTACTCCATTGTATAAAAATACGACAACTTTTTATCCATTCTTCCACTGATGGATACTTAGGTTGTTTCCAAGATCTGGCTATTACAAATTGTGCTGCTATAAACATGGGTGCACATATATCACTGTGGTATGATGCTTTCAGTTCTTCTGGGAATATCCCTAGAAGTGGTACAGCTGGGTCAAATGGGGCTTTCAGTCCCAGTTTTCTGAGAAATCTCCAGACTGACCTCCACAATGGTTGCATTAGTCCACATTCGTACCAACAGTGCAGGAGAGTTCCTTTTTCCCCACAGCCTCTCCAGCATTTGTTGTTGTTGGTTTTCTTGATCCTGGCCATTCTTTCAGGAGTGAGATGAAATCTCATTGTGGTTTTAATTTCCATTTCTCTAATGACCAGTGATGATGAACATTTTTTCATATATTTATTTTCCATTTGTATTTCTTCATTTGAGAATTGTTTATTCATCTCAGATGCCCACTTTTGGATTGGGTCTTTGAATTTTGGGGTTCTGATTTTTTTAAATTCTTTATATGTTTACACAGAAATCCTTTGTCTGAGGGGAAGTTCACTAAGATTTTTTCCCAGTTTGTGGGTTTTCTTTTCACTGTGCTGGAGATTTCTTTTGACATACAGAAACATTTTAATAAGAGGTGATCCCAGTTATTGACGCTGGGAAATATTTCCCGTGCAGTTTGCTATTTCCTATTCATGAATTCTCTACCTAGTCCTATGTCTTCAAGGTTTTTACCTAATTTGTCTTCCAATAGATTTAGTGTTTCTCTTTTAATATTTAGATCTTTGATCCATTTAGATTTTATTTTACTGCATGGTGATAGGCATGGGTCTAGTTTTAGTTTTCAGCATATGGAGAGCCAGTTTTTCCAACACCATTTATTAAAGAGAGTGACATTCTCTCAGTGAACATGTTTGGCCCCCTTATTGAAGATAAGGTGGTTGAGTGTGTTTGTAGTTGTGGTTGTATCTTCTAATCTATTCCGCTGATCTTCAGCTCTGTTTTGGTTCCAGTACCATATTGATTTTACTACTGTTGCTTTGTAGTATAACTTCAAATCAGGGATTGTGATACCTCCTGCCTTGCTTTTGCTGCTTAGAACTGTCCTTGGTATTCTAGGTCTCCTCTCACTCCAAATGAATTTTAGGAATGATTTCTGGAGTTCTATGAGGTATGTTGATGGTATTTTTATCAGGATTGCATTGAATCTGTATAAAAGTTTTGGGAGAATGGCCATTTTCACAACATTTATTCTTCGTATCCATGACCAAGGGATGTCTTTCCATTTTCTGAGATCATCTTCAATTTCATTTTTCAGTGAATTATAATTTTCCCTACACAGGTCTTTCACTTCTTTCGTGAGAGTAGTTGCTAGATATTTCATTTTTTTGGTTACTAATGTGAAGGGTGTGGCTTCTCTTATTTCTCTCTGTGTGACTTTGTTGTTAGTGTATAGGAATGGTATTGATTTTTGTGTATGGATTTTATATCCAGCTACATTACTGAATTTATTTATTATATCTAGCAGTCTTCCAATGGAGTTTTGGGGCTCTTCTATATAGAGTACCATGTCATCTGCAAATAATGATAGCTTAACTTCTTCTTTTCCTATCTTTACACCTTTTATTTCTCTCTCTTGTCTAATTGCTCTGACTAGTACTTCCAGTACTATATTAAATAGGGGTGGTGATAAAGGACATCCTTGTCTTGTGCCTGATTTTAAAGTGACAGATTTGTTTTGCCATATTTGACTTTATTCTCTCCCCCCAAAAGAGTAATAAGAACTAAGGAGTAATAAAACCCAAAATGTGTGAATTTTGTTGTAAAAAAGAGAGGGGAAAAAAAAGAGCTCTAAAGGATACAACAGCAAGTGTGTTTAGGGGTGTTAAATAGCTGACCATATTAATGTTTTTGGTTGGATCATTGAACACAACTGTTTTCAGTATCACTGTTTGAATGTCCATTTTGTATTCTTTGACACTGTGATTTGAACAACTATTTCTAAGATGATAATATGTAATCTATTAACTGGTGATTTCTTACTTTTTTTTTTTGTAGTTCTGTATTACGTGTACCCTTACACCGCTTTGTTTTGTTTTGTGTTTTTCTCTTTTTCCTTTTAAATAAAATTAATAAAATAAAATAAAATAAAAAAGTGAAGGCCTTCAATTTTTGACCATTTCATATGATACTGGCTGTTGGTTTGTCATAGACGGCCTTTATTATATTGAGGTAAAGACCATGTAGTCCAATTTTCTGCAAGGTTCTTATCATCAATAAATGTTGTACCTTATCAAAAGCTTTTTCTGCATCTATAGAAATTATCTATAGAAATTATGTACCTTATCAAAAGCTTTTTCTGCATCTATAGAAGTGATCATCTATAAAAATGATACAACCAAAAGTAAGTGGTTCTTATTTTTGGCTCTACTGATATGGTGTATTACATTTATTAATTTACGTATATTGAACCATCCCTGCATGCCTGGGATGAATTCCACTTGATCATGGTGTATGAACTTCTTGATGATTTGCTGCATCCTATTTGCCAATATTTTAATCAGGAATTTTGCATCTGTGTTCATTAGGGAGATTGGTCTGTAGCTCCCTTTTTCAGTTGGGTCCTTTTCAGTTTTTGGTACTAAAGTAATATTTGCTTCTAGGAATGATTTAGGAAGGATTGCTTCCCTTTCAATTTCATTGAAGAGTTTGAGGAGTGTTGCATTAGGTCTTGTTTGTATTCCTTGTAGAATTCTGCACTGAGTCCTTCTGAGCCTGGGCTCTTCTTTGTAGGTAAGGATTTAATTACATTTTTTATCTCATTAATAGTAATTTGGTTATTCAGTAGTTTTAGATCTTCATGACCTAGCTTTGGTACTTTGTATGCTTCTAGGAATCTGTCCATTTCCTCTGGTTATCAAACCTTTGAGAGTAGAGGTTTTCTAAATAGGTGTTGATGATTTTCTGTGTTTCTATAGAGTGTGTAGTGATTTCTCCTCTTCCATTCCTTATTGCATGAATTTAAGCTTTTTCTTCCCTTTTTAAAATAAGGTTGGTTAGGGGCTTGTCAATTTTATTTATTCTTTCAAAGAACCAACTCTTTGATTCACTGATTTTTTGGATTTTTTTAGTCTCTATTGCATTGATTTCTGCTCTGATTTTTATAATTTCTTCTCTTCTTTTGGCTTTGGGGTTGACTTGCTCTACTTTTTCTTGATGTTTGAGGTATAACATCAGGTTATTTATTTGTATTCATTCTGTTTCCCTGATGTGTGAACTTAGTGCAATAAATTTTCCTCTGAGGACAGCTTTCATTGCATCCTACCGATTCCAGTAAGTTATATTTGTGTGTTCATTTTATTGTAGGTAGTGTTTAATTTCTTCTTTAATTTCCTCTGTGACCCACTGATTACTCACGAGAGTGTTATTCAGTTTCCATGTGTTTGTGGGAATTTTGCAGTATCTTTTATCATTAATTTCTAATTTCATAGCACTATGATCCCATAGCATGCAAGGGGTAATTTCAACCCTTTTGCATTTATTTAGATATGTTTTGTGAATTAATATATTGTCTATTTTAGAGAATGACCCATGTACTGCTGAGAAGAATGTGTATTCTGTTGTTCTTTGGTGTAATACTCTGTATATGTCGATTAAGTCCATTTGTTCACAGGTGCGATTCAGTTCTTTTATTTCTTTGCTGATTTTCTGTCTGGTTGATCTGTCCATTGGTGTCAATGGTGTGTTAAGATCTCCCGTTAGAATTGTGTTACTGTTAACTAGGTTTTTCATTTCTGTTAGTACTTGTTTTATACAACTGGGTGCTCTGGAGTTTGGTGCATATATATTTAAGATAGTCATCTCTTCCTCTTGGAGTTTTCCCCTAACCAATATGTAGTGACCTTCTTTATCCCTTCTGATCATTATTGGCTTGAAGTTCATATTGTATGCAAACAGAATAGTCACCCCCGTTTTTTTTTGGGGGGGGGGTTCCTGTTGCATGAAGTATTGTTTTCCATCCTTTAACTTTCAGTCTGTCGGTATACTTTTGGGTTAGATGGGTTTCTTGTAGACAACATATGGTTGGATTTTGTTTCTTGATCCATTCTGTCAGTCTGTTTCTTTTAATTGGTGCATTGAGACCATTTAAATTAATTGTTATAACTGTTATATATTGGTTTATTGTTGATGTTATCTTTCTGCTGTTGCATCTTTATCTTTCTGTTCTGTTTAATTGTCTGCTTTATTTAGTGGTTTTTTCCTAAATGTATCTAGACTGTCTTTCAGTATTCTTTGCAGGGATGGCTTGGTGATCATTTAGTTTTTCAGCTGTTCTTTGTCATGGAAGTATCTTATTTCTCCATCCATTTTGAAGGACAGTTTTGCAGGGTACATCAGTCTAGGTTGGAAATCACTTTCCTTTAGGATCTGAAATACTTCACTCCATGGTCTTTTTGACTTTATTGTTTGTGCTGAGAAGTCTGCTGTGATTCTGATAGGTTTTTCTTTATAGGTGATCTGTCTTTTGTCTCTGGCACCTTTTAATATTCTATTCTTTTGTTCGATTTCTGAGATGGCCAATATTATGTGTATTGCTGTAGTTTTATTTTGGTTATTGCTATTTGGAGTTCTGTATGCTTCATTGATATTGATTTCAGTTTCCAATCTCATCTTTGGGAAATTTTCAGGTATTACTTCTCTACATATCCTCTTGACATTCTTTATGTTGTCCCCTTGTTTTTAATTTATCCCTATCATCTTATGTTTTTCCTCTTTGCATCATCTTGCAGGTGTTGAATTGTTATTTCCCGATTTCTTGTTATTTTTAAAAGATCTTTTCTTTCCTGTTCACTGGCTGCAATCTTGTCTTTGAGGTCTGAAATTCTATCTTCACATTCATTTAGGTGGTTTTTACAACTTTCGATGGAGTTTTTGATTTCCTGTATATCTCTTTCCATCTGCTTTATTGTTTCTGTTTGTGTCTTACATTGTTCATCCAGGGAGTCTATCTTTTTGTTTAGTTCCTCCAATTTTTTAACTGTGTCTTCTTTAGATATTTTCAGCATCTCCTTCATTTCTTTTATTATTTCTTCTTTTATCTGAGAGATTATTTCTACTTTGAATTCCTTTAAGGCTCCCCAGAATTTCTTCTTTATTTCAGTTACAATTATTTCAGGTATTTCAGGTATATAGGATATATTTTCTTTTATGCACATGGCTCCTAGGCTTTCTTGGAATGGGCTGGATATTTGAGATTGCATTTTGGTCTTTTGTTTTGCCATTTTCAAGCTTCAAGTGTTGTTCCAAGTGAGGAAGAGTGGTCAGCCATGCTGGGAAGGAATTCCCCGCCTCCTCCTGACTCGTTGATCTGGACAGGAATCCAGGTCCTGGTCCCCAGGCAAGGAAGAGAGCTCCTTCCGGCTGGGGCGAGGTTCCCTGCCTCCACTGGACTTACTGGTCCTGATAGGAAGCTGGAGCCTGGCCCCCAGGCAAAGAAGAGAGTTCTGCACCTCCACTGGACTTACTGGACCAGACAGGATTTCCTAGCTATCTTTAAGATAATTTTCTTTTTGTGGTTGCTAGCCACAATCCTGTTCTAGATCCAATATTCTCATTGCCTTTCTTCAATCTGTTGTGTATACTTTAAGTGGAGTTTTTAATATTCTTGATTTCTGTTTGGATCTGTTTCGAGAATTGCATTTTTTATTATTTTGAGCATTCACATTTCCATCATTTTCCTATGCTCCTCTATTTTTATTTGTGTCTGCTCTAATGTTTTTGGTTTTGATCATCATTTCTTTTTTTAATCAATAGATTTTTTCTGTACCTCTCCCATTTGTTTGCTTCACTCCTTCTGGTATCATTTCAGAAAGTTCCAATGAGCAACTTCTGATTTCTTTATGTCACTGTGTTCTCAACCGGTTCTGGGTGAACTGGAGGTCTGGATTTGCATTTTAATTTTGTGTCCTATCACTTTCTATTTTCTCTTTCATTTGGTTTCTTTTATTTGTTTTATTTTGTGTTGATGCATATAGATTTCTTTTCACTGCTTTATCACAGTACTCAGGCTGCTCTAGGAAATGTGTCTTCCTTAGGGATATCTTCTAAAGATATGTTGTTATTGGTCTTTGTGTTTGTCTCAAGAACATATCGTGCCAATTTATTAAGATAGAGAAGTTAACCTAGTAGAGCAAATAGACAAAGAAGTCAGTAATAATACTACATAATCATGCTTTGCCCTTCTGTGCAAGGACATGTTTACTGAAGTTCACTGTTCTGTGCTGGGAAATTTTCAGGTATTACTTCTCTACATATCCTCTTGACATTCTTTATGTTGTCCCCTTGTTTTTAATTTATCCCTATCATCTTATGTTTTTCCTCTTTGCATCATCTTGCAGGTGTTGAATTGTTATTTCCCGATTTCTTGTTATTTTTAAAAGATCTTTTCTTTCCTGTTCACTGGCTGCAATCTTGTCTTTGAGGTCTGAAATTCTATCTTCACATTCATTTAGGTGGTTTTTACAACTTTCGATGGAGTTTTTGATTTCCTGTATATCTCTTTCCATCTGCTTTATTGTTTCTGTTTGTGTCTTATATTGTTCATCCAGGGAATCTATCTTTTTGTTTAGTTCCTCCAATTTTTTAACTGTGTCTTCTTTAGATATTTTCAGCATCTCCTTCATTTCTTTTATGAAATGAAAATTTATTTTCTGCAGGAGATAGAGGTAAATAGTTTTGGAAATGACAAGGAAGAAGAGGGTATGAAGAATAATAATGATAAACTAATGACAAAAGAGAGGAGAGGAGAATAGGAGAGGAAAAACAATCATTTTTTCCTCCTTACTCAATGAGCATCTGGCCAACATAAGTGTGAGTGGAGGTGAGAGCACACATTCTCATCATTCAGCCTAATTCCTGTGTGCCTTCAGAGTGGAAACACATCACCATCTTGAATGAGATTTTAATGTTTAGAGATACATTTTCTTTCAGATAGAATTCACCCTATGTCATCTCAACAAGACTAGAATCTTCTAGAGAGCATGCATGATGTGTGCAAATGACTTTTAGCATATAGTTATTACTGGGAGGTAACTACTGCAGGGTTTTGGTGAGCAACCCACAAAATCGCTTGTATACTCCTGCTTGAGGGGTGTAGCTGAGAACCCCAAATCTGTAGCTCTTATGCATTTGTTTCATTCGTTTGTTTTGTTTCTCCAGCTTATTATTTTTTAAAATTTGCTTGTAGTACATTTGCAGTACACAATGATTACAATTATTATTGGGAGTTTGTGCATGTACATAACACAACTTAATCTTTTTCTCCTTCCCATCCTTTTCTCTACTATTTTCTACCAGGTTCAGTAAGAAAAACAAGGAGAATATTGACCCTTACATATACATGCCCTTTGGGAATGGACCCAGGAACTGCATTGGCAGGAGGATGGCACTCATGAACTTAAAACTTGCTCTCATACGACTGCTGCAGAACTTCTCTTTCTACCCCTGTAAAGAAACACAGGTCAGCCAATAAATTTTCTGCATAAATATTGCTTTTTTGGGAGGCCTGAAAAAAACTATTGTGTCTATATGCAAATATGAACATGCTTATGGATATTTTCATAATTTGTTCTATGGGAAAAGAATCTATTTGCAGCTGGTACAAATTTCAAGGGTCTTTAGTTGTGGAGCTGGAAATCTGTGTACAATTATAAAGAACAGCAAAAAGATCATGTAGAGTGAATGCAAATTAGCATAATATGGTAATGTGTAATTTTTTAAGGAAGTCTTAAATTTCAGTTTCAAGTGAAGTGGAGATGGAACATGCTCTGAAAAAGCTATAAAGTGCATTGTTTACATCAGCATAGTGCCCAAGTGGTGCTCTCCTTTGCTAGGCTTACAGGACCTTTCTTGTGACAGTGGTTCTCATCCTGGTTTTATCCTGGAATACCTTGATGAACTTCAGAATCTCCTGAGCTTAGTTCCTGGGTAATTTTAGATATCCTAAAATAATTTAACAGAGTCAAGGTGTAAAAGCTCCCCACTGGTTCTCAGTTGTAGTAAGGATTAAGAACCTTTAGTTTTACTGTTGGATATGAAGAACTCTCACCTCTCAGGGACATCCTGACTACTTGAGCACATATTTTAGTAGCTCTGCTCCAGATACACTAGGTATTTTTTACATTCTCATAATAAGTGTATGGATCTTCATGTTTTTCTCCTCCTCAGTGTATTATCCTTAAATCCTATTTCAATCCTGAAAACACTCTGAGAGGCCATCTTCATCTTTTCCAGAACCTACTAATGATTACTTCAGAGTGTTATTATCACTTAAATTAATAATTTTCCATTAAAGCATACAATTTGGTTTTCTAGGTGTTTGTTTGTTTGTTTGTTTGTTTGTTTTTGGTATTGTCGGGAGAAGACGAGTGCAGTGGTGGTTATCTTGTGTGTTGGCTTTGGGGCAGCTGTGTAGTTGTCTGGTAAGAGTCCCTAGATAGCAATAGTCTTGGGAGAAAGCAGAACACTGGTGCACCTGGAATGGAGCAGATCCTCCCTTGTAAGCTCCTAGTCATGTATAGGCTGGCACTACTCAGTCTGCATGTCTATTTAGTAAATTTTCTCTTTGGTCTACTGAGATCATAAACTTACTATGAGGCTCTATCCTTGTCACTTAAGAGAATGGAGAACGTGGTTTAAGAACCAGTCCAAATGCTGATTAACAGACTTGCTCTATTTGTACTATTTTGGGGAGTCAGGAGGAGATATAAGGAATCAAACACATGTGTTTGCAAAGAATTATTCTCCATAATATATCTTTTGTTCTATTTTATTTCTGTGATTGTATTTCATTTTTTGCTTCTAAATACCTTTGTTTAATATTTGCAGATCCCTTTGAGGTTAAGCTCAGAAGCTCTTCTTCAGCCAGAAAAACCCTTAATTCTGAAGGTTGTGTCAAGAGATGAGACCATAAGAGGAGCTTGATCATCTATGGACTTCTGCTATGTTCTTTAGGAAGGCTTTAATTTACTTTTGAATAAACCCAAATGAAGATGAGCTTAATAAACTGCCCTTGAAGAGTTATGAGGGATTCAGTACACACTTTGAGCTTGCTCCATATCTGTATAATCTATCTGTTGTAACAAAATGAGTGTCAGACTTGTCAGTTCACATTCTCTAATGCTCACAGGACTTTCTCTGTCCTATCTCTAGGTGGTACCATCAATTGCATTTGAGCTCTGATCAAGGAAAACACTTATCAACAATTTTAACAACAATTTTTAATGAGAACAAGAATTATAGCTCTGATTGTAGTAAAAAGTTTTATGAAATATTTGTAATATATAAGTAGCATTATTTGAAAGTTCAAATAAATATATCTCTTGAAAAAAGTAATCTTTAAAAAATGCACATTGTGAAGGAATCTATTTTTGGTCATCAAAGTCACTGGTCCTCTGGGCCCTTTCTCTGATCCGATTTCTATGTTAAAATTGATGAGAATTATTCCTCTGATATTTATCAGAGGATGTAGAATTTTTATCCGAAGATGTAGTTTGGAAGCTACATCCATGATTTAATTCTAGCCTTTTGAAGCATATGCTTTTGTATAACTGAAATGAGGTATTCATTACTTTATTATTAATTTTGATTTAGCATCATCTTCCGAGATGTTTCTGGAAAATAGGAAACATGCCCTTCTTTCCTTTTTTCTGCCTTTTTCCACTGGGAATGGAGTGCAGGCACATGCTAAATAAGCACTTTTCCACTGATCTACATCCTCAGCCCTAGAAACATGTTTTCTTATGCCACTTTGTAGTCAATCTTCAACTTCCTGATCCCTTAATACAATTGAAATTAACAACAAAAATAATAACTAGAAACTATTCTTTAGCTGATTTGGGAGCAAAAGTGAAAGAATTTGTCAACTTCCTTTGGCACCAAAAATCATAGAGTTTCTTCCTTTTATTTGACTAATTCAGTCCTAAAGCCAGTACGGAAGGCACAACATGGTCACACATTGGGTTGGGTGAGAGTCAAAGTGGGTCACAGTCAAAGGAGGATGTGAAGGTATTCATGTGTAAGGGAGGCTATGCATGACTGTGGGACCCCAAGCAAGACAGAAAAGCGCCATCACCTGAATAGGTTATGGAGAGCCCAGGTGTGGTAAAGAGGCAACTACAAATGAGAAGAGAGCTGGCTCTGTGAATGGCATTGATCAAATCAGTAATATACCAATGATAATGGAAGACTGGTTTTCACTATCTCACAAAAACAGAAAACTGGAATGGACCCTGTAAAGTCAGAATGGAATGGGATGTTTCATTGTAAATTACTACTTTTCTACATTCCTGAATTATAGACATAAACTGTGTGTGCATACATGCATGCATATGTTTGTGTGTGTGTGTACATGTGTGATTGTATACTTGTTATCAAGTGTTGTAGTTATCCTTGGTTCTTTCCATCCACATACTGTACCATTCAAAAACTGGACAGGACAGTTGGTGAAAATGAAAGTTTATATTTATTAAGATTAAAATAACAAGAAAAGAAGAAAAAAGTGCAATCAAAATGCTCAAAAAGAAAACTGCTGTGAAAATAAGTGTTCTGCAGAATGAGTGTGTGCTACTTAACATAGGAAAAGAAGTTAACCCTAATGATTGCAAGTTGGGCTGGTGAAGAGACTCACCAGCTTAATGACTACTGTTCTGATGTCAGATCTAAAGAGTTCTATCAAAAGCCTCCTTGATCTGTTTTTTTTGTTTGTTTGTTTTGCTTTTATTGGAACCAGGAATCGAACTCATGACCACCTGCTTTGAAGGCAGGTGCTTATGCCACTGAGCTAAATCCCCAGCCCCCTCCTTTTGTCTCATACCAGTAGAATGGTATCAGGTGCAGGGCTTGGAATTTATTCTGTTCATGGTTTCTCCACCTCTATTATTAATTAGTGTCTGTGATTGATAGATCACCACGAATTGCCCAGGCACTTTGCTATGCCCTAATCTACTGCCTCACTTCCCCCAGAGAGATATAAATTCTCAGATCTCTATGGGCTGCCGCAGGAGTGGTGGTCTCTAGGTTCATATAGCTACTTCCTGCTGAAAATGATTGTAGGTCCTACACACTGCGGATTATGTACTCTGTAATTTAGGATGATGGCTGAGTTGAAGAAAACCTGTCAGAAGACAATGAGAAAGGAGTTAATGTCTATATATGCAGAATTTTTGAGCTTTCTGTTTAACAGAAGACAGTTTGGTGAAGTTTTCAGGAGCAACTGTTAGATAGGGTACCAGCAACAATTTATGGGGACAACTATACTCAAAACAGAATTGGAGTACTGCTTTTGAAGAGGAGCCTAACGTCTTTCAGTGATTACAGGAGTAGAATTTTAGTCTTTTGAAAATTTGAGTGATCACTTTCCATGTAGCTTATCTGCATCCCTTGAGGAAGGACCAGAATAATTCCTCAGGAATTGGGAGTAAGAATAGAATTTTGAGGGGCTGCAAGGCTGTCCCACTTGCATCACTGTGAGCCACTGGATTTTTCTTTTTCTTTTTTTTTAATTTTATTTTAAAAGGAAAAAGAGAAAAACACAAAACAAAACAAAGCGGTATAAGGGTACACGTAATACAGAACTACATAAAAAAACAGTAAGAAATCACCTATTAATAGATTGCATATTATCATCTTAGAAATAGTTGCTCAAATCACAGTATCAAGGAGACTAAAACATGTCAATTTTACATATCTTGTAATGAATGACAGAGAACTGCCTATGAAGATAGACTATCTCTAGAATTTTTAGGTAGCCCCTCTTTTTCCAGATTTTTGTTTAGACACTAACACCAAAACCTTGAACTGACATGCAGAGCAGTAGTAAAGAAGTTCTGACTAGGGTCCCCCTCAATACCAATTATGCCTATAGATCTAGGGGAGATTTATTTCAGAGAAGGAATTAAAAAAGAGTAATTGAAGTCGTTTATGTATGAGGTACAAGGTCATCTGTAGTTTTTTTGTTGCTGTTGTTTTAAGCAGGACATGGCTATAGTGACTCCATTTTGTTTTAGGACTCTATTGTAATTTAATATAAAACTTTAGAGGAACTCACACCTTCAAACTTTAGATGAACTCACATCCTCCTATCGGATTCTGACTTAGATCCTAGGTCTTCCAAATGAGTGTATGGCTGAGGCTAAATAAGAAGAGACAAATTGTATGATTTTTTAGGGCTCCAGGAGGGTCAAAACACTTTAATTAAGCTGAAGGCTCCAATGGTTAACACAAAAACTTCTCTGGATCAGTTCACTCATATTAGGACCAAGAAGAAACTGGGGAAAGCACAGGCAATGAGCAGGACCTTGGGAGTCACTTCAAGGATGTCTCCAAGTAGTGAATCAAGTCCACTTAGTAGCAGTACCATGAAGATGTGGTAGAAGTTAGACTGTAGGAGTAACTTTTGCAGCTGCAGTCTTTATCTTGTTAATTGGGATTGGAGCAACATGTCTGCAGCTGTGGTCTTATCTTGCACTTTGAGTTATCTTTGGCTTCACAGGCCACTACAGGCCTCAGCCAGGACCAGTGATTCATAGAGGTTCACTTACTATGAATCAGCTCCCTTCACCAGGCAAGGGGCCTAGGCCTAGGACAGACTCACAGATAAACATAGAAAGCCAACTAGTAAAATTTAAATCCTGCTTGAAGCCACTTCCTAGTGGTCTCCAACACCCTCCCAGTTAACCAGAAAACCACAAGGGAGGAATAAACTGTTATAGCAAATAATGGACATATTGATTCTTGCCTCCATCCTGTTTGATTAATGACCCTGATGTTTGAGAAAGAACTTATGTCTCTCCTGTCAAATTCCAAATGAAGACATGTGATTTCTATGGTTACTGAGGAGCTTGTTAAGTGTATAAAAACTCATGAGAACAAAGCCTGGTGGTCAATGTGTCTTGGCTTATCGCTGACCATGCCTTCTACTGGCTAATAAAGCTTGGTTGTATCCATTCTGTACATCTTTGAGGGTCTCTTTCATGTCTTCTGCCACTACATTTGGAGCTCCCATTAGTTACTCATGGGCTGGTCCTTGTTTGAGGAGGGCCCATTCCTCCTCACCTTGGCAGTTGGTCTTCAGGTGGCAGGGTAGCTTGGCTGATTTCAGCTAGGCTCCTTGAACGACTGTGAGGCAGGGTAACACAGCTAACACAGCTGCACGATGGAACAACAGAGCTTGTCTCCTGACCTGGGTAAACATTTGGAAATTTGGTTTCATTTAGTATTTGTTGTGGACTCATTCAGGGACTTGATTCCTTGAGCTCGCATTTGGTTAAATTAGTGGGTTCCAAGTCACAGGATGCAGTGATTATTAAGTCTTGGTTTGGCCATGTGTTTGCTCAAAGTTGGTCTCTGAATTTGTTCCAGTTTCTCATTTGGGAGTGGTAACCACTTCCTGGGGTTGTCTGCTTTTTTGTGTGTCTGTGTTGGCCCCCAACACCAACGCACCCAGAATTTCAGATCACTGTTCAATCTATCACTTGACTTGGAGTATTGGTGATCACCCTCCTCTTGGTTTTTCTGCCTCTCACAATCTTGCACTTGGAGACTCTGGAGCATCCAGCCCATGTCCTGAACATTACTGCAGAAACATGCATCTTTTAAAACTTCGCTAGCCTTAGCCTTAGAAAAGGGATTCTTGTGGCCGTTTGCACTGTTGGCTGAGTGAGGGATGGAAGACTTGCTTAGGTAGGCTGCTTCTATTTTGTTCTTAGGCCACAATGAGTTCAGATGACAGCAAGCTAATTGTCTTGGACTGTAGGGTTAAAATTTTTGATAAGTATAAAAGTGAGTATGAGGTAAAGATGAAATGAGGAAAGCTCCATACTCTGTGCAGGCTGGAACAGCCTTTTTGATATGGGGTGGTCATTAGAGGTGATGCTCGATCCTCAGGTAGCCATTGAAATGTGCAACTTTGTCACTGGGAAGCCAGGGCACCCAGGTTAAATTTCCTATATAGACACCTGGCTGTGTGTAGTTTGAGCATTATTTCCATGGTGTAAAATGTGTGCTTGTAGATCACCTAAGTCAGTGTTGGTAACAAAAGGAAAATTCTCTGGGGCAAAATCATCTGTCTTGCCTTTGCCTCAAAAGAGGATGACTCTATCCTCTACTCACTTCGTTGCTACCACCCTCTGTGCTCCTTGCTGACCCTGCAAGGACCATCCCCATCAAGTGACCATCTCCAGAGTCCATGGAAGATTCCGCCTCTCTGGATAAGGAAGTATCTTTCTCAGATGCAGTTCCAGTTTTGACCTTCTGGCAGACAGCCTTTCTAGGAGTGGAAGGGAGTATCTGGTCTGTTTTGGGTTATGTTTCTTTTAGCATTAATGAGTTGTACAATTGGAAGCCTCAGAATCTCCCTTTTATAGAGAATCCTTGGGCTCTGATTACTTTAGTGGATTCAGTGTTTAAAACACATTTCCCTAGTTGGGATGATTGTCAGCAACTGTTGTTAACCCTGTTTTCCTCAGGGAAAAGAGACAGACAGACAGACACACACACACACACACACACACACACACACACAGAGAGAGAGAGAGAGAGAGAGAGAGAGAGAGAGAGAGAGAGAGAGAGAGCACAGACAGTGGATCAAGTGAGATCAGAGACTATGGGAAACTGAACAAGGTAAGGCAGCGGCAGTGGCTCATGTAAGGCAGTGGCTCAGCAATTACCAGACTGGGACCCAAATGATGATCTGGGTGCTCAGCAAATACAGGCATACCATCAGGCCATGAGAAAAGAGACCCTTGTGGCTACTTATCACCCCACCAATTGAAATAAAGTGATAGAAGTGTATTGTAGCCAGGTAATGCCCCACTGCATTCTTAAAGTACCTCCTGGAGGCCTATCAAAAATGCATGCTACTCAACTCACAAGCACCCAAGAACACCTGCATTGTTAACATGACTTTGTGGTATGTCAGATGGCTCCGATGTATGCCACAATTTACAAAAACTAGATGCATTTTTAGGAATGATTGTGACTCACTTGAGGTATGATTGAGGTAGCCCAGAAGGTGTATTATAACAGAGAAGAAAAGAGGTGCAAACCTCAGGAAGAACAGATGGAAGTGATGATGGCAGTTTACAAAGGAGTTGCTCAGTCAGGATCCAGAGGAAAGAAGGATGAAGTAGATTGGCCTTTCAGGAGGCTGCTTCCTGCTTATAGTCACAGACAAATGTGCCTATTGCAAGGGAAAGGGACACTTCAAGTTACAATGTCTAAAGCTGCTATGGAAAGAAGAAAAGGAAGTGTTTGTGATGGATTCAGTGGAAGTTTCAGAATGAAAAGGTCATGAGTCTCTGTTTCTCAGGCCCAGGGAACCCATGTTAGCCACAAATCTAGAGGTAAAGCCTATTAGATTCCTGGTGAACACTGGCATGGATATATCTGCAGCTACCCAGCCAGTAGGGGAAAAGATATATGTACCAGAAACAACTGGCCAGTGTTCAACATATTCCTGTAGTGCACTGCGATAGGTACATTTTGGAACACAAGTGCTTAGTCATTCTTTTGTATTTATGTCCAAATGTCCTTCCCCCTCCTGGGCCAAGACTTCTTTCACAATCTGTGAGCTCAGATTGCTTTTACTCCTCAGGAAACCATGCTAACTCTTGGTGAGAAAGTCCCTCCAGAGATTTATGTTATCACTGTTATCCTTCCTATGCAGGAATATCACATCTTAGATTTGGAAGAACAGATACCAGAGCATCTTGTGCTCCCTTCTTGGGCCCAACTATTCACCATGGTCTTGGCCAGTGAACAGCATATGTGTCCCCAGTGGAGCCAGTGGACAGGCAACTCTGGTTCATATGAAACAATATCCCATGAATATGAAGGCTCAAAAAGAGAGTAAACCTCATTGGCAGAGGCTACTTGAGGCATAAGGAGTGTCAGTCCCCACAGAATACTTCTTTTCTACCAGTTTGAAAGCCTGGGACAAATGAATATAGACCAGTCTAGGACTCGTGAGCTGTAAACACTTTGGTTGTTACCCACCACCCTACTGTCTGAAAGCCTTATACTTTGCTTAGTTTACTTCTACCTGGTTACACTTGATATACTGTGTTAGACTTAAAAAATGTTTTCTTTTGTATTCTTTTGTCTTTAGGTCTCCAGAAATATTTGCTTTTGAATGGGAGGAACCTTGGAGAGGGGGACTAATGTGTCAGTGTGAGGACCTGTGAGTGAGTACTGGACAAGGATTCCTCAAAGATTTAAGAACTCCCCAACAATTTTGTGGGGAGGTCTTATCCAAAGGTCTGGTGCCTTTTAGCCAAGAAAATTCTGATATTTCTTTGTTACAATATGTTGATGACTTGTTAATAGCTGCTGAGTCACAAGAGTTGAGTCAGGAAGGAACAAAGAGGTTTTTGGGGCTGCTCCTAAATAAGGGATATCAAGTGTCAAAAAGAAAGCCTCAAATTTATGTACAAACTGTAAAGTCTTTGGGATTTGTGTTAAAGAATGGGACATACGAGCTGTCAGCCTCTCATATCTGGGCAATCCAGGCTCTAAAGAAGCCCTCATCCAGAAAAGATTAGGGAGTTTCTGGAGAGAGTTGGATACTGTTGCTTCTGGGTTCACAACTTTGTATCCATTGCAAATCCCCTATATGAGGTTTTGAAAAGAGGAATCTGTCCCTCACTGGAATGGAGTCCAGAATGCGAGACAGCTTTTCATTCTCTAAAAAAAAAAATTTCTAAATGCTCCTGCCCTGGCACTGCTCTCTTTCTGTCTCTCTGTCTCTCTCTCTTTTGGTACTGGGGATTGAGCTCATGACCTTGTACTTGCCAAGCAGCGATTTATACGACTTAGCTAAATCCCCTGCTCAGCCTTTCTTTTGATCTCAGCTGCTGAACACAGAAAGACCCTGTCCAGCAACTGGGTAATGGAAAAACCTATTAGGATCTTTGAAAATATTGGATTGTTATTCTCTGGTGGAGTTCTTGAGTACTGCCTAAATATTACAAAGCAGAGGTTGAGGACTCTCCGAATCTGGTTGTTTTCAATAAGCTGATGAGAGAGATCCATGCTCCCCTGAGAAACTGGTGGGCATCTGAAGACAAGATCATCATTGATATCATCCTTTTCTTCCTGAGAGGCTACTATTCACCAGAGTTTCTGGACTTTTCCAGAAATAAACCTGAACATAAGAGACTAATCCACTTTCTATGTTTTTTTTTTAGAAATGACTGCAAAATAGTGTTGTAATTTAAACTGCTGTCACTTACCTATCTCTAGCGATCCCTTAATTTACACTGGACCTAAACCATGTTGTAAATGTATATAAGTTATTCCTTTTTTTAGATTGCTTGGGTCAAATCATTCTCACTGCATCATTAATGGCCAAGTCTCTGGGATCTATACAGCATTTTTCAGAATGTTTCCCATGGCATGTCTTGATGCCTGTAATGAGAGAAAACTGGTGCAGGGTGTCCCCTGCAGAAGGACAGAGACCCAAGATTTCACAACGTGTGGCTTGTGATATTCAAGTGCTTACTAAGAAGACATCTCTGTGTGAATCTCTGGCAGTACCAGTGCCTTAGTAATTTTCTGGGTGTTTTCTTAGCTTTAGGACTCTGTGTCATGGCCCTATAATGCTTTAGGAAAAAGGGTGAGGTCCTAGAGTCTCCCTGATGGCCTGGGATACAATATCTTACCTTCATCTCATCAATGCTTTGACTTTAAGGTAATATTGGTGTAAATCTAAAGTAATTACCTGAATTTTGAAATAGGGAGGGATTCTATCCCGAGTCTCATATATTTTCTAAAAGCAGAGGCTTTGGCTCTTATCTATAAGGGAGAGAAGGCAAAAAGGTCACATGATTTAGTCAGCAGTTCCTCTGCCCCCAAACCACAACGAATGTTTATTGACAAGACTTAGAAAAATAAAATGCCAACCCTCCCAGCTTCTGGATGCACTGGATCAGCTCAGCGGTTCCAGGGTGCAGGCATTGGCCTCCTGGTTCCTGGCATTGCTTGGCAGACTGCGGAGTTCTAAGCAAGAAGGCAGGCACCACTGGTTCCAGAGGCTCGGCAGCCTGTCATAAGTGTCCCACACACTTTCCCTGAATCCAGCTTATTTGGGACCCTCGCGGCTTCCAGGTGCATGGAAGCAGTTTGGTGGGTCTGGGGTCCTGGCATCGGCCTCCCTGTTCCTAGTTGTGCTTGGTGGACTGTGGAATTCTAAGTAAGCAGGCGGGCTCCACTAGTTCCAGAGGCCTCGCAGATAGGTATATGTGCCGCACACACTTTCCCTTGAGTCCAGCTAGTGTGGGACCCTGTCTTGGCCCCTGCCAGGAAACCTCACAGCTTCTGGAGGGTGCACTGGAGCAGTGCGGCAGGTCTGAGGTGCCTGCATCAACTTCCGCTCTCCCAGCATTGCTTAGCAGACTAAACAAGCAGGTGGGTGCCATGGATTCAAGAGGCTGGACTTGCAGCAGCCTGCTCCACCACCAGTGAAACTATATCAATCTAGGGAAATGGGTGCCAGAGTCCCAGGAGCTGAATGCATAGAACAGGATTTCTAACAGAAACTGAAGAAGCCTTAGAATAACACTCTAAACACTTGAAACACAGAAATATAGGAAAATGACAAAACAAAAGACCAAATTACAATCTCAAACCTCTAGCCCATCCAAAGAAACCTTGTGAGGGATATCCATAGAAGAAAATATATGGTGTACTCCTCAAATATCAGACATAATAGCAACTGAAATAAACAAGCAACTCTGGGAATCTTTAGAGGAATTCAAACTAGAAATAATCTCCCAGGTAAAAGAAGAAATGATAAAAGAAATGAAAGAGAAGCTGAGTATATCTAAAGAAAACAAATTCAAAAACTTGGAGGAACTAAACAAAAGATAGAGTCCCTAAATAAGCAATATAAGAAACAAAATAATACATAAAGAAGATGCACAGAGATATATAGGAAATAAAAAATTCCACTGAAAGCTGTAAAAACTGCCTCAATGAAAGTGAAGATAAATTTCAGACCTTGAAGCCAAGATTGTAGCTAGTGAACAGGAGGGTAAAGATCTTTTAAAAATCACAAAGAATCAGGAAATAACAATTCAACAACTACAAGATGATACAAAAAACCAACAAGATTGATAGGGATTGATGAAAATGAAGTGGATGACATAAAGGATGTAAAGAGGATATTTAGAGAAGTAATAGCTGAAAATTTTCCAAACATGAAATCAGCAACCGACATCAGGATCAGTGAAGCATACAGAACTCCAACTGGTCATAACCACAATAAAACTACATCCAGAAATATAATAATCACCATCCCAGAAATCCAATATAATAATAGAATATTAAAAGCTGTCAGATAGAAAAGACAGATCACTCATAAAGGAAAACATATCAGAATCACCGCAGACTTCTCACATAAACAATAAAGTCAATGGAGTGAAGTATTTTAGATCCTAAAGCAAAATAATTTCCAACCTAGACTGATTTACCCTGCAAAACTGTCCTTTAAAATTGATGGAGAAATAAGATACGTCCATGACAAAGAACAGTTGAAGAACTTCATGATCACCAAGCCAACCCTGCAAAAAATATTGAGAGATAGTTTAGATACACAAAGGAAAAAACCACCAAGGAAAGGACATAATTCGAACAGAAAGATAAAGATGCAACAGCAAAGAGATAGTATGTCAACAATGAACCAGCATATAACAGTTATAACAATTAATGTAAATGGTCTCAATGCACCAATCAAAAGAAACAGACTAGCAGAATGGATCAAGAAACAAAATCCAACTATATGCTGTCTACAAGAAACCCATCTAACCCAAAAGGATACTCACAGACTACAAATCAAAGGATGGAAAACAATACTTCACACAACAGGAACCCCCTCAAAAATAAGGAGTAGCCATTGTGTTTGGAGACAATATGAACTTTAAACCAACAGTGATCAGAAGAGACAAAGAAAGTTACTACATACTTGGTTGGGGAGAATTTGAAGAGGAAGACATAACTATCTTAAATATATATGCACCAAATTCCAGAGCATGCAGTTACATAAAACAAGTATTAACGGAACTGAAAAATCAAATTATCAGTAAAACAATTGCAACAGGAGACCTTAACACACCATGGACACCAAGGCACAGATCAACCAGACAGAAAATCAACAAAGAAATAACAGAACAGAATCACACCTATGAATAAATGGACTTGATAGGCATATACAGAGTGTTCCATCCAACAACATCAGAATACACATTCTTCTCAGCAGTGCATGGGTCATTCTCTAAAATAGGCCATATATTAGATCACAGAACATAGTAAAATAAATGCAAAAGTGTTGAAATTACCCCATGCATGTTATCGGATCATACTACTTTGAAATTAGAAACTAATGACAAAAGATACTGCAACAATCCCACAAAAATATGGAAATTGAATAACACACTCTTGAATAAGCAATGAGTCACATGGGAATTAAAAAAGAAATTAAACAATACTTACAAGTGAATGAAAATCCAAACACGACTTACCAGAATCTGTGGGATGTAATGAAAGCTGTCCTTAGAGGAAGATTTATTGCACTGAGATTCCACATCAGGAAAACAGAAGGAATACAAATAAATAACCTCATTCTACACCTCAAACAGCTAGAAAAAGTGAGCAAGTCAAGCCCAAAGCCAAAAGAAGAGAGGAAATAATAAAAATCAGAGCAGAAATCAACACAATAGAGACTAAGAAAACATTCCAAAGAATAAATGAATCAAAGAGTTGGTACTTGGAAAGAATAAATAAAATTGATAAGCCCCTAGCCAACCTTATTTTTAAAAAGGGAAGAAAAAGCTCAAATTCATGCAATAAGAAATGAAAAATTTGAAATCACTACAGACTCTATAGAAATGCAGACGATCATAAACACCTATTTCGAAAATCTCTACTTCTCAAAGTTTTGATAACACAGAAAGATTCCTAGAAATATATGAAGTACCAAAGCAACCTCAAGAGGATGTAAAACTACTGAATAACCCAATTTATATTAATGAAATTGAAAACGTAATTAAGTCCTTACTTACAAAGAAGAGCCCAGACCCAGATGGATTCACTGCAGAATTCTATAAGAAATACAAAGAAGTTCTAATGCCAACATTCCTCAAACTCTTCAATGAAATTGAAAGAGAAGCAATCCTTCCTAAGTCTTTCCTGGAAGCAAATATTACTCTATTACCAAAACCTGAGAAAGACCCATCTGAAAAAGAGAACTATAAACCAATCTCCCTAATGAACACAGATGCAAAAATCCTCAATATAATATTGACAAATAGGATGCAGCAAATCATCAAGGAGATTATACACCATGACCAATTGGGAATCACCCCAGGCATGCAGGGATGTTTCAACATATGTAAATCAATAAATGTAATCCACCATATCAATAAAGCCAAAAGTAAAAAAGCACATGATCATTTCACTTTTTTTTTATTTAAAGAAAAGGAAACAAAAAATACATGGAAATAAAAAAGGGTAGAAATAATACAAAATTACAGAAAAACAAACGGTAAGAAATTGCTGGTTGATAAGTTACATATTGTCATCTTAGAAATAGCTGCTCATGTTACAGAATTAAAGTATTTAGAATGACATTCAAAAAGTGACACTACAAACAGTTCTGCTCAATGATCGAACAAAAGCTCAGTAATATGGTTATCAGTCCTACACGTTTGTTTTACATCTCAAAGAGGGTAAGATTAAACATATCAAAACAGTTAAAAAAAACAATTTAAAGAAATACAGATTTCAAAGCAAGTCCACTGGAGATCTTCACTGTCTATCTACCTGTTTCCAGTTTCTAACAAATAGTTGTCCCCACCTTCACCCACTTTATATACTTATTGCATATTATAGAACTAATCAAATCATTACAGGATGATGGAGGCTTTTTAGGTCTTCAAGATCTAACATTAATGAAGACAATAATAACCACCATCGCATCTCTCATTCTCTTTGTGATAGCTGTCCCCATCTCTACATATGCTAAAACTGAACTCAAGAAACCAGTTCAATGTCAATCTAAGCAGCGAACAATAGTATTACTAGAATTTATATCATAATGCTACAAAATTAGCCTCGGGTTTCTTAGCGTCTCTTTCTCAGAGTATCTGTTCATTACATCTTGCATTATATAATCTGTTCCCGTAAATAATTAAAAAAAACACATGTGTGAATTTCTACATATATATCTATCCTCTCTGTATTATAGGGAAAACCAAGTCATAGCAAGACAGCAAAACAATTTCCTAGAAAAACATGCAATGGATAAGACATAAAAGACCACAATATAGATGATCTTCTGTAGTTACTATGTTTTCTCTTGTTATTTTCAATAGATTTGTCCACAACACCGGCTTATTATAGTTAAACATAGTATTACCTATTTTTATAAAAACTTAACTTTGAAAGCATTGTAGGATTTGAGAGCTGTTAATAGTTAATACCAGTATGGATATCCTTTACATCTTGTCATCTTCAAAGTAGTTGCCTCTACTTTTAGGGTTGTTACTAACAAGCATACCAAATTCAAATAAAATCAGCCAAGGCCAACCCATAGTCTTACGATTCAGATTCAATTAAAATCAGTCATAGTAAGACAATGTGAGTAATACAGGATTTCAGTTTAAGTTAATAGGAAAGTAAGGATAATTACCATGGTATAACCTGCTATTTTCGGGTCAAGATGTCTGTGCCCTCAAATCTGACATGAGTGGACAGACCAAAACAAATTAAATTCAAACTAAATATGGCGATAAGACTACTGTGTCTTTTAAATCCTTATACACCATTAACAATGACCTCTGCCTTTTTTATAGTGTTTCAGAGCTGTCTATACTAAAGACTATAGCTTACTGTCTCTGCCTCATGTCTGCTACTCCACTTTTCTGCTATAATTTGTCCACCTTATTCCCTCATTCCACTGTCTGCCCCATTCATTGAGGCCTCTCTGCTACTGTTGCTGGAATCCTGGTATCCCTTCCTCTTTTTCTCTGTAATGTCCTTCAGCACTCTCTGTAGGGTTGGATTGGTGGCCATGAACTCCCACAGTTCCTCCTTGTCTTGGAAGCATCTTATTTCTCCATTAATTTTGAGAGAGAGTTTTGACAGGTATATGAGCTTTGGTTGCATATTATTTTCTTTCAGGACATGGAATATTTCTCCCCACTCCCTTATTGACTTAAGAGTTTGTGTTGATAACTCTGCTGTTATTTTGATAATTTTCCCATTGTAGGTAATCTGCATCTTTTCTCTGGCTGCTTTTAACATTCTGTTCTTTTGGTGGATTTCTGGAATTTTGATTATTATATGTCTAGGCGTAGATCTGTTTTGGTTGTAGGTAGTTGGTGTTCTGTATGCCTCTTTTATCTGGATATCATTTCTTTTTTGCTATACATGGGAAATTTTGCTTTAATATATCTGTGAATATTCTTTGTATTTCATTTTTGGTTGCTCCTGCTTCCTCACTCACATTCTTTATTCTTAAGTTATGTATCTTTTTGTCATCTCCTAGTTTTTGAATTGTTTCTTTCTGGTTCCTTGTTATTTTTGAGATGGCTTTTTCTTTCACGATCATATGCCATAAATCTCTCTTCAAGTTTCAGAAGGCTGTCTTTAGTTCCTGTCAAGGCATTTTGCCAGTGTTCAATGGAGTTTTTAGTTTCCAGGTAATCAATTTGGATCTGTTTCATGTATTCTAAGTTATGTTTAAATTATTCTTCAGACAATTCTCTTTCTTTTCTGATTTCCTCAGTTCTTCCATCTGTGTTCTCTTGGGTGGGGCTTGTCATTTCTTTAATTAGTCTCTTTATATCTTGCCTCACTTGGATCAGGAGTACAGCTTTAAATTCATCTATGAGGTCACGAAGGTATTTTTTAATTTCGGCTGATGCTGTGTCAAATATTGGATGGTTACTGTGCTTGTTCTCTTCAGTGTTTACTTCTCCTGGGCTTATTTTCTCATGTTGGGAAGCTGGAGATTTTTTTTTATTTTTATTTCTTGTCATGTTTCTGGATTCTTTCAGACTGGAGTGTCCTGGGGGTCCCTGGCCCTCTCCGTATTGCTTAGGGACTTTCAGAAGCGTGCTGACTTGAGTTTTTGCTGTCCTCCCCAATTTGCTGTTATCTGGGGTAGGGTGGGGTGCAGGGGTGGTACAGGATAGCCTCCAGCCTCTGTGCCAGTCAATCCATAAATTAGGCTGTACTTTCTGGATGTCACTGAGTTGTGACTATTTTGTATTTGCTTATTGATCCCCAAGCAGAGACTAGGTTTAGCCCCAGTAGCTCCTACCAGGTCTCTCTGTACCAGAAGCAGCTGACTAATGTCACTATGGCACAGGTTTCTGCCCAAATCCCAGCTGTTCTCTTCCAGACCTCGCTGTGACAGGAGCACCAGGACAGCAGGTCTGACCAAATCCAAGATGTCTTCCACTAGTTCTCTGTATGATGCTGAAGCCAGCACGGCGTCAGGCTCTGCCCAATTTCAAGATGTCTTACACCAGACCTCCCTACAGGGGGACTAGGTGATGTCACCAAGCTGTAGGTTCTGCCCAACTCTAAGATGTCTGGTGCCACACTGTCTGTGTTATTGATATCCCCGTGGTGGTGGGCACTGACCAGTTCCAAGGTGTTCTCGGGCCAACCCCAGCAGCTGCAGGGTCCCCAGTACTCACCAGGGTTTGGTGCAGGTCCTCCTCTTGGGTCTACTGCACACCACGCCACTCACCCTCCCTGCACTCTCGGCACAGCGTGGAGTGGTCAGAAAACTGCACAGCATTCGGCTTCAGAGCTCCTCTGGTGCAGTGCGCAGTCCTGGTTGCTTCTCAGGGTCCCAGGTCTCAGTTTCCAGCAGTCCCCAAAAGCCAACACAGCTTTTCCTGTTGGGCCCATGGGTCAGTTTGCTGATTTAAAGGTGCAGGATTTGCAGCCACCTGTTATCAGCCTTCACAGTCTCAGCATGACTTTAAATCCTCCAGCTAAGCTGACTTGGTTAATAAGAATCGTTATCCATTCATCTGGCCCTCTCCATGTTGTCATATTCGAGCTTCTAATATGATTTCTCCAGAGAGACTCTCCACCTGATCCCCTAGCAAGCTGCCATTTTTTCCTCCTCAAGATCTCTTAAAAATCCACAGGATCATTTTTATAGATGCAGAAAAACCTTTTGATAAGGTCCAACATTCATTCATGATAAGAACTTTACAGAAAATTGGAATAGATGCTCTTTACCTCAATATAATAAAGGCAATCTACTAAAAACCCACAGCCAGTATCATACTAACTGGCCCAAAATTGAAGGCCTTTATTTTAAAATCAGGCACAAGACAAGGATGTCCTTGATCATCACTCCTATTTAATATAGCACTGGAAATACTAGTCAGGGCAATTAGACAGGAGAGAGAAATTAAAGTGGTACAGATAGGAAAAGAAGAAGTTAAATTTTCATTGTTTGCAGATGACATGATACTCTACATAGAAGATCCCCTAAACTCCATTGAAAGACTCTTAGATATAATAAATAAATTCAGTAATGTAGGTGGGTACAAAATCAATACTCAAAAATCAATAGCATTCTTCTACACTAACAAGAAAATCACAGAGAGAAAATAAGAGAAGCCACACCCTTCACACTAGCAACCAAAAATATCAAGTATTTAGGAATTAGTCTCACGAAAGAAGTGAAAGACCTACAGAGGGAAAATTATATTACACTGAAAAAAGAAATTGAAGAGGATCTCATAAAATGGAAAGACATCCCTTGCTCATGGATACAAAGAATAAATGTTGTGGAAATGGCCATTCTCCCAAAACTCCTATAAAGATTCAATACAATCCCAATAAAAACACCAATAACATACCTCATATGTCTAGAGAAATCAATCCTAAAATTCATCTGGAGCTAAAAGAGACCTAGAATAGAAAAGACAGTTCTGAGCAGCAAAGGCAAAGCAGGAGAAATCATAATCCCTGACTTGAAGTTATAGCACAAAACAACAGTAGTAAAATCAAAATGGTACTGGAATGAAAACAGAGCCAAAGATCAATGGAATAGATTAAAAGATACAACCAAAACTACAAACACACTCAAACACATTATCTTTGATAAAGGAGCCAAGCAGGTTCACTGGAAGAAGATCAGTGACAGTCTCTTTAATAAATGGTGCTGGAAAAACTGGCTCTCCATTTGCCGAAAACTAAAGCTAGACCCATGCCTATCACCATGTCCTAAATTAAAATCTAAATGGGTCAAAGATCTGAATATTAAAACAGAAACACTAAATCTATTGGAAGACAAATTGGGTAGAAGCCTTGAAGACGTAGGGGTAGAAATATGTAGATTTCTTTTTGAGAGTAAGTGTTCTCAAAATGGGTATTGATGATCTTCTACAATTCCACAGGGTCTGTAGTGACTTTGCCCTTTTCATTCCCTTTTTATGAGTTTTGGTCTTTCTTTCCTTTTTAAACAAAGTTGGCTAAGAGCTTATCAATTTTATGTAATCTTTGAAAGAGCCCACTCTTTGATTTGTTAATTCTTTGTATTGTTTTCTTAGTGTCAATTGCATCAATTTCTTCACTGATTGTTGTAATTTCCTGCCTTCATTTGGCTTTTGGCTTGACTCGCTTTTCTTTTCTTAGATATTTGAGATGATTTTTATTGTTTGCGTTCTGTTTTCCTGTTGTGGGAAATCACTGCAATAAATTTCCCTCTGTGGACTGCTTTCATTTCATCCCACAGATTCCAGTATGTTTTATTCGTGTTTTTGTTTTCAGTACATATTCTTTAGTTTCTTCTGGTACCCCTTGATTGCTCTGGAGTGTAGTATTAAACATCCATGTGTTTATGGAGATTTTGCATTTTCCTTTGTCATTATTTTACAATTTCATGGCACTGGGATCAAATAAGATGTATGGGATAAATTTAATTCTTTTACATTTACTTAAGCAAGTTTGGTGGGCTAGCATTTGGTCTATGTTAGAGAAAGTTTCATGTGAAGGCAAGAAGAATGTATATTCTGATGTTGGTGAGTGGAACACCTTGTACGCATCCATTAAGTCTATTTGTTCGTGAGTTTGATTTAGTTCAGTTATGTCTTTACTGATTTTCTACCTAGTTGATCAGTCTCTGTCATGAGTGCTAAAGTCTCCTGTAATAGTTGTATTATTTCTTCTTTCATTTTCCATCTCTACATAACTGAGTGCTTGTGAATTTGTTGCATGCATATTTAAGATTGTTATCTCTTCCTCTTGAAGTTTCTCCCTAACCAGCATGTATTGACCTTCTTTGTCTGCTTTGATGGTTCTTAAAGTTCACATTGTCTGGAAACAAATTGCTATCTGCGCCTTTTGGGGATTTCCTATTGTGTGAAGCACTGTTTTCCATCCTCTGACTTTCAATCTAGGGATTTACTTTTGCATTAGATGGCTTTTTTGTATACAGCATATATGGTTGTTGTTGTTTTTTGAGCCATTCTGACAGTCCATATCTTTTAATTGGTGAACTGAGGTTATTTACATGAATGGTTTTAACTCATATATATTTGGTGGTTTTTGGTACACTATATTTCTGCAGTTGGTTCTTTACTTTTCCCCTCAAGTTAATTGTTTGCCTTGCTTGGCAGTGTTTTTCTGTTGGTGTTCTTGGAATCATAGTTGCTTTTATGTCTATCTAGAATAAGTTTCAGTATTGTTTGCATGGTTGGTTTGGTGGTCCTGAAGTTCTTGTGCTGTTCTTTGTTATGGATGTATCTTATTTCTCCATCACTTTTAAAAGACAGTTTTATACGCTACATCAATTTTGTTTGGAAGTCATTTTCTTTTAGTATTTGTAATACTTCACTCCATGCTCTTCTTCACTTCATTGTTTGTGTTGACAAGGCTGCTGTGACTCTGATGGACTTTATTTCACAGCTAATCTGTCTCTTTTCTCTAACAAATTTTACTTTGTTCTTTTGTTGAATTTCTGAGATATTGATTATTATAGGTATGGGTGTAGTTTTACTTTGGTTTTGGTTAATTGGAGTTCTACATACTTCACTTATCTGTATATCAGTTTCCTTTCCCACATTTAAGAAATTTTCAGCTATCACTTGTGTAAATTGAAATCATTTGTGTTGTCACTTTCTTCTTCATTTACACCTATTAATCTTAATTTTTTGCATCATCTTGCAGCTTTGAATTATATTTTCCTAGTCTTATTATTTTAACAAGAACCCAGAAAAGTGCAGTGCTAGTAATCTTGTTTTCAGATAATGTGAATATCAAACCAAAAATGATCAGTAGAGATAAAGACAGTCACTTGACACTTATTGGGTTAAAAATTCAAGATGAAGAGACTATGATCAAGAATGTACATGCGCCAAACTTGGGAGCACCCAACTATACAAGACAAATACTAATAATTATGGAAAATCAAATAAGCAGCAACACAATGGTAATAGGGGACACTAATATCCAAATGTGAAAAAGAGATAGATACATCAGACCTAAATTCAGCAAAGAAATAAGAGTACTGACTCAAATACATGAATAAATGAACTTAGGAGATATTTATATAGTCTCCTAAGTATATATGCACATTCTTCTGTGCTTCACACAGATCATATGCTAAAATAGATCATATACTCCCCCATGGAACATGTTTAATTAGCAAAAAGAACATAGTTAAGTAAATGCAAGTGAATAAATATTATCCCATGCATATTATATGACCATGGTGAATGAAATTGGTAATTAATGACAAAAACTAAAAATTCCATAATCACATGTAAATAAGTGAACACCTTCCTGAACAACCATGGTCACACATGAAATTAAACAAGAAATTAAACAGTATCAACCATCAAATGAAAGATAGGATACAACATACAACATACAACCTGTGGGATGCAATGAAACAACCCTAAGAGGGAAACTTATAGTAGTAAAATCTTATGTGGAAAACAAAATGAGCAATAATAAACAATTTAATGCTACACAGCAAGCTTCTAGAAAAATGGAGAGCAACTGAGGACCAAAGCCCATACAAGACAGGAAAGTATAAATATTGGAACAGCAATTAATGCAAAAGAGACAAAGAAAGCACAATGAATTAATGAATCAAAGAGTTGGGAGATCAGGGACCTAGGCCAGGTACCCAGCAGGCATAGATATGCTTCCTTTCTCTATGTTCTCAGACAGAGAGGTTCATACCATTTATCCAAATAAGGGAAGACCAGAGTGTCACCTCATAGCTAAAGGCAATTTATGTATCTCACATAAACCAAAAAGCTTCCTGCTACTTTTTGACAACAAAATCCCTGTAGAAGCTTGTGGGGATTCTGCAAGCAAAGAGAAAATATAGGGACATACACATCAAGATTCAGCAAAATGGTTGATGCTCAGCCAAGTTTAGCAAACAGCTTTAATTGACATAAAGAACAAAGAAACTCATATTGCACATGCTTAGAATCAATAAATTGTTTGCTTCTTTTCTTTATGGGACCTTATGCTTTTATCTTGACAAAAAGCTTCAACGCCTGCACTTTCTACCAAGACACTGTAAACTGCATGTGCCCAGGACAAAATTGTGTCCGTGCGACATCTCTACAGAAACTCATATATTTTCATCTTTCTCCAAAAACACATATCCTGTAATAATTAGATTTACTTTGGCCCTCCATCTTCCCTTTTCATCTCAGGACCTGAACAGCACCTGTGTGATCTACAACCAACAGAAACAATCTAGTTGCTGTTTGGGACTAAACCATAACCAGTACCATGTTGTAACCATTTCGAAATGGTACTGCTCTGCCAAGGGAAATGAAAGCAGATAGATTTTTGTGTCATTCAGTTTCACACAAATAACATCTTCTAACATAAACAATCTTTGTGCCCAAAGTTGTGTTGAACATATGCAGATAGACACAGTGTGTTAGAACATCCAAGTCATTCTTTGTCTTCATTTAATTCCTTCTGTAGTGAATTCAACATTGACTTTAAAACTTGTGCTCTAAGTGTTTGCCATAAAAAGTTGACTGGGGAGGGGGGAGGACCAAGATGGCAGATAGATAACAACTGGCTATAGAGGCTGAGATAGTCAACTTAGAATTCAATATAATACAGAGTGGGGAGCCCCAAACAGAGGGAGATTAATTTTCTCATCCCAAGAAGAAATCAAGGTGACTTTCCGACCACTTGAGGTCCCATTGTGATCCCAGCGCAGCTTGCAGTGGTCCCACCATGGCTTGATGAGGTCGCGCGGGGACTTGCCAAGCTGTCCATGATCCCACTACCCTGATACTGAATTTGGGAGCTGGTGAGCAAAAGGGAGAGCTGAGTTGGCAATGTGCCTACACTGACCTGTGATGAGTGATGGGAGTGGAGCCATCCCATAAATAGGCAGGCTGTGGTAGACGACATTCTGGGACTGGGCGGGACTGGCAAGTACAAAGGGAGGCATCGACTTCAGTCACTTGCTTGCTTCCAGAACGGGATTGTGAGAATGAGTTAGGCCTGTATCACGTGACCTGGCTGAGACCCAATAGGTTATCCAAAATCAAGTCGCTACAGTGTTGGCACATACTAACCACACTAACGCAGTGAAATCTCAGAAGTTTGACTGACAGCGCAGGCCACAGCAGCTTAACTGACCCAGAGGAGAGGCAGTGCCTGTTACAGCAACTTGATAGATCCCCGTGCCACTGCACTCTGGTCAATGCCTGCGGCGTCTCTGAGCCACCAGTGAGACCTGTCACCATGGGACCATGAAAGACTGGGCACCCACCAGCTGCCTCCACCCCGGCCCTGCTGTGGCTCCAGACTGAGAGGGGAGGCGGGCCAAAGTCTGCAACCAACACCCACTGTCACCACCTCCATGCTCCAATCACGGTCACCCAGAAGGGAGGTGACACAAAGTAATACAGTGCAGCCAACAGTGCTTGACTGATCCAGAGGGAAGGGACAAGCATACACTCTCCCTGTCTGCAACTCACTAGCACATTGAAGTGGGAAGGGTCATCTAGCCAGCACGCTTCAGAATTGTAACCAACAAAGAAAGAAACTGGGGCCTCCTGGAAGAAGCAAAAAAGATGGGAAGAGGAAGCAACAACAAAGTGTCCCCAGGTCCAAACCCTGAGAACATTGACCCAGGACAGGTAAATACACAGGAGAAAGAGAACAGCAAACATGCAATATCAGACACGGTGCCAATGGACATAAGAGATATCTTCAGGACCTCATAGACGAGTCCAAAAGTGAAATATTTAGCCAAGTAAAACAAGATAATAAGAAGATTAATAAAGGAGATGCTAAGCACCCCTCAAGCAGACACAGTTGGAAGAAGGGAGGAACTCAAACAAAGGAGAGAACCACTTGATGAAGAATATAAAGAAAACATAGAATACATGAAGCACATTCAAAGGGATTACCAGGAAATTAAAAACTCTATGGAAAGATGGCAAATAACCTTGAACGAAACTAAGGATAGATTATCCAAAATGGAAGACAGTTTGCAATGTGGGATTATGAAAGGCAAAACTTTTTAAGAATAACAAGGAAACAAGAATAACAATGCAAAGGCTGGAAGATGAAAAGAGGATGTATAACTTGAGAATAAAGAATGTGAATGAAGAACAGGAGTACAAACAAAGAAACAACAAACTTTATTCACAAAAAGAATTAAGGAAAGCTTCCCTAACTTAGGAAAAGGAAATAATATTCTAAAATATGAGGCATACAGAACTCCAACCACTTGAATCAAAACAGAAATACACCAAGGTGTATAGTAATCAAGATCCCAGAAAGAAATATAAGAATAGAATATTAAAAGCTATTAGAGACAAGAAACAGATAACCTGTAGAGGAAGGCCCATACAAATAACCACAGACTTCTCAACACAAACCATCAAGTCAAGAAGAGCCTGGAGCAATTTATTCCAAACCCTGAAAGAAAATAACTTGCAGCTTAAAATGACATACCCTGCTAAACTGTCTCTACAAATTAATGGAGGAACAAGATGCTTCCAAGACTAAGAGGAACTTGGGAAATTCACAACCACCAATCCAACTCAATACTCCAAGGCATTCTAGAGAGAGAAAATACTAGTATTCCAGGAACAGTGGCAGAGAGGCCTCAATGAATGGAGCAGAAAACAGAATGAAAAAGATAAGCATACAACTGATGGCCAACAAGAGCACAACAGAAATGAGGCAGAAATTTTATTCAACACTGATATGATTGATAGTATCAAGTCTGAGAGTATAAGCAACTACACTGAAGGTGAGAAGACTCTACAATACACATTCTGGTTTGATAACTGCCAGCTTTTGAAGTTCTATACTATATACAAAGTTGTGCTTTTACTAATACTGTTATGTACGGATATATTCAATTACACTATGTCTGATGATACAGCAAATTATATTGGAGATAACAAGAGACAACACGGGAACCATGGAAGAACTCTTTGTATAATGGACTTATAGGTTTATTTTGTTTCATGTGTTTATAGGACTGTGTTTTCTTTTGCCATGCTTTGTTTTGTTTCTCCCTCTAATATATAAAGGATAGAAATACACATTAAGACCCATGCATGTGTGGAATCTATAAACAGTTTATGAGAACTGATCTTATGACACATGATGAAATGAACAGATACTTTGAAGAAAAAGACACACTAATATACCCAGTGCTCATCCTGGAGTGTCATGCAATGAAACCCAGCAGTAGTTCTATTCTCTGTTCAGAGTGATACAAGCCTGCTTGGGTTTATTCAATCTCAACATAATTGAACATATGGATAACTGCATGTATGTTTAAGTGTAGAGGATTGATAACCATATTTCTAAGTTTTTGTTGGATAGTTGAACAGAACTGGGTCCAATCTCACTTTTGAATCCCCATTTTATATATTCTACTTTAGTATCTTGAATCAATCTTTGTAAGAAGACAATCTGTAATCATCAACTAGTTTTTTCTTACTGTTAATTTTTTCTTTGAAATTATGTATTATTTCTACCCCTTTTCTGTTTTGTTTAGTATTTCTTTAAATTAAATTTTGAAAAAAGGCACTACAGTACCCAGGACTGATCACAGTATGTCATGATGTGAAATCCAACAATATTACATTTCCTTGTTCAGAATTATTTTAACCTGCCTTTTGTTTGTTTAATCTAAACATAAATGAAGATATGGATATATGTTTAAGTATGTATGATTGACAATTATGTTACTAAGTTTTTGTTGGACAGTTGAACAGAACTGTTTGCTGTCTTGCTGTTTGAATTCTCACTTTACATTTTCCACTTATACCTTGAACAACTATTTGTAAAATGACAATATGTAAACATCAACTAGTGATTTCTTACTGTTTATATTTTCTCTGAACATATGTATTATGTCTACCTATTTTCTGTTAGTCTTTCTTTAAATAAAATTTAAAAAATAGTTGACTAGGTCACATACTATTCTAGTTAAAGGTAGAGAAGACTTTGCCTGCCCTTCCCTACATTCAAGTAACTTTAGCAGGTAATAGAACCAACAGCTACCCTCCTCCCCCATCTGGTTGACCTCAGCAGCCCATGGGACTATCAGCAATCACTCCAGCACCTGCAGTACCTTGATGGGTTGGAAGGAACCTGGGTGACATTTCCTCCCACACAGAGAAACTCAGCAGGGTAAAAGATGATGATGTATTTACCCTAAGGAGAGGACTTCAGTACTTCAACAGGATACTCAGTGGAGACCTTTAACAAACCAGAAACAACATAGTTGAGACCTCTTCCATGAAAATAGCAAGGGGTGGGCTGGAAAGAGCACTACTGAAGTCTCCCACTATCTGGGGGAACCCAACTGGATCTGCAAAATCCCCAGTGACTCAGAATCCCCAAGGTTCTGGCTGTGGCATGCACTACAGACAGCTGGATATGGTAGTATAGAAAATCCTGAAGCCACAGTAACAACATGAACTAAAGATTAGTTCACAGTGGTACTTCTAGCTTCGTCAGACTAGAATGAATAAGACACTCATGCCACCGGCCTCTTCCTTACACTGTAGGACCAAGTAAATGGGTGAGTATCAGCCACACAGCATGACCCTAAGGAATATATGATTCACCATCAAGTCAAGCAGATTAGAAAAGGCAAAACTATTAATTCAAGAGGGGAAAACAATAAGACCAAAAATCAAAACGCAATCTCAAATGCCAACCCATTTGAAATATCTAGACTAGTCTTCGAAATAGAGGACATTGGAAGTCACACACTTGAAATTTCTGAAAACATACCAAGCAAAATATAGAAATAAAGGATATAGAGGAAATCAGATTAGAAATAATCTCTCAAGTAAAAATAAATGACAACCTTAACAAAGAATTTGCATAGCATATGTGGAAGACACAGATAAAAAGTACAGGAGCATTGGTAAATGATGGAAATCTTGAAAAATGTAGAAAAGTAACAGAATCACTGAAAAAATTTACAGAGATACCTAGTAAATTAAAAACTTCATTGGAAGCTGGCAAAACCACTTGAATGAACTAAAGATAGACTTTCAGACCTTTAAGATAGGAACAGAGCAGGTGGTCATGAAAGGAAAGAACTCCTAAAAATAACATGGGAGCATAAAATAACAGTTTGGCAGCTCCAGGAAAAGAAAAACATTACATGATAGATAGGTTTCAATGAAAATGCAGGTCTCAATGCAAAGCAGACTTATAAATCTATTTAGAAGAAGTAGAAGAGAGTTTCCAGGTAACAACAATTTGATATACAGGTATGCCAAGCATATAAAACACCTTGCCCTAACCCTAAATAAATCTACACTCATGCATATAATAATCAAGATCCTAGAAATTCAACATGAAACACAATACTGAAAGCTGTTAGATAGAATAAACAGCTCAACTATCAAGGAAACTCCATGACAATTACATCAGGCTTCTCAACACACACACTCAAGGCAAGATTATCTTAGAATGAAGTATTTCAAACCCTGAAAGGAGAAAACCTTTAACCAGGATAGATATACCCAGCAAAATTTCTTTCAAAATCAATGGAGAAGTAAGATACTTCCACGACAAAGAACAGCTGAAGAAATTCATGTCCACTAGTCCAACCCTAGAAAGAATACTGAAAGACCAGGCTGTGCAGCCTTGGGTGAGGCAGTTGCCTAGTTTTCTCTACCTAAGCCAGACACCACACCCCAGGAGAAGAGAGTTTTTACTCATTTTCACAGAAGAGGACTCAGGAATGACCTTCAACTCTGAGGAAGAGTAAGCAAACTATTGGAAAGATCTATCAATGACCTACAAGCAGAAGGCAGAGAATACACGGGAGAAACTCCAAAAATTTCATGAAGGAAGCAGAATTAGAGACACAGATACAACAAACTGAAATCAGAAAACAAGACCTCTTGTCAGACAGTAACAGCCTTTGCATGGAGCTGGAAACTGCCAGGCAAAACTTTGAAATGCAGCAGTTTGAAGGCTACAGAAAGATTTCAGCTTTGGAAGATGACCTGACATAAATGAAAGCAATTAAAGATCAACTGGAGAATATATCATGGAACTGAAGAAAGCAAACAATTACTTGGAAAGAGCCAAACAAGCCATGATCATGTCTCTGGAAGACTTTGAGCAGCCCTTGAATAAAGCCATTGAAAGAAATGAATTCCTGGAAAGTGAACTTGATGAGAAGCAGAATCCCCTAGAATGTGTTCAGTGACTAAAGGATGAAGCTAAAGATTTGAGGCAGGAATTGGCTGTGCAACAGAAGCAAGAGAAGCCCAGGACATCCATAAAGGGGAAGCCAAAAGCACAGACATAACTCTGCTGGCCACAGGTTAGGTACTGTCCATTCGTATCAAGGACTTGGGTCTGGTATAAACATCCCAGGAACATTCAGGCATGGCCTGGACAGCTCCACCAGTGGGACTCCTCTCATGCATGTGGCCCACGTTTCAGTCCTCAGCATTTTAGGTCACCTGCTGCGGAAAGTTGGACTGCTGGAGAAAAAACTACATCCTGCCAGGATTTTGTGTATGAACTTTTCCCCACACCAGCTGAATGTCCCAGCTTCAGGGTGGAAGAACAAGAATAGAGATGTCAGTGGCGACAGAAGGGCAAGTGACAGCGGCATACCTCTAGGTGACAAAGGGTTGGGAATACCCTCACATCTATGCTCACCAGTGCTGCCACTGCTGTCTGCCCAGAGAGTTGTCAAGCTGTTGTTTTAGGAACCTAGGCAAGCTGGGCCCTGTTTGACAAGAGCCCTTACCTTTCCTCCCCTGTTCACACTAGGCTTTTTTAAAAAATTAGTTTGAGAAATAAGAGCCAGCATTCACTATAGTTTGCTTTGTGCTATGTAACCCATGCTGCTGACCCGTGGTGTTCCTGTGAGATGGTGTCTGGTAGTTCTTTCTGTGCCCCTTCATGTGAGCATCACAGAGACTAACATTTTAAAGTAGGCCTCTAGGAGGTTGTAAGTATGGATGACAAAGCTGTTCATCACTCGTTATCCAAGAGACCTGATGTCCTTGAGGGGTACTTTTAGTGTCCAGTCTCTCCCAGAGAGGGACCCAAGCCATTTTGTGCTTGCTTCCTAGTCTCTTGTGTCTGGAGCTGCCTTCCAGAATGGACTCTCAGTACTTTAATGTGTATAGAAATCACATCTTGGAGCCATTAAAAGGATGCATATGTGGCTTTTTAAAAACTGATAGTGCATTTCTGACTTTTTAATATGCTTCTTGTGATATTACTTAGAGGTACATTTGAGTTTTCAAGTCATTTTCAAGTCAGTCAGCTTCAGTGGGGAATCCTGTCCCATTTCCCCAAGTTCCCTTCTCTGGCATGTGGGTGACATCTGCATCATGACTCTGCGGGTACCTGAGGCAGAGTGGACTACATATAATGTAGCCCATAAAAAGAGGACTTCATTCAAAACCATCTTGAAATAGTGCGACTGACCTTCAAATGCAGTGAAAACAACAGTTGTTGAAAGTATGTTCCTGAAACAGAGAGACAAGGACAGCATCCCCAGTGCTCCCCACACATTGTCCACTCATCTTGCCAGTCCTGCCCTGTTGGTCTGCCTTCAGAAACCTGCAGAAAGAGCCCTATATTTCAGTATCATGAATGTAGGATGATGGCTTTCAATTTTTACTTAGTTATTATTCTGAAAGAACCAGGGGAATTAGGCCTCCAGTAGAAAACAGAATTTTCTGGGGCTTGGGGATTTAGGTCAGCAGCATAAGCACCTGCCTGGCAAGTGTGAGGTTCAGTCCTCAGTACCCCCCAAAAATAATTTTCTAAGCATAGCTGAGGTTTGACAGAGTAGTCAGCTTTGGCCAGGTTCATCAGCTAACATGTTCTGACCTGCATGGTAAAAGATGCCCTTTAATTTTTTTAAAGAACAATAAAATCAAGAGAAACTTGGGGAAAAATACTGAAAGATGTACTAGATAGAAATAAAAACTACCAGTACAGCAACAAAAAGAAACCACCAGGCAAGGCAAACTATTGAACAAGTGGGGTGGGGGGAGCAGTGACCATCACCAGTGAAATAACATGACAAAATTAAGCCAATACATATCAGTTATAACCATCAATCTAAATGGCCTCAATTCATAAATTAAAAGAACTAGATTGGCTGAATGCATGAAGAAATAAGATCCATGTACAAGAAACACACCTAACTGAAAAAGAAATTTAGAGTGAAAGTCAAAGAGTGGATAATGATATTCCATGTGACAAAAACAATATTCCATGCTACAAAGTTAGATTCTCTGTGTGCAGACAGTGTGAACTTCAAACAAAAAATGACCAGAACAAATAAAGAAGGTCACTTCATACTTTTTAGGGGAAAAATTCAAAAGGAATAGATAATAATCATAAATATATATGCACCAAATACAGAAACATCCAACTACATAAGACACATGCGAATAGGCATGAAATATCAAACGTGCAATAACACAATTCTAGAATGAAGGAACTTAATACCCCATTGTCACAAAGAAATAGATCAGCTACACAAATATTAGAAAAGAAAAAACAGAACTCAATCAAAACTGTGAAGAAATGGACTTACTAGATGTTTACAGTGAGCACTACCCAACAACATCAGAATACATATTCTGATGGATTATACAAAATGTAGGACAGCTTTGCAATGTGAGATTATGAAAGGCAAAACTTTTTAAAACAAACAAGGAATCAACAGAAACAATACAAAGGCTAGAAGATGACAAGAGGAGCTGTAACTTGAGAATAAAGAATGTGAAAGAATAAGCAGGGGTACAAACAACGGAACTACAAAGGTTATTCACAGAAATAATTAAGGAAAACTTCCCTACATAGGAAAAGGAAATGATATTCTGATACATGAGGCATACAGAACTCCAGCCACTACAAACAAAACAGAACAACACCCAGGTATATAATAATCAAGATCCCAGAAATTCCATATAAGAACAGAATATTAAAAGCTATTAGAGACAAGAAACAGATCACCTATACAAGAAGGCCCATCAGAATAATGGCAGACTTCTCAACACAAACCATCAAGTCAAGAAGAGCCTGGAGTATAAACTGACAATGGTGGCTCATGCTTGTAATCCCAGCACTTGGGAGGCTGAAGTGGGAGGATTGTTGTGAATTTGAGACCAGTCTGGGCTACAAAGTGAGCTCAAGGCCAGCCTCAACTGCATAGTGTGACCCCTCTCAAAAAAAGACCAAAAAAAAAGAGCCTGGAGTGAAATATTCAAAGCACTGAAAGAAAACCTCCAGCCCAGATTGATATACCCTGCTAAAATGTCTCTAGAAATTAATGGAGAAACAAGATGCTTCCAAGAAAAAGAGGAACTTGGGAAATTTGCAACTACCAATACAACTCTACAGAGAATACTCTAGGACATTCTAGAGGAGAGAAAATTACTAGGATTCCAGGAACAGTGGCAGAGAGGCCTCAATGGATGGAGCAGAAAACAGAATGAAGAGGATAAGCAGACCACTGATGGCAAAAAAGAGCATAACAGAAATGAGGCAGAGGAGATTTTATTCAAAACTGATATGATTGATAGCATCAAGTCTGAGAGTATAGGCAACTACACTGAAGATGACAAAACTCTACAATACACAATCTTAATACACGTATGACTCATGCATGTGTAGATTAGACAAGGTCGCTAGATTCTTGGATCTTGAATATTATATGTCTGGCTGTAGATTTATTTTGTTGATAGCTTTCTGGGTTAATATATGCCTCATTTATCTGGATATCAGATTGTTCCCATGCTTGTAACATTTTCTTCCATTACTTCTGCAAATAGCTTTTAATGTCACTTATATTGACTCCTGTGTTTTCTTTGACACCTATCAGTATTATATTGTTTGCTTTGCATCATCTCGCAACTTTTCATTTGATGGCCTCTTGTTATTTTTAAGAGATTTTTCCATTTGTGAGTGCTGTGATTGTGTCTTCATGGTCTGGAAGTCTGTCTTCAGTTCCTTGAAGCAGTTTTATCAGTCAATGGAATTTTTCAATTCCTGGATGGTACTTCCGAATTTGTTTCATGCATTGTCTAATTTTCCTGCATTGTTCATTCAAGAGTTGCATCATCTGCCCATGCTCCTGTCATTTTTTCATCTATGACTTCTCTGCATATGCTGAGAATTTTCTTTAAAAGTTGCTTATTTCTTATTTACCTGAGAGATTATTTCGGATCTGATTGCCTCTATATCCCCATGACTTTGGTTGTTTATTTCCCTGGATATCTTTTCAGAAATTTCAGATATGTGATGTTCAGTGTCCTCTATTTCCATGTCTACTGTATTTATTCTGGATGTGCTGGTTATTTGAGACTGTATTGTGCTTTTTCATTTTGTCAATTTCACCTCTTTGTTAATATTTTGGTGTTTTGAATACTACTAGTCTCAACTGCCTGTCATGTGTGTCTTAAGACCCTACTTATTGGCTGATGTTCACCCAATTTCTGGATCCTACAGCATACAACAAGGGCTAGTCACTTGAATTCTTCCTGAAGGTCAGTTATATGAGTCCTATATTTTTCTTAGGCTGACTAGCCTAGGCTTATTCATGTAAACCAAATTTCAGTGCATATTCTTACTGTGACTTCATGCAGTTCCAGGCCACCAGACCAACCTGTGTATAGTGTTTACCCTATCCAAAGTGTTATTGTGTTACTGGGTTTCTTATAGTTCAAGTCTAGTTTCTCCAGGTGGAGGAAATCCTTGCTGTCACTCTAACTGGCCCAGCCAGTATTCTTTGTATAGAAGGGCTCACCTGGACTTTCACTGGCTTACCAAAATTCTCTGGTGGGGGAGGGTTTGTTGAGGCCCCTGTGGACCCACTGAGCTGCTTTTTGGGGGGAGACCCACCATGTTCTTGCTGGTCCACCAAGATACTGCAGGTAGTGGAAGCAATTGCTGATGCTCCCATGGGCTTCTGAAATTGCCTGTATGGGGTGGTATCAGTGTCTGAAGCTCTCGGCAGTTGCTAACATCCTCCAGTAGTAGAGAAGGAAAGTCTGACAATCCTGTCAGATGGTGAGGTCATTTGGGTGTGAGAGAATGGCTTCCAAGTCTCCCCTTGGCTGCTGAGATATTCTGGGAGTTGCAGAAGGGTGGCTGACAACCCTGTTAGCAGCTTAGGTCTTCCAGGTTTGGGGAATGTGCATCCAAGGATCCCCTGGCCTACTGAGGTCTTACAGGTATGGGAGAGGGTTGACCGAGGGTCCCCTCAGCTACTAAGGTCTTCCAGGAGAGGAGAAGAGGCGGCAAGGATCCCATTGGCTGCTGAGTTTGTCCAGGTGTAGGGGAGATGGGGCCCAGGCTTGCCTGTCTTTTGAGTTTGGGGGATGTGATGTCAAGGTTTTTTTCTGCTGTTGAGGTTGTTGGATGTGGAGGATGCATGGCTGAGGCTCTCCTCAGCTTCTGAAGTCTTATGGTTGCAGGAGAGATATAGCCAAGGATTCCTTTGTCTAAATTTCTTGTAGAATTCAGCTGTGAATACATTAGAGTCTGGGGTTTTTTGTTGGTAAGATTTTAATTATATTTTCAAGTTCAATAATTGATACTGGGTTATTAAAAAATTTTGTATCTTCAAGGCTCATCTTTGGAAATTCATGCATTTCTAGGAATCTGTTCATTTCCTCTGTGTTTTCCAACCTATTCAAGTAATGAGTTTTGAGGTAGGTACTGATTATCTTCTGAATTTTCACAGGAAATGTAGTAATTTCACTCTGTTCATTTCTCACTTCAAGAATTTGAGTTTTTTGTATCTTTTTCTTGATAATGTTGCCTAGGGGTTTATTAATTTTGTTAATTACTTCAAAGAAGCTATTCTTCAGTTGATTAATTCTTTGTATTGTTTTCTTAGTCTCAATTGCATTAATTTCTGCTCTGATGTTTATAATTTCTTCCATTTTGTGAGCTTTGGTCTTGCTTTTCTATTTCTAAAAGCTTGAGGTGCAGCTTTTGGTTTTCTATTAGTTCTCATTCCTTTTTCCTGATGTGAGAATTCATTAATGTTATCACCCTTTTAGGACCACTTTTGTTACATCACACATGTTGAATTTGTATTTTCATTGGATTTTAGATATTGTTTACTTTATTCCTTAATTTTATCTGTGACCCATTGGTTTTTTAGGAGGGTGTTATTTAATTTCCATGTGTTTATGTGGATTTTGCAGTTTCTTTTGCCATTAATTTCCAATTTCAGGGCACTATGGTTCGATAATATGCATGGGATAATTTCAGTTCATTTGAATTTACTTAAACATCTTTTATAGGATAATATGTAATCTATTTTAGAGACTTCCCTTGTGCAGCTGAGAAGAATATGTATTCTGATATTGTTGGGTAGTGCTCACTGTAAACATCTAGTAAGTCTATTTCTTCACAGTTTTGATTCAGTTCTGTTTATTCTTTGCTAATTTTTCTCTAGCTGATATATTTCTTTGTGACAATGGGGTATTAAGATCCTTCATTCTAGAATTGTGTTATTGCACATTTGAAATTTCATGCCTATTAGCATTTGTCTTATATAGTTGGATGTTGCTGTATTTGGTGCATATATATTTATGATTATTATCTATTCCTTTGAATTTTCCCCCTAAACAGTATGAAGTGACCTTCTTTATTTGTTCTGGTCATTTTTTGTTTGAAGTTCACACTGTCTGCACACAGAGAATCTAACTTTGTAGCATGGAATATTGTTCTTGTCACATGGAATATCATTATCCACTCTTTGACTTTCACTCTAAATTTCTTTTTCAGTTAGGTGTGTTTCTTGTACATGGATCTTATTTCTTCATGCATTCAGCCAATCTAGTTCTTTTAATTTATGAATTGAGGCCATTTAGATTGATGGTTATAACTGATATGTATTGGCTTAATTTTGTCATGTTATTTCACTGGTGATGGTCACTGCTCCCCCCACCCCACTTGTTCAATAGTTTGCCTTGCCTGGTGGTTTCTTTTTGTTGCTGTACTGGTAGTTTTTATTTCTATCTAGTACATCTTTCAGTATTTTTCCCCAAGTTTCTCTTGATTTTATTGTTCTTTAAAAAAAATTAAAGGGCATCTTTTACCATGCAGGTCAGAACATGTTAGCTGATGAACCTGGCCAAAGCTGACTACTCTGTCAAACCTCAGCTATGCTTAGAAAATTATTTTTGGGGGGTACTGAGGACTGAACCTCACACTTGCCAGGCAGGTGCTTATGCTGCTGACCTAAATCCCCAAGCCCCAGAAAATTCTATTTTCAACTGAAGGCCTAATTTCCCTGGTTCTGTCAGAATAATAACTAAGTAAAAATTGAAAGCCATCATCCTACATTCATGATACTGAAATATAGGGCTCTTTCTGCAGGTTTCTGAAGGCAGACCAACAGGGCAGGACTGGCAAGATGAGTGGACAATGTGTGGGGAGCACTGGGGATGCTGTCCTTGTCTCTCTGTTTCAGGAACATACTTTCAACAACAACTGTTGTTTTCACTGCATTTGAAGGTCAGTCGCACTATTTCAAGATGGTTTTGAATGAAGTCCTCTTTTTATGGGCTACATTATATGTAGTCCACTCTGCCTCAGGTACCCGCAGAGTCATGATGCAGATGTCACCCACATGCCAGAGAAGGGAACTTGGGGAAATGGGACAGGATTCCCCACTGAAGCTGACTGACTTGAAAATGACTTGAAAACTCAAATGTACCTCTAAGTAATATCACAAGAAGCATATTAAAAAGTCAGAAATGCACTATCAGTTTTTAAAAAGCCACATATGCATCCTTTTAATGGCTCCAAGATGTGATTTCTATACACATTAAAGTACTGAGAGTCCATTCTGGAAGGCAGCTCCAGACACAAGAGACTAGGAAGCAAGCACAAAATGGCTTGGGTCCCTCTCTGGGAGCGACTGGACACTAAAAGTACCCCTCAAGGACATCAGGTCTCTTGGATAACGAGTGATGAACAGCTTTGTCATCCATACTTACAACCTCCTAGAGGCCTACTTTAAAATGTTAGTCTCTGTGATGCTCACACGAAGGGACAAACAAAGAACTACCAGACACCATCTCACAGGAACACCACCAGGGCCACAGGTGACAGCCTCTTTCAGCAGCATGGGCCACATAGCACAAAGCAAACTATAGTGAATGCTGGCTCTTATTTCTCAAACTAATTTTTTTTTTCAAAAAGTCTAGTGTGAAGAGGGGAAGAAAGGTAACGGCCCTAGTCAAATAGGGCTCGCTTGCCTAGGTTCCTAAAACAACAGCTTGACAACTCTCTGGGCAGACAGCAGTGGCAGCACTGGTGAGCATATATGTGACGCTAACTTTCTGAATTCTGAATATTCCCAACCCTTTGTCACCTAGAGCTATGCCTCTGGCACTTGTCATTCTGTCACCACTGGGATCTCTATTCTTGTTCTTCCACCCTGAAGCTGGGATATTCAGCTGGTGTGGGGAAAAGTTCATACACAAAGTCCTGGCAGGATGCAATTTTGTACTCCAGCAGTCCAACTTTACACAGCAGGTGACCTAAAATGCTGAGGACTGAAACGTGGGCCACATGCATGAGAGGAGTCCCACTGGTGGAGCTGTCCAGGCCATGCCTGAATGTTCCTGGGGTTTTTATACCAGACCCAACTCCTTGATACGAATGGACAGTACCGAGCCGGTGGCCAGCAGAGTTATGTCTGTGCTTTTGGCTTCCCCTTTATGGGTGTCCTGGGCTTCTTTTGCTTCTGTTGCACAGCCAATTCCTGCCTCAAATCTTTAGCTTCATCCTTTAGTCACTGAACACATTCTAGGGGATTCTGCTTCTAATCAAGTTCACTTTCCAGGAATTCATTTCTTTCAATGGCTTTATTCAAGGGCTGCTCAAAGTCTTCCAGAGACATGATCATGGCTTGTTTGGCTCTTTCCAAGTAATTGTTTGCTTTCTTCAGTTCCATGATATATTCTCCAGTTGATCTTTAATTGCTTTCATTTATGTCAGGTCATCTTCCAAAGCTGAAATCTTTCTGTAGCCTTCAAACTGCTGCATTTCAAAGTTTTGCCTGACAGTTTCCAGCTCCATGCAAAGGCTGTTACTGTCTGACAAGAGGTCTTGGTTTCTGGTTTCAGATTGTTGCATCTGTGTCTCTAATTCTGCTTCATATTCTCCACTTCCCTCATGAAATTTTTGGAATTCCTCCCATGTGTTCTCTGCCTTCTGCTTGTAGGTCATTGATAGATCTTTCCAATAGTTTGCTTACTCTTCCTCAGACTTGAAAGTCATTCCTGAGTCCTCCATTGTGAAAATGAGTAAAAACTCTCTTCTCCTGGGGTGTGGTGTCTGGCTTAGGTAGAGAAAACTAGGCAACTGCCTCACCCAAGGCTGTGCAGCCTGGTCTTTCAGTATTCTTTCTAGGATTGGACTAATGGTCATGAATTTCTTCAGCTGTTCTTTGTCGTGGAAGTATCTTACTTCTCCATTGATTTTGAAAGAAATTTTGCTAGGTATATCTATCCTGGTTAAAGGATTTCTCCTTTCAGGGTTTGAAATACTTCATTCTAAGCTTATCTTGACTTGGGGGTGTCTGTTGAGAAGCCTGATGTAATTGTAATGGGGTTTCCTTGATAGTTGAGCTGTTTATTCTATCTAACAGCTTTCAGTATTGTGTTTTATGCTGAATTTCTAGGATCTTAATTATTATATGCATGGGTGTAGATTTATTTAGGGTTAGGGCAAGGTGTTTTATATGCTTGGCATACCTGTATATCAAATTGTTGTTACCTGGAAACTTCTCTTCTACTTCTTCTAAATAGTTTTTATAAGTCTGATTTGTATTGAGACCTGCATTTTCATTGAAACCTATCTATCATGTAATGTTTTTCTTTGTCCTGGAGCTGTCAAACTGTTATTTTATGTTCCCATGTTATTTTTAGGAGTTCTTTCCTTTCATGACCACCTGCTCTGTTCCTATCTTAAAGGTCTGAAAGTCTATCTTTTGTTCATTCAAGTGGTTTTGCCAGCTTCCAATGAAGTTTTTAATTTACTAGATATCTCTGTAAATTTTTTTCATTGATTCTGTTTCTTTTCTACATTTTTCATTCAAGGTTTCCATCATTTACCAATGCTCCTGTACTTTTTATCTGTGTCTTCTACATATGCTATGCAAATTCTTTATTAAGGTTGTCATTTATTTTTACTTGAGAGGTTATTTCTAATCTCATTTCCTCTATATCCTTTATTTCTGTATTTTGCTTTGTATGTTTTCAGAAATTTCAAGTGTGTGACTTCCAATGTCCTCTATTTCAAAGACTATTCTAGATATTTCAAATGGGTTGGCATTTGAGATTGCATTTTGATTTTTGGTCTTATTGTTTTCCCCTCTTGAGTTAATAGTTTTGCCTTTTCTAATCTGCTTGACTTGATGTTGAATCATATATTCCTTAGGGTCATGCTGTGTGGCTGATACTCACCCATTTACTTGGTCCTACAGTGTAAGGAAGAGGCCGGTGGCATGAGTGTCTCATTCATTCTAGTCTGACGAAGCTAGAAGTACCACTGTGAACTAATCTTTAGCTCATGTTGTTACTGTGGCTTCAGGATTTTCTATACTACCATATCCAGCTGTCTGTAGTGCATGCCACAGCCAGAACCTTGGGGATTTGGGTCACTGGGGATTTTGCAGATCCAGTTGGGTTCCCCTAGATAGTGGGAGACTTCAGTAGTGCTCTTTCCAGCCCACCCCTTGCTATTTTCATGGAAGAGGTCTCAACTATGTTTTTTCTGGTTTGTTAAAGGCACTCCACTGAGTATCCTGTTGATGTACTGAAGTCCTCTCCTTAGGGTAAATACATCATCCTCTTTTACCCTGCTGAGTTTCTCTGTGTGGGAGGAAATGTCACCCAGGTTCCTTCCAACCCATCAAGGTACTGCAGGTGCTGGAGTGATTGCTGATAGTCCCATGGGCTGCTGAGGTCAACCAGGTCGGGGGGAAGGGTAGCTGATGGTTCTGTTACCTGCTAAAGTTACTTGAATGTAGGGAAGGGTAGGCAAAGTCTTCTCTTAGGTACTGAGTTTGTCTGGGTGTGGGAGAGGGACAGGTGAGGCTTCTTTCTGTTGCTGAGCTTGACGTGGTGTGGAGTTACATATCAGAGTATTTTATGTCTTCGCCTATGGCTGATTCTTTGCAGGTGCTACCATCATGAGTCTATGGACTTATCCTTCCAAGGGCTTCTGGCCTTACCTGACACTATTTGACATTTCAACTTCCACAACACTGAACAGAATAAAATTCATTTTCCTTGAAAAGAGAGCATTGGGTTCTTCGGTTAAACTCTCCCAAACAACTTAATGAGTTTGATTATGATCCAGGAAGATCATTTCACAGGGCTTTCCTTAGAAAGTATAATTTTTGGGTATGCAGTTAACTGATTTTTAGTGGAAGGGAAATAATAACTATTATCATTCTAGAGCTCCATTTCATATTCTCAGCTTGTTGATTTTCATGTCAACTTACTGTGGTTCGCAAGTTCAGTTTAGGTTATTGGTTAATACTTAGAAAAGTGAGACAGAGCTGCAGAATAAACAAGAGGTATGAACCACCTTTGGTGGTATTTGAGCATTCTGAAGATTCTAAATTTCATATGGTCAACTGATTTCAATGTTTAATATTGAATGAGGCTTTACCCTGTGAGTTCAGTGTTGCACATTATCATCATGTGTTATCATCGGTGATTTCACTTGAAATTCGGTACATGCTATTTGGTTTGTGTTTTCAATTAATACAGCTGACCTAGAGCTTATTCTTTACAGTTCCCAATCTTGTTTTGAGGTTAGCTCAGAATATTATAGTGTTTGGGAGCTAGAACTTAGTGTTCTAAGGGCCAGACAGGGAAACTGAGTATAAAAATATATTCAACTCCATGAGTGAGTACACCTCCACTTAAAAATGCTGTTTCATTTGTCCCTTCCTTTTCTCCACAGTTGCATGTGTGATCTGATTTGCTGTTTCAAAACTGTCTCATTTGTTAGCTTCTGTCTAACTCCAAAAAGGTTGTACTATTACATATCAATTTATAGTTGTAGCCCCAGTCCTCAGTATTATTTCCTGCAGTCAGTTTCACTTATAACAGATAAAGAAAACAGGCCCCTATATTGCCAGGCAATTCCCATACCGCAAGTCCTGTTGGTCTTCATGTCATCCTATTTTTAAATAGGAGCAAGTTGAATCAAAGAAATAAGGTCAATTTTGTCAAATCTTTCTGGGAGGTTTGGTAATGGGTTATTTGGTTTTGTAACACATTCAAATTTATAAATTAGTACCACATTTTTGACAGTAGTATATTTATACAATTTTGTCAGTTTAACAGTTAAATTAACCTCCTAAACATAGTATGTTAAATGCAGCAGACACACAAAGTAAGATACAATGGCAGTGAGGTTAGGCAAGAGAATTTCCCTGGTGTTGACTGTATCATAATCATCTCTTTCTGTGAAGCCTGGAGAATTAACCATGCCTCTCCTCCAGCCACCAAATCCAGATATGAGGTGATTTTCCAAATTGGCAAATAGATGAAATTTTGTTCTTTCAAGAAAAATCAGTACTCACTGTTATCTTTTTACTTAATATTAGGTAAATCATCAATGAGTTCAAAGCCAAATATGTTCTCAGTAAATGGGCCTTGGATAGAACAGAAAAGTTCCTTTGGGGTGCATTTCTCTCTTTATATCCATTCTTACTTTACCCACTTCCTTGCTGCCTCTGGTTAAGCAGTTTTTACCCCCCAAAACAATGCAGTTTCTTCCTTGCAGCCAACTGACCATTGACTGAAACTCTAAAACCAGAAGCCAAAGTAGACCTCTCTTCCTTGAATGTATGACAATCAGGTGTTGTGTTCCAGAGAAGGGAGAATTTCAATGAAAAATGCTGTTAGATGTAAAATTTTGCTTGCAACTAATAAAAAATTATTTTTGTGGAAGTTCAAATTTGAGTAGAATACTCAAGTCATTCCAGCACAATGCAGCCTATGTCTACTGAGAGCAAGTCATTCAGCCAAATGAAGTCAGTACAAAAGGCTTTATGTGATTTTCTATAAATGGATAGTAGCATCAAACTCATGATCATCCTTCTACCACTGATTCCTCTGATGACATGCCCATTTTAATTGATATGTGAGCCTAATGGCTTGTGAATGTTACCTGACATTTATCTTTCAACATGATAAAATTCTTAGTCATACTTGCATGATTAGCATAGTACAAGTATATGTTTCTACCTTTAACTAGAATAATATCTGACCTAGTCAACTATTTTTTAAGTTTTATTTAAAGAAAGACTAAGCAAAACAGAAAATAGGTAGAAATAATACATATGTTGAGAAAACATAAACAGTAAGAAATCACTAGTTGATGTTTACATATTGTCCTTTTACAAATAGTTGTTCAAGGTACAAGTGGAATATGTAAAGTGAGAATTCAAACAGCAAGACAGCAAACAGTTCTGTTCAACTGTCCAACAAAAACTTAGTAACATAATTGTCAATCATATATACTGAAACATACATGAATTTATACATATCTTCATTTATGTTTAGATTAAACAAACTAAAAGCAGGTTAAAATCATTCTGAGCAAGGAAAAGTAATATTGTTGGATTTCACATCATGACACTCTGTGATCAGCCCTGGGTACTGTAGTGCCTTTTTTAAAAATTTAATTTAATGAAAGACTAAACAAAACAGAAAGGGGGTAGAAATAATACATAATTTCAAAGAAAAAATTAACAGTAAGAAAAAACTAGTTGATGATTACAGATTGTCTTCTTACAAAGATTGATTCAAGATACTAGAGTAGAGTATATAAAGTGGGGATTCAAAAAGTGAGATTGGACACAGTTCTATTCAACTGTCCAACAAAAACTTAGAAATATGGTTATCAATCCTATACACTTAAACATAAATGCAGTTATCTATATGTTCAATTATGTTGAGATTGAATAAACCCAAGCAGGCTTATATCACTCTGAACAGAGAATAGTACTATTGCTGTGTTTCATTGTATGACACTCCAGGATGAGCACTGGGTATATTAGTGTGTCTTTTTCTTCAAAGTATCTGTTCATTTCATCATGTGTCAAAAGATCAGTTCTCATAAATTGTTTATAGATTCCACACATGCATGGGTCTTAACGTGTATTTCTATCCTTTATATATTAGAGGGAGAAACAAAACAAAGCATGGCAAAAGAAAACATATTCCTATAAACACATGAAACAAAATAAACCTATAAGACCATTATACAAAGAGTTCTTCCATGGTTCCTGTGTTGACTCTTGTTATCTCCAATATAATTTGCTATATCATCAGACATAGTGTAATTGAATATATCAGTACATAACAGTATTAGTAAAAACACAACATTGTATATAGTATAGAACTTCAAAAAATGGCAGTTATCAAACCAGAATGTGTATTGTAGAGTCTTCTCACCTTCAGTGTAATTGCTTATACTCTCAGACTTGATACTATCAATCATATCAGTGTTGAATAAAATCTCTGCCTCATTTCTGTTGTGCTCTTGTTGGCCATCAGTTGTATGCTTATCTTTTTCATTCTGTTTTCTGCTCCATTCATTGAGGCCTCTCTGCCACTGTTCCTGGAATACTAGTATTTTCTCTCTCTAGAATGCCTTGGAGTATTGAGTTGGATTGGTGGTTGTGAATTTCCCAAGCTCCTCTTAGTCTTGGAAGCATCTTGTTCCTCCATTAATTTGTAGTGACAGTTTAGCAGGGTATATCAATTTGGGCTGCAGGTTATTTTCTTTCAGGGTTTGGAATATATTGCTCCAGGCTCTTCTTGACTTCATGGTTTGTATTGAGAAGTCTATGGTTATTCGGATGGGCCTTCCTCTACAGGTTATCTGTTTCTTGTCTCTAATAGCTTTTAATATTCTATTCTTATATTGAATTTCTGGGATCTTGATTACTATACATCTGGGTGTATTTCTGCTTTGGTTCAGGTGGTTGGAGTTCTGTATGCCTCATATATCAGAATATTATTTCCTTTTCCTATGTTTGGGAAGTTTTCCTTAATTATTTGTGTGAATAACCTTTGTTGTTCCTTTGTTTGTACCACTGCTTCTTCATTCACATTCTTTATTCTCAAGTTATACATCCTCTTTTCATCTTCCAGCCTTTGCCTTGTTACTGCTTGTTTCCTTGTTATTCTTAAAAAGTTTTGCCTTTCATAATCCCACATTGCAAACTGTCCTCCATTTTGGATAATCTATCCTTAGTTTCGTTCAAGGTGATTTGCCATCTTTCAATAGAGCTTTTAATTTCCTGGTAATCTCTTTGAATGTGCTTCATGTATTCTATGCTTTCTTTATATTCTTCATCAAGTGGTTCTCTCCTTTGTTTGAGTTCCTCCCTTCTTCCATCTGTGTCTGCTTGAGGGGTGCTTAGCATCTCCTTTATTAATCTTCTTATTATCTTGCTTTACTTGGCTAAATATTTCACTTTTGAACTCGTCTATGAGGTCCTGAAGATATCTCTTATGGCCATTGGCACCGTGTCTGATATTGCATGTTTGCTGTTCTCTTTCTCCTGTGTATTTACCTGTCCTGGGTCAATGTTCTCAGGGTTTAGACCTGGGGACACTTTGTTGTTGCTTCCTCTTCCCGTCTTTTTTGCTTCTTCCAGGAGGCCCCAGTTTCTTTCTTTGTTGGTTACAATTCTGAAGTGTGCTGGCTAGATGACCCTTCCCACTTGAATGTGCTAGTGAGTTGCAGACAGGGAGAGTGTATGCTTGTCCCTCTTCTCTGGATCAGTCAAGCACTGTGGGCTGCCATGTATTACTTTGTGTCACCTCCCTTCTGGGTGGCAGTGACTGGAGCACGGAGGTGGTTGCAGTGGGAATTGGCGGCAGACTTTGCCCTGCCTCCCCTCCGAGTCTGGAGCCACAGCAGGGCCATCGGTGGAGGCAGTTGGTGGGTGCCCAGTCTTTCATGGTCCCATGGTGACAGGTCTCACTGGTGGCCCAGAGACGCCACAGGCATTGACCAGAGTGCAGCGGCATGGGGATCTATCAAGTTGCTGTGACAGGCACTGCCTCTCCTCTGGGTCAGTCAAGCTGTGGTGGCCTGCACTGTCAGTCAAACTTCTGAGATTTCACTGGGTTAGTGTGGTTTGTGTGTGCCACCACTGTAAGGACTTGATTTTGGATAACCTATTGGGTCTCAGCCAGGTCATGTGATACAGGCCTAACTCACTCTCACAATCCCGTTCTGGAAGCAAGCAATTGACTGAAGTCACTGCCTCCCTTTGTACTTGCCAGTCCTGCCCAGTCCCACAATGCCATCTGCCAGAGCCTGCCTATTTATGGAATGGCTCCACTCCCATCACTCATCACAGGTCAGTGTAGGCACATTGCCAACTCAGCTCTCCCTTTCGCTCACCAGCTCCCAAATTCAATGTCAGGGCAGTAGGATCATTGACAGTTTGGCAAGTCCCAGCGGGACCTCATCAAGCCATGGTGAGACCTCTGCAAGCTGCGCTGGGATCACAATGGGACCTCAAATGGTCGGAAAGTCACCTTGATTTCTTCGTGGGATGAGAAAATTAATCTCCCTCTGTTTGGGGCTCCCCACTCTGTATTATATTGAATTCTAAGTTGACTATCTCAGCCTCTATAGCCAGTTGTTATCTATCTGCCATCTTGGTCCTCCCCCCCCCCAGTCAACTTTTTATGGCAAACACTTAGAGCACAAGTTTTAAAGTCAATGTTGAATTCACTACGGGAAGGAATTAAATGAAGACAAAGAATGATTTGGATGTTCTAACACACTGTGTCTGTCTGCATATGTTCAACACAACTTTGGGCACAAAGACTGTTTATGTTAGAAGATGTTATTTGTGTGAAATTGAACGACACAAAAATCTATCTGCTTTCATTTCCATCGGCAGAGCAGTACCATTTGGAAATGGTTACAACATGGTACTGGCTATGGTTTAGTCCCAAACAGCAACTAGATTGTTTCTGTTGGTTGTAGATCACACACGTGCTGTTCAAGTCCTGAGATGAAAAGGGAAGATGGAGGGCCAAAGTAAATCTAATTATTACAGGATATCTGTTTTTTGGAGAAAGATGAAAATATATGAGTTTCTGTAGAGATGTCGCACGGACGCAATTTTGTCCTGGGCACATGCAGTTGACAGTGTCTTGGTAGAAAGTGCAGGCCTTGAAACTTTTTATCAAGATAAAAGCATAAGATCCCATAAAGAAAAGAAGCAAACAATTTATTGATTCTAAGCATATGCAATATGAGTTTCTTTGTTCTTTATGTCAATTAAAGCTGCTTGCTAAACTTGGCTGAGCATCAGCCATTTTGCTGATCCTTGATGTGTATATCCCTATATTTTCTCTTTGCTTGCAGTATCCCCACAAGCTTCTACAGGGATTTTGTTGTCAAAAAGTAGCAGGAAGCTTTTTGGTTTATGTGAAATACATAAATTGCCTTTAGCTATGAGGTGACACTCTGGTCTTCCCTTATTTGGATATATGGTATGAACCTCTCTGACTGAGATCATAGAGAAAGGAAGCATACCTATGCCTGCTGGGTACCTGGCCTAGGTCCCTGATCTCCCAACTCTTTGATTCATTAATTCATTGTGCTTTCTGCGTCTCTTTTGCATTAATTGCTGTTCCAATATTTATACTTTCCTGTCTTGTGTGGGCTTTGGTCTTCAGTTGCTCTCCATTTATCTAGAAGCTTGCTGTGTAGCATTAAATTGTTTATTATTGCTCATTTTGTTTTCCACATAAGATTTTACTACTATAAGTTTCCCTCTTAGGATTGCTTTCATTGCATCCCACAGGTTGTATGTTGTATGTTGTATCCGAACTTTCATTTGATGGTTGATACTGTTTAATTTCTTGTTTAATTTCATGTGTGACCATGGTTGTTCAGGAAGGTGTTCACTTATTTACATGTGATTATGGAATTTTTAGTTTTTGCCATTAATTACCAATTTCATTCACCATGGTCATATAATATGCAGGGGATAATATTTATTCACTTGCATTTACTTAACTATGTTCTTTTTGCTAATTAAACATGTTCCATGGGGGAGTATATGATCTATTTTAGAATATGATCTGTGTGAAGCACAGAAGAATGTACATATATACTTAGGAAACTATATAAATATCTCCTAAGTCCATTTGTTCATGTATTTGAGTCAGTACTCTTATTTCCTTGCTGAATTTAGGTCTGATGCATCTATCTCTTTTTCACATTGGGATATTAGTGTCCCCTATTACCATTGTGTTGCTGCTTATTTGATTTTCCATAATTATTAATATTTGCCTTGTATAGTTGGGTGCTCCCAAGTTTGGCACATATACATTCTTGATCATTGTCTCTTCATCTTGAATTTTTAACCCAGTAAGTATGGAGTGACTGACTTTATCTCTTCTGATCATTTTTGGTTTGATATTCACATCATCTGAAAATAAGATTACTAGCACTGCACTTTTCTGGGTTCTTGTTAAAATAATAAGAAGAGGAAAATATAATTCAAAGCTGCAAGATGATGCAAAAAATTAAGATTAATACGTGTAAATGAAGAAGAAGGTGACAACACAAATGATATCAATAGACCACTTACACAAGTGATAGCTGAAAATTTCTTAAATGTGAGAAAGGAAACTGATATACAGTTAAGTGAAGTATATAGAACTCCAGTTAACCAAAACCAAAGTAAAACTACACCCATACCTATAATAATCAATATCCCAGAAATTCAACAAAAGAACAAAGTAAAATTTGTTAGAGAAAAGAGACAGATTAGCTGTGAAAGGAAGTCCATCAGAGTCACAGCAGCCTTGTCAACACAAACAATGAAGTGAAGAAGAGCATGGAGTGAAGTGTTTCATATACTAAAAGAAAATGACTTCCAAACAAAATTGATGTAGTGTATAAAATTGTCTTTCAAAATTGATGGAGAAATAAGATACATCCATAACAAAGAACAGCTCAAGAACTTCAGGACCACCAAACCAACCATGCAAACAATACTGAAACTTATTCTAGATAGACATAAAAGCAACTATGATTCCAAGAACACCAGCAGAAAAAAAACTGCCAAGAAAGGCAAACAATTAACCTGAGGGGAAAGGTAAAGAACCAACTGCAGAAAGATAGTGTACCAAAAACCACCAAATATGTATGAGTTAAAACCATTAATGTAAATAGCCTCAGTTCACCAATTAAAAGAAATGGACTGGCAGAATGGATCAAGAAACAACAACCAAACATATATGCTGTATACAAAAAAAGCCATCTAATGCAAAAGTAAATCCATGGATTGAAAGTCAGAGGATGGAAAACAATGCTTCACACAACAGGAAATCCCCAAAAGGCACAGATAGCAATTTGTTTCCAGACAATGTGAACTTTAACAACAATCAAAGCAGATAAAGAAAGTCAAGACATGCTGGTTAGGGAAAAACTTCAAGAGGAAGAGATGACAATCTTAAATATGTATGCAACAAATCCACAAGTACTCAATTATGTAAAACAAACATTAGTAGAGATGGAAAATGAAGGAAGAAATAATACAACTATTACAGGAGACTTCAACACTCATGACAGAGACTGATCAACTAGTAGAAAATCAGCAAAGACATAACTGAACTGAATCAAACTCATGAACAAATAGACTTAGTAGATGCGTACAAGGTGTTCCACTCAACAACATCAGAATATACATTATTCTTGCCTTCACATGAAACTTTCTCTAACATAGACCAAATGCTAGCCCACCAAACTTGCTTAAGTAAATGCAAAAGAATTAAATTTATCCCATACATCTTATTTGATCCCAGTGCCATGAAATTGTACAATAATGACAAAAGAAACTGCAAAATCTCCATGAACACATGGATATTTAATACTACACTCCAGAGCAATCAAGGAGTAACTGAAGAAACTAAAGAATATGTACTAGAAAACAAAAACACTATAAAACATACTGGAATCTATGGGATGAAATGAAAGCAGTCCTCAGAGGGAAATTTATTGCAGTGATTTCCCACAACAGGAAAACAGAACACAAACAATAAAAAAACATCTAAAATATGTACAAAAAGAAAAGCAAGTCAAGCCAAAAGCCAAATGAAGGCAGGAAATTACAAAAATCAGACAAGAAATTGATGCAACTGACACTAAGAAAACAATACAAAGAATTAACAAATCAAAGAGTGGGCTCTTTCAAAGATTACATAAAATTGATAAGCTCTTAGCCAACTTTGTTTAAAAAGGAAAGAAAGACCCAAACTCATAAAAAAGGAATGAAAAGGGCAAATTCACTACATACTCCGTGGAAATGTAGAAGATCATCAATACCTATTTTGAGAACACTTACTCTCATAGATTTGATAACAAAAAGAAATCTACATATTTCCATCCCTACGTCTTCAAGGTTCCTACCCAATTTGTCTTCCAATAGATTTAGTGTTTCTGTTTTAATATTCAGATCTTTGACCCATTTAGATTTTAATTTAGTACATGGTGATAGACATGGGTCTAGCTTTAGTTTTCGGCAAATGGAGAGCCAGTTTTTCCAGCACCATTTATTAAAGAGACTGTCGTTCTTCCAGTGAACCTGCTTGGCTCCTTTATCAAAGATAAGGTGGTTACCTGGCCACAGGTCTGCAGAGGAGGAGCTGGGCAGATCTGGGGTGCCCTCACTGGCCTCTCTGCGTGTCTGGAGGACTCTGGATTTCTGCGCCCAGACTGCTGGAGTTCCCTCAGGCTTCCAGGTGCAGTGAAGGAGAGAGGTGGGTTTAAGGCTTCCACATCAGCCTCCCCATTCCCGGCTTCATTTGGAGACCTGCTGAGCTCCCGATAGGTGGGCTGGCCCACACTACCAGCCTAGCCCAGCCTGTTTAGCTGCCGCGCCTGGCCACAGGTCTGCAGAGGAGGAGCTGGGCAGATCTGGGGTGCCCTCACTGGCCTCTCTGCGTGTCTGGAGGACTGTGGATATCTCTGCAACCAGGGAGGGTCCACAGGTTCCTGAAGCACTGCGGCCTGTGGTGAGTACCCTAACCCGGCTGCGATTGAAGAACTGTGGAGCTTCCAAGGGGCAGGTGGGCGCACAGTGTCCCTGAGGCCCAGCTTGTCTGGAACTGCGGAGTTCTGAGCAGGCAGAGGAGGGCCACTGGTTCTGTAGGCCTAATGGCTTGGAGTAGCGCGGCGCCAGAGTCCCAGTAGCTCCAAACATAGAAGGGGATTTTCAACAGATCCTGAGGAAGCCTTCAAGTAACACTTGAAACACAGAAATATAGGAAAATGACAAAACGAAAGACCAAATTACAACCTCAAACCTCCAGCCCATCTCAAGAAACCCTAGGAGCGATGTATATAGAAGAAAATATATCCCATCCACCTCATATATCGGACACAATAGCCACTGAAATTGACAAGCAACTCCAGGAAGCTTTAAAGAAATTCAAACTCGAAATAATCTCCCAGATAAAAGAAGAAATGATAAAAGAAATGAAAGAGATTCTAAATATATCTAAAGAAAACACAGATAAAAAATTGGAGGAACTAAACAAAAAGATAGAATCCCTAGACGAGCAATATAAGAAACAAACAGAATACATAATGCAGATGCACAGAGATATACAGGAAATAAAAAACTCCACTGAAAGTTGTAAAAACCGCCTTAATGAAAGTGAAGATAGAATTTCAGACCTTGAAGACAGGATTGCAGCTAGTGAACAGGAAAGGAAAGATCTTTTGAAAATAACAAGGAACCAGGAAACAACAATTCAACAACTGCAAGACGATGCAAAGAAGAATAACATAAGAATGATAGGGATTAATGAAAGAGAGGGAGACAACATGAAGGATGTCAGGAGGATATTTAGAGAAGTAATAGCTGAAAATTTCCCAAGGATGAGATCAGAAACTGACATCAGGATCAGTGAAGCATATAGAACTCCAAACAGTCATAACCAAAATAAAACTACACCCAGACATATAATAGTCACCATCCCAGAAATCCAACACAAAAATAGATTATTAAAAGCTGTCAGAGAGAAAAGACAAATCACTTATAAAGGAAAACCTATCAGAATCACAGCAGACTTCTCAGCACAAACGATAAAGTCAAGAAGAGCATGGAGTGAAGTATTCCAGATCCTAAAGCAAAATGATTTCCAACCAAGACTGATATATCCTGCAAAACTATCATTCAAAATAGATGGTGCAATACGATACTTCCATGACAAAGAACAGCTGAAGAACTTCATGAACACCAAACCAACCCTGCAAAAAATATTGAAAGACAGTTTAGATACACAAAGGAAAAAACCACTAAGCAAAGCAAATAATTAAACAGAACCGAAAGATAAAGATGCAACAACAGAGAGATAACATTCCTACAATTAACCAGCATTTAACAGTAATAACCATTAATGTAAATGGTCTCAATGCACCAATCAAAAGAAACAGACTAGCAGAATGGATCAAGAAACAAAATCCAACCATATGCTGTTTACAGGAAACCCATCTAACCCAGAAAGATACTCACAGACTGAAAGTCAAAGGATGGAAAACAATTCTTCATGCAGCAGGAATCCAAAAAAAGGCAGGAGTAGCCATTCTGTTTGCAGACAACGTGAACTTTAAACCAACAATGACCATAAAGGACAAAGAAGGTCACTACATACTCGTAAGGGGAAAACTCCAAGAGGAAGAGATAACTATCTTAAATATATACACACCAAACTCCAGAGCACCCAGTTATATAAAACAATTATTAACAGAAATGAAAACTCAAATTATCAGTAACACAATTGTAACAGGAGACCTTAATACACCACTGACACCAAGGGACAGATCAACCAGACAGAAAATGAGCAAAGAAATAACAGAACTGAATCACACCTGTGAACAAATGGGTTTGATAGACATATACAGAATGTTCCACCCAACAACATCAGAATACACATTCTTCTCAGCAGTACATGGATCATTTTCTAAAATAGACCATATATTAGCTCACAGAACATATTTAAGCAAATGCAAAAGAGTTGAAATCATCCCTTGCATATTATCGGATCATAGCGCTCTGAAATTAGAAATTAATGACAAAGGATACTGCAAAAATTCCGCAAACACATGGAAACTAAATAACACACTCTTGAGTAATCAGTGGGTCACAGAAGAAATTAAAGAAGAAATTAAACAATACCTAAAAGAAAATGAAAATGCAGATACAACTTACCGGAATCTGTGGGATGCAATGAAAGCCGTTCTGAGAGGAAAATTTATTGCACTGAGTTCCCACATCACGAAAACAGAACGAATACAAGTAAATAACTTGATGCTACACCTCAAACAGCTAGAAAAAGAAGAGCAAGTCAAGCCCAAAGCCAAAAGAAGAGAGGAAATTATAAGAATCAGAGCAGAAATCAATGCAATAGAGACTAAGAAAACAATCCAAAGAATCAACGAATCAAAGAGTTGGTTCTTTGAAAGAATAAATAAAATCGATAAGCCCCTAGCCAACCTTATTTAAAAAAGGAAAGAAAAAGCTCAAATTCATGCAATAAGAAATGAAAAAGGAGAAATCACTACAGACCCAATAGAAATACAGAGGATCATCAACACCTATTTCGAAAACCTCTACTCTCAAAAGTTTGATAACACAGAAGAAATAGACAGATTCTTAGAAGCATATGAAGTACCAAAGCTAGATCAAGAGGATATAAAACTGTTGAATAACCCAATCTCTGCTAATGAAATTGAGAATGTAATTGGGTCCTTGCCCACCAAGAAGAGCCCAGGCCCAGATGGATTCACTGCAGAATTCTACAAGAAATATAAAGAAGACCTAATGCCGACACTCCTCAAACTATTCAATGAAATTGAAAGGGAAGCAATCCTTCCTAAGTCATTCCTGGAAGCAAATATTACTCTAGTACCAAAACCTGAGAAAGACCCAACTATAAAAGAGAACTGTAGACCGATCTCCCTAATGAACACAGATGCAAAAATCCTCAGTAAAATATTGGCAAATAGGATCCAGCAAATCATCAAGAAGATTATACACCATGACCAGGTGGGATTCATCCCAGGAATGCAAGGATGGTTCAACATACGCAAATCAATAAATGTAATCCACCATATCAATAAAGCCAAAAATAAGAATCACATGATCATCTCTATAGATGCAGAAAAAGCCTTCGATAAGGTCCAACACTTATTCATGATAAGAACTTTACAGAAAATTGGAATAAATGGTCTTTACCTCAATATAATAAAGGCCATTTATGACAAACCAACAGCCAGCATCATACTAAATGGCCAAAAATTGAAAGCCTTTACTTTAAAATCGGGTACAAGACAAGGATGTCCTTTATCACCACTCCTATTTAATATAGTACTGGAAGTACTAGCCAGAGCAATTAGGCAAGAAAGAGAAATAAAAGGGGTAAAGATAGGAAAAGAAGAAGTTAAATTATCATTGTTTGCAGATGACATGATACTCTACATAGAAGACCCCCTAAACTCCATGGAAAGACTCTTAGATACAATAAATAAATTCAGTAATGTGGCTGGATACAAAATCAATACTCAGAAATCAATAGCATTCCTATACACGAACAACAAAATTACAGAGAGGGAAATAAGAGAAACTGGACTATTCACATTAGCAAGCAAAAAAATGAAATATTTAGGAATTACTCTTACGAAAGAAGTGAAAGACTTATACAGTGAAAATTATAATACACTGAAAAAGGAAATTGAAGATGATCTCAGAAAATGGAAAGACATCCCTTGCTCATGGATAGGAAGAACAAACATTGTGAAAATGGCCATTCTCCCAAAACTGTTATACAGATTCAATGCAATCCCAATAGAAATACCATCAACATACCTTATAGATCTAGAGAAATCACTCCTAAATTTCATCTGGAACCAGAAGAGACCTAGAATCGCAAAGGCAATTCTAAGCAGCAAAGACAAAGCAGGAGGCATCACAATCCCTGACTTGAAGTTATACTACAAAGCAACAGTAGTAAAATCAACATGGTATTGGAATCAAAACAGAGCTGAAGATCAGTGGAATAGATTAGAAGATACAACCACAACTACGAACACACTCAACCACCTTATTTTTGATAAAGGAGCCAAGCAGGTTCACTGGAAGAACGACAGTCTCTTTAATAAATGGTGCTGGAAAAACTGGCTCTCCATTTGCCGAAAACTAAAGCTAGACCCATGTCTATCACCATGTACTAAATTAAAATCTAAATGGGTCAAAGATCTGAATATTAAAACAGAAACACTAAATCTATTGGAAGACAAAATAGGTAGAAACCTTGGAGACATAGGAGTAGGTAAAGAATTCATGAACAGGACTCAAACCGCACGGGAAATACTTCCCAGAATCAATAACTGGGACCACTTCTTATTAAAAAGTTTCTGCATGTCAAAAGAAATCTCCAGCATAGTGAAAAGAAAACCCACAAACTGGGAAAAGATTTTAGTGAACTCTCTCTCAGACAAGGGCCTCTTGTCTAAAACATATAAAGAATTAAAGAAACTCAGACCTCCGAAATTCAAAGATCCAATCCAAAAATGGGCATCTGAGATGAATATGCAATTCTCAGATGAAGAAATGCAAATGGCAAATAAATACATGAAAAAATGCTCATCATCATTGGTCATTAGAGAAATGCAAATTAAAACCACACTGAGATACCATCTCACCCCTGAAAGAATGGCCAGGATCAAGAAAACCGACAACAAATGCTGGAGAGGCTGTGGGGAAAAAGGAACTCTCCTGCACTGCTGGTGGGAGTGTAGACTGGTACAGCCTTTGTGGAGATCTGTCTGGAGATTTCTCAAAAAGTTGGGACTGGAAATCCCATTTATTCCAGCTATTCCACTTCTAGGCATATTCCCAGAAGAACTGAAAGCATCATACCACAGTGATATATGTGCACCTATGTTTATAGCAGCACAATTTGTAATCGCCAGATCTTGGAAACAACCCAAGTGCCCATCAACTGAGGAATGGATAAAAAAGTTGTGGTATTTCTATACAATGGAGTATTATTCAGCTATAAAGAAGGATCACATTGAGATATTTATCAATAAATGGGCACAGCTTGAGACCATACTCATAAGTGAAATAAATCAATCTCGCATGTGTGAATACCGAATAGTTTCCCTAATGTAAGTAATGATTCAAATATATAAAAATATGTGGTAATCATGATTCCCCATTAGGTGGCCTTGAAGCCTTATAAAGTTTTCACTCATTAATTAGAAAGGCTTTATTCTGGGCTTCTTGATATGAAAATATTTGAAGCTAGAGTATATGAAGTTTTACCCAAATATTTCAAGGAAAAAGACACTATGGTAACTACTATTAAGTCAGGTTATAAGGTGGTGAAGTACTAGGTTATTGAAACAGTCATGCTGTGACCTCTATTGTTATATTGTTATGTCCTGTTTTATCTCAATCTCCCCCTTATTGTTTCAAAAAAAATTATTTAGTCATTTCTTATGTTTGTCTTAATTAAAGAAAAAATTCACAAAAATTAGGATATATAAATAGTAACTCTTTTCGATTTCCTATTAACTTGTTTTGAAGTCCTGTAGTACTCCCACAATCTTGTTTTGACTGATTAGACTCTGTTCCATTCTATATGATAGTATCAAGTTTGAAGACATAGGCAACTACTTTGAAGACAATAAGATTCACTAAGATACCCATTCTGGTTTGACTATTGTCTTCTTTGGAAGTCCTGTAATGTTTACAATGCCTAAGTTTTATTGGTCTTGTTCTCTACTGTTTTGTCCAACTTTATAATATCTAATAAGATAGACAATTCTTTTTGAGGAAACAAGGGACAACGTTGATAACCATTGTTGATAAACTTGTACTCTGTTCTACACCATGTGCTACGTCTATCCTTGGTATTGACTGACAGCTTTGTTTTGCCATATTTGACTGTATTCTTCCCCCCCCCAAAGAAAGTAATAAGCACTAAGGAGTAATAAAATCCAAGATGTGTAAATTTTGTTGTAAAAAAGAGAGGGAAAAAAAAAAGAAAAGGAGCTCTAACGGATATAACAGCAAGTGTGTTTGGGGGTGTTAAATAGCTGACTTTATCAATGTTTTTGGAACATTGAACACAGCTGTTTGCAGTCTCCCTGTTTGAATGTCCACCTTGTGTTCTTTGATACAGTGATTTGAGGAACTATTTTCAAGAAAATAGTGTGTAATCTACTAGCAGGTAATTTCTTACTGTTATGGTTTTTTGTTTTGTTTTGTTTTGTTTTGTTTTGTAGTTCTGTATTGCGTGTACCCTTACGCCGCTTTGGTTTGTTTTGTGTTTTTCTCTTTTTCCTCTTAAATAAAAAAAAAAAAGATAAGGTGGTTGAGTGTATTTGTAGTTGTGGTTGTATCTTCTAATCTATTCCATTGATCTTTGGCTCTGTTTTGATTCCAATACCATGTTGATTTTACTACTGTTGCTTTGTAGTATAACTTCAAGTCGGGGATTGTGATGTCTCATGCTTTGCCTTTGCTGCTCATAAATGTCTTTGCTATTCTAGGTCTCTTTTAGCTCCAGATGAATTTTAGGATTGATTTCTCTAGATATATGAGGTATGTTGTTGGTATTTTTATTGGGATTGTATTGAATCTGTATAGGAGTTTTGGGAGAATGGCCATTTCCACAATATTTATTCTTTGTATCCATGAGCAAGGGATGTCTTTCCATTTTATGAGATCCTCTTCAATTTCTTTTTTCAGTGTAATATAATTTTCCCTGTGTAGGTCTTTCACTTCTTTCGTGAGACTAATTCCTAAATATTTGATATTTTTGGTTGCTAGTGTGAAGGGTGTGGCTTCTCTTATTTTCTCTGTGAGTTTCTTGTTAGTGTAGAAGAATGCTATTGAATTTTGAGTGTTGATTTTGTACCCAGTTACATTACTGAATTTATTTATTATATCTAAGAGTCTTTCAATGGAGTTTAGGAGATTTTCTATGTAGAGTATCATGTCATGTGCAAACAATGAAAATTTAACTTCTTCTTTTCCTATCTGTACCCCTTTAATTTCTCTCTCCTGTCTAATTGCCCTGACTAGTATTTCCAGTGCTATATTAAATATGAGTGGTGATAAAGGACATCCTTGTCTTGTGCCTGATTTTAAAATAAAGGGCTTCAATTTTGGGCCACTTAGTATGATATTGCCTGTTGGTTTGTAGTAGATTGCCTTTATTAAATTGAGGTAAAGAGCATATATTCCAATTTTATGTAAAGTTCTTACCATGAATGAATGTTGGACCTTATTAAAAGCTTTTTCTGCATCTATAGAAATGATCATGTGCTTCATTACTTTTGGCTTTATTGATATGGTGCAATACATTTATTGGTTTACGTATGTTGAAACATCCCTGCATGTCTGGGGTGAATCCCAATTGGTCATGGTGTATAATCTCCTTGATGATTTGCTGCATCCTATTTGTTAATATTTTATTGAGGATTTTTGCATCTGTGTTCATTAGGGAGATTGGTCTATAGTTCTCTTTTTCAGATGGGTCTTTCTCAGGTTTTGGTACTAGAGTAATATTTGCTTCCAGGAAAGACTTAGGAAGGATTGCTTCCCTTTCAATTTCATTGAAGAGTTTGAGAAATGTTGGCATTAGAACTTCTTCATATAGAATTCTGTAGTGAATCCATCTGGGTCTGGGCTCTTCTTTGTAAGTAAGGACTTAATTACATTTTCAATTTCATTAATAGAAATTGGGTTATTCAATAGTTTTACATCCTCTTGATCTTGCTTTGGTACTTCATATATTTCTAGGAATCTGTCTGTGTTATCAAAACTTTGAAAGTAGAGATTTTCGAAATAGGTGTTTATGATCGTCTGTATTTCTATAGAGTCTGTAGTGATTTCAAATTTTTCATTTCTTATTGCATGAATTTGAGCTTTTTCTTCCCATTTTTAAATAAGGTTGGCTAGGGGCTTATCAATTTTATTTATTCTTTCCAAGTACCAACTCTTTGATTCATTTATTCTTTGGATTGTTTTCTTAGTCTCTATTGTGTTGATTTCTGCTCTGATTTTTATTATTTCTTCTCTTCTTTTGGCTTTGGGCTCGACTTGCTCACTTTTTCTAGCTGTTTGAGGTGTAGAATGAGGTTATTTATTTGTATTCCTTCTCTTTTCCTGATGTGGAATCTCAGTGCAATAAATTTTCCTCTGAGGACGTCTTTCATTACATCCCACAGATTCTGGTAAGTTGTGTTTGGATTTTCATTTGCTTGTAGGTATTGTTTAATTTCTTCTTTAATTCCCATGTGACTCACTGCTTATTCAAGAGTGTGTTATTCAATTTCCATGTTTTTGTGGGATTGTTGCTTATCTTGTATCATTAATTTCTAATTTCAAAGCGGTATGATCCGATAACATGCAAGGGGTAATTTCAACTCTTTTGCATTTACTTTAATATGTTCGGTGATCTAATATATGGCCTATTTTAGAGAATGACCCATGCACTGCTGAGAAGAATGTGTATTCTGATGTTCTTGGATGGAACACTCTGTATATGTATATCAAGTCCATTTATTCATAGGTGTGATTCAGTTCTGTTATTTGTTTGTTGATTTTCTGTCTGGTTGATCTGAGCCTTGGTGCCCATGGTGTGTTAAGGTCTCTTGTTACAACTGTTTTATTGATAATTTGATTTTTCAGTTCTGTTAATACTTGTTTTATGTAACTGCGTGCTCTGGAATTTGGTGCATATATATTTAAGATAGTTATGTCTTCCTCTTCAAATTTTCCCCAAACAAGTATGTAGTAACTTTCTTTGTCTCTTCTTATCACTGTTGGTTTAAAGTTCACATTGTCTGCAAACAAAATGGCTATTCCTTATTTGGGGGGGGGGGGTTCCTGTTGCGTGAAGTACTGTTTTCCATCCTTTGATTTTTAGTCTGTGAGTATCCTTTTGAGTTAGATGGGTTTCTTGTAGACAGCATATAGATGGATTTTGTTTCTTGATCCATTCTGCTAGTCTGTTTCTTTTGATTGGTGCATTGAGACCATTTACATTAATGGTTATAACTGTTATATGCTGGTTCATTGTTGACATATTACCTCTCTGCTGTTGCATCTTTATCTTTCTGTTCTGTTTAATTATGTCCTTTGCTTGGTGGTTTTTTCCTTTGTGTATCTAAACTGTCTCTCAATATTTTTTGTAGGGTTGGCTTGGTGATCATGAAGTTCTTCAACTGTTCTTTGTCATGGAAGTATCTTATTTCTCCATCAATTTTGAAGGACAGTTTTGCAGGGTACAGTCTAGGTTGGAAATCATTTTACTTTAGGATCTGGAATACTTCACTCCATGCTCTTCTTGACTTTATTGTTTGTGCTGAGAAATCTGCTGTTATTCTGATATATTTTCCTTTATGAGTGATCTGCCTTTTCTATCTGACAGCTTTTAATATTCTATTCTTATATTGGATTTCTGGGATGGTGATTATTATATGTCTGCATGTAGTTTTATTGTGGTTATGACTATTTGAAGTTCTGTATGCTTCACTGATCCCTGATGTTGGTTTCTGATCTCATGTTTGGAAAAATTTCAGCTATTACTTCTCTAAATATCCTCTTTACATCCTTTATGTCATGCATTTCATTTTCATCAATCCCTATCAATCTTGTTGGTGTTTTTGCATCATCTTGCAGTTATTGAATTGTTATTTCCTGATTCTTTGTGATTTTTAAAAGATCTTTGCCCTCCTGTTCACTAGCTACAATCTTGGCTTCAAAGTCGGAAATTTATCTTCACTTTCATTGAGGCAGTTTTTACAGCTTTCAGTGGAATTTTTTATTTCCTATATATCTCTGTGCATCTTCTTTATATATTCTTTTTGTTTTTTATATTGCTTATCTAGGGACTCTATCTTTTGTTTAGTTCCTCCAAGTTTTTGAATTTGTTTTCTTTAGATATATTCAGCTTCTCTTTCATTTCTTTTATCATTTCTTCTTTTACCTGGGAGATTATTTCTAGTTTGAATTCCTCTAAAGATTCCTAGAGTTGCTTATTTATTGCCATTATGTCTTGCTATTATGTCTGATATTTGAGTGTACACCATATATTTTCTTCTATGTGTATCGCTCCTAAGGTTTCTTTGGATGGGCTAGAGGTTTCAGATTGTAATTTGGTCTTTTGTTTTGTCATTTTCCTATATTTCTGTGTTTCAAGTGTTTAGAGTGTTATTCTAAGGCTTCCTCGGGGTCTGTTGGAAATCCTCTTCTATGCGCTCAGCTCCTGGGACTCTGGCATCCAGTTCCCTAGATTGATATAGGTTCACTGGGGGTGGAGCAGGCTGCCTCAAGCCCAGCCTCTTAAACCCATGGCACCCACCTGCTTGTTTAGAGTCTGCCAAGCACTTCTGGGAGAGGGGAGGTTGATGCAGGCACCCCACACCTGCCGCACTGCTCCAGTGCACCCAGAAGCTGTGAGGTTTCCTGGCAGGGGCCAAGACAGGATCCCACACTAGCTGGACTCAAGGGAAAGTGCATGGGGCACTTATATCTGTCTGCGAGGCCTCTGGAACAAGTGGAGCCCGCCTGCTTGCTTAGAACTCCACAGTCCACCAAGCACAGCTGGGAACAGGGAGGCCAATGCCAGCACCCCAGACCCACCAAACTGCTTCAGTGCACCTGGAAGCCGCGAGGGTCCCAAACAAGCGACTCAGGGAAAGTGAGTGGGGCACTTATGCCAGGTCGCCGAGCCTCTGGAACCGTTGTTGCCTGCCTGCTTGCTTAGAACTCCACAGTCTGCCAAGCAATGCCAGGAACCAGGAGGCCAATGCCTGCACTCTGGACCCGCTGAGTTGATCCAGTGAATCCAGAAGCTGGGAGGGACGGCATTTTATTTTTCTAAGTCTTGTCAATGAACATTCGTTGTGGTTTGGGGGCAGAGGAACTGCTGACTAAATCATGTGACCTCTTTGCCTTCTCTCCCTTATAGATAAGAGCCAAAGCCTCTGCTTTCAGAAAATACATGAGACTCGGGATAGAACCCCTCCTTATTTCAAAATTCAGGTAATTACTTTAGATTTACACCAATATTACCTTAAAGTCAAAGCATTGATGAGATGAAGGTAAGATATTGTTTCCCAGGCAACAGAGGAGCCTCTGGGACTTCACCCTTCTTCCTAAAGCATTATAGGGCCATGACACAGAGTCCTAAAGCTAAGAAAACACCCAGAGGATTACTAATGCACTGGTACTGCCAGAGATTCAAACAGAGATGTCTTCTTAGTAAGCACTTGAATATCACAAGCCACACTTTGTGAAATCTTGGGTCTCTGTCCTTCTGCAGGGGACACCCTGCACCAGTTTTCTCTCATTACAGGCATCAAGACATGCCATGGGAAACATTCTGAAAAATGCTCTATAGATCCTAGAGACTTCGCCATTAATGAGGCAGTGAGAATGATGTGACCCAAGCAATCTAAAAAAGGAATAACTTATATACATTTACAACATGGTTTAGGTCCAATGTAAATTAAGGGATCGCTAGAGATAGGTAAGTGACATCAGTTTAAATTAAAACAATATTTTGCAGTCATTTCTAAAGAAAAAAAAAGCGTAAAAAGTGGAATAGTCCCTTATGTTCAGGTTTATCTCTGGAAAAGTCCAGAAACTCTGGTGATTAGTAGCCTCTCAGGAAGAAAAGGATGATATCAATGATGATCTTGTCTTCAGATGCCCACCAGTCTCTCTGGGGAGCATGGATCTCTCCCATCAGCTTATTGAAAACAACCAGATTCGGAGAGTCCTCAACCTCTGCTTTGTAATATTTAGGCAGTACTCAAGAACTCCACCAGAGAATAACAATCCAATATTTTCAAAGATCCTAATAGGTTTTTCCATTACCCAGTTGGAAAAACCTAATCGGTTTTTCCATTACCCAGTTGCTGGACACGCCTTTCTGTGTTCAACAGCTGAGATCAAAAGAAAGGATGAGCTGGGGATTTAGCTAAGTGGTACAAATCCCTGCTTGGCAAGTACAAGGTCATGAGCTCAATCCCCAGTACCAAAAGAGAGAGAGACAGAAAGAGAGCAGTGCCAGGGCAGGAGCACTTAGAAATTTTTTTTAGAGAATCAAAAGCTGTCTGGCATTCCGAACTCCATTCCAGTGAGGGACTGACTCCTCCTTTCAAAACCTCATATAGGGGATTTGCAATGGATGCAAAGTTGTGAACCCAGAAGCAACAGTATCCAACTCTCTCCAGAAACTCCCTAATCTTTTCTGAATGAGGGCTTCTTTAGAGCCTGGATTGCCTGGATATGAGAGGCTGACAGCTAGCATGTCCCATTCTTTAACACAAATGCCAAAAACTTTACAGTTTGTACACAAATTTGAGGCTTTCTTTTTGACACTTGATATCCCTTATTTAGGAGCAGCCCCAAAAACCTCTTTGTTCCTTCCTGACTCAGCTCTTGTGACTCAGAAGCTATAAACAAGTCATCAACATATTGTAACAAAGAAATATCAGAATTTTCTTGGCTAAAAGGCACCAGACCTTTGGATAAGACCTCCCCACAAAATTGATTGGGGAGTTCTTAAATCTTTGAGGAATCCTTGTCCAGTACTCACTCACAGGTACTCACACTGACACGTTTGTCCCCCTCTCCAAGGTTCCTCCCATTCAAAAGCAAATATTTCTGGAGACCTAAAGACAAAAGAATACAAAAGAAAACATTTTTTAAGTCTAACACAGTATATCAAGTGTAACCAGGTAGAAGTAAACTAAGCAAAGTATAAGGCTTTCAGACAGTAGGGTGGTGGGTAACAACCAAAGTGTTTACAGCTCACGAGTCCTAGACTGGTCTATGTTCATTTGTCCCAGGCTTTTAAACTGGTAGAAAAGAAGTATTCTGTGGGGACTGACACTCCTTATGCCTCAAGTAGCCTCTGCCAATGAGGTTTACTCTCTTTTTGAGCCTTCATATTCATGGGGTATTGTTTCATATGAACCAGTTTTGCATGTCCACTGGCTCCACTGGGGACACATATGCTGTTCACTGGCCAAGACCATGGTGAATAGTTGGGCCCAAGAAGGGAGCACAAGATGCTCTGGTATCTGTTCTTCCAAATCTAAGATGTGATATTCCTGCATAGGAAGGATAACAGTGATAACATAAATCTCTGGAGGGACTTTCTCACCAAGAGTTAGCATGGTTTCCTGAGGAGTAAAAGCAATCTGAGCTCACAGATTGTGAAAGAAGTCTTGGCCCAGGAGGGGGAAGGACATTTGGACATAAATACAAAAGAATGACTAAGCACTTGTGTTCCAAAATGTACCTATCGCAGTGCACTACAGGAATATGTTGAACACTGGCCAGTTGTTTCTGGTACATATATCTTTTCCCCTACTGGCTGGGTAGCTGCAGATATATCCATGCCAGTGTTCACCAGGAATCTAATAGGCTTTACCTCTAGATTTGTGGCTAACATGGGTTCCCTGGGCCTGAGAAACAGAGACTCATGACCTTTTCATTCTGAAACTTCCACTGAATCCATCACAAACACTTCCTTTTCTTCTTTCCATAGCAGCTTTAGACATTGTAACTTGAAGTGTCTCTTTCCCTTGCAATAGGCACATTGGTCTGGGACTATAAGCAGGACGCAGCCTCCCTGGAAGGCTACTCTACTTCCTCCTTCTTTCCTCTGGATCCTGACTGAGCCACTCCTTTGTAAACTGCCATCATCACTTCCATCTGTTCTTCCTGAGGTTTGCACCTCTTTTCTTCTCTGTTATAATACACCTTCTGGGCTACCTCAATCATACCTCAAGTGAGTCACAATCATTCCTAAAAATGCATCTAGTTTTTGTAAATTGTGGCATACATCGGAGCCATCTGACATACCACAAAGTCATGTTAACAATGCAGGTGTTCTTGGGTGCTTGTGAGTTGAGTAGCATGCATTTTTGATAGGCCTCCAGGAGGTACTTTAAGAATGCAGTGGGGCATTACCTGGCTACAATACACTTCTATCACTTTATTTCAATTGGTGGGGTGATAAGTAGCCACAAGGGTCTCTTTTCTCATGGCCTGGTGGTATGCCTGTATTTGCTGAGCACCCAGATCATCATTTGGGTCCCAGTCTGGTAATTGCTGAGCCACTGCCTTACATGAGCCACTGCCGCTGCCTTACCTTGTTCAGTTTCCCATAGTCTCTGATCTCACTTGATCCACTGTCTGTGCTCTCTCTCTCTCTCTCTCTCTCTCTCTCTCTCTCTCTCTCTCTGTATGTGTGTGTGTGTGTGTGTGTGTGTGTGTGTGTGTGTCTGTCTGTCTGTCTCTTTTCCCTGAGGAAAACAGGGTTAACAACAGTTGCTGACAATCATCCCAACTAGGGAAATGTGTTTTAAACACTGAATCCACTAAAGTAATCAGAGCCCAAGGATTCTCTATAAAAGGGAGATTCTGAGGCTTCCAATTGTACAACTCATTAATGCTAAAAGAAACATAACCCAAAACAGACCAGATACTCCCTTCCACTCCTAGAAAGGCTGTCTGCCAGAAGGTCAAAACTGGAACTGCATCTGAGAAAGATACTTCCTTATCCAGAGAGGCGGAATCTTCCATGGACTCTGGAGATGGTCACTTGATGGGGATGGTCCTTGCAGGGTCAGCAAGGAGCACAGAGGGTGGTAGCAACGAAGTGAGTAGAGGTTAGAGTCATCCTCTTTTGAGGCAAAGGCAAGACAGATGATTTTGCCCCAGAGAATTTTCCTTTTGTTACCAACACTGACTTAGGTGATCTACAAGCACACATTTTACACCATGGAAATAATGCTCAAACTACACACAGCCAGGTGTCTATATAGGAAATTTAACCTGGGTGCCCTGGCTTCCCAGTGACAAAGTTGCACATTTCAATGGCTACCTGAGGATCGAGCATCACCTCTAATGACCACCCCATATCAAAAAGGCTGTTCCAGCCTGCACAGAGTATGGAGCTTTCCTCATTTCATCTTTACCTCATACTCACTTTTATACTTATCAAAAATTTTAACCCTACAGTCCAAGACAATTAGCTTGCTGTCATCTGAACTCATTGTGGCCTAAGAACAAAATAGAAGCAGCCTACCTAAGCAAGTCTTCCATCCCTCACTCAGCCAACAGTGCAAACGGCCACAAGAATCCCTTTTCTAAGGCTAAGGCTAGCGAAGTTTTAAAAGATGCATGTTTCTGCAGTAATGTTCAGGACATGGGCTGGATGCTCCAGAGTCTCCAAGTGCAAGATTGTGAGAGGCAGAAAAACCAAGAGGAGGGTGATCACCAATACTCCAAGTCAAGTGATAGATTGAACAGTGATCTGAAATTCTGGGTGCGTTGGTGTCGGGGGCCAACACAGACACACAAAAAAGCAGACAACCCCAGGAAGTGGTTACCACTCCCAAATGAGAAACTGGAACAAATTCAGAGACCAACTTTGAGCAAACACATGGCCAAACCAAGACTTAATAATCACTGCATCCTGTGACTTGGAACCCACTAATTTAACCAAATGCGAGCTCAAGGAATCAAGTCCCTGAATGAGTCCACAACAAATACTAAATGAAACCAAATTTCCAAATGTTTACCCAGGTCAGGAGACAAGCTCTGTTGTTCCATCGTGCAGCTGTGTTAGCTGTGTTACCCTGCCTCACAGTCGTTCAAGGAGCCTAGCTGAAATCAGCCAAGCTACCCTGCCACCTGAAGACCAACTGCCAAGGTGAGGAGGAATGGGCCCTCCTCAAACAAGGACCAGCCCATGAGTAACTAATGGGAGCTCCAAATGTAGTGGCAGAAGACATGAAAGAGACCCTCAAAGATGTACAGAATGGATACAACCAAGCTTTATTAGCCAGTAGAAGGCATGGTCAGCGATAAGCCAAGACACATTGACCACCAGGCTTTGTTCTCATGAGTTTTTATACACTTAACAAGCTCCTCAGTAACCATAGAAATCACATGTCTTCATTTGGAATTTGACAGGAGAGACATAAGTTCTTTCTCAAACATCAGGGTCATTAATCAAACAGGATGGAGGCAAGAATCAATATGTCCATTATTTGCTATAACAGTTTATTCCTCCCTTGTGGTTTTCTGGTTAACTGGGAGGGTGTTGGAGACCACTAGGAAGTGGCTTCAAGCAGGATTTAAATTTTACTAGTTGGCTTTCTATGTTTATCTGTGAGTCTGTCCTAGGCCTAGGCCCCTTGCCTGGTGAAGGGAGCTGATTCATAGTAAGTGAACCTCTATGAATCACTGGTCCTGGCTGAGGCCTGTAGTGGCCTGTGAAGCCAAAGATAACTCAAAGTGCAAGATAAGACCACAGCTGCAGACATGTTGCTCCAATCCCAATTAACAAGATAAAGACTGCAGCTGCAAAAGTTACTCCTACAGTCTAACTTCTACCACATCTTCATGGTACTGCTACTAAGTGGACTTGATTCACTACTTGGAGACATCCTTGAAGTGACTCCCAAGGTCCTGCTCATTGCCTGTGCTTTCCCCAGTTTCTTCTTGGTCCTAATATGAGTGAACTGATCCAGAGAAGTTTTTGTGTTAACCATTGGAGCCTTCAGCTTAATTAAAGTGTTTTGACCCTCCTGGAGCCCTAAAAAATCATACAATTTGTCTCTTCTTATTTAGCCTCAGCCATACACTCATTTGGAAGACCTAGGATCTAAGTCAGAATCCGATAGGAGGATGTGAGTTCATCTAAAGTTTGAAGGTGTGAGTTCCTCTAAAGTTTTATATTAAATTACAATAGAGTCCTAAAACAAAATGGAGTCACTATAGCCATGTCCTGCTTAAAACAACAGCAACAAAAAAACTACAGATGACCTTGTACCTCATACATAAACGACTTCAATTACTCTTTTTTAATTCCTTCTCTGAAATAAATCTCCCCTAGATCTATAGGCATAATTGGTATTGAGGGGGACCCTAGTCAGAACTTCTTTACTACTGCTCTGCATGTCAGTTCAAGGTTTTGGTGTTAGTGTCTAAACAAAAATCTGGAAAAAGAGGGGCTACCTAAAAATTCTAGAGATAGTCTATCTTCATAGGCAGTTCTCTGTCATTCATTACAAGATATGTAAAATTGACATGTTTTAGTCTTTGATACTGTGATTTGAGCAACTATTTCTAAGATGATAATATGCAATCTATTAATAGGTGATTTCTTACTGTTTTTTTATGTAGTTCTGTATTACGTGTACCCTTATACCGCTTTGTTTTGTTTTGTGTTTTTCTCTTTTTCCTTTTAAAATAAAATTAAAAAAAAAGAAAAAGAAAAATCCAGTGGCTCACAGTGATGCAAGTGGGACAGCCTTGCAGCCCCTCAAAATTCTATTCTTACTCCCAATTCCTGAGGAATTATTCTGGTCCTTCCTCAAGGGATGCAGATAAGCTACATGGAAAGTGATCACTCAAATTTTCAAAAGACTAAAATTCTACTCCTGTAATCACTGAAAGACGTTAGGCTCCTCTTCAAAAGCAGTACTCCAATTCTGTTTTGAGTATAGTTGTCCCCATAAATTGTTGCTGGTACCCTATCTAACAATTGCTCCTGAAAACTTCACCAAACTCTCTTCTGTTAAACAGAAAGCTCAAAAGTTCTGCATATATAGACATTAACTGCTTTCTCATTGTCCTCTGACAGTTTTTCTTCAACTCAGTCATCATCCTACATTACAGAGTATATAATCCGCAGTGTGTAGGACCTACAATCATTTTCAGCAAGAAGTAGCTATATGAACCTAGAGACCACCACTCCTGCGGCAGCCCATAAAGATCTGAGAATTTATATCTCTCTTGGGGAAGTGAGGCAGTAGACTAGGGCATAGCAAATTAGGGCCTGAGCAATTTGTGGTGATCTATCAATCACAGACACTAATTAATAATAGATGTGGAGAACCCATGCACAGAATAAATTCCAAGCCCTGCACCTGATACCAATCTACTGGTATGAGATCAAGGGAGGGGGCTGGAGATTTAGCTCAGTGGCATAAGCACCTGCCTTGCAAGCAGGCGGTTGTGAGTTTGATTCCTGGTACCGATAAAAGCAAAACAAAACAAAAAAAAGAGATCAAGGAGGCTTTTGATGGAACTCTTTAGATCTGACATCAGAACAGTAGTCATTAAGCTGGTGAGTCTCTTCACCAGCCCAACTTGCACTCATTAGGGTTAACTTCTTTTCCCATGTTAAGTAGCACACACTCATTCTGCAGAACACTTATTTTCACAGCAGTTTTCTTTTTGAGCATTTTGATTGCACTTTTTTCTTCTTTTCTTGTTATTTTAATCTTAATAAATATAAATTTTCATGTTCACAAACTGTCCTGTCCAGTTTTTGAATGTACAGTATGTGGATGGAAAGAACCACTGATAACTACAACACATGGTAACAAGTATACAATCACACACATACACACACACACACACACACACACATATGCATGCATGTATGCACACACAGTTTATGTCTATAGTTCAGGTATGTAGAAAAGTAGTAATTTACAATGAAACATCCCATTCCATTCTGACTTTACAGGGTCCATTCCAGTTTTCTCTTTTTGTGAGATAGTAGAAACCAATCTTCCATTATCATTGGTATATTACTGATTTAATCAATACCATTCACAGAGCCAGCTCCCTTCTCATTTGTAGTTGCCTCCTTACCACACCTGGGTTCTCCATAACCTATTCAGGTGATGGCGCTTTTCTGTCTTTCTTGGGGTCCCACAGTCATGCATAGCTACCCTTACACATGAATACCTTCACATCCTCCTTTGACTGTGACCCACTGTGACTCTCACCCAACCCAATGTGTGACCATGTTGTGCCTTACGTACTGGCTTTAGGACTGAATTAGTCAAATAAAAGGAAGAAATTCTATGATTGTTAGTGCCAACAGAAGTTGACAAATTCTTTCACTTTTGCTCCCAAATCAGCTGAAAAATAGTTTGTAGTTATTATTTTTGTTGTTAATTTCAATTGTATTAAGGGATCAGGAAGTTGAAGATTGACTACAAAGAGACATAAGAAAACATGTTTCTAGGGCTGAGGATGTAGATCAGTGGTAAAAGTGCTTATTTAGCATGTGCCTACCCTCCATTCCCAGTGGAAAAAGGCAGAAAAAAGGAAAGAAGGGCATGTTTCCTATTTTCCAGAAACATCTCGGAAGATGATGCTAAATCAAAATTAATAATAAAGTAATGAATACCTCATTTCAGTTACACAAAAGCATACGCTTCAAAAGGCTAGAATTAAATCATGGATGTAGTTTCCAAACTACATCCTCTGAAAAAATTCTACATCCTCTGATAAAAATCAGAGGAATAATTCTCATCAATCTTAACGTACAAATGGGATCAGAAAAAGGGCTCCAGGACCAGTGACTTTGATGACCAAAAATAGCTTCCCTCACAATGTGCACTTTTTAAAGATTACTTTTTTTCAAGAGATATGTTTATTTGAATTTTCAAATAATGCTACTTATATATTACAAATATTTCATACAAATTTTTACTACAATCAGAGCTATAATTCTTGTTCTCATTAAAAATTGTTGTTAAAATTGTTGAGAAATGTTTCCCTTGATCAGAGCTCAAATGCAATTGATGGTACCACTTAGAGACGGATAGAGACAGTCCTGTGAGAATTAGAGAATGTGAACTGACAAGTCTGACACTCATTTTGTTATAACAGATAGATTATACAGATATGGAGCAAGCCAAAGTGTGTACTGAATCCCTCATAACTCTTCAAAGGCAGTTTATGAAGCTCATCTTCATTTGAGTTTTATTCAAAAGTAAATTAAAGCCTTCATAAAGAACATAGCAGAAGTCCATAGATGATCAAGCTCCTCTTATGGTCTCATCCCTTGACACAACCTTCAGAATTATGGGTTTTGCCGGCTGAAGTAGAGCCTCTGAGCCTAACCTCAGAGGGATCTGCAAATATTAAACAAAGATATTTAGAAGCAAAAAATGAAATACAATCACAGAAATAAAATAGAAAAAAGTTATATTATGGAGCATAATTCTTTGTAAACACATATGTTTGCTTATATCTCCTCTTGACTCCCCAAAATAGTACAAATAGAGAAAGTCTGTTAATCAGCACTTGGACTAGTTCTTAAACCACATTCTCCATTCTCTTCAGTGACAAGGATAGAGCCTCATAGTAAGTTTATGATCTCATTAGACCAAAGGGAAAATTTACTAAATTGACATGCAGACTAAGTAGTGCCAGCCTGTAGGTAACTAGGAGCTTACCAGGGCGGATCTGCTCCATTCCAGGTGCACCAGTGGTCTGCTTTCTCCCAATACTATTGCTATCTAGGGACTCTTACCAGACAACTACACAGCTGCCAACACACAAGATAAACACCGCTGCTCTCCTCTTCTCCCACCAATGAAAAAAAAAACTAGAAAACCAAATTGTATGCTTTAATGGAAAGTTATTAATTTAAGTGATAATAACACCCTGAAGTAATCATTAGTAGGCTCTGGAAAAGATGAAGATGGCCTCTCAGAGGAATTTGAGGATTGAAATAGGATTTAAGGATAATATACTCAGGAGGAGAAAAACATGAAGATCCATACACTTATTATGAGAATGTAAAAAATACCTAGTGTATCTGGAGCAGAGCTCCTAAAATATGTGCTCAAGTAGTCAGGATGTCCCTGAGAGGTGAGAGTTCTTCATATCCAGCAGTAAAACTAAAGATTCTTAATCCTTACTACAACTGAGAACTAGTGGAGAGCTCTTACACCTTGACTCTGGTTGAAATATTTTAGGATATCTAAAATTACCCAGGAACTAAGCTCAGGAGATTTTAAAGCTCCTCAGGTATTCCAGGGTAAAACCAGGACTTGAGAATCACTGTCACAAGAAAGCTCCTGTAAGCCTAGCAAAGGAGAGCACCACTTGGGCACTATGCTGATGTAAACATGCACTTTATAGTTTTTTCAGAGCATGTTCCATCTCCACTTCACTTGAAATTGAAATTTAAGACTTCTTAAAAGAATTACACATTACCATATTATGCTAATTTGCATTCACTCTACAAGATCTTTTTGCTGTTCTTTATAATTGTACACAGATTTCCAGCTCCACGATTAAAGGACCCTTGAAATTTGTACCAGCTGCAAATAGATTCTTTTCCCATAGAACAAATTATGAAAATATCCATAAGCATGTTCATATTTGTATACAAACATAATAGTTTTTTAAAAGACCTCCCAAAAAAGCAATATTTATGCAGAAAATTTATTGGCTGACCTGTGTTTCTTTACAGGGATAGAAAGAGAAGTTCTGCAGGAGTCGTATGAGAGCAAGTTTTATGTTCATGAGTGCCATCCTCATGCCAATGCAGTTCCTGGGTCCATTCCCAAAGGGCATGTATATGTAAGGGTCAATATTCTCCTTGTTTTTCTTACTGAACCTGGCAGAAAATAATAGAGAGAAGAATAGGAAGGAGAAAAAAAGATTAAGTTGTGTTATGTACATGCACAAACTCCCAATAATAAATGTAATCATTGTGTACTGCAAGTGCACTAAAACCAAATTTTAAAAAATAATAAGCTGGAGAAACAAAACAAATGAATGAAACAAATGCATAAGAGCTACAAATTTAGAGTTCTCAGCTATACCCCTCAAGCAGGAGTATACAAGCTATTTTGTGGGCTGCTCACCAAAACCCTGCAGTAATTACTTTCCAGTGAGAACTATATGCTAAAGTTCATTTGCACACATCATGCATGCTCTCTAGAAGATTGTAGTTCTGTTGAGATGAGATGGGGTGAATTCTATCTGAAAGAAAATGTATCTCTAAACACTAAAATCTCATTCAAGATGGTAATGTGTTTCCACTCTGAAGGCACACAGGAATTAGGCTGAATGATGACAATGTGTGCTCTCACCTCCACTCACACTTATGTTGGTCAGATGGTCATTGAGGAAGGAGGAAAAAATGATTGTTTTTCCTCTTTTATTCTCCTCCCCTCTCTTTTTTATTAGTTTATCATTATTATTCTTCATACCCACTTCTTCCTTGTTATTATCAAAACTATTTCCCTTTATCTCCTGCTGCACAGAACAGTGAACTTCAGTGAACATGCCCTTACATACAAGGGCAAAGGATGATTCTGTAGTATTATTACCGACTTCTTTGTCTATTTGCTCCACTAGGTTAAATTCTCTATCTTAATAAGTTGTGACAATATGTTCTTGAGACAAACACAAAGACCAATAACCACATATGTTTAGAAGATATCCCTGAGGAAAACACATTTCCTAGGGAAGCCTGGATATTGTGATAAAGCTGTGATAAGAAATCTATAAGCGACTTCTGGAAGAACATGGCAGATAGATAGCAGCAGCTACAGAGGCTCTCTGAGAGACCCAGCTTAGAATCCAGGAATGCTGTGGTACAAGGAATCATAAGCAAGGGAACATACAACCTGCTGACCCAGGAATGAACTAAGCTAAAACAAACTAACTGGAAATCCAATCCTGATGCTATAAGAGGAACAGATAAAATTTCAGGGTAGAAGCTAGAACTCCCACCACTGGAAGCTGTGATCTAAATTTCCTGCTGCCGTTGCTGCGTCCAAATCTGCAGGGCAGGGAGAGAGATGCATGAAAGCTCTGAGAGCAGGAATCTGCAAATGGAGTTGAGAGCAGGATTAGCAGGGAGCCCTACATGGACTTGCAGTGAGTGCGGGGAACGGGGACCCTTTCATAGAGTAGGAGGCTCCAGCAAAGGACGTAATGGGACTGGGAAGACTTGCCAAAACAGGGCACTGCAGTCACTTCAGTCACATATTCCCTTCTCAAGCGGGATTGGTGAGGAGTGCCTGGCCTACATGACGCCACTGACTTAGACCCAGTAGGCTAGCCCAACCCAGGCCCAAGGGCCTGGAGGTGCACCCTAGTGGTGAAGCCTTCAGTAGGTTGACCTGGAGGGGCGGGCCCAGCACAGGCTGCCCAGGTCTGTGTCTCCCTGGTACACTGTAGTGGGCGGGAACACCTAGCCAGCAAAATTCAAACAAACTGTAACCGAAAAAGAGAAAAAAAATTGGGCCTCCTACATTCCCTTGTATGGAAAGAACAAAAAGTATGAGAAGAGGAAGGAACAAGAAAGGGTCCTCAGTCCCCAATCCTGAGAACACTGATCCAGGAAAGGGAAATGCAAAGGAAGACAGAAAACATGCAATATCAGATACGGCACCACTAGACATGAAGCGATATCTCCAGAGCCTCATAGACGAGTTTAAAAATGAAGTATTTAACTAAATAAAGCAAGAGATAAATATAGTTAGAGAAGCAAACCACATGGGAAATATTTCCCAGAGTCAATAACTGGGATCACCTCTTATTAAAAAGTTTCTGCATGTCAAAAGAAATCTCCAGCATAGTGAAAAGAAAACCCACAAACTGGGAAAAAATCTTAGTGAAATTCCCCTCAGACAAAGGATTTCTGTGTAAACATATAAAGAATTTTAAAAAATCAGACCCCAAAATTCAAAGACCCAATCCAAAAGTGGGCATCTGAGATGAATAAACAATTCTCAGATGAAGAAATACAAATGGAAAATAAATATATGAAAAAATGTTCATCATCACTGGTCATTAGAGAAATGGAAATTAAAACCACACTGAGATTTCATCTCACTCCTGAAATAATGGCCAAGATCAAGAAAACAAACAACAACAAATGCTGGAGAGGCTGTGAGGAACAAGGAACTCTCCTGCACTGTTGGTAGGAATGTAGACTAGTGCAACCATTGTGGAGGTCAGTCTGGAGATTTCTCAGAAAACTGGGACTGGAAGCCCCATTTGACCCAGCTATACCACTTCTAGGCATATTCCCAAAAGAACTGAAAGCATCATACCACAGTGATATATGTGCACCCATGTTTATACCAGCACAATTTGTAATAGCCAGATCTTGGAAACAACCTAAGTGTCCATCAACTGAAGAATGGATAAAAAAGGTGTGGTATTTTTATACAATGGAGTACTACTCAGCTATAAAGAATGATCACATTGAGACATTTATAAATACATGGACGCAGCTTGAGACCATAGTCATAAGTGAAATAAATCAAACTCACATGTATAAACACCAAATAGTTTCCCTAGTGTAAGAAATGATAATAATACATAAAAGTATGTGGTAAACATGATTCCCAATCATATTGGTTTGAAGCCATATAATGTTTTCACTCACTAATTGCAATGGTTTTAATCTGGGTTGTTCGATTTTAGTATCTATGATAGTACGAATAGCTATTTTGAAGAAAACAACACAACATCAAAGTGAGTGCTGATTTAATATCATCTTGTTTTGAAGTCCCATCAAGCTGTGGTACATCTGTTTCCATTGGTTTTAACATGTTGTACCTTACTATATTTCACTATATGCTATAGTATAAACAAAATTTTCTATAGGCAAAGAGATAATATAGAAACCGTTGTTCTTTTTCTATTAGCTGGTTCTGAATAACCTGTAATTCTTGCATTCTCTTGAATGGCTTCACACTGTCTTGATATGCTTGATGTTATAGCATACGAAGTTACACTCAAATAATTCAAGGAAAGAGGCACTATGGTGACTACTATTATGTTAAATTATCTGTGGTGAAACACAATAATGCTTAATTGTTCGGTTCTGACCTGCATTGTTCTGTTACAATGTCCTATCTTATCTCAATCTCCCCTCTTTTTTTAAATTAATCTCTATTTTCTCTCATTTTTTTAATTAAGGGAAAACTAAATTTAAAAATAGAGGGACATATTATAGTAACTTTCTTGGTTTTCCTATTAACCTGACTTGAACTCCCCATCTTGTTCTGTCTGATTATTCTATATTCTATTTTGTTTGATAGTATCAAGTTTAAGGGTATCGGCAACCACTTTAAAGGCAATATATCTTATCTAATAATGGGCATCATTATGGGTTGAGTATTATCCTTTTTTTGAAGTCCTGTAAGGTCTCCAGTGTAGGTTTCATTGGTCTTGTTCTGTGCCATTTTGATCAATTCTGTTATACCTGATGATATAGGCAACTCAAATTAAAAATAGCAAGAGGCACAATGGTAACCAACTTTTGATCACGTGGGTATTCTATTTTTGCATCATGTACTATGCCCAGCCTTCTGTTCTGACTCTGTTTTGCTTAGTCACATTTGGTTTTATTCTCTACAAAAGAAAGTAGTAAGAACTGTGGGGGTAATAAAACCCAAAAAGTGTAATTGTTATTGTAAAAAAGAGAGGAAAGGAAGGTGTACTAAGGGATATAACTGCAGGTATGTTCAAGTGTGTAGGATGGAAAACCACATTACTGAGCTTTTGTTGGATCATTGAACGGAACTGTCTACAATGTCACTGTATGAATGTCCACTTTATATGTTTTAATTTTGTAATTTGGACAACTGTTTCTGGGAAGATAATATGTAAGCTATTAACTGGTGATTTCTTACTGTATATTTTTTTCTTGAAATTCTGTATTACTTGTACCCTTTTACTGCTTTGTTTTTTATGTACTTTCTTTTTTTCTCTTTAAATAAAAAAATAGCTAGGAAACATGAAAAATCATCCAATGACTACAAATGAAACAAAGAATAACAGCAGAAGATTGACTGGAGTCAATGAGAAAGCTGCAGATAACAAATATGCCATAAAAACCTCTTCACAGAAGTAACAACAGACAACTTCTCAAACATGGATAAAGAATTTGACCTACACATAAGTGAGGCATATAAAACTTCAATTAACCATGATCAAAATAATCTACTTCAAGGCATATAATTATCAGTATCCCAGACATTCACAACAGAATATTAAAAGCAGAAAATATAAATAAATCTCCTATAATGGAAAACCCATCAGAATCACCTCAGACTTTTCAACATACGCCCACAAATCAAGGAGAAATTGAAGTGATGTATTTCAAGCCCTCAAAAAAAACCTCCAACCCAGATTGATGCACCCTATAAAAATATTTTCAAAACCAATGGAGAAGGTCTGGGGGTTTAGCTCAGTGGCACAAGTGCCTGCCTAACAAGCATGAGGTCACCGAAAGAAAAAAAATCAGTGGAGAAATATGATACTTCTATGACAAGTGACAACTGGAGAAATTCATGGCTATAAAACAAGGTCTCCAAAATGCTCTGAAGGGTATATTAGAAGGAGAAGGTGAAGACCACATGCACAAGAACACCAACTGAAAGAAACTACCAGACAGAACAAGTATTAAACAAAGAGAAATGACATCAAACAAAAAAGGAAAGTAATACGAAAAAGATAAGCCAATGCATATCAGTTAAGGCCGCCAATATTAATGGTCTCATCACTGAAACAGACTGGCACAATGTATCAAGAAACAAGATCCAACAATATGCTGCATTAAAAAAACATACTTAACACAAAAATAATTCATAGTGTGAAAGTCAAAAGATAGAAGACAATAGTCCTTGTGACAGGAACCCAGAAAAAAGCAGCAGTAGCTATTCTACTTTCAGATAATGTGGACTTCAAGCCAAGACTGATCCAAAGAGACAAAGATGTTCACTACACACTAGATAAGAAAAAAAGTCAAAAAGAGATAACAATCATAAAATAAATAATATGCATCAAACACCAGTGCATCCAACTATATAAGATAAATGTTAATGCACATGAAATATCTAACAAGCACTAGTAATTATAATAGAGGAACTTAATAACCCATTGTCACAATTTTATAAATCAACTAGACAAACCCAAACAGGGAAATATCAGAACTAAACCAAATTTGTAAACAAATGGACTTGTTAGATGTCTACAAAGTGTTTCAACTCACAACCTCAAAATACACATTCTTATTAGCTGCACATGGTTCATTCTCCCAATTTGGAAATATATTAGCCCATAAAACATGTTTAAGCTAATGCAGAGTAATTGAAATTATCTCATGCATATTATCTGGCCATAGTGCAATGAAAATGGAAATCAACTGCAAAAGAAATCACAAAACCCCCATAAACACATGGAAATTTATTAAACAACATCCTGCTGAATAGCCAACAAGTCACAGAGGAAATTAAGGAAGCAATTACACAGTATCTACAATGAACAATGCCAAAACAGCATACTAGAACATATGGGACACAGTGAAAGCAAACTTACGAGGGAAATTTATATCAGTGAATCTGTCATGAAAACAGAATGACCTCAAATAAACAACATAACGTTGAACCATAAACTTCTAGACACAAGAACAAATCAAACCCAAACTTGAGTGAGGAAATTAGAAAGAGCAGAGATTAATGGAACTGAGGATAAGAAAACAATACAAAGAATCAATGAGTTAAAGAATTGGTTCTTTGAAAGATTCAAAAAAATCAATATACACTTAGCCAACCTTATCAAAAAATGAAAAAAAGACTCAAATCCAAGCAAAAAGGAATGAGAAAGGTGAAATCACAATGGACCCTGCAGCAGTTCAGAAGGTCATTAATACCTACTTCAAGAACTTGTACTTAAAAAAATGAAAGCACAGAAGAAATGAACATGTTCCTACATACATATGAATCCCCATAACTGAGTCAAGGAGATATAAAAATTCTAAATAACCTGATATCAATCAATGAAATTGAAAATATAGGGGCTGGGGATTTAGCTCAGCAGCGTAAGTGCCTGCCTGGCAAGGACAAGGTCGTGAGTTTGATCCCTGGTACCAAAAAAAATTTAAAATACAATTTTAAATATATAAATAAAGAAAATTCTAGGCCCTTTTGGCATCACTGTTGAATTATACATGAAATTTAGAGAAGATCTAATGCTACTCTAAACATATTCATTGAAAAACTGATAGCTTCTTTAATAAATGGTGTTGGAAAAATTGGCTTTCCACATGCCAAAGCCTGAAAATAGACCTATGCCTATCACCATACACTAAACTAAAATCAAAATACATCAAGGATCTAAATATTAAAAAAAAGTACTAAATCTAATGGAGGACAAAGTAGGCAGAAATCTTGGAGGCACAGGCGTAGGCAGAGAATTCATGAATAAAATGCAAACCACACAGCAAATACTTCAAAGAATCAACATCTGGGATTTCATATTACTAAAAACTTCCTGCACATCAAAAGAAATCACCAACAAAGTGAAAAAGAAAACCCACAGAATGGGAAAGAATTTTAGCCAACTGTCCCTCAGACAAAGAACTTATATCCAGAACATATAAAGAATTGAAAAATATCAAACCGCTCAAATTCAAAGACACCCCCCAAAAAATGGCAGGGAAGATGAACATATAGTTCTCAGATGAAGATATAAAAATGGCAAATCAATACATGAAGCAATGTCCACCATCACTGGTCACTCGAGAAATGCATATTAAAACAGCATTGAGATTTCATCTCATCCCAGAAAGAATGCCCGCCATCAAGAAAACAACTGATAACAAATGTTGGCAAGGCTGCAGGGGAAAAATGAACACTTCTCTACTGTTGGTGGGAGTGAACACTGGTGCAACTACTGTGGAAACCAGTATGGAGATTCCTCAAAAAACTAGTATTGAAAGTTCCATTCAATCCAGCTATTCCCCTCCTGGGGATTTTCCCAGAAAAACTGAAAAGATCATGTCACAGAGATGTATGTGCACTCGTGTTCATAGCAGCACAATTTGTGATAGCTAAATCTTGGTAACAACCAAAATGCCCATCGACCACAGAGTGGATGAAAAAAATGTGGTATTTTATACAAGGGAATACTATTCAGCTATAAAAAGGATGACCTTGAGGCCTGTATAGATAAATGAGGCAACTTGAGAATATCCTCATTAGTGAGGATAAATAAGACTCACATGAGTAAATATCACATTGTATCTCAAGGGTAAAAAATAATAAAAATTGACAGAATGATGGAATTCAGAATGTATAGATATTGTAAAAGTGAAAGGGAAGGAAAGTGCTCTAAAGGGTATAACAGTATGTATTGTGTGTAAGATAGATGATCATATTACTGAATTTCTGTTGGAACATTGAACAGAAGGGATTGCACTGTCAATTTTTGAGGGTCTAGCCACTTTTATGCTTTGATTTTGTGACTTTGGTAACTATTTATAAGATGACAATGGGTAATGTGTCAACAAGCGATTTTATGTTTAAATTCTGTATTCCTCAATCTTCTTTCTCTTTTTCTATTTTTTTAAACTTTTTTCTTTCATTGAAAATAAAGACAACAATATGCAATATGACAATCATAGTTAAATTTCTTTTATTCTGTCTTGAAAACCTACATTGTTATTGTTTTAGGTTTGTTGTTGTTAATCTCCTTTGCTGTTATCTTTTCTTATCCGTACTGGGAATCAAACTCACAACCACATGCTTGCAAGGCAGGCACTTATGCCACTGAGCTAAATCCCCACCCCTTCTCTTTTGCTTTTTGTTTTTCTTTTAACTTCATTTTTCTTTAAAATAAAAAATAATGTGCATACATTAAAAAAAGATCTATTGCCACTAATGCTGAAAATCTTTAATGAAAGTGAAAGTGAACCAATACTTTCAAAATCATTCCTAGAATCCAATGTTACCCTTTACCAAAACCAGAGAAGGACCTAGTCAAAAACAAAGCTACAGACCAATCTCCCTAATGAATATGGATACAAAAATGCTTAACAAGATACTAGAGAACAGAATACAGCAAATCAAGGACATTATATACCATGACCAAGTAGGATTCAGCCGAGGATATAAACATGGCTCAACATATGCAAATTGTTGCAGTCAAGATTTGCAAGACAAACAACTTAATACAGCATTTATAGGGTTATTTTATAATAGTCACACAATGACTCAAATACAAAAAATTGCAGAAAAATCTATCCATACACTGCAGATCCCAGTAATCTATCTGAGGCCCAAGATTCCATGCTAGTATCTTGTGTGAGTCCAAGACATGAATCTAGCTGAAGACCTAGATCCTGTGATAATGCTCCCCACAGTCCAAATAGAGGTCTACAACCCATGACAATGTCCCATGCAAGTCTGTTTCATGCATCTGTGTTGGAAAGGCCTAAAAGTCATCCACAGAAGCTACAACATATGTGCCAGCGGGAAAAAGGATCTGTGTCAGTAGGCTGAGGGATCTACACTGGAGCCAGGAATTGATATTCAAAGTAAGGACCAGAGCTTCCCATAAAACTACCACAGCCATCCTCAGCAACAACAAGGTCTCAAGCTCCTCCAATGACAGACAACAGCCAAGTTCATATCAGGACACCAGCATGACAAACTTCTCCTGGAGATTGAATAGCACACCATCTGCACACCTCTGCAGCCAGGAAGCAATGCTCAAAGTAAAGACCAGAGCTTCCCCAAAGTGAACTGCAGCCATTGTCAGTGAAACAAGGTCCCAAAGTCCTCCAATGAGGAGAAACACCCGTGTTCATAACAGTTAAGAAGCTCAACAAGCTGCTCCAGGAGAACCAAGAGTAACAAGAGAACCAACAACCCTAATTCTTCCCCCTTTTTATGTTGTTAGCAACAATCTTCAGGTAGACCATCCTTACCCAGCACCACACTGATTCAGTTCAGCTGGGTGTTACAAGTTGCCCACCAGTTTTCAGTCCACCACACAAATCAATAAACGTAATATAGCATATCAACAGAGCCAAAGGTATAAATCACACGATCATCTCAATAGATGCAGAAAAACATTTGACAAAGTCCAATAGCCATTCATGTTTTTAAAAATCTTACAGAAACCTGGACTGCATGGTCCTTACCTCAATGTGATAAAAGCCATCTATGACAAACCTACACCCAACATCATCCTTGATAGTCAAAAACAGAGGACTCAGTCAATTCTGATTGACTCCTATAACCAATACTATGTATAAACTAAATGCTACCCCTGGGGACATCATGTTCAAGATGACCAGGTCCCTGCCATCAGAAACTATATAATTCAGGGCCAATACAATTCTAGATGGCTGGGCTCTTGACCTAAAACTTCATTCTCTATTTTTCTTTTTTTTTTATTTTAAAGAGAAAAAGATAAACAAACAATGAAAATGAGTTTAAAAATGGGTTGTGAGACAGATACAATAATTGATACATTACATACTGTTGTTTTTGCAGTTATTCAGAGTATAGTACACAGCATGATATCTTGTCTAAACAATATTAACATAAAATATTCATTTCAAGGAACAAAGAGAACCAGCTGTATAAGTATCTTAACTATCTTGTGTATACATGTATTTTTTCTCTTTTTTTCCTTTATTCCTCGCCTTTTTCCCTACCACAGTTTGTCTTGTCTTTTGAATGGTTTCTTCCCAATTCACCATATCTATTGCACATTTTGGAACTTCTTTACTTGTTCAGTTTCTCACACTACTGAGACAATACCATTTTTACACATATGTGTCTGATTTATTTCTCTTATGAGTATGGTCTCAAGTTACATCCATTTATCTATAAAAGTCTCCCGTTTATTCTTTTTATGGCCGTGCAGTACTCTGTTGTACTGAAAAAAGCCACACCTTTTACCCACTCCCCAGCTGATGGGCATTTTGATTGTTTCCATGATTTAGCTATTACAAGTTATGCTGCTATAAATGTGTATGCACATATATAACTGTGGTATGATGTTTTTAATTGCTCTGGGAAAATATCCAGAAGGATACTAGCTAGGTTGAATGGGATCTCTAATGCAGTTTCCTGAGGAATATTCACACTGACATTCTGTATTTTTCTTAGCAATACAACAACAAAAAAGCATCAAGCGCTTTCAGAGAGCAAAATTTGCCTAAAACGTGACTGTTATGGTTTATATCTAGATGTCCCTCTAAATTCTCATGAGCTCACAAGTGGGGCTTTCGGTTGGTAACTGGATCATGAATGTGAGATACTGGATTAGCCAAGTGATCAATTTGATATTTTGATATTGGGAGAGAAATTGGAGAGAGAGAGCTGAGTCACTGAGGGTGTGGCCCAGAAGGATGCACGGATAAATCCTTCCTTCTCACTTGATGCTGCTCTGCTTCCTGCCTGCCAGGCCATGAGCTGTTTCTCATCTGCCATGCCTCAGCCATGCTGCTATGCCTTGGCACCAGCTGACTTCGGACTGAAACCTACACAGTGAGCTACAATAAACCTTTCTCCCTTTAACTTGTGGGTGTCATGTATTTTGTCCCAGCAATGAGAAATTAAAACAATGACTTTGGATTTGAATTCCCAAAAGAACCTCCTTGAGACCATAATGTTAAATGAATTTATCAGAGACACATGTTTTAATGTCATACAGCAAGGTTTTCTTTTACATAAAAAAATCAAAGAGTAAAACAAAAAATAATAATAAACAGAGGGATAGCCCTTTTGCAAAAAGGAAGGGGACATAAAGTTGGAGGGAGGAGAGGAAAGAGAATGAAAAACATTAAGGTACATGTACCAAATTCACACAATGAACGCAATCATTATTAGCGCTGACACGTACTCATAAAAATTAAAATTAAAAAGGAAAGCTGAAAAACTACATCTCCAAAAAAGAATTTCTCAGACATCTGAAGAGTATATGACTTGATGAGAGGGTTGGCCAAGGAAGGCCACAAGATGTAAGAGAAAGAAAACGTCCTCTGTCTTCTCTCCTGTCTGAGGAAGGTTGAATGATGGAGGAGGAAAATCGTTCAGACTCTCAGCCTGCGTTTTTATATTCATATGGAGGAAATAGGAACAAATCATCAAATGAATGGAAGATGGAAACATTTCCTAAAGCTGGTGTTAGATGAGGAAAACTAAATGGAAAAGCTAAAAGAAGCAAATACCCTAACACCTGAAAAAACATAGTGGTCAAGGAAACTATGGGAGATGCATACAATTACCTAATGTACAGTCACCATAATACACACACACACACACACACACGTGCATGTCTGTATCATTATATATAATAAAATACTGAAGAGTTTATCATTTATTGTAAGCAAACTAAGAGTTCAAAATAGGAGTATATTGTACTAGTACTTTTTAACATTTAAAAGCACAGAAATATGTCCATAGGAACATGCATTCACTTTTTGCAAGGGAATGAGGGCCTAAAACATCAAGTAAGCACTCTGTCCCCAAGTTTCACCATCAGCCCTATATAACTTTATTAATACGCTTTATCTTAAAATGTAGGGACTGCGGATTAAGCTTGCGTTTATTTTTTCTGACAAAGGATTTCAGTTTCAATAACTATCTCTGTGATTTTAAAAATTCTGAAAACAAACTAACACATAACTAAATGATTGCACAATCACATGTCTGTTATCTCCATTATGAGACATCATAAAATGCCTGAACTAACCAGATCTAGGGTGAGTTCCCTTTTCCTGTACCTTTCAGGGCGGAACTCATCAGGTTCTGGCCAGTATTTTGAGTCTCGGTGAAGAGCAAAACTTGGTATCATCACTCCTGTCCCTTTGGGAAAGGACATTCCATTGATTTCAAAATCTTTTTTGGACATCCTCTCAATTCTGTTAGTAACTGGATATAATCTGAGAGTTTCATTCACGACCATATCCAGATATTCCATCTCCATCATGACATCATAGGTAGGAAATGCCTAGAAAGAAAGAAACAGATTGTGGTAAACTGAGCTTTGAAAATAGTGCTCAACCCAGTCTATGTAGTGCTGTTGAATTGTTAGGAGCCCCAGAGATTAATTCATATTGATAAAAAAATCAGTTACAGAGTATTTCAGTAACTAACTACCTGTGGAGGCACTGGCCAGAGGTATGCATGACACGGATATGCAGAGATAAAGAAGACACATGCCCCAAACTCCCAGAATACATGGTTAGAGATTAAAACTTAGCCTGTAGGTCAAACTCTGAGTAGGCTTGAAACTCATTGCCTTACAGTGTGAATGCTCTGGCCCTCATCCTCTGCATACTCTGACTTAGTACTTAGATAGGTCCTAATGTCAGTCATGAAACAGACCATCCTGACCTTACTTTGCCCTTCTGTCCTGTCCCTTTCTCCTAAATGAATTCATGTATAGAAGTCCTTTGTCCTCCACCCTTGCTTCCTGATACTATCAATAAGAAGTCACAGAAGCTTCACTTTCGGGCTGTCTTTCTGAGGAGTATGGTTAAGGACAGTTCCTCTGGGCCTTTTTCGAGTTTGAATTGAACACTGACTCCAAGTAATCTTTCATTCTTTGTGCTGTGCCTTAGGTGTGAACTGTGATAACTATTATGTTAAATGTGTACTATAGTAATGAATGTAAAATACGTATGGCACAATCCCTACCCAGGGCCTAAAACCCCTAGATTTACCATGTAGTCCTTTTCTTTCTCATGTAAGGAAATTTGACTAATAAATTATGACAATTACACTCTAGAAAATACACCAAAGACATTATAACCTTTCAAGAGAGAAGCCACACATCTATACCCATATAGGAGAACCGGGAGAGGAACAAAATCCCTCATTCCAGCCTAACTACATTGCCCAGGTTGGACTTGAATTCACAATTCTGTAGCCACAGCTTCCCAAGTAAGTGGGCTTACAGGTGTGCAGTACCATACCCAGGTTATGTCAAGGTTTTTATTTCACAACATCTGCTACTAACCCTTTGGATTATGTGCATAAAATTTGGACAGAAATACCACATTAAACCACTCCTCTACAAATAAATTGACACAGAAAATTATTTCTTTTTATTCCATTACAACAAAAGGTTTTGATTGGGTGCTCCCTTGGCAGGCAATTTTAATTCTGATACATGACATGGAGACGTATTATTGTAGCAATAGACAATAGATATGCCAAGACCAGCATTGCATTACAAAGCTCTTACTTTTCTATAAATAGTATAAAGTTTCTATGTTTCACCCCTTAATTGTAACTTCAGATCCTTCCTACTTGTAACTAGTGCTAGTAAATAAATCAACACTGCCTGTGTATAAAAATTCTTGCTGTAAATAATAATAATTTCTTAAGTGCTGACTTCTTTCTTCTCTTCCATGTACTGTCCACTTACCTTATTGGGCAAAGTTTTATCAATCTCCTGCTGCAGTTTCTTCTGCACATCAGGGTGGGTGGCCAATGAATACATAATAAAAGAAAGAGTGCTACTAGTGGTCTCATAACCAGCAAAAATAAAGATAATTGACTGGGCCAAGATCTCCACATCAGACAGAGCTAGAAGTAATGGAAATTTATTTCAGGTAAAGTAGATCAAGGCAGTATATCACTATTTAGATGAGAAAAACACAAATAAAGCACTCATATCCCTAGAAAACCAATTCAAAATCATGCTGGGACTGCTTTTCACTGTAATGGCCAAAAAATGGTGAAATTAATTCAGTTACATTGAAGTCTATATTACTCTTAGCTACCTCCTCCTCTTATGCCATCCATACCACCACCACAGCTGAATAGTTTAACTAGCGTACATAGGATTAATAGTATATCCGTTGGATGAGCATAATATTACCTATCAATAAAACATGGAGTGGCTTTGTCTCTCAAAAAAGTTAAAGTGACTCAGCTAAAACACAGCTGAAAAATTATCAAGACAGTTTGTGTGACTAAGTCTTCAATGTATGGAAAACAGAAGTTATGTGCTCTAGATACATGTGTGGCAATTTAAGCAAACAACACTGAGCTGAAGAGAAACAATTATTACTCAGTGTATGATCAGAAAACTAGGAGCATCTGAGTCATTATTAGAAACAGAGTCTCAAACCCGCTCAGAGCTACTACGTCAAAATTTAAACTCCCATTAATTGCAGTGAGTTGTGTGCACAACTTAAATCAAGAAAAGGGGATCATACTTTTGAGAATCATCTGGTCATAAAAAACCTGGGAACACTCTTCAAAATGAGTGATCTTAGGGGCTGGGGATTTAGCTCAGCGGCATAAGCGCCTGCTTTGCAAGCAGGCAGTCGTGAGTTCGATCCCTGGTACCGATAAAACAAAAAAAAAGACCAAAAAAAAAATGAGTGATCTTGAATGGACAGAAACTACAGAACAAGCCAAAAAGCTTAAAGCATAATGACTGACGCTAGCCTAATGCAGGTCAGTAAAAAACAAAACAAAGAATGTGCACATTAAAGGGTACTGGGCATAAAATACAGTAACACAGGACCTAGTGAGTGGAATTGGTAATGCTTATTCAGCCACAGCATCAGTGTCGTTTTCATTTAGCACATGTCCCCTCTCTCTGTTCTACTTTATGCTCACCAAACTGCCCTTCTGATTATAAGTTGGCCTTCCTTTCTATTTTCTTCTGAAAGACAGAATCACAGTCATGCAGTTGTCTATCCAATCAGGACTTGAATCAGTCCTAGCAGAAAATTGGAGCCTTGAAATAAACATACTGCCTACCAAAACCATCTAATTTAAAACTAAAAACAATGTAAAATAAGGATGAGAAGGTTCCTCAGCATTCTGACTTATAGATGACAAAGTCAACTATCATCTTTTTATATTTATAGATGATAAAATCTACGATAAAGTTAATTATCACCTTGTTCTCTCACTTAGCACAATTCCACATCACTGCACTGAAACTGAGCTATAAATGCAAAGTTTAGAGTCTGCCGTCCACTATGGTATCATGCAGCCACCTGAGGCTATTTTTTAATGAATGAAAATGAAATACAATTTAAACTTTAGTTCTCCAATGACCCTAGCCATCTGTACTCAGTGGTGATCACATTGACTAGCACAGAAAAAGCAATATTTCCTTCATCACAGAAACTTGTATGAGACCAGAAAGCAGAGAGAAAGGTTAAAGATAGGTGGGTAGAAGTGGATTTAGATGTGGATGTATGTGGGGTGGTGTACTGTGGAGATCCCATTTCCAGCCTAGAAACCATATTTAAGGCTTTGGTGAGATGACTGTCACACTAAGGGTAGCTTGAATTTGACATAATAGAATTATTATAATTATATCAAAGAAATAGGCTATATGTCAGAAATTCTTAAGTAACAAAGAGAAAGAAACAGCAAGCCTCTGCATGCAACAATATGTTGATAGACAATCTTTTTATATTTCTTAGCTCTATGAAAATATATTTGATTTTCTTAGTCCCCTCCACTTGAGGATGTACAAGGAAGAAAGATCTCAGGAGACACAACGACATTAGACCTGTTTTTTATTCCTAACTAGCATTTCTCACTAAAGGGATCCAGAGACTTGTGGAGAAATGGCTGATTCTAGGGCTATCAGGGAAACAAAAAAGAAACCTAGAATATCTCCCACCAGAAAGCAAGATATGTAATCTCAGCACCGGATGGGCTGAGGCAGGAGGATCACTGCAAGTTTGAGTCTAGCCTGAAAGTGAGTTCAAAGGCAGCCTGAAATGCAAAGCGAGACTTTGTCTCAAACACACAAAAAAATAAAAAATAAAGGCTATGCCCAGAAAATGGCCTTTGAAAAAGACTCAGAATACTCTGGGCTTTTCTATAATGACAGATGTTATCCTTTGACACTTGTCAAAGTCTATATAATTTTGTAATCTGTGATGGAACCCCACTGTAAACTATGAAGGTTGGGCCATTCATGATGTGTCTCTTTTAACACTGTTGTACCACTATAGTGGTGAATAGTGGAGTGTTTGGGAATGTATGTAAATGTAGAGGCAAGAAATATAGAAATTCTCTATACCTTCTCCTTGCTTACAGTATGAACTGAAAATCATTCTAAAATTAAATCTATTCTAACAATTAAAATATTTAAAAGGAAGAAAAACAAATACAGTAGGTCATATTAAAGGGAGAAATCTGAAAAATTATAAATACAAAATAAATAATGAAAAGAATACATCAGGAATATATAAGATTACATTTATGCACATAATAAAATATATTAAAAATAAATAAATACATAAGAATGAAACATTCCCCTCTTCCATTAGGTACTGGTTGCCAAGTGTAGAAAAATGATGGAATTTGAAAGTCATCGTTTTGTAACTGATATATTAATAACAGTGGTCATAGCAAAGTCCATGGATCAAGAAAAGACAAAGAGGAAGGGAAAAGAGGAGGAGAGAAAGGACTTTAAATGACCAAGATGCAATACATATATATGTATATATATGTATATATATATATATACATATATATATACATATCAGTTCACCAAAGAAATGTAATTATTATGTATCACACACATACACCAATAAAATTTTTTAAAAGGAATAGAGGACTGAAGTTTAAGCAAAAGGAGTCTGGGAAAGGATATCTAAAGGTATATGGTTTTGCACATATATGGATTCTTAAGATGATAAAAATGATCTACTACTAATTGTGGTTATGGTTTTACAACACATGATTATACAAAAATATTGTTTAATCAAATACATTAAATGACTGAATCAGGTGGGCATGGTGGTGTAAGCTTGTAATCCCAGCACTAGGGAGGCTGAAGCAGGAGGATCACTACAAGTTCAAGGCTAGCCTGGGTTACATTGTGAGTTCAAGGTTAGCCTAAACTGCAGAGCAAGATCCTGTCTTGAAAAAAGTAGAATGAGAGAGTGAGAGAGACAGAGACAGAGACATAGAAAGAAAAGAATGAAAGAAAGAAAGAAAGAAAGAAAGAAAGAAAGAAAGAAAGAAAGAAAGAAAGACAAGATTGAATTGTATGGTTCAGAAATTACCACAATAAAGCTGTTAGTTTTTTTAATTCATGGATGATAAAATCAATGGGTGAATGTATGAAAAGGAAAAATATATTTACAGTGTCAAATTGTTTCTCATAGAACTTATTCACTGTTGAAGAGAAAATAGGCCTATATTCAATTAACCTAGTGAACATACTTTCACCAAGTACTCATATGGAACATCACTGTTTTGGGCATTATATCTCTGATCAGAAATATAGATGAAAATTTCCAGGCAGAGTTTCTAATTCCCTGAGTATGGCTGACGCCAAAAATCATCAGTATTGGCAATGATGCAGGTGACCCTGATAATTTCTCGCCTTCAAATGCTGGGTGTTTGGTTACCCTTTAGGCTTTGAACATACTCCAGCCTGTGTGCTTCCAGAAAGTGCCTGAAGCTACCACATATGATATCTGAGTTTGGGTCTTTCCAAAATTGTGCAGAAATTCTCCTCTGCCTGGAAATCCTGTTCCACTCTTCAGAACAAATCTTTCCCTCTGAGCTTTGCCATCAGTAGACCATGCAGCATCCTTGGTTACCTTTATGAGATTCTGTGTCTTTAAAATTCTGGGAGTTTAGCATCATCTGAAGAAAGTCCACTCGTTGCTAGAAGAAAGACAAATTTCAAAAACAGAAGGTCCATCATGAAGTCACAAGTAAATCAAGAGCAAAGAACTGTTCCTCCTTCCTCAATATGGTCCCTTCTAGTTCAAAAGACTAGTTAGTACTGAGTCATCAGTGAAGGACACTGTGTGTACACCTTGGAGAATAATATGCTTCCTAGAGGAAAAACCAGTTATCCACCCAAGGACTTTTGGCCTTTGCCCTCCCACATTTGCACTCTGGTTTCCAGTCATAGATTTGTGGCCAGACAGTGGTTTATTTCTTCTCCTATTACACTTCATTGTTCAAGAAGAACTCATAGACTCCAATACTTTCTGTCCTCTTCCCTTAATTCTTAAAATAATGGCCTATAGATTTATTGGCTGCCATTTCCAGAGTTCATTGTGAGGTTTGTGTGATCACCTTCAAATATTCAACACACCCAGAACACTAACAAAATCCTCACAAACACCTATCCTGTCTTCTTAATCTGCTGAAATTCTTGTTTCACCTGAAACAAAGCTGGGTTTCTAGCATCACAAATCTAAAATAGACCCCTGCACATTCCATGCCAATAAATAAATTCAAATTTAACACAAACTGAACTCTACCAGGTCCCAGTAAGAGCCTCCACTGGACAATGTGTCATGCAAGAGGCTTAGAACTGAAATAATTCTTTACCGATATAATACCTACAATTTTTAAACAGTATTTTTATTCTTTAACAAATTTTACTGGAGATTGAACCCAGGACCTCTTTTATTCTTTAATAATTTTTGAGAAAAGGAAAATGATAAAGTTCTTGTTTTAACAATTCTTCTGCCATGACACACTGAATTTATTCCTAGTTTTCAATGTTAAACTCTCTCTAACTCATTTTCATGCAGACTTCTCCACCTCCACCTTCTTATTTCCTGGAAAATGTAAAAACTCTGCTGCTCTAAATCTAAATTCTCTATTAAACAGAGAAGTGTACAGATCACATATATACAGCCTGAAACATTATTAAAATACTAATATCCTCATGTCACCACCACCATCACCACCTCATTTTACCTTCTTGTTAGATTCCAGATGATTTTCTTTTGTCTTTTTTACAAATTTTGTGAAAAATTTCAAAGAATCTCGTGGAAAAATAGAGATACTTAACATCTCATACAGTTGAGTGAGGAATGGAAACATCACTACACAGAAAAGAAAATTCCATCTTTAACAAAAATACAAAATTTACTTTTTTCAATTATGCTTTCCTGAAACAAAACACTAAAAGTCACCATTTTGACCAGGAGCCATTAGTTGTCTGACACGTGGGCTCAGGAAGTCAGTGGGGACTGAGCAAGGGAATGTCACACAGAAGCCCACAACATAACGATGAGATCAGTGACCCCTTCTTCATTTCAGAGTGACCAAAGGATGCTTAAATTTCCTAACTTCTTACCCTTTTCTCTAGTGGAATAGAGACTTTTTGGGGGTAAACCAGACCACGATGATCTCGCTAATGATGGTATTCAAGAAATTGCAGTCAGTATAAACTAGTTCGCCATCGAGTAAAGCCAAAAAATCAAGAACACAAAATTGGAAAATTCATTAATCCATACAAATTAATTGACACCCTCTGAAACGAACAACGAGTCAAGGGGCAATTTGGAATTCTGTTGAAATGAGTAAAACTGAAGGCACACTATTCCAAATTTGTGAATGTGCAAAAGCAGTAATCAGAGGAAACTTCACAGCTATAAATTTGTAAAATCTCAAATGAATAATCAAACTTTACACAAATCACTAAAAATAAAAAGAAGAAACTAAACCTAAAATGAGCAGAAGGATGAAAGTAATAAAGACAAGCTAGAAACTAATAAAATATGAAATACAGAAATCAATAAAGCAAGAAGCTAGTTCTTAGAAAATATCATCAAAATTGGCAAACCTCTACAAAGACTTACCGAGAAAAAAGGATAACTTAAGTTACTAGTACCCAAAATGCAAGAAAAGAAATTACGGCTGACATTTAAAATTCTAAGCATCTTGTGAACGAGATAAAGACATCATGGTACAATGATATGTGAGTATCCATAGTTATAGCAGCACAATTCATAATAACTAAATCTTAGAAAAAGCCTATATGTTCCTCAACAGGTGAATGGACAAAGAAAACATGGTCTTCACACACAGAGGAGTCCATGTGTCGGCCAGGAATGTAGCTCAGCACCACAGTACCTGCTTGGCAAACAAGAGGTTTGATTCGTAGTACCAAAATAAAAAGGCCATGTGTCATGGTTCACTGAATTCTGACAAAGATGCCTGACCCCTGAATGGGTAAAGATAATCTTTTCAAAAAATGATACTGGGAGAACTAGATAGTCACTATAAAAGAGTAAAGAGGGACTACTGAATATAAATCCTAACTCAGAATGTATCAAAAATGAAAATATAAGATTTACAATTATGCAAGTCTTGAAAGAAAGTCAAGGGAGTAAATTTTCATGATCTCAAGTACAGATTCTTAGAGAAACCAAAGCACAAATAAAAATGAAAACTCATCTATTGTACATTATCAGAATTGAAAATTGTAACTTTAATAGACACTGCCAGGAAAGTAGGTGAAAAAAGTTGCATGTCATGTCTCTAGTAAAGGAACTGTACCCAGAAATTATAAGCAAATTTTGGAACATAACAAAAATAATTAAACTTACAAAAAATAAAAATAAATATTTTATCACATGTTTGTCTTAAGAAGATATTGCACAGAATCATTAGCACCAGTGAAAGGAAAATCAAATCCATAGTGTTATCCCATTTCAGACTCATTAATATGGATATAATTAAAATCATGAGAAAACCAAGTGTTGGATGGGATGGAGACAAATGGAAAACATTCTGTCAGTTCCTTAATAAGATAAACACAATTACATTGTAACTCAGCTGTACCACTCCTGTGTACGCACCCAGAAACATTGAAAACCAGTATTTAAACATAATCTCTTGAAGAATTGTTCATAAAACAGTATTTATAATAACTAAAATGCAAAAATATCTCAAATATTTATCAACTAACAATGAGTGATAACTTTGTAAGCTTTGATCCTGTGACCTGAAGCACTGTCTCTAAGATGATGGTGTGTAATCTAGTAATTGTTGATATCTTACTGGTTTTTCTTGAGTTCTGTATTACTTGTACCCTTACACTGTTTTGCTTTGTTTTGTTCTGGTTTTTTTATCTCTTTTTCCTTTTAAATAAAATTTAAAAAACAATGAGTGATAAGCAAAATGTATCATGGTGCCCTAAAAAATAAAGTACGTTGGACATATTTCACTTAAAAATATAATGCTAAAGGAAACATTCCAGTCACAAAAGACCATATATTCTATAGTTCCATATATATGAAGTGCCTAGAAAAGGCAAATCTGCAAAAACAGAGTAAATCAGTGACTGATAGGGGCAAAGAGTATGGGAATTGAAAGTGCAAAGGTATAATGTTTCTCAGGTAATGAAAATATTCCTACAATTACAATGTTGATGGATGCATATTTCTTTTGTAAGAGTACTAAAAACATTGTATTGCCTATTTTAACAGGAAAATTGTTCAATATGTGACTTATGCCCCCAATAAACTATTACAATAAAAAGAGGCAGGTAGGAAGTTGAAGAGGGAATAGTCTACATACCTATTGAGAGAAGAAATGGACTCAAAAAATCAAATCTGAAGAGCTTCCTGGCTTTTGACACAAAGGGATCATGTGGGTTGTTGAGGGAATCAACGTTCACCCCAAATGCTGTTGCAACGATTATATCCATGCTGTAGGCCCCAAAGATTCTGGGTGAAAAAACAGGAGAAACTAAAGTCTGCACCTCTTCTTTTACAAACTGTTCAGGAAGTGGGACTCAGTCATACACCAGAAAGACGTGGAGAGCCACATTAGGTCAGAAGAACTACACGCAGGACCAGCTGAACGCTCTCTGCTGCCGTCACTCTCACTCATGGGGTTGTTAAAGTGAGCCAGTGATATAATTGCCCTTGTGCTCGGGGTGATGAGAACCTAGGTGAGTTAGACTCTGAGCTTGTGGCATTCAGTCATTGAGACTCACAGGCAGACATACTGCGGCAGTATGTGTGGAATGTGGAAGATAAATGTGTAACCACCATTTAGCAGGACTCTTCCTAGGGGACTCAAAAGCTGATACTGACCTAGGTCTTGTCTCACCACACAGTGTGCCCTGAGCTGATTCCTCTTCAGCACATCACACATCAGCAACACCCTGTTCTGAACACCCAGAAAAATCATTCCTCCTTCTCAGCATCCCTTATTCAACTTCTTGATAGATCTAGTCCATCCCCAATACAAGAGTCTGAGGCTGCCCTGGGGCAGAATCATTTTGGTATAACGTAAAAAACAAAAATTGTCCTCATTAATATTTATAATATTGAATGATAATTATATTTAGCGTGTGGTTATACATGCATGTCATCCCAGTACTTGGTAGACTGAGGGCAGGAGGAGCAGGAGTATAAAGCCAGCCTGGACTACACAGTGAGTGCAAGCTCAGCTTGGACTACTTAGCAAGACTTTGTCTTTAAAAACCAGCCAGGTGTGGTGGTGCATGCCTGTAATCCCAGCACTCAGGAGGCTGAGGCAGGAGAATTGCTGTGAGTTCAAGGCCAGACTGAACCACACAATGAAGCCCTGTCTCAAAAACAATTTAAAATATAATAATTATTGCTATTATCACATTGCTGTTGAAAACTGATTCGCAAGATACAAGAGTTAAGTGACCTCATGTCCCCAGTTTTCCCAGTATGCTCTGTAGAGTATCTATATATTTTAAAATGTCAGGTTTACACAATCATTGATATAGTTGTGCTCTCTCTCTCATTTTGCTCTCTCTGTCTCTGTCTCCGTCTCTCTCTCTCTCTCTCTCTCTCTCTCTCTGTCTCTCTCTCTCTCTCATAAAAGGAAGGAGAAATGGTTTAAAGGTTAAATATTTAAAATTTTACTCTACCTAAAAAGTACCATGATGAGGTTTAAGCTGTTTGAAGCTTCACGTGGTATTTCCTGCCCCATCCACTGACTTTCACTGTGCACCAAGTAAATTCTCCTACTATTCCTCAAGCTTTACACTTACAACATTTTAAGGTCATACCTCTTCCTTCAAAAGCATGTATCTTATGCCTTGATAGCCAAAGTGATGAATAACTTTGGTTCCGGTACTCAATGGAGAAAACACTTCGCCCCCCAAATGCCCTGTCTTCTCTTGGAATCCACCCCTTTTTGGATGAACTATTTTAGCTGTAACACCACTCCCTGGTTTAGCACCTGTATTTAATACATGGCTGCTGAAGTAACTTAACAATGAGAATTTCAGTTTTTTGCAGACAGATATAAATTGAGGAGCAATCTGAGGCATCATGTAGTTTTCTGAGGCAACTACAGGGCATCATGGCAACTTGGACATTAAGTGGGTGCACTTAGTTTTTCAACTAAGAACAGATACTTACTCCTTCAGTTGAACAGGTTTGCCTTTCTCTGCTTCTTGTCTCAGGTTTTTGACCAACACATCTCCATACTGTTTAATGATGGGGAACATCTATGCATAAAACACAACACCATTTTTAACTAAATCCGTGGATTCAGGCCCAAGAACCATAAGACATTATCAATCATGAAGCAATATTTGACATTTTTATAATTAAGTTTATAATGGGTCTTCCAGGGCATAAAGGCAAAAGACCATTCTGACAAAGCCACAACTCAGAGGACTACACCTTGTACAGAGAAGAGGATCTTAGTTTCTAACTGTCCCCAGATCACTGCTAAGTTCTCAATTAAAATCCTCTTAATTTCTTACTTCCTTGAGTTTTCCACTGGTGAAGTTTGGAGACAACTGTGTTCGTATTCTCTTCCATTCCTCATCCTCAGATAGGGAGACAGCTTTTTTCATAAATCCTACTGGAACAAGCGACTAAAGCCCCAAGAAAAAGACAATTTATCATTCTTAAGCATAGAGATCATACACTTACAGAACATCTGTTAAGCATGCAGCACTTGTCTGACATTTGGTGACTATTAGGTGGCAGACCCCATGATAGGTGCTCAATAAGTATTTGTCATGACTGCCTTGCCTTCTGTGAGTGCGCTGAGGACATCTAGCCACCTGGTGCAGTTTCAAGCCTTTATATTTCAGTTGCGTTTTAAATACAAATGCCTTTGGTCATGGGAAACTTAAATATAAATACAAATTGTCAGAGAAAACTGTTCTTTCAGATTAAGAGACTAGAACAGTGGTGGCATGCGTATGGCGCACATGTTACAACAAATTCTTATGATGGAAAGCTCTAAAAGACGTCCTTCATCTTCCAAGATTGTGCGGTATAGAAATGGTTGGTGACAGAAAGGAGGCTTGGAAAATTATATAATGCCTCAGACCGATCCTCAATTTATATCCATCTGCAGCTAGGGTAATGTAGAAAAATAGGGATATCTTGCTATGATGATTTTTTAAATTATAAATATGGAATATTAAGAACAATGCACAATTCTTTATTCAGGAATACAATGAAAGAGAAATGTAATTCTATTTCCTAGTTATTTTTCTCATTGCTAAGACAAAACCTGAACTTAAATGATGAAAGGTTTATTTTGGTTCACAGTTTGTAGAGGCTTCAGGTCATACTTGGCTGGTTCAAGGCAAAGTGGCGAGGCAGGGAGAGTAACAGAGGAATAACAGATCATGGCACACATAAGGCAAGAGGCAGCAAAGCAATGAAGTAGCAAGCAGAAAGCAACAGCAACAGGTCTCTTTCTATGCCGTACGTGCTATTCAGCATTGCTCACAAGCAGGGTAGGCCTCCCCATGTCCACACCCAGAACTATGTGAAACCTATCAGTGGGAGCCTTTAGTAATCATAAACCCTTAGTCCCACTATCATACAACTCATTTCCATACTCTAGATCCAGCCATCTCTAAAAAACCGACTTATGACTACATGAGGCTTTGAGAGGACATTAGACACAAGCCATAATAATTTCCCTACTTGGAACTATTTTCCAGCTTCCTTAACTCCATTTTGTTTTAAAATGAAATCTTTGATATTCCTTTATTGTTAAAACTCAAAAAATTGGGGAAAGGGGAAGCTTTTTCTCTACTTGAAAATAGAAGGTACAGAAAATTCTTCAGATAATCTCACTCTGCATGGTGAAAGATGCAGGGTTCCTTAAGAGTAGGAACAATTTTTTAAAATCTAGTCTCAACACTCTCACTCGGTGTCATGCTGGAAGTCCTAGGGCGAACAACAAGAAAAATAAAAGAGCTTCAGACTACAAAGAGAAAGATAGAAGTGTCCATATCTTCAGGTGAGATAATAGTCAAGGCAGATCTCAAAGATTACACACACAAAAACAACTTCTATAACTAATAAGTTAGTTCTGCAATATTGTAGGATTTGAGGTCAACAAAAATTAAGTAAGAGTTGTATGTAACAACAGTAATATGTGGAAACAATAAGAAAGCAATACCATTGACAAATGCTGCAAAGAAAATAAAACCTGAGGTATAAAGTTTTAAGAAATTTATATAGTGTCTCTATGCTGAAAACTATAAAAAGTTGATGATAAGAATCAAAGAAAACCCAAAGAAGTAGAGAGGCACAGTGTGTTCATGGACTGGAAGCCTCAATTTTATAAAAATAAAGATTTCACCTCCATATTTATCTATAAGTTTAATTCCATTATATCAAAGTACAAAAAGACTTTACAGACATAGACAAGATTTCTGAATTTGAATGGAAAGTCAAAGGGTCAAGAAGCTAAAACAATTTTGGGAGCAGGGAAAGTGGGAGGAACCACTTTCTATAACATCATGACTTACTATGTTGCTACAATAAACAATAATATAAAACTGGAGAAGGGATAGACAGAGGGATCAAGGAAAGAGAACAGAGAACTAGACCTATAAAAATAAGCCAAACTGAGAAAGACTGAGTTTGACACTTCTGGGGCTATACCAGAGTAATGAAGGTGAGAGAAAAAGCCTCTCTGAGATTTGATGTCCAGATGCTGGAATATATCAACGTGAGGAAGAGAAAGAGGAAAGTGAATTCCCAACACCCAGTAAGGATATGAAGTAAGACCTGAAGCCCACTGAAAGAATGAAGAGAAAGAACTTCAACAAAGGAGATGGCAAGTGGCATTTTTCCCTAAACCCTGACTCATCCAATCTGCGGATAGATAGTGACTAATGTCCTCCACAGAGAAATGCACCAGTGGAATAAACCAGTGGACTCGGAAAGCAGCAGGGGCTGGTGAGTTATTTGGGTTTGCACAGTGTTCAGGACAGGGCAATTGGTCTGTAACCATCTTGGAGAGAGGAAAACTGAGCCTGAAATTTAGAGTAACTGTGGTCTGGCTCCATCTAGTGACTCCCAGTGTCAGAGTTAGGAGGAACAGAGTTCAAGTCAGCCAGAGTTCAAGGAAACAAATTCAAGCTGGAAGGACACATGCACAGTGTTTCAGGTTGAACAAATCAGGGTCCAGCCTCACAGCCAGAAACCAATGGAACTGAAAACAACCTGAACTTCGGGCTTGCTGGTACTATCAACTACACTGCCGTAAATCTGCAGCTGGCTTGCAGGGATTAATCATCAGGGACACAGACCCTGCCAACTTTGTCTACCACAGCAGGGACAAACCTTGAAGTGGATTTTTTCCTTTTCTCATTTTTATCAGCCTCCCACTGCTGGGTTTACAGGTATGCACCACACACCCAGCCTTCTTTTCTCTTGATCAATTATTCTCCCTTCTATATGAAGATGAACATTGTTTCTAGTTTTGATGTTGTTATTGTTGTTCCTGTTCCATTCTGTTCTGTTCTTGTCTTTGTTTATTTCTTCTTTTTCCCTCCTGCACTCTGCACCAGCTTTCCAAAGTTTATCTAACCTTCTTTTGTTCTCCAACCTTGCTTTTAATCTCTTCCTCTTCTTCTGTTTATCTGTTTTTCCATGAACACTTTTTAAATATTCTTCCATGATAATAAAATCATCATATCAAGGGCATATTTATGTTATACAATTTTCTGGTTTGTTTTACTTTTTCTTATGTAAATACAAATATAATTCATGTGGAAAAAGATATCAAACTAATAATTACCAAAGTTTGTCATTTTCAGTCTTGTGATTGAATCTATTGTTATTGCTTATTGCACTACATTTCCAAGGTGACAAAATTGTTCTAATCAGCTGTTCTCAGTGTTACCCAAAGGTTGTGAACAATACTATAGGCCAGCACCAAAGAACAAAGGGCTAGGCCAAGTAGGTAGCAACTTCTCATCCCCAATAAATTGAGTAAGCGGACCTGAAAGCCAGCTACACCTGTAAGACATTTCTGACAGTAATCATTTCCTAAGAGTAATAAATACTAAAATAGGGGAGAGAACACGGATTCACCAAGAAGCAAGCCCTCCCTGTGAACCAGTGCCATGCATGTGCTGCTGTTGGGAGCCAGACTTCAGCTCCTTCTGGCATAATAGACCCAGTAAATGACCAGCTGGTCTGGAGAAACACAGGCTGCAATGATAGCTATTGATAGCTATTGAAGTGAAATAAAATTTAATTATTGTGGTATTTTGGTGTTTCACTGACCTTACAGGTAGAGGGCCAGTGGTCAGATCATCTGTCAGAGGATGATGATACACAGTTTGGCATCTAGAGGGGATCTCCTTTGAGGGTGACAGTCATTGCTAACTTGCTATTGTCTTGTTTTGAAGTCCTGTATCATTTTCATTGTTTTGTTGGTTTGGGTTTCATGCTATTTTGCTTTGTTTGATTTTGTTATATCCAATGGCATGAGCAGCTATTCGAAAGATAGCAAGATATACTACAGTATCAATTTTGGATTTACTATTGTCTTGTTTTGAAGTCCTTTATTGCATTCACTGTTTGGTTTTATTCGTTCTACTCTGTTCTCTTCTGTTTGGTCTTTACTATGTCTGAAGGACGTATCTGCACCTATTTTGAAGACAACAAGAGGCATTATGGTAACTATTGTTGATTTTGTGCTGTTTTTGAAGCCCTGTATCATTTACACTGGTTTGTTTTGATTTTATCATGTTTTATTTTCCTTGGTTTTATCTTCTTTAAAATACAATTTTAAAAAGTACTAACAATAATGCAATTTGGCATAAGCAATTTACAATCATCAACCTAGAAATTAAACTTTAAAAAATACAAAATGAGAAGATGCAACTCCAGACTTCTAGCTCACCAAAGGCAAAACTCAGGAGCAACGAGGTGGAATAGTTTGAAAGTCAACTACCTGGACTCTCGGAAGTGGTTACAGCAGAAGTAAGAAAGTAAAAAAAAAAAAAAGAGGCTCTAGAAAAACCCAAGCCAGAAATAATTTCTCAGATAGCTACAGGGCGGTGACCATATGAAAGACACGGTTAGTGACTTTAGGGTTGATACAGATTTTTAAAGAATAGAGGAGCTTAAAAATATGATGGAAACCATGAACATCCAACATAGGGAAAAAATAGAATACAAGAAATACATTCAAATAGATGTCCAGGAGACTAAAAACTCCATTGAAAGTACACATACCAGAATGAGCCAATATGAGGAAAGCATATCATATCTACAAGACAGAAATGCAGTTAGGGATCATGAAAGAGCTTTCTTATGAGAAAGCAGGATACAGCACAAATGACATAAAGAAACTGTTCTGGGAAGTAATGACGTAAAACATCCTCAGCAAGGAACAACATTATGACATTCACATAAATGAAACATATGGAACTCCAGTTAGCCATGTTGAAAACAAAAATCTGCACCAAAGGATATAATACTCAACACTCCATATATTCAATACAAGACTAAAATATTAAAAGCTGTTAAGAGAAAAGAAACAAATAACCTAGAAAAGAAAACCCACCAGAATCACAGCAGACTTTTCTTCAAGAAAAGGAAGACGAGTGAAGTATTTCAAACCCTAAAAGAAAACAACATATAACCTAGATTTATGTACCCACAATACTATTGTTCAAAATTAATGAAAAAAGAAAATATTTCCATGACAAAAAACACCTGAAGAAATTTATAACCACCAATCTTGCAGTTGAAAGTATTAGAGGAAGAGATAACAATAACTATAATTCTACTAACCCCAACAGAAGGAATCCACCAGGCAAGGAAAGCAATTAAAGAGGGGAGGAATCAACAACAGGAAAATAATGTGACAACAATAACTCAATAAATATCAGTCATAACCATTAACATAAATGGTCTCAATTCACCAATCAAAAGAAACAGACTGGCAGAATGGATCAAGAAATTCCAACAATGTTCTGTAAAAATGAAACACAGTTGTCTTGGTTGAGTTTCTCTCATTGCTGGAACAAAACCCTCAACACCCAAAATGAAGAAAGAAAAGATTTATGTAGCTTATAGTTTCAGGGGATTTTAGTCCATAATCAGGTGGCTTCAAGGCAGGTTGCCATGGAACAGGAGCAACACTTGAAGGCAAAAGCCAGAGCAAAAGGAGAAGCAACAATCTGCTTCTCCTCCCTTACATTGTACACAGGTTACCCCAACATTTCAGGGCAGATGTCGCACTCACAAAATCTCTGTGCTCTCTTCTCACACAGGATGAGGATATTTATGAAGTAAAGATTATGTCTACCTGCTGAGTCTCTTAGTAAAGCTTCTAAACTTCTCAAGTTGACACAATGTATCAACCACAACAATAATTAATTCAAAAAACCATAGGCTGAAAGTCAAAGAATGGAAAACAATGCTTCATGCAAAATAAACTCAGAAAAAAATCAGGGGTAGCTAGTCTACTTGCAGAAAAAAGTGAATTTCAAACCAAGACTAATTAAGAGAGACCCAGAAAATCACTACATTACTGTAAAGGAAACAAAGAGGAAGAGAGAAAAGTGATAAATATATATGCATCAAATGATAGTGTATCTAATTATGAAAAGAAATATTAAAAGACATGAAAAATCAAATTAGCACTAATGCAGTTGTAATGGAGGACGTCATTACCTCACTGTCACAAGTAAACAGATCAACTAAACCAAAAAATACACATGGAAATATCACTACTGAACCAAACTTTTAAATGAATGGAATTAGCTGATATTTGCAATGTTCCTTCCAGCATCAAAATACATATTCTTTACAGTTGCACACAGGATGTTCTCCAAAACACACCACATACTAACTCTTAGAAAATGCCTAAGTAAATGCAAAGGAGTTAAAATTATCCTATGCATGTTATCAGGATATGGTACAATGAAATTGGAAATCAATGGCAAAAGAAACTACAAAAACTTCAAAAATATATCAAAATTAAGTAACATCATGTTGAGCAACCAATGAATCACAGATGAAATTAAAGAAAAATTAGACACATTTTTGTAATTACATGATAATGTTAATACAATGTACTAAAACTTAGGGAACGTGATGAAAGATGTCCAGTGCTTGTGGGAAATTTCTAACAATGACTTTCCATATCAGAAGAACAAAGTGAGCTCAAATAAATAAACTATTTGAATCTGAAACTTCTACAAAAAGAAGTCAAGCCCAAATCTCATGTGAAAGAGGAAATTGTAAAGATTACAGCAGACATTAATGAAATAGAACCTGAGAAAAGCATACAAAGAATCAATGAATCAGAGTTGTTTCTGTGAAAGATTAATCAAATTGATAAACTCTCAGCCAACCTAAAAAAATGGAAAGAAACAAATCTATGAAATTAGGAAGGCAATGGGCAAAATCACAACAGATTCTGCAGAAGTACAGATCAGCACTACTTATTTTAAGAACCTATATTCTAAGGAACTGTAAAACAGAAGAAATGGATGGAATTCTAGGCACATATGAACTGCCACTCTGAATCAAGAAGATGTAATATATATATATATATATATATATATATATATATATATATATATATAAAACAATATAAAATTACTAAAATTTAACACAGAATTAAAAACCAAGCAACAAAAATATCCTGGTCCTTACAGATTTACTCTATTTTAAAAAAATAGAGTAAATGAATTCTACAAGAAATTTAGAGAACAACTAGTGCCACTACTCCTCAAAGTCTTTAATGAAGTTGAAAGGCAAACAGTACTCTAAAATTCGTTCCTGGAAGCAAGCATGATCCTAATACCAAAACCAGAGAAGGATCCAACCAAAAAGAAAACTACAGGCCAATTTCCCTAAGGAAAATAAGTGCAAAAGTCCTCAATGAATTACTTACAAGTAGAGTGTAGCAAATAATCAAGAAGACTATACACCATGACTAAGTTAAGATCCATTCCAGGGATGTAGGGATGCTTCAGTCTACCTAAATCAATGAATGATCATCTCAATAAATTAAAAAAAAAAACATTTGACAAAATCCTTCACCCATCAGTGATTTTTAAGACTCTACTGAAAGCTAGAATAGATAATCTTTATTTCAATCTGATAAAAGCCAACAGCCAACATCATACTAAATGGACAAGTGTCAGGGATATAGCTCAGTGGCACAGGGCCTGCCTGTCAAGTGTGAGGTCCTGAGTTTGATTCCTGATACAAAAAAATACATGGACAAAAACTGAAAACTTTCACTATAAAACTAATAAAAAGGCAAAAATATCCACTACCACCACTGCTATTCAATTCTAGAAACATTAGTCAGAGTGGTTAGACAAAAGAAAAAAATAAAAGGAAAAATGATAGAAAAAGAAGTGGTTAAATTGTCATTATTTGCAGGTGACATGATATTCTACACAGAAAAACCCAAAAACTCCATCAAAAGACGTCTAGATTTAATAACCAGGTTCAGTAGTAGAACTGGACACAAAGTCAGCACTCAAAAATAAAAAGCATTCCTGTACACAAATAACAAACTCACTGAGAGGGAAATTAGGGAAATCACATATTTCACAATAGAATCCAAGAAATGAAATACCTGGGAAAAAATCTAATGGAGGTAGAACATCTCTACATTGAAAACTACAGTTCTATGAAAAAGGAGATTGAAAGCATACCAAAAAATGGAAAGATGTCCCTTGCTTTTGGGTAGGAAAAACCAATAAAGTGAAAATGGCCATAATTGTAATACTGCTATATAAATTCAATGCAATTCTGATCAAAATTCCATAGCGTATCTCACAGAATTAGAGAAAGCAATCCTAAAATTCATATGGAACAAGAAGAGATCCAGCATAGTAAAAGCAATTTTGGGCAACAAAATCAAGGAAGGAGGCATCACAATTCCTAACTTGAAATTATACTACAAAGCTACTGTGATAAAAAAAAAAATCACAGTACTGGCAAAAAAAGGAAATTAAATAAATAAAATAAAATAACAGACCTTAGGATCAATGGCATAGATTAGAAGATGCAGAATTCACTCCAAACATACTTAGCCACCTTATCTTTGACAAAGGAGCCAACTACCTTTACTGGAAGAATTATATTATCCTTAATAAATGCTGCCTAGAAAACTGATTTCCACGTGCCAAACATTAAAATTAGGCCCATATTTTTCACCATGCATTATACTAAAGCCAAAATGGATAAAAGATCTGAATATTTAAGCAGAAACCCTAAATCTGAGAATAGGTAAAATTCTTTCAGACACTAGTACAGGAAAAGACTTTATGAACAAAGTTCCAATCCTACAGAAAATATACAAAGAATCAATAACTGGAATGCCATCACATTAAAAGGTCTTGCACAGAAAAAAAAACTACTAACAGAGGAAAGAGACAACCCACAGTGTGGGGAAAATTTTTTTCCAGCTGTTCCTCAGGCAAAGTACTGGTATCTGGGGTATATAAAAGCCAAAAACATCAGACTCCCCACCAAAAAAATATTTAAAGACCCAATCCAAAATTTGGCATCTGAAATGAATAGATACTTCTCAGATGAAGAATTATAAGTGGCAAATAAATATATGAAAAATTTTCAATATCCTGGTCATTTGAGAAATACAATTTAAAACAATCCTTAGATTCCAACTCACTGCCAAAGGAATGGCTAATACCAAGAATTCAACCAATAACAACTCCTGGCAGGGCTGTGGTGAAAAAAGAACTGTTGGTGGGGTTATAGATTGGTGCAGCCATTGGGAAAATCAGTGTGGAGAGCCTCGAAATCTAAAACTAGAGGTTCCATTTGACCCAGTTATCTCCATTCTTGGTATCATCCTGAAAGAATTAAAAGCAGCATACACAGTGATATATGCAGACTCATGTTTATAGTGACAGATGATAATAGCAAAGTCTTGGAAACAGCCCAAATGCCCATTAGCTGATGAATTTGTAAAGAAAATGTAGGGATTATTTAAACAATGTAGTACTATTCAGCCATAAAGAAGGACAAGCTTGAGACATTTCTAGGTAAATGGGTGTGCTTTGAGACCATAGTATTAAGTAAAATACACTGGACACATTGTTTCTCTGGTGTAAGAAACCAAAAGTGTAAATATGGATCAATATGTTTAATGAGTATTTGGAAATGAGAAGAAAATGTTCAAATCAAAAGAAGAAGGGACAAGAGACGGGAAAAGTAGAGATCAAAAACAAAAAGAGTGCAAGGAATTAAAGGAAGGGGAGGGGAGGGAAAAAGAAGCAGCCAGATATATCATGTACAGGTACAAATTCCCTATAATGAATGTTATCACTAGGTATATCTAAAGTTTACCAATAAAATAAGAAACAAAAACAAAAAGAAAGACTGAAACAAAGAAATCGAAAAAGCCTAACTAAGCTTTGACCATATGTGCTTCAGTGGAGGGAAGATGGTCTCCCCAAAAATGGCACTGGAACAGCTCGATAGCCATAGGCAAAGAATAGTCTCACATTAACCTCATACATTTTTTAAAACATAAAAAAGATTATAGATTTAAAAGTAAAGCATAAAACTGTACAACTTCAAGTCCCATATTGAACTCAACTTGGAAGAGGTGAGTCCAGTCTTAAAGGAACCAGTTGAGTAAACTGTTTATTGGTGCTCAGAGCATTCAAAATACAGGTGATAGTTTGAGAGAACATTTTGAGAAATGAGGCACTCTCACAGGTTATGTAATAATTAAAGATCCCCAAATACAGTGCTCCCGGGGTTTTGGTTTTATGATTTGCGCTTATGTTGAATTGGATGCAACACTATGCGCTTGACCACACCAAGTTAATGAGTGTGTAGTGACCAAAGAGACCTATTTCTAGAGAGAATTTTGTAAAACCTGGTGCTCATCTAACAGTGAAGCAAATTTTTGTCTCTATTAAAGATTCAGAAGGGTATAATTTGAGAGACTACTTTGAAAAGTATGAGAAGATTGAAACCATAGAAGTTATGGAAGACAGGGAGAGTGGGAAAAAGAGAGGATTTGCTCCTGTCACTTTTGAGAATCATGATACAGTTGATAAAATTGTTGTTCAAAAATACCACACTATTAATGAGCATAACTTTGAAGTGAAAAGGCATCTTGCTAAACGAGAGATGCGGTCTGCAGATCACAAAGAGGTCATGAAGGAAGATCTAGCAACTCCATGGGTTGTCGAGAAAACTTTGGAGGTGGTAGAGGAAATTTTGGCTGTGGTTGAAACTCCAGTGGAAGACAAGGCTACAGTAATGGCAGCAGAGGTAGTTATAGAGGTCATGGTGGATATAATGGATTTGGAGATGATGGTGGAAGCTATGGTGGTGGGCCTGGCTACAGTAGTAGAGGAGGGCATGGTGGTGGTAGACCTGGATATGAAAAGTAAGATAGTGGGTATGGTGATGGTGGTAGAGGATACGACGGTTACAGTGAAGGTGGTAACTATAGTGGTGACAGGAACTATAATGATTTTGGAAATTACAGTGGACCCCAGCAGTCAAATTACAGACCCATTAAGGGGAGCAGTTTTGGTGGCAGAAGCTCTGGCAGTCCCAATGGAAGTGGTGATGGATCTTGTGGTGTAACTCGAAGGTATGATAGCAGAACATTTTAAAGAAACAACAGAAAAAGGCTTTAGTTCTTAGCAGGAAAGAGAGTGAGAAGTTATCAGCAAAGCTTCAGGTTACTTTGAGACATTTGCATTAGACAAACTGTAAAATTCTACCACAGAAGGAACAATGATGCGTAATCAGAAAAGTTACTGCAGCTTAAACAAGAAACTCTTCTGGTTCAGGACTATCATGGTCACATTTTGCAAAAAGTGCAGCTGTTAATTAATGTAATATAGTGTCAATTAAATGTACATTCCTGAGGTCTTTTACCTGTTGTAGCTTACTCTTTTTATTTCTTTTCATTACATCAGGTATATGTCCCTGTAAATTGTGGTAAATTTTTTACTTTAAAAAAAAAACTGTAAGCCAGGCGTGGTGGCACATGCCTATAATCCTAGCAACTCAAGAGGCTGAGGCAGGAGGATTAAGTTTGAGACCAGCCTGGGCTACAAAATGAGCTCAAGGCCGGCCTGAATTGCATAGGGAAACCCTGTCTCAAAAAGACAAAAAAATCCCAGGTCTTTCCAGAAGCCTGGCAAACACACACACACACACACACACACACACACACACACACACACAAACTATACAACTTTTACCAAATACACACACAGAGACATCCATACACTCGCACACACAATAGATAAATCATTAAGCATTATCAGACTTGATAACAAAAGAAAAATCTTTTTTAAAAATCAGACAAGCTGGGCATAATGGCACACATCTGTAATCACAACCCTCGGAAGATCGCTGTGAGTTTGAGGGCAGCCTATACTACATAGCGAGATCCTGTCCCATAAAAGAAGAAGAAGAAAAATAATGAGAAGGAAAAGGAGATGTGGAAAGAGAAAGTGAAGGAGAGGAAGAAAGAGAAGGAGAAGAAACAGCAAGCTATGCATCAGGACTATACAGGAGTAGCATACTTAGGAGAAAGAATACTTATGTATCTTGACTGTCCTGATTGTTATCAAATATGATCATGTGATACATTTGCAGACAGGTACACAAATACATACACGCTAGCAAATGAACTCATACAAAATCAAGGTAATGTAAATAAACTTGGATTGTATCAATGTTAATCTCCAATTACTTATTACATGAATATGTTCTGTTTATACTTATGCAACATATAACCTTTAACAAAAGCATCATGGACCTCCCCATATCTCACTTTTTCAACTTCCTGTGAATTTATGCTTCAAAAAATTTTTTGATTGTGTATTTTTGAGACAGGGTCTTTCTATGTAGCTTCAGGGTAAATTTGAAAACACTAGACAGCCTAAACTGACCTTGAACTCACATCAATCTTCTTCCTCAGTCTCTTGAGTGCATGCGCCACTACACCCACAACAAATTAAGAATTTAATAAATAAATGAAAGTTTACATTTATTTTAACATTTACTTTGTTTGTTTTGATACAGAAATTGAACTGAGGACCTTTTACTTGCCAGGCAAGCCCTGCGCTGCTGAGCTACATCCCCAGCCCAACATTTACATTTTTTAAATAGATGCCTACCCGCCGATTTGTGAACACAGAATAACATTCTTTAACTAGAACTGCTTTGATCATGTCTGGTTCTGTGATGGCCAGCACAGGCTGTGGACCATCATACAACCTGTATTGAGAAAACAGAGATAATTAAATGTAACAAACAAGATTCTACATTTGAAACTTTGCCAGGAATCTAGATCTTTGACCCTGGCATTTTATAATCTACACCGTTAACAGTCAAATGCATAGCAACATCAGCTGTAATTCAAGTTGGGGATTCTGAGCATAGAAGGCACTAGAACTTTCACAAAATGTAAGGTTATGTTGTCCAAGCAAGGAAGAAACAAAAGATGAAATACCATTTCAAAGAGATCATAATTAGAAATAAAACTGGAATTGTTCTCCCTACATCTAGGTGATGTGAGCATGAGTATTGCTTATACCATCCTCTGAAATGCTTTGTATGTTTAAAATATTTCAATATCGGTGCTGGGATGCAGCTCAGTGGTGGTCTGCTTTCCTACTATATATAAAACTGTTAGTATAACCCCCAATGCCACAAAAATTAAAATTTAAAATGAAATAAAATATTTCCATATCAAAAAATATATTGCATTGATGACAAAGTCAAATTATCAAGTGCTCAAGAGTATTTAATGTTGTAAGGGGAAATTGGGATCAGAACAATGGAGACCAAGTACTCTGTCCTTGCCATTGGATTGTGTTGTATTTGTGGCACATGTCAAGTTTGTAGACTTCTGGGGCCAGCAATGTGGTTCCTAAGGACTCAGGAAATTAAGAGGTAGGAAAGGCAAAGCTTTCTCCCACCTGCTTGTGGCACAAAGCCCATGATTACATCCCTCCCACCGGTCTCCAAGCCTTCAGCAGCTGTGAAAGGGAACAGCTGTTCCAGGTGGCTCAGAGAGCCTTATGAAACCACCATGAATGTAGTCCACAGGAAAACAGTAGTTTTAAACACGTGCTACATTACTTTGTCAAAGCCAGAAAAAAGTCTTGACTTGAAATCAAAAGTAAATAAAAAACACCTCCACACTTGCTGGAGAAGTTTAAAGCACTGAGCATAAATTATTTCCAAATCTTTTTATCTATATTTTTCAGGTCATATTTCAAAAGTACATATTAAGTTTAAAATTGATATGAAGTTTGAGCATTTAACTAAAAGGGAATTTATGTTATATGATCATACATTTATGAGCACATAGCAGAAGGGTTCGAATTACTACCTTTTATGCATCTAAAGAGAACCTAAGAAAGGGAAAATGGAGAAGAGGAGAAAGGTCATACACTGCACAGAAAATAAAGATAAGAATCTCTGAGCCATCAAAGCATGGAGAAAAGTCGTAATATGCAACATTCTCAACTTAATACAACTATGGACCTTGACACCTAGTGACCTAGGGGACTCTTGAGAGGACAAACCTCCAAAAGCTTCATAGTATACAAACTGCATATTCCAAGTGCTCTGAGCTGACACTGTCCTCACGTACTGAGTATTCATTTTTACAAGTCTGCCTTTGGAAGTTTCTGAAATACTCACCCCCACATATTTCCATACTTTTTACGGCACTCTATGTCAAAACTCCACATACCCTGAGAAGAGAAAAATATCCATTATTAGTCTAACCTTACTGGCCATATGTTTAATTGGAACAGAAATTATTCAAACCCCATGCAATCAAGCTTACTGTCACTCACTGGAGGTAAAAAGAAGTTGATATTCATAGACATCTGAGACAAAATACTGGGAACTTTAAAGTCATTCTTGACTTTCTTAAGAATTGAACTTATTGAAATAATTCTCCCAGACTATAAACACTAAGGACCTATTTGTCTTTCCACAGCACTTTTGTTTGTGTATATGCTGTCTCTAAAATCCTGAAAAGCTCTGCATTATTCCCTTTGTGATCCCATGAATCAAACTAGACTGAGGAAAATTGAGTGAGTCTCCATGGCTGGTACATTATTTCTTTATTTCATCACCTTTCTCTGATCTCACAAGCACTCTTCACATTCTGCACCAGGGACCAACTTTAGTCCAGTTGGTTCATGGAATTCAGGGGGATGAGTGAAAAAAATGATCAATTAGGGAGTCACAAAGTAATCGTCCTTTCAACACTCCAGTTCAATGTGGAAAGATGGAGAAGTGTCACCTCTATACATAGGCACAGCAAGTAAAATACTGAGCTATATACGAAAGAGCACATCTGACAGGTGAAGGGGAAATTATTGCTCTTTCAGTGAGGAGACAAAGTATGAATCTTGAAGCTGTTATTAGAAAATGAAACCTCATATTTCCAGAAAAACTGAAAACATCATACCACAGTGATATATGTGCACCCATGTTTATAGCAGCACAGTTAGCCAGATCTTGGAAAGAACCTAAGTGGCCATCAGCAGAGGAAAGGATAAAAAAGTTGTGGTATTTTTATACAATGGAGTACTATTCAGCTATAAAGAATGATCATATTGAGATATTTATAAATAAATAAAGGCAACTTGAGACCATACTCATAAGTAAAATAAATCAAACTCACATGTATAAATATTGTATAGTCTCCCTAATCTAAGAAATGGTAAGAGTACATAAGATTTTATGGTAATCATGATTCCCCATTACATTGCTTTGAAGCCTCATAATGATTTTATTTATTAGTTGGAATGGTTTTATTCTGTTTTGTTCGATTTCATTATGTGTGATAGTATGAACAGCTACTTTGAAGCAAACAAGGCATTATGGCAGCCATTTATGATTTAATATCATCTTGCTTTGAAGTCCTACCATGCTTTTGTTCTTCTGTTTCCATTGGTTCTATCATGTTGTGTCTTATTGGATTTTAATATGTGTAATAATATAAACAAATTTTTATGGAAATGAGATATTTGATTAGCCATTTTTCATTTTCTGTTATTTGGTTTTGAATGTCCTGTAATACTTTCATTCTCTTGAATGGTTTTATACTATTTTGTTATGTTTGATATTAATGTGTGGGAAGGTATGCTCAAGTATTTCAAAGAAAAGAGAGTTTATGATAGTGACTGTTAATATCCAGTTGTCTTGTTGTGAAGTGCTGTGTTGCTTACATTGTTCTGCTCTGATTTGCTTTGTTCTGTCCTCTTTTGTTTTATTCTCTTTAAAATAAAAAATAAAAAAAATAAAAGAAAATGAAGCCCCCTAACATACAAATGTTAGAATGAGATAACCCTGGAATCATGAGGAAAAATTTTTATCAGAAAACTGACTTAATTTTAGTGCTGGTCTTCAAGATGAGCTCATGAATATCCATCCAGGTGGCAGATCCTGAACTAACATTCAATCCAGGTTTGTCACAAGACTCATACAAAATTCACATTACATATTACATTATATTAAAATAAGTGAATTTTTAATGTATTCTGAAGACATCTTTTCTCTATTGATTTTGTATAAATGATTCTGTCTTTGTTTAGAAAAATAAAACTCAGCATGCAGTTCAATAAAACAATTGACAGACAACCCTATTCTGTTTCAGGGATGATCATACTCACTGCTCATATTCACCCATTTGGTGCAAACTTTGAAAAAAAATACAGCAGAATGCTCTCATCTTGTCTTTTAATTCCTAAAAAGATATCATACTTATCAAAACCTGGGATATTCCTATGGAAATAACTACATAGAACTGAGCAGTTCTTGAAAAACCTAGAGAACGTGTGAATATCTCAATAAAGAACACCTGGACCACCTAACAAGATAAACATTGAGAGATGTCTAGCAGGAATAGGAAAAGCTTCTCACGAACTCTAGAATGAACAGGAAAGATTGAAGCCTAAATGTCCACAGGTGGATGAGATGCTTCTAGGGAATCCCCTCTTGATTTTCTCCCAAAACTAACAAAGATATCTGTCCTTTCCGACATCTCTATTATGCAAAACAGAATGTTCTTTTGATGCTCACATCGTCTGAACCTCATGTCCTGAGCATCAAATGTTGACATCCCAGAGATCTGTACTGTGTTGCTGAGGCAAGACTGCAGCTCTACACAGTTAACAGAGCCCCAACGAAAATGAGACCTCGCTCTGGGTAGGACTCACATAGTTTGTGAACGCTGAAAGTTTCAGAACTTCACCACAAGGAATAGCACTTTTACTGATGCAATAAGGCTAGTGTTTGCCAAAAAGGGATATCAAACAGCACTCACCTTCCTGTAGGACAAAACATTTCCAAACAGAGGCAGAGGTTTAGGCCCAGGAATTCCAAGCTTCTTAAAAAATCCATGGGAATAGGTCGCATATCTGTAGTGAAAAAGAAAGCAAGGTCATAGGAATTGTGACTTTACACACATTGAAGTTCACCATTCACTGACTCAGAAAGTGAAATAGTCAAGCTAGGGATGGTAACCTGTAGGCTATAAATAACAGCAAAAACACCAACAGCAATAAGTGCACTCACTCAACAACTCCTTTCCTGTCTTCACTGACACTCTTGCTAAAATTCACAATGATTAGCTAAAATCAGTTGAACTCATTATTCTCCCAATCCTACTTGATAAACATCTCCAATATTTAAGGCTCCTAAGAGATTCAGGCTGGAATTTTTCCAGGGTACTTCATTTGCTGATGTCAGTATGGGAAACTGATTCCTCTACGAAGTGTGAGGATGCTCATTCTGGTAGGAAGGGTGGGGAGTTTCTTCAGCTGCAGGGATAAAACTTTGTGCAAGTGTATCTGTTTAATGAGTCAGAGCCATGGAGCTCCTCTGGTAACATTCTTCCTACAGTTTGTTCAGAGGTTATCATGTTTACCCTTCCCTCTGAGCCATGTCTCTGTTTTACACAATCTGGCCCTTCTTAAGTTTGCTTATCCAGAAATTTCTGGGATCAGTCAATTTATTTTTAAAGTCTCAAATGCTCCTTAAATGACATTCTGAAGAAGAATTAATCAATATGGAATCCATGTCTTGGCTTCTCTTCTCCTCACAAATTTGGGCCTTCAGCTGGTGAGGTCCACCTGGTAAGCACAGTGTCAGCCTTGCTAATATTTAGCAAGAATATCAGTCACAAAGCAGTTAACTTACAACCTCTATACATTGACTGTGTACTAAAATAATATGTTATGACTGGTGTTCCCAGGGGAGGCTTGCCTTCAATTTGTCTAAGATATGTCACCTGTGGACTTCCACACCTAGGAGTAACAGGTCCTGCAGATCTTCCCTGAATGACAAGTGGAAGTCTTCAGAAAGAAAAGAAGCTAAGGAAAGAGACCACTGGTAAGCATTTTAAGCTTACAGCTTCTAGTCCTAAAATCTAAACCCCATGCCAACAAATTAGGAAAATATAGCTAAAAATGTGGTGTGTATACGTAATCAATAAGCCTCCCAAGGACCTAAAATACAGATAAATGAGGAATATAGAACTCCAACTATACATAACCAAAATAAATCTACACCCAGACATATAATAATCAAGATCCCAGAAATTCAGCACAATAGAATATTAAAGCTGTTATAGAAGAGAAACCGATGAACTATAAAGGAAAATCCATCAGAATCATGGCAGACTTCTCAACACAAGTCATCAAGTCTAGAATAGCTTGGAGTGAAGTGTTTTAAGTCCTGATAGAAAACAACTTCAACCCAGATAAATGAACCCTGCAAAACTATCTTTCACAATTAACAGAGAAATAACATGCTTCCATGATAAAGAACAACTGAAGGAATTCATGACCACCAAACCAACCCTAAAAAAGTGCTAACGGATATATTAGAGAGAGAAAGACAGTCACTGTTCCAGGATCAGCAGCACAGGGGGATTGTCAAGGCAGGATAGGCAATTTAATGGATGGGAAAAGTGAGGAACGGCAGGAGGATAGCATAGCAGAGATGAGCCAGAGCATATCAGTTGTAAACATCAATGTACATGGCCCCACACATTAATAAAAAGAAACATGGACAAAATGGGTCAGGAGACTTATACAAGAAACAGAATTGACTTGAAAGCAAATTTATGGGCTGAAGGTCAGAGAAGACAATGGTCCATGTGGTGAGGACCTAAAAAGAAAAAAAGCAGGAGTGGCGTGCCTGCCAACTGCAGAATGGACAAGAAAATATGACATGTTTATACAATGAAAAGCTATTTATCTACAAAGAAGGATAATCTCGAGGATTTTGCAGGTAAATGAATGCAACTTGAGATCATGCTCATGGGTGAAGTGCTTTGAACTCATGTGGGTGAACATTTTGTTGTCTCCTTAGTATAAATAATCGAAGGAGATAGTGGGGTCCAAAATGACAAAAGATACTGTAAAAGTGAAAGAGGAGGAAATGTCTTAGAAGGGAAGGTGGTAGCCATTGTTAGTTTATTATCATTTTCATTGTTTGGTTCCGTTTGGTTTTATTCTGTTTTGTGCTGTTTGCTTCTATTATGTCTGATAGGATGGGCAGATATTTTGAAGATAAGATAGGTCGGGGCTGGGGATTTAGCTCAGCGGCATAAGCACCTGCCTTGTAAGCAGGCAGTCATGAGTTCGATCCCTAGTACTGATAAAAAGGAAAAAGACCAAAAAAAAGATAAGATAGATTATGATATCCACTGTTGATTTCCTATTAGCTCATCTTAACTATTAGCTCACCTGTATCACTTCATTGTTTTGTTTTGATGATTTTATTCTGTTCTGTTTTGTTTGATTATATTATGTCTGATGGTATGGGCAGCTATTTTGAAAATAATAAGAGGCATTATGGTAGCCATTGTTGTTTTCCTATTATCTTAAAGTCCTGTGTTGCTTTCATTGTTTGATTTTGACTGGCTTTATTCTATTTCATTTTGTTTGGTTTTATTCTCTTTAAAATAAAAAAATAAACTTTGCATGTGCTTTCAGCTACAAGAGAGGGGACCTTGCAAAGAATAGCAACCTTCTTATTGATAAAGTGCATTATGCAACACAAATTAAGAAACAATAATATGTTCTAGGAAGTTTGATAGTTTCCTCTTATCTAAGGGTGAGGCTTTGAGCAATATATGGTACAATATCCTGTAAAAGTCCAATACATATTATAAAATCATAAAACCCAAAACAATCTCCCATGAAAAGCTCTGGTTTTGAGGGACTCATCAGGGACACCTTAGAAAAGTCCTGGTAGGGATTAGAATTATTCCCCAAGATCCAAATGTGCTCTGCTCTAAAAATTCATCATTTAGGGGTAAATAAATCCACACATTACTGGGTAGAGGAACTGAGTTTTAGGAGGGATGATATTTTCAGAAAGAAGTCACAGAAAAGAAGGAAGCATGGAGTCATCCCTCCCATAAAATCTGGGGTACACTGAGGAACATTGCATTAAACACATTGGGGGATAGGAGCGGACAGAAAACATCCTTGTCCTTAGGGTGCAAGCCTTTCTCACATCTCTTCCAACAGAAAGAACATAGAGTGGATGAATAAGAGACACAATCAAAGCCATACAGCTACCATAGAATTCCCAGATTGGAAATAAGGTGAAGTTCCTACTGCATATGATATACAATTGTACATAATGTGCTTGCTGAATTCTAGCACATTAGTCTAAATTCAAATGACAGTCATACCATCCCCAGGAGTGATAAAACCATATCAACAATCCTTCTAGCCAGAGGACTAGGGAGTTACAACAGAGGAGAGAAGAATGCTCAAGATACCTTCATAAGGTCAATAAGAACCTCATATTTTTGTAGCAACTTCCCTTCCATTATCTTTTTTGATCAGACAAAGAAGTCTGATCATACCCCAAACCCAAAGGTATAGCTATGAGGAGCCTGAAAACTTACTCACCGATACAGAAGCACCAGGCTAAGGGCCAGGAGAACCCACGTTTCCAAGGAAAAGCTGGGGACCAGGTCCATTTCCTTGTGCGATTTTCTCTGAGTTTCTCTCCCAGCTGATTTTAGGGTTGTGCCTGCAGAGATTCGCTTGGATTCCCAGCAGGGATTCAGTGAGGATTGCATGTTTATATGCTGGAAAAGGAGGTGTGAGCAGGGCAGCAGCCAGTAGAAAGGCTAGATGTAAATCACTTGGAGTTGGGAGGAGAAAAGTGCCCTCTCCAGCTTGGCAACTGGCAAAGAATTATGCACATTCTGACTCTGCCTTACCCTGAGCTCATATTTAATGGAAAATCAATACAATTCAATCACTGTTATCTGGAATCCCAGTAGTTATTTACTCTCAGGAATGTAAGCCATCAGCATTAAATTTTCTCCAACCTCCCCTAGTCTTCATGGGTACTCTGATTCCAAACAACACAAAATCCATTCAAACAATGTACTTCTACAGATTTTGACATATCCATAGGTAATGGATTTTTACCTAGTGCATCGTCTGCCCTTGTACCCCATAGAAAACTCTTAAGAATCCTTTAAAACCCAAGAGGATCACTAGTTGAAGCCCAGCCTGGACAATTCAAGAATGCAGCAAGACTCTCAAATTTTTCAAAAATGGACAGGGATACAACTCAGTGTGAAGGCCTTGAGTTCAAGCCCTAGTACTGAAAAAAGAAATTCCAGATCAGACCAATTCTCCCCATGGAGTGTTTACCAACCACTTCCTTTGCCCAAATTATGTCTGCTGTAACATTTCTGTTATTGTCTTCCCTTTTTTCATAGCCATTGATGATTTTCATGCATACATATTTCCATTACCAAGTTGTGAAATTGTCAAAGGAATAGTCTGGGTATTATTCCTAGTCTTTAGCAGAATATTTTACCTGCAGGGGGCATCCAGGCAAGTTTGGTGAGTTGAGCCTGGAGACTTTTGGGCCTCTCATGTTCTTTTGTATATGTCTGTGGAACACTAAATCTGCTTGGATTGTTAAAACAACAAAAGGAACCATCTGTGAGGCAGCCACTATTACCAGAAGTTGACCTGCAAAGTTATGTTGAGAATAGAGGCTTTAATCGAGAGACAGAACATGGATGAAACATAACTAATGATTACACTGAGCAGTATCAGCTTCATGCACTTTTCAGGTAGTTCTTCAAAGGGGTCTTCTCCAAATAGCATGTTATCCATATTTTGGATCAAATAATGGCTGGCAATCTCTCTGGATAACTCCATGTCTGAGATCAATAAGTATGAAAAAAGAGAACAGTCTACATATCCAAGTGATCTCAAACACCTTAGCCACCTTATCAAAAGTCACTAGAAGCAGCACATAGTATACAAGACTCCAAACAGACGCTTATATACACTTTCTCTTGTAAGGTGTAATAAGCCAGCAGGTCTATTCATTCATGCACTGATTCAAGACCAACTGTGGACCTGTCACATATATGTTCTATACCAGGTGTAGTCTAGAATCCATTGTCTTTTTCTTTGGCAATTTTCTGAAGTAGAGCAAAAGATGCATAAATGAGCATAGATGGAGGTGTGCATTTGATGTGCCTATGAAATCACTGGAAGAACTGAGCTCTTCAAAGAGCTGTCATTGTGAAACAATTTATTAGAAAACATAGATATTAACCATAGGCAGACATGTGAATTTGGGAAACAATCTACAGAAAAACTAGGATTGAACAATCAAGGAATCCTAATACATTTCTGACTCTTTTATTGGCTTCACTGAAGAGTGCTTACCAGGATCATGTTACTAACCCTCATTTACAGAGATAGGAAGTGAGGTTGAGTGACTAGCAGTAGCTTTCCAACAGCTATCATGGAAACTATTATATATAAAGTCATAGAGACTTTTTAAATTCTTCTAGTGTTCTGGTACATCACTCAACTTCTGACATGCCCTGACAAGGGTCATAATGATAAATAACGAGGCTCAAGACCATAATGGTACATTGGATGAGAACTGGCTTCTAATCTCATACTTATTCCCTCAGCAGCTCAACATGGCTCGTGCAAAACTAATGACTCATCACATCTCAGCTGGGCGAAAGAAGGATACAATTTAAGAGGGATATAATTTCTATCTATCTATCTATCTATCTGTCCGTCTGTGTGTCTGTCTCTCTGTCTCTCTATCTCTCTGTCTGACTCTCTCTCTCTTTCTCTTTCTCTCCCTCCCTGTAACAAGAGAAGTTCACAGAATGCATTCAAACAGGAGAGATGAAAATGTCAGCTCAGAGCTGTGGACAGTTTCATTAACTCCCTAAACTCAAACCCTCCTGATCCTTTTTTTTAGAAATCAAATCCTCGTGGAAATTCATATATTTTGATCTTCCTCCAAATCACATATTTTCTAAGATCTTTTTATACCTAAAACTAATATAACCTTCCGCCTTCCATTCTTATCTCAAAACCTGTTCAGTGTGCTTGAAATCTATATCAATAGGAGGTAAAAGACTGGTCATTGCTTAGGACAAAAATGAACCCAGCACCATATTCTACCCAAAGCATACTCTCTTGTTCTGCAATAGAAAGGTGAAAGAAAGCACGTTCTGAGTCATTACATTCATACAATAATATCTCCTAACATAAAGAGCCTTGCACATGAAGTTGAGTTGAGCTTGTGGAAAAGACACCCCTTGTCTCCCATTGACTCATTCCTATACCAATGCACTCACTATGCAACTTTTTTATTTTACAGAGAAAAGTTATAACTAAATTTCATAACAGAATAAAAGGAGAATAACAATAGTCAGTACATTACATGTTATTGTCTTTAGTTGCTCAAGGTACAAGATATGGGCATAAAACTTTCTCTAATCTATATTAGTGCAAACCCTCCATTTAGATGAACAAAGAGACACTAATATCATTGATTTGCATTTTTTCCTTTCCCCCGTTGTCCTTTCCCCTATCACCTTTCCTAGTTCCTAGTTCCTTTTTCGTTTGGAAAAATTTCTTCCCTTTTTACAGCTATTCTACATTTTAGACCATATTTTTTTTTTGGTTTCTCACACCTGGTAGACAATATGATGTTTACTCATGAGTCTAATTTATTTCACTTATGAGTATGATCTCAAATTTCATCCATTTACCTACAAAAGGTTCAAGTGGACACCGCAGCTGCCTGCCTGGAGTGAGTTGGGCCGAGCTGCAGGACCCCAATCCAGTCTTGCTGATCTCACTCTCTCAACTGGAATGCACACCGCAGCTGCCCTCCTTGAAGAGTGAGTTGGGCCAAACCGCGGGACCCCGTTCCGTCCTTGGTAACTGTCCTCTCTCACCCAGAGGGCACACCACAGCTGTCCGCCAGGAAGAGGTAGCTGGGCCTAGCAGCAGGACCCCACTCCAGCCTTGCTGACTGCCCCTCTCACCTGGAGGGCACATGGCAGCTGCCCCGCCTGAAGGAGGGAACTGGACCAAGCTGCAGGAACCTCCTCTGGCCTTGCCTGTGACCTTCTTTAGGCCTGGAGAGCACCAGCACTACTGCCACTTCCAGGAGGAGGGAGCAGCCCTGCTGAGGAGGTTTGAGGCCTACGAAGGCCATAGGGGGAACCTCTATCAGCCTGGGGAGCTTTTCCATCCAAGGAGCTGGATGGTTACACAACATCCAATCCCTGGGAGAGTAAGAGGTCCTTGCTCTAGGAGGTTGGGGGACCACTGGGCTTGCAGCCACACTAGATTGGGCTTAGCAGGATTTGAGATTGCCTGGACCACACCTGCTCACCTTCTTTCCCTCAGGGGAGCTTTGTTGCCAGAGTGGGGAGCTGTGTAGCTTGAGGAGGCTTTTGGTCTACCTGGGAGGAGCCTGGCAACCTTCTTATAATCCAGAGGCCTCACTGCCCAGGGTATGGGCTACACTACCAAAGGAGTCCCAGGAGCCCAGCACATGGGAGACAATTTCCAACACGTCCAGAGGAAGCTTTGGAACAACACTTGAAACACAGAAATATAGGAAAATGACAAAACAAAAGACCAACATACAATCTCAAACATCCAGCCCATCCCAAGAAAGCCAAGGAGACATGTACATACAAGAACATACATGCCATATGCCTGAAATACCTGAAATAATAGTAACCAAAATAAAGAAGCAACTCCAGGAAGCTTTAAAGGAATTCAAACTAGAAATAATCTCTCAGATAAAAGAAGAAATGATAAAAGAAATGAAGGAGATACTGAACATATCTAAAGAAGACACAGTTTAAAAATTGGAGGAACTAAACAAAAAGATAAAACCCCTGGATGAACAATATAAGAAACAAACAAAATATATAAATCAGATGCAAAGAAATATACAGGAAATCAAAAATTCAATTCAAAGTTGTAAAAACTGCCTCAATGAATGCGAGGATAGAATTTAAGAACTTGAAGAAAACATTGCAGCCAGTGAACAGAAAAGGAAAGATCTTTTAAAAATAACAAGAAATCAGGAAATAACAATGCAACAGCTGCAAGATGAGGCAAAGAAAAACAACATAAGGTTGATAGGGGTAAAGGAAAAAGAAGGGGAGGAGATTGGAAAATGGCGGCGAGCTAGGGAATCGAGCGAAGAATCTCCCCAGAGAATTCAAACTCAAAGATAAAAAAAGACAGCATGGAGAGGACCAGACAAATCGATAGTGATTCTTATTAACCAAGACAGTACAACTGGAGGATTTAAAGTCGTGCTGAGACCGGAGGCTACAAATCCCGCGCCCTTAAATCAACAAACAGACTCGTGGACCCAGCACGAAAAGCTGAGTTGCTTTTGGAGACCGCGGGAAACTGAGACCCAGATCGAGACTCCAAGTAGCAGCCAGTTCTGCACCGCTGCACCAGAGTGGATGTACAAAGCTCTGGCGATTCAAATCTAAACGGTGCACAAAAATCTGACCGGTCAGCGCTGAGCCGCGAGTGGGGGAAAAGTGGACAGCTTGGTGTGCGGCGGTCCTGGAACGAGGACTTGCACCGGACCCTGGTGAGTACAGAAAACCCCGCCGCTGCTGGGTTTGACCAGAGAACAGCTGGCCCGCCACCACGGGGAAATCAATAACACAGAATCTGGTGCAGACATATTAGCCTGGCGGCAGAAATCGCAGCTTAGTGACATCACCAGGTCGCCCTGTAGGGAGGGCTGGTGGAAGACATCTTAAGTCCTGGCAGAGCCTGATTACTTGTTGGCTTCAGCTCCACACAGAGAACTTAGTGGGAGCCATCTTTGTTTTGGGCAGATCTGCTTTTCTGGTGCACCTATCACAGAGAGGTTTGGAAGAGAACGGCTGGGACCTGGGCAGAATCCTGTGCCATTACCCAGCTGCTTCTGATTCAAAGAGAACTGGCAGGAGCTACTGGGGCTAAACCAAGCCTCTGCTTGGGGCCCAATAAGCAGATACAAAATAGTCACAACTCAGTGACAACCAGAAAGTACAGCCTAATTTATGAACTAACTGACACAGAGGCTAGAGTCTAGACTGTACCGCCCCTACATCCCAGCCTTCCCCAGATAACAGCAAATTGGGGAGGACAGCAAAAACTCAAGCCAGCACGCTTCTGAAAGGCCCTAAGCAATTCGGAGAGGGCCAGAGAACTCCAGGACAGTCTGAAAGAAACCAGAAACATGACAAGAGATAAAAATTTAAAAAAACCTCCAGCTGTTCAACAGGAGAAATTAAACCCAAGAGAACTAAACACTGAAGAGAACAAGCACAGTAACCATCCTCTACTCGACACAGCATCAGCCGAAATTAAAAAGTACTTACATGATCTCATAGAGGAATTTAAAGATGTACTCCTGATCCAAGTGAGGCAAGATATAAAGAGATTAATTAAACAAATGACAAGCCCCGCCCAAGAGAACACAGATGGAAGAACTGAGGAAATCAGAAAAGAAAGAGAAGCATCTGAAGAAGAATTTAAGCATAACTTAGAATACATGAAACAGATCCAAAGAGAATATCAGGAAACTCAGAACTCCATTGAATATTGGCAAAATGCCTTGACAGAAACTAAAGACAACCTTCTGAAACTTGAAGAGAGATTTAGGGCTTATGAACGTGAAAGAAAAAGCCTCTTAAAAATAACAAGGAACCAGAAAGAAGCAATTCTAAAACTGGAAGATGATAAAAAGATACATAACCTAAGGATAAAGAATGTGAGTGAGGAAGCAGGAACATCCAAAAATGAAATACAAAAAATATTCACAGAGATATTAAAGCAAAATTTCCCACGTATAGCAAAAAGAAATGATATCCAGATAAAAGAAGCATACAGAACGCCAGCTACCTACAACCAAAACAGATCTACGCCTAGGCATATAATAATCGAGATCCCAGAAATCCACCAAAAAAACAGAATATTAAAAGCAGCCAGAGAAAGGATGCAGGTTACCTATAACGGGAAATCTATCAAAATAACAGCAGACTTATCATCACAAACTCTTAAGTCAAGAAGGGAGTGGGGAGAAATATTCCAAGTCCTGAAGGAAAAAAATATGCAACCTAAGTTCATATATCCGTCAAAACTCTCTCTAAAAATTAATGAAGAAATAAGATACTTTCAAGACAAGGAGGAACTGTGGGAGTTCGTGGCCACCAATCCAACCCTACAGAGAGCGCTGAAGGACATTACAGAGAAAGAGAGGAAGAGATATCAGGATTACAGCTACAGTGGCAGAGAAGCCTCAGTGAACGGGGCAGACCATGGAATGAGGGAATAAGGTGGACAAATTATAGCAGAAAAGTGGAGTAGCAGACATGAGGCAGAGACGGTAAGCTAGTCTTTAGTAGAGACAGCTCTGAAACTATATTTAAAAAAAAAAGCAGAGGTCATTGCTAATGGTGTATAACGATTTAAAAGACACAGTAGTCCTAGTGACATATTTAGATTGAATTAAATTTGTTCTGGTCTGTCCACTCACATCAGATTTGAGGACACAGACCTCTAGAACCAAAAATAGCAGGTTATACCACGGCAACTATCCTTACTTTCCTATTGACTTAGGCTGAAATTCTGTATTACTTACATTGTCTTACTATGACTGATCTTAATTGTATCTGAATCATAAGACTATTGGTTGGCCTTGACTGATCCTATTAGAAATCGGTATGCGTGTTAGAATCAACCCTAAAAGTAGAGGAAACTACTCTGAGCATGACAAGATGTAAAGGATATCCATACTGGTATGAATCAGTAACAGCTCTCAAATACTACAATGCAGTCAAAGATAAGTTTTTATAAAAATAGGTGATAGTATGTTTAACTATAATAAGCCAGTGTTGTCGACAAATCTATTGAAAATAACAAGAGAAAACATAGTAGCTACGGAAGATCATTTATATTATAGTTTTATAAGTCCTATCCATTGCATGATTATCTAGGAAATTGTTTCGTTGTCTTGTTATGACTTGGTTTTCCCTATAATACAGAGAGGATAGGAACAAATACTCTGAGGAAGAAACCTGAAAAACCCGAGGCTTATTTTGTAGCATTATAATATAAATTCTAGCAATCTATTGCTTGCTGATTAAAATGACTCTGGACTGGTTTCTTCAGCTCAACTTCAGCATATGCAGAGATGGGGACGGCTATCACAAAGAGAATGAGAGATGCGATGGTAGTTGGTATTGTCTTCCCTAATTTGGAACTTGAGGACCTAAAAAGACTCCATCATCCTGTAATGATTTGATTAGTTCTATAATATGCAATAAGTATAGAAAGTGGGTGAAGTTAGGGACAAATATTTGTAAGAAGCTAGATAGATAAGGTAGATCTCCAGTGGACTTGCTTTGAAATCTGTATTTCTTTAAATTGTTTTTTTATTTTTTTTTAAATGTTCTGTTCTGTTTTGATATGGTTAACCTTATCCTCTTAGAGATGTAAAACAAATAGGTGGGACTGATAATCATATTACAGAGCTTTTGTTCGGCCATAGAGCAGAATGGTTTGTAGGGTCATTTTTTTTTGAATGTCATTCTATATACTTTAATTCTATAACCTGAACAGCCATTTCGAAGATGACAATTTGTAACTTAACAACTAGCAATTTCTTACCTTTTGTTTGTCTGTAATTTAGAATTATTTCTACCCTTTTTTTTTAATTTCCATGTATTTTTTTTTTCGTTTCCGTTTCTTTAAATAAAAAAAAAAAAAGAAAAAGAAGGGGACAACATACAGGGTGTCAAGAGGATATTTAGAAAAGTAATAGCTGAAAATCTCCTAAAAATGAGATTGGAGGGACTTCCGGGAGAATATGGCGGACAGATAACAACTACTACCGGAGGCTCTCTGAAAGACTCGGCTCAGAAGCCAGGAATGGTGCGGACTAAGGAGACATAAGCAGGTGGAGATATGCTCTGCTGACTCAGGAACGAACTGGGCTGAGAGAAACCAACTTGGAATGCAGTCCTGGTGCTAAAACAGGAACAGAAAAGCCTCGGTGTGGAGGCTCGACTCCGGCGCCATTGTAAGCCGCGATTTGGGTTTCCCGCCGCGCGGCGGCTGGCTGCCTCTACAGTGGCTCGGCAAGGAGAAAGACGCGCAGAAGCTCTGAGAACGGCAATCTGCGAACGGCAGGGAGGCGTGCACTGACTTGTGGTGAGGTGAGTGAGAGAAACTGACACTCCACCACAGTTTGACTCCAGCAGAGGACTTTCTGGGCCCGAGCAGTCCTGCGGGAGCAGGGCGCGGTGGCGACTCCAGCCACACATCCCCCTCTCGGGCTGGATTGGTGAAAAGTGCCTGGCCTGCGTGATGCTGCCGGCGGACCTGGTAGGCTGTCCCAACCCAGATCCCAGAGCCTGACGGTGGCCGGGAGGGGAGACGCGTAGGCTGCCTGGTCCGTAACTCCCTGGTGCTCAGCGGTGAGCGGGAACACCTAACTGGCGCAATTCGATCAGGCTGTGGCTGACTGGGAGAGAAGCTGGGCCTCTTATATAAGCTTGCATATATAAGGAACAGAGAAGAAGAGGCAGCATGGGAAGAGGCAGCAACAAGAAAGGCTCCTCGGCCCCCAATTCTGAGAAACAGGCAATAGCAGACACCGCACCAATACACATAAGGCGCCATATAGAGAGCCTCATAGACCAATTCAGGAATGAAGTTATCAACGACCTGAAGCTAGAAGTATGCAGAATAGTTAGAGAAATGCTAAGTACCACCCAAGAAAAAACAGGTGGTGGAATGGAAGAACAGAAAAAAAGGGGAGAATTGTTTGATGGAGAAAACAGAGAAAGCATAGAATACGTGAAGCAGGTTCAAAGGGACTACCAAGATACTAAGAAGTCTATCGAAGACTGGCATAACAGCTTGAAAGAAACTAAGGACAGACTATCTGAACTGGAGGGCAGATTTGTAATATGGGAGAATGAAATGAAAAACTTCTTAAAAATAACAAAGAAACAAACAGCAATAATACAAAGACAAGAAGATGATAAGAGGATCCATAACTCAAGGATTAAGAACATAAAAGAAGAAGTAGGGACACAAACAAGTGAACTACAAAAGCTACTCACAGAAATAATCCAGGAGAATTTTCCTAATTTAGCAAAAGGTAAAGATACTCAGATGTATGAGGCATACAGGACCCCAGCTACCTACAACCCAAACAGAGCTACACCCAGGCATATAATAATCAAAATTCCAGAAATTCAATACAAGAACAGAATATTAAAAGCTGTCAGAGACAAGAAACAGACCACTTACAAGGGAACACCCATCAGAATTACAGCAGATTTCTCTGCACAAACCATCAAATCACGAAGAGCATGGGGGGAAATAATTCAAGCTTTGAAAGATAATAATCTCCAGCCAAGATTGAGATATCCTGCACAACTGTCCCTGGAAATTGATGGAAAAACAAGGTGCTTCCAGGATAAAGAGGAACTGGGGGAATTTGCAACCACCAATTCAACTCTACAGAGAGTATTGCAGGATATTCTAAAAAAAGAAAAGTACAAAGAATCCAGAAATAATGGCAGAGAGGCCACAACGAATGGAGCAGAGAACAAAATGAAGAAGACAAACTGACAGCTACGGACAGAAAAAGAGCTCAACAGAAATGAGGCAGAGAAGATTGGATGATAGGAACAGCTATTTTGGAGAAAATGACATCTTAATAGGTAATACTGATTTAGTATCATCTTGTTTTGAAGTCTCATCTAGCTTTTGTCCTTCTGTCTCCAATGGTCTAAATAGGCTGTATCTTATTGGATTTTATTATGTATGATAGTATAAGCAAAAACCTTTTAAAGACAAGGAGATTATACAGAAACCATTGTTCATTTTCTGTTAGTCGATTCTAAATACTCTGTAATGCTGTCATTCTCTTGAATGGTTTTACATTGTTTTGATATACTTAATGCTACAGTATACGAAGTTGTACTCAAGGATTTCAAAGAAAGAGACAATATGGTAACTACTTTTAGGTTAGGATTATCTAATGGTGAAACACTACTCTGCTTAAATGGTTATGTTTTGATCTGCACTGTTTCGTTGTTATGCCCTCTTTTATCTCAATCTCCACTCCATTATTTACTTTTTTATCTTTATCCTTTTAATTAAAGGAAAAAAATAGCAGGATATATTATAGTAACCCACTTTGACTTTTCATTACCTTGATTTAAAGCCCTGTGTTACTCTCACCATCTGGTTTTAAACTGATGTTCCCCTATTCTGTTTTGCTGGATAGTATCAGGTTTGAAAGTTTAGGCATCAGCTGTGAAGATAATGAGATTCATTATGACGCCCATTCTTGTTGACTTTTATCTACTTTTGAAGACCTACAATGTCTCCAATGATTTGGTTTTGTCGGTTTTATTCTTTACTGTTTTGTTCAATTGTATTATAACTAACGATATAGGCAATTCTATTAGAGATAGCGGGAGGCATTATGGTAACCATTGTTGATCACCTTGTATTATGTTTTTACATTATCTATTATGTCCACCCTTTTGACTTGACTGATTCTGTTCTGTTATGTCACATTTGGTTTTACTCTCTTCCAAAAAAGTAATAAGAACCGTGGGAGCAATGTAATCCAAAATGTGTAATACTCATTGTACAAAAGAGAGGAAAAGAAAGTGCTCTAAAGTATATAACTGCATGTATATTTAAGTGTATAAGATAGAAAATGATATCACAGAGTTTTATTGGATCATTGAACAGAACTGTTTGCAGTATCATTGTTGGAATGTCCACTCTACAAGCTTTAATTTTGTGACTTGAACAATTATTTCTAAGATGGCAATATGTAATCCATTAACTAGTGATTTCCTACTGTTCTTTTTTTTCTGTAAATCTGTATAACTTGTACCCTTTCACTGTTTTTTTTTCTTTTCTCCTTAAATAAAATTTAAAAAAAAAATGAGATTGGAAACTGATATCAAGATCAATGAAGCATACAGAATTCAAAATAGCCAAAACCAAAATAAAGCTATACCCAGACATATAATAACCACCATCCCAGAAATCAAACAAATGAATAGAATATTAAAAAGCTGTCAGAGAGAAAAGACAGATGACCTATAAAGGAAAACCTATCAGAATCACAGCAGACTTCTCAGCACAAACAATAAAGAAGAGAATGGAGTGAAGTATTTCAGATCCTAAAGGAAAACGATTTCCAATCTAGACTGATGTACCATGAAACACTGTCCTTCAAAATGGATGAAGAAATAAGATACTTCCATGACAAAGAATAGCTGAAGAACTTCATGATCACCAAGCCAACCCTGCAAAGAATACTGAAAGACAATTTAGATACACTTAGGAAAAAATCACTAAACAAAGCAGACAATTAAACAGAACAGAAAGATAAAGATGTAGAAAGATAACATGTCAACAATAAATCAACATATAACAGTTATAGCCATTAATGTAAATAGTCTCAATGCACCAATTAAAAGAAACAGACTGGCAGAATGGATCAAGAAACAACATCCAACCATATGCTGTCTACAAGAAACCCGTCTAACCCAAAACAATACTCACAGGCTGAAAGTCAAGGGATGGAAAACAATACTTCATGCCACAGGAACCAAAAAAAGTGGGGGTAGCTATTCTGTTTGTAGACAATGTGAACTTCAAACCAGTAATGATCAGAAGAGATAAAGAAGGTCACAACATACTGGTTAGGGGAAAACTTCAAGAGGAAGAGATAACTATCTTACATATATATGCACCAAAATCCAGAGCACCCAGTTATATAAAACAAGTATTAACAGAAATAAAAAACCAAATTAGCAGTAATATAATTATAACAGGAGATCTTAACACACCAATGACACCAAAAGGACACCAAAGATCAACCACACAGAAAATCAGCAAAGAAATAATGGAACTAAATCACACCTGTGAACAAATGGACTTAATAGACATATACAGAGTATTACACCCAACAACAAGAGAATACACATTCTTCTCAGCAGTCCATGGATCATTCTCTAAAACAGACCGTATATCAACTCACAGAACATATTTAAATAAATGCAATAGAGCTGAAATTATCCCTTGCACGTTATCAGATCATAGTGCTATGAAATTAGAAATTAATGATAAAGGATACTGCAAACATCCCACAAACACATGAAAACTGAATAATACACTCTTGAGTTATAAGTAGGTCACAGAGGAAATTAAAGAAGAAATTAAACAATACCTACAAACAAGTGAAAACACAAATACAACTTACTGGAATCTGTGGGATGCAATGAAAGCTGTTCTCAGAGGAAAATTTATTGAACTGAGTTCCCACATCAGGAAACAGAATGAATAGAAATAACCTGTTACACCTCAAACATCTAGAAAAAGAAGAGCAAGTCAAGCCCAAAGCCAAAAGAAAAGAAGAAATTATAAAAATCAGAGCAGAAATCAATGCAATAGAGACTAAGAAAAGAATGCAAAAAATCAATGAATCAAAGAGTTGGTTCTTTCAAAGAATAAATAAAATTGATAAGCCCCTAGCCAACCTTATGTAAAAAAGGTCAAATTCATGCAATAGAGAATGAAAAAGGCAAAATCACTACAGATTGGATAGAAATACAGATCATCAACACCTATTTCAAAAATCTCTACTCTCAAAGGTTTGATAACACAGAAAAAATAAACAGATTCCTAGAAACATATGAAGTACCAAAGCTAGGGCAAAAAAATGTAAAACTGCTGAATAACCCAATTTCTATCAATGAAATTGAAAATGTAATTAAGTGTTTACCTACAAAGAAGAGCCCAGGTCCAGACGGATTCACTGCAGAATTCTACAAGAAATACAAAGAAGACCTAATGCTGACAATCCTCAAACTCTTCAATGAAATTGAAAGGGAAGCAAGCATTCCTAAGTCGTTCCTGGAAACAAATATTACTCTAGTACCAAAACCTGAGAAGGACGCAACTGAAAAAGAGAACTACAGACCAATCTCCCTAATGAACACAGATGCAGAAATCCTCAATTAAATATTGGCAAATAGGATGCAGCAAATCATCAAGAAGATTATACACCATAATCAAGTAGGATTCATCCCAGGCATGCAGTGATCATTCAACATATGTAAATCAATAAATGTAATACAGCACATCAAAAAAACAAAAGTAGGAATCACATGATCATTTCTGTAGATGCAGAAAAAGCATTTGATAAGGTCCAACATTCATTTATGTACCTTGCAGAAACTGGAATAGATGGTCTTTACCTCAATATAATAAAGGCCATCTACAAAAAATCAACCACCAGCATCGTACAAAATGGCCAAAAATTGAAGGCCTTTACCTTAAAATCAGGCACAAGACAAGGATGTCCCTTATCACCACTCCTATTTAATATAGTAATGGAAATATTAGTCAGAGCAATTAGACAAAAGAGAGAAATAAAAAGGGTAAAGATAGGAGAACAAAAAGTTAAATTATCATTATTTGCAGATGACATGATGCTCTACATAGAAGACCCCCTAAACTCCATTGAAAGACTCCTAGATATAATACATAAATTCAGCAATGTGGCTGGATACAAAATCAATACTCAAAAATCGATAGCATTCCTCTACACTAACAAGAAAATCACCAAGAGAGAAATAAGACAAGCCACACCCTTCACACTAGCAACCAAAAAAATGAAATATTTAGGAATTACTCTCATGAAAGAAGTGAAAGACCTATACAGGGGAAATTATAGTACACTGAAAAATGAAATTGAAGATGATCTCAGAAAATGGAAAGGCATCGCTTGCTCATGGATAGGAAGAATAAATATTGTGAAAATGGCCATTCTCCCAAAACTGTTATACAGATTCAATGCAATCCCGATAAAAATACCATCAACATACCTCATAGATCTCGAGAAATCACTGCTAAAATTCATATGGAGGGAGAAGAGAGCTAGAATAGCAAAGACAGTTCTAAGCAGCAAAGACAAGGCAGGAGGCATCACAATCCCTGACTTGAATTATACTACAAAGCAACTGTACTAAAATCTACATGGCACTGGAACAAAAACAGAGCTGAGGATCAATGGAATAGATTAGAAGTTACAATCACAACTACATACATTCAACCACATTATCTTCGATAAAGGGACCAAACGGTTCACTGGAAGAACGACAGTCTCTTTAACAAATGGTGTTGGAAAAATTGGCTCTTCATATGCTGAAAACTAAAGCTAGACCCATGCCTATCACCATGTACTAAAATAAAATCTAAATGGATCAAAGATCTGGATATTAAAACAGAAACACTAAATCTATTGGAAGACAAATTGGGTAAAAACCTTGAAGTTATAGGAGTAGGTAGAGAATTCATGAACAGGACTCAAACCGCATGGGAAATACTTCCCAGAATCAATAACTGGGATCACCTCTTAATAAAAAGTTTCTGCACGTCAAAAGAAATATCCAGCATAATGAAAAGAAAACCCACAAAATAGGAAAAAAATCTTAGTGAACTGCCCCTCAGACAAAGGACTTCTGTCTAAAACATATAAAGAATTTTTAAAAATCAGACCCCAAAATTCAAAGACCCAATCCAAAAATGGGATCTGAGATGAATACACAATTCTCTGATGAAGAAATACAAATGGCAAATAAACATATGAAAAAATTTCATCATCATTACTCATTAGAGAAATGCAAATTAAAACCAAACTAAGATTTCATCTAACTCCTGAAAGAATGGCCGAGATCAAGAAAACCAACAATAACAAATGCTGGAGAGGCTGTGGGGAAAAAGGAACTCTCCTGCACTGTTGGTGGGAGGATAGAATGGAGCAAACATTGTGGAGTTCAGTCTGGAGATTTCAAAATCTGGGATGGGAAGTCCCATTTGTTCCAGCTATCCCACTTCTAGGCGTATTCCCAGAAGAACTGAAAGCATTATACCACAGTGATAGATGTGCACCCATGTTTGTACCAGCACAGTTTGTAATTGCCAGATCTTGGAAAAAACCTAAGTGTCCATCAACTGAGGAATCAATAAAAAAAAAGTTGTGTATTTTTATACAATGGAGTACTACTCTGCTATAAAGAATGATCACATTGAGATATTTATAAATAAATGGACGCACCTTGAGACCATACTCATAAGTGAAATAAATCAAATTCACTTGTACAAATACTGAATAGTTTCCCTAGTGTAAGAAATGAGAACAGTACATAAAAGTATGTGGTAATCATGATTCCCAATTATATTGGTTTGAAGCCATATAATGTTTTCACTCATTAATTGCAATGGTTTTAATCTGGGTTATTCGATTTTATTGTCTATGATAGTATGAATAGCTATTTGGAAGAAAACAAGACATCATAATAGCTAGTGCTGATTTAATATCATCTTGTTTTGAAGTCCCATCAAGCTACTGTTCATCTGTTTCCATTGGTTTTAACATGTTGTATCTTATATTTTAATATATGTGATATTATAAACAAAATTTCTTATAGGCAAAGAGATAATATAGAAACCGTTGTTCATTTTCTGTTAGCTGGTTCTAAATACCCTGTAATACTTTCATTCTCTTGAATGCTTTCACACTGTCTTGATATGTTTGATGCTATACTATATGAAGTTATACTCAAATAATTCAAGGAAAGAGACACTATGGTAACTACTATGATGTCAGGTTATCTGGTGGTGAAACACTGTGTTGCTTAAATTGTTCTGTTCTGACCTGTGTTGTTCAGTTGTTATGTCCTCTTTTATCTCAATCTCTCCTTTTTTTCCTTTTTTTAAATTAATTTATTTTTTCTTATTTTTTAATGGAAAAATAAATTTTAAAATAGCGGGAAACTTTTGTTTCCCTATTAACCTGATTTGAACCCCTGCATTGCCTCTCCCCATCTTGTTTTGACTGATTTTACTCTATTCTGTTTTGTTAGATAGTGTCAAGGTTGAGGGTACAGGCAACCACTTTGAAGGCAATAAGATTTACTATGATGCCAATTATGGTTTGACTATTATCTTCTTTTGAAGTCCTGTAAGGTCTCCAATGTTTAGGTTTTATTGGTTTTGTTCTTTATTGTTTTGTTCAATTCTATTATACCTGAAGATAGAGGTAACTCTTTTTAAGATACCAAGAGGTATAATGGTAACCATTGCTGATCACCTGGTATTCTGTTTTCACAACATGTACTATGTCCATCCTTCTGTTCTGACTTTGTTTTGATTTGTGACATTTGGTTTTTTCTCTTCAAAAAAAATAAGAACTATGGGAGTAATAAGACTGAAAATTTGTAATTTTTATTGTAAAAAAGAGAGGAAAAGGAGGTGATCTAAAGGATATAACTGCATGTATATTTGTGTGTAAGATAGAAAACCATATTACTAAGTTTTTGTTGGATCATTGAACAGAACTGTTTGCAATCTCACTGTTTGAATGTCCAATTTGTATGCTTCAATTTTGTAATTTGAACAACTATTTCTAAGATGACAATATTTAATCGATTAACTAGTGATTTCTTACTGTATATTTTTTCTTGAAATTCTGTATTACTTGTACCCTTTCACTGTTTTGCTTTGTTTTTTTCTCTTTAAATAAAAAGTAAAAAAAATTAAAAAATATAAAAAAGATGCAAGTGTATCCTCCTTTGTGCCTGAGTAAAAATCTATTGTATAAAAATATCACATCATTTTATTCATTCCTCAGTTGATGTACATTTGTGTTGTTTCCAAATTCTAGCTATTACAAATTGTGCTGCTATAAACAAGGGTGTACGTATGTGGCATGATGTTTTTAACTCTTCTGGGAATATGCCCAGAAGGCGAATAGATGAGTCCAATGAAAGTTCCAATTCTAGTTTATTAAGAAATCTCCATGCTGATTTCCACAATGGTTGAACTAGTCTACTCTCCCATCAAGAATGTAAAAAGGTATGTTCCTCTCACACCTCCTCCAGTAGTTGTTATTGGTTCATATGTAGATGATAGTCATCCTTCCTGGGGTGAGATGGAATCTTAGTGTTGTTTTAATTTGCATCTCTCAAACAACCAATAATGTTGAACATTTTTTCATGTATTTATTTTCCATTTGTATTTTTTCATTTCAGAAGCATATTCATCTCAGATATCCATTTTTGATTGGATCTTTGAATTTGGGGTGAGTCTTTTTTTTCAATCTTTTATATGTTTTAGATAGCAATCTTTTTCTGAAGGACAGTTAGCTAAAAATTTTTCCCATTTTATGGGTGGTCTTTTCATTCTGTTGCTCATTTTTTTGCTGTGCAAAGGTTTTTTAATAAGACAAGATCCCTGTTGTTGATTCTTTGAAGTATTTTCCATGCAATTTAGGTTTTGTTCATGAGCTCTCTGTCTCCTCCTATGTCTTTAGGATTTCTACCTACTTTCCTTTCTAGTAGATTTAGCATTTCTATTTTAATATTTAGATCTTTGATCCATTTTGATTTTATTTTAGTCTCCCCATTCTATTTTAAAGCTCTGTTCTAACTGCATTGGATACAAAGAATACTAAGACCTAGGTATAATTCTGATTAAATATACAGAGAGATAATAACAGTACAGTTAAGTAAAAGTAAACCGACAGGTATGATATGTGTTGTATCAACACAAAAGAGCTGAATTGCTTTCTCAGTGTCCTTTATAATCATTCAAAGTGAAATCTCAAAGAACATTCAGAGAAGTATAGGCTCATATATCTGTAAGAATAAACAAGTTGCTTGATACTTCCAACCATTTATACTGTGAGCCCAAGTGATATCTTTTCCAGAAAGTCGGTCCTGACCTGGGAATTTTTTAATATTAGATTCAAATTTCACAGTTAAAATCTTGACTATGCAAAAAGAAAAATAAATAAAAGTAATTTGTCTAATTCAGCTTTCAAATTCAGCATCCTTCTCAGTGGGACCGAACTTGCTCTTGCCATTTGGAGAACCAGGTCATATCTAAGATTTGATGGATGGATAAAGACAGCAGTCAGTTCTTCGGGGCCTTAGGGCTGGAATGCTGAGAATGACAGATGTGAAGACATTCTCTCATGATTGGAGGAGGTGGCTGCTGCTGCCTCACTCATACCACTGCATGTTGGCAGATCTGATGCTTATTGTGTGCAGGACATATGCATAAAGCACTAAATTTATGAGACTCAGAATGTGTGTCCTCATGCAACAATAATATTAAGGAAAGAGAGACACTACAGAATAATCACAAACCCTTAGAAGCAGAGAAGGGGATGGGAGAATGTAAAGGAAATGAGGATTAGAAAATACATCATATATATGTATCAACTTCCCCAAATGACCACTATTCTGTAATACAAATGTATACAAATAAAAAGCCACACATACAAATATTGAATTGCAAATTTGGATAAATATTGTGAGGTACAAGAATCCTGTACTGAATCCAGCATGATTAACACAGATGATTTTTCCTTCTTTTTCTTCAACTCTGGCCTCCTTTAAAAGGTATGAAGACAATCAAATCAATAGGACTTGGTGGGTGGAAGGGTGAGGCCTTGGTCATCCCTGGGCCTGATCCCTCATCTGTCCCAGACAAACGTTGGCCAGAACTGACCTACCAAAATTTCCCTTATTCAAATCACAGGACCCCATCAAAACTGCCAGCCCCTCTCGGCCTCATATATCCCCCTAGAGGTTTTTAAGAGACATCCTCTCCTGATTATTCTCCTTATCTTGTATATCACATAAAATCTCCTGGGTTCTCTAGCTCAGCAGGAACCAAGAGCTCTTGAGAGCAGAATAAAACAAAAGGCTAAGATAAGACAGATGTGGGAGAAAATACTCACCATCAAGATGTAATGTTTTATCAACTGATAATGCATACAGAGAGAGAAAGCACTTATGTCAAACGAGAATATCTAATGTTTACTGTCTGGAGCACTTTGTACAGATTAGCCTTTATAATACCTCCCATAGGAGACAGATACTCATGATTTCTGTATCACAAATGAGAAAACGATACCCCCAAAAAACAGTAACTAATTTATCATTTTTGATATTTATTTTTTATTAGCACATGTTTGCAGTTCCTTGTGACATACATGTATTAATGCATCTTATTTCTTTTCTCTTCCCCATGCAATCTCTCTCTCTCTCGAATCTCCCACAATCTCTTGGTCACCTTTACATTTTTCCAAAGGTCTACTTCCTATTATTTATATTTTATTTCACTCATTTTTATATTTTGTGTTCTTCATATTAGAGAAACTATTTGATATTTAAGCACACGTGTCTGGTTTGCCACTTAATATTATGGTCTCAAGGTGCATCTATTTTCCTACAAATGGGTCAAATTTATCCTTTTTTATGGTAAAGAAGTGCATAAATACCACAATTGCTTTATCCATTCATGTGCTGATGGCCATATAAGCCGCTTCCAAGATTTAGCTGTTATCAAGAATCGTGCTGGTGCTATTGGGCATCAGCCTCCCTGTGTGTCTGGAGGACTGTGGATATATCAGCAAACATGAAGGGATCGCAGGTTCCGGAGGCACCGCAGCCTGTGGCGAGTGCTCAGCACACTCTGCCCAAATCCCAGACTGTTCCGGACCCTCCAGGCTTCCGGGTGCAGTGAAGTGGAGAAGTGGGTTTGAGGCCTCTACATCTGCCTCCCCATCCCCTCTGCACTTGTAGAACTGCTGAGCTTCCAACGGGTGGGCGGGCCCACGCTATCCCCGGAGCCCAGCCTGTTTGGAACTGCTGCACCTCACATTGGTGTGCAGAGGAGGGGCTGGGCGGATCTGGGGTGCCAGCATCGGCCTCCCCGTGTATCTGGAGGATTGTAGATGTCTCGATGGGCGGTGGAGCATCGCAGATTCCGGAGGCCCTGCAGCCTGTGGTGAGTGCTCAGCACACTCTGCCCAGAGCCCAGACTGTTTGGGTCCCTCCAGGCTTCCAGGTGCAGTGAAGTGGAGAGGTGGGTTTGAGGCATCTACATCTGCCTCCACATCCTGGCTGCGATTGGAAACCTGTGGAGCTTCCAACAGGCAGGTGGGCGCACAGTGTCCCTGAGGCACAGCTTGTCTGGAACTGCATAGTTCTGAGCAGGCAGAGGAAGGCCATTGGTTCTGCAGGCCCAGTGGCTTGGGGTAGCATGGTGCCAGAGTCTCAGTAACTGCAAACATAGAAGGGGATTTCCAACAGATCCTGAGGAAGCTTTCAAATAACACTTGAAACACAGAAATACAGAATAATGACAAAACGAAAGACCAAATTACAACCTCAAACCTCCAGCCCATCTCAAGAAACCCTAGGAGCAATGTATATAGAAGAAAATATATGCCATTCACCTCAAATATTGGACACAATAGCTACTGAAATTAACCAGCAACTCCAGGAAGCTTTAAAGAAATTCAAACTCGAAATAATCTCCCAGGTAAAAGAAGAAATGATAAAAGAAATGAAAGAGATTCTGAATATATCTAAAGAAAACACAGATAAAAAATTGGAGGAACTAAACAAAAAGATAGAATCCCTAGATGAGCAATATAAGAAACAAACAGAATACATAATGCAGATGCACAGAGATATACAGGAAATAAAAAACTCCACTGAAAGTTGTAAAAACCACCTTAATGAAAGTGAAGATAGAATTTCAGACCTTGAAGACAGGATTGCAGCTAGTGAACAGGAAAGGAAAGATCTTTTAAAAATAACAAGGAATCAACAAACAACAATTCAACAACTGCAAGATGATGCAAACAAAAATAACATAAGAATGATAGGGATTAATGAAAAAGGAGACAACATAAAGGATGTCAAGAGGATATTTAGAGAACTAATAGCTGAAAATTTCCCAAGCATGAGATCAGAAACTGACATCAGGATCAGTGAAGCCTATAGAACTCCAAATAGTCATAACCAAAATAAAACAACATCCACACATATAATAATCACCATCCCAGAAATTCAACACAAGAATAGATTATTAAAAGCTGTCAGAGAGAAAAGACAGATCACTTATAAAGGAAAACCTATCAGAATCACAGCAGACTTCTCAGCACAAACAATAAAGTCAAGAAGAGCATGGAGTGAAGTATTCCAGATCCTAAAGCAAAATGATTTCCAACCTAGACTGATGTATCCTGAAAAACTATCATTCAAAATTGATGGTGAAATGCGATACTTCCATGACAAAGAACAGCTGAAGAACTTCATGAACACCAAACCAACCCTGCAAAAAATATTGAAAAACAGTCAACATACACAAAGGAAAAAACCACTAAGCAAAGCAGATAATTAAACAGAACAGAAAAATAAAGATGCAACAGCAGAGAGATAACCTGTCAACAATAAACCAGCATTTAACAGTAATAACCATTAATGTAAATGGTCTCAATGCACCAATCAAAAGAAACAGACTAGCAGAATGGATCAAGAAACAAAATCCAACCATAGGCTGTTTACAGGAAACCCATCTAACCCAGAAGGATATTCACAGACTGAAAGTCAAAGGATGGAAAACAATACTTCAGGCAGCAGGAATCAAAAAAAGGGCAGGCAAAGCCATTTTGTTCGCAGACAACGTGAACTTTAAACTAACAATGACCATAAAGGACAAAGAAGGTCACTACATACTTGGAAGGGGAAAACTCCAAGAGGAAGAGAAAACTATCTTAAATATATATGCACCAAACTCCAGAGCACCCAGTTATATAAAACAATTATTAACAGAAATGAAAACTCAAATTATCACTAGCACAATTGTAACAGGAGACCTTAATATGCCATTGACACCAAGGGACAGATCAACCAAACAGAAAATGAGCAAAGAAATAACAGAACTGAATCACACCTGCGAACAAATGGATTTGATAGACATATACAGAATGTTCCACCCAACAACATCAGAATACACATTCTTCTCAGCAGTACATGGATTATTCTCTAAAATAGACCATATATTAGCTCACAGAACATATTTAAACAAATGTAAAAGAGTTGAAATCATCCCTTGCATGTTAATGGATCATAGCACCCTGAAATTAGAAATTAATGACAAAAGATACTGCAAAAAACCCGCAAATACATGGAAACTGAATAACACACTCTTGAGTAATCAGTGGTTCACAGAAGAAATTAAAGAAGAAATTAAATAATACCTAAAAGACAATGAAAATGCAGATACAATTTACCGGAATTTGTGGGATGCAATGAAAGCCGTCCTGAGAGGAAAATTTATTGCACTGAGTTCCCACATCAGGAAAACAGAACGAATACAAATAAATAACTTGATGCTACACCTCAAACAGCTAGAAAAACAAGAGCAAGTCAAGCCCAAAGCCAAAGGAAGAGAGGAAATTATAAAAATCAGAGCAGAAATCAATGCAATAGAGACTAAGAAAACAATCCAAAGAATCAATGAATCAAAGAGTTGGTTCTTTGAAAGAATAAATAAAATCGATAAGCCCCTAGCCAACCTTATTTTAAAAAAGGGAAGAAAAAGCTCAAATTCGTGCAATAAGAAATGAAAAAGGTGAAATCATTACAGACTCAATAGAAATACAGAAGATCATCAACACCTATTTCAAAAACCTCTACTCTCAAAAGTTTGATAACACAGAAGAAATAGACAGATTCTTAGAAACATATGAAGTACCAAAGCTAGATCAAGAGAATGTAAAACTGTTGAATAACCCAATCTCTGTTAATGAAATTGAAAATGTAATTAAGTCCTTACCCACCAAGAAGAGCCCAGGCCCAGATGGATTCACTGCAGAATTCTACAAGAAATACAAAGAAGACCTAATGCTGACACTACTCAAACTATTCAATGAAATTGAAAGGGAAGCAATCCTTCCTAAGTCATTCCTGGAAACAAATATTACTCTAGTACCAAAACCTGAGAAAGACCCAACTATAAAAGAGAACTATAGACCGATCTCCCTAATGAACACAGATGCAAAAATCCTCAATAAAGTATTGGCAAATAGGATGCAGCAAATCATCAAGAAGATTATACACTATGACCAAGTGGGATTCATCCCAAGAATGCAAGGATGGTTCAACATACGTAAATCAATAAATGTAATCTACCATATCAATAAAGCCAAAAATAAGAATCACATGATCATTTCTATAGATGAAGAAAAAACCTCCTATAAGGTCCAACATTTATTCATGATAAGAGCTCTACAGAAAATTGGAATAGATGGTCTTTACCTCAATATAATAAAGGCCATTTATGACAAACCAACAGCCAGCATCATACTAAATGGCCAAAAATTGAAAGCCTTTACTTTAAAATCAGGCACAAGACAAGGATGTCCTTTATTACCACTCCTATTTAATATAGTACTGGAAGTACTAGCCAGAGCAATTAGGCAAGAGAGAGAAATGAAAGGGGAAAGATAGGAAAAGAAGAAGTTAAATTATCATTGTTTGCAGATGACATGATACTCTACATAGAAGACCCCCTAAACTCCATGGAAAGACTCTTAGATACAATAAATAAATCCGGTAACGTGGCTGGTTACAAAATCAATACTCAGAAATCAATAGCATTCCTATACACGAACAACAAAATCACAGAGAGGGAAATAAGAGAAACTACACTCTTCACATTAGCAAGCAAAAAAATGAAATATTTAGGAATTACTCTTACAAGAGAAGTGAAAGACTTATACAGTGAAAACTATAATGCACTGAAAAAGGAAATTGAAGATGATCTCAGAAAATGGAAAGACATCCCTTGCTCATGGATAGGAAGAGCAAACATTGTGAAAATGCCCATTCTCCCAAAACTGTTATACAGATTCAATGCAATCCCAATAAAAATACCGTCAAAATACCTTATAGATCTAGAGAAATCACTCCTAAATTTCATCTGGAACCAGAAGAGACCTAGAATAGCAAAGGCAATTCTAAGCAGCAAAGACAAAGCAGGAGGCATCACAATCCCTGACTTGAAGTTATACTACAAAGCAACAGTAGTAAAATCAACATGGTATTGGAATCAAAACAGAGCCAAAGATCAATGGAATAGATTAGAAGATACAACCACAACTACAAACACACTCAACCACCTTATTTTTGGTAAAGGAGCCAAGCAGGTTCACTGGAAGAACGACAGTCTCTTTAATAAATGGTGCTGGAAAAACTGGCTCTCCATTTGCCAAAAACTAAAGCTAGACCCATGTCTATCACCATGTACTAAATTAAAATCTAAATGGGTCAAAGATCTGAATATTAAAACAGAAACACTAAATCTATTGGAAGACAAATTAGGTAGAAACCTTGGAGACATAGGAGTAGGTAAAGAATTCATGAACAGGACTCAAACCGCATGGGAAATACTTCCCAGAATCAATAACTGGGACCACTTCTTATTAAAAAGTTTCTGCATGTCAAAAGAAATCTCCAGCATAGTCAAAAGAAAACCCACAAACTGGGAAAAGATTTTAGTGAACTCTCTCTCAGACAAGGGACTCTTGTCTAAAATATATAAAGAATTTAAAAAACTCAGACCCCCAAAATTCAAAGATCCAATCCAAAAATGGGCATCTGAGATGAATACACACTTCTCAGATGAAGAAATGCAAATGGCAAATAAATACATGAAAAAATGTTCATCATTATTAGTCATTACAGAAATGCAAATTAAAACCACACTGAGATACCATCTCACTACTGAAAGAATGGCCAGGATCAAGAAAACCAACAGCAACAAATGCTGGAGAGTCTGTGGGGAAAAAGGAACCCTCCTACACTGTTGGTGGGAGTGTAGACTGGTGAAGCCTTTGTGGAGGTCAGTCTGGAGATTTCTCAAAAAGCTGGGATTGGAGGCCCCATTTATTCCAGCTATTCCACTTCTAGGCATATTCCCAGAAGAACTGAAAGCATCATACCACAGTGATATATGTGCACCTATGTTTATAGCAGCACAATTTGTAATCGCCAGGTCTTGGAAACAACCCAAGTGTCCATCAACTGAGGAATGGATAAAAAAGTTGTGGTATTTCTAACAATGGAGTATTATTCAGCTATAAAGAAGGATCACATTGAGATATTTATCAATAAATGGGCGCAGCTTGAGACCATACTCATAAGTGAAATAAACCAATCTCGCATGTGTGAATACCGAATAGTTTCCCTAATGTAAGTAATGATTCAAATATATAAAAATATGTGGTAATCATGATTCCCCATTAAGTGGCCTTGAAGCCTTATAAAGTTTTCACTTATTAATTGGAAAGGCTTTATTCTGGGCTTCTTGATATGGAAATATTTGAAGCTATAGTATATGAAGTTTTATCCAAATATTTCAAGGAAAAAGACAGACACTATGGTAACTACTATTAAGTCAGGTGATTTGGTGGTGAAGCACTAGGTTGCTGAAACAGTCATGCTTTGACCTGTATTGTTATATTGTTATGTCCTGTTTTATCTCAATCTCTCCCTTATTCTTTAAAAAAAATTATTTATTTATTTCTTATGTTTGTTTTAATTAAGGGAAAAAATTTTTAAAAATTAGTAGGATATATAATAGTAACTTTTTTTGATTTCCTATTAACTTGTTTTGAAGTCCTGTAATACTCCCACGATCTTGTTTTGACTGATTAGACTCTGTTCCATTCTGTATGATAGTATCAAGTTTGAGGGTATAGGCAACTACTTTGAAGGCAATAAGATTCACTAAGATGCCCATTCTGGTTTGACTATTGTCTCCTTTGGAAGTCCTGAAATGTTTACAATGCTTAAGTTTTATTGGTCTTATTCTCTACTGTTTTGTTCAACTTTATAATATCTAATGAGATAGACAATTGTTTTTAAGGAAACAAGAGACAACATTGATAACCATTGTTGATAACCTTGTACTCTGTTTTACATCATGTGCTATGTCTATCCTTGGTTTTGACTGACAGCTTTGTTTTGCCATATTTGACTTTATTCTCTCCCCCCCAAAAAAGTAATAAGAACTAAGGAGTAATAAAACCCAAAATGTGTAAATTTTGTTGTAAAAAGAGAGGGAAAAAAAGAGTTCTAAAGGGTACAACAGCAAGTGTGTTTAGGTGTGTTAAATAGCTGACCATATTAATGTTTTTGGTTGGATCATTGAACACAGCTGTTTGCAGTCTCACTGTTTGAATGTCCACTTTGTATGCTTTGATTCTGTGATTTGAGCAGCTCTCTCTAAGATTATAATATGTAATCTATTAACTGGTGATTTCTTACTGGTTTGTTTTTGTTTTTGTTTTTGTTTTTGTAGTTCTGTATTACTTGTACCCTTACACCACTTTGTTTTGTTTTGTGTTTTTCTCTTTTTCCTTTTAAATAAAATTTAAAAAAAAAAGAATCGTGCTGGTATATCATCAGTTATAGCCAAGATAGCATTCAAGTTGAAGTGGGAAAAATCTAGAGCCCAAACTCTTACACTTTTCCACCATCTTAGTCTTGCCCACAGCAATTCAAAAATGGCTGGGATAGATACAGCCATGGTGGAACTTAGTTAGCTTATTCAACAGCACTCCTGTTAAGCTCCCTAGGCGCAGGCCAGGAGAACCAGTGCTCCGGAGATTCAGCCATTGTGGAACTTAGGCAGTTTATTATCCTACCCTCTTGGTAAGCACTCCTGGTGCAGGCCAGGCGGAGAACCAGCAGTTCCAGTGAGCCTACCAGCGTGCAGGCTAAGAATCGAACCCAACCCTCATAGCTACTGGGAAGAGATGTCTCAGCATCTCTTGGAAGGATGACCATATGCAATATAGCAGATTTGGGGGATTTCCTTCTATCTTCTGTTTGAAGACAAAGGTTGTTTTCACTGTTTTGTTTTATTTCTTTTGCTCTATTCAATGCTCTCTTTCAATTGGTTTTATAATGTTCTGTTTTTTGTTTGATTTCACTATACCTAATTGACTAGACAATGATTGTGAAGATAATAAGATATACCATAGTACCTATTACTACCATCCCAGTATCCTGCTGTAAAGTTCTGTACCAATTTCATTGCATTGTCTCAATTGGCTTTGTTCTGTCTTGTTCTGTTGTATTTTTACTACCTTCAAGATAAAATTTTTTAAAAAAAAGAATCATTGGGAGATTAGTACCACAGTGCAACTTTTCTGAATAAGAAGTAATCAGAACTCTGTTCTTACATAAATAAGGTCAAAAAGAGGACAGCTAAAATAAACTAATCAGTAGGGGCTGACGCAAGAGAGGAATCATCCTATCTGAGCCTTTACTCTAGAGGATAAGCATTGCTGTCAATTTTAGGAAAAAGTGAGAAGACCTCAGCATATCTGCTTACTTTTCTACTCCGTCAAGCATTTCTTTCCCAATAAATTGTCACGGTCGTATGTAGTACACGTACACATCATAGTTTATAAAGTTTTTCATATCTCTCAATAAATTGTCATGACAGCTACATAAGACAAATGGTGCTGGGATTACTTCAAACTCCATATACAAAAGCAGAAACCAACAGTTTGGGAAAAAAATTTCTCCCAAGCAATTAGGACAAGAAACCAGAACCTGGAGCCAGAACTTGTGTTCCCAAATTATGCTGCTGGCATACTCACCTGGAAAACAAGGGACTTCATGAATAACTTGACAGGTCATGTCAGCCTGACATGTGGGTAAATATTTCCTCCCACAGCTCCCACAAGCAACCAAGCTGTAGCCAAAAACTGGCTATGGTGGAACACACCTACAATCATAGTATTCTGAGAGGCTGAGACAGGAGAAGTACAAGTTCAAGCCCAAACTACACAATTTAGCAACTTAAGGAGAATGGAGAACTTATCACAAATTTTTAAAAAAGTTTGGGGACATAGCTCAGTTTGAGGGCTCTGAGTTGAATATCTTATGCCAAAAAACATGTAGTTATGAAATGCTGTAGAACTGTTTTTTACTGCAAAAGCAATCCGCATGCTCCTCTACCCATCACCAAATTGTGTGAGGCCATAAAGCAAAAGAAGGTCAGCTTGGCACGGGCATGGGCAGAAAGGTAGGTACTGTGATGAGTTGTGACATGGAGCAATCAGAAAAGTAGAATGTAAACAATTATTCAATAACTGAAAGAGAAATCAAAGAATGTTATAAATTTTTGAGAAAACCACATAAAAATCAACAAAACAGGGAAACCAAATGAATTAATGAGTGCCAACGATATTTGTTGCAAAAGGTCAGCAGAGTCTGTGCTCTGTCCTTCCTACCTATAGCAGTGATATCCTGATTTGTTTCACATAGACCCAGGCTGGCCTTATGTAGATAAGCATGTGCTCAGACACTAATGAAAGCCTCCTCTAACATGAATCTTCTGACCTTCTTTTGCTTTAAGGCCTCCAACTTCTCTCAAAATAAAATCAAACACCCTCAGTGACAGTCAACAACACAAGATCTGTTTATACTACCACAGACAGAAGAGTCTTTGGAAAAAAAGTAGACAGGGCATTTTATGGTGAGAATGGCCCAATCTGACCATAATTGCTGACTTAGTTCATAGTTCACTTAATTCACTCTTCAGACAGAGTTCATTCTCTGTCTGAAGGTCAGAGAGTACTTGAGACTAGTAACCTGTAAAGAGCATACTTTATTTTACATTTTTTGGAATCTGGGAAGTTTAAATCTAGCAGTTGGCATCTGGCTAGAGTCTCTTGCTGCATCCTCCCATAGAAAACATGCAAGAAGAGAATGGATATGAGTGAGAGGGAAATAAGGAGGGAGGGAGAGGGCAGAAAGAGGAGGAGGTGAGAAAGGGGGATAGGAGATGAGAGGGAGAAAGCCAAACTCACCCTTTCATCAGAAACCCAGTGCTGCAATAACTAATCCACTCTTATGTAGAAATATTAATCCATTTATGAGAAAAGAAACCCTCATAGCCTACCACCTGTTAAAGCTTCCAGCTCTTAATCCTGTTTTATTGGGGATTCAATTTCTGACACGTGAACTTTAGAACATACATTTGAACAATAGCTTACTGTGTGTGCATGTTAATTGTTGGTTGCGTGGTGCAGTTTCTGAATTTTAGTTTTAATTACAGCTAATAAGGTTATTTTTCAGGTCATAAGTTAGATTATAGATCCTGTACTCCTGGGGTTAAAGCTCAACCCTGAACCAGTTGGCAGATAGTTGGGGCGTGAAAGGGGCCCTGAATATATCACTATATTTTGCAGAAGCAGAGTGATATGTTTCATTGTATCAATACAGATTCTGAGGCTTTTTTAAAATAGTGTACAGGGGACATTCACTTAAAATAAAATTAATCTGACCTGTGGTGGTATGAACAGCTATTTTGAAGAAAACAAGACATGGCAGCCATTGCTGATTTAATATCATCTTGCTTTGAAGTCCTACCATGGTCTTGTTCTTCTGTTTCCATTGGTTCTATCACGTTGTGTCTTACTGAATTTTATGTGTGATAGTATAAACAAATTTTATTTGGAAAAATGAGATAATATAGTAGCCAGTGTTCATTTTCTGTTATTTGATTTTGAATGCCTTATAATACTTTCATTCTCATGAATGGTTTTATGCTATATTTTATGTTTGATATTATTGTGTGAAGGTATGCTCAACTATTTCAAAGAAAGAGACATGGTAGCTACTGTTAGTATCTGGTTGTCTTGTTATGAAGTGCTGTGTTGCTTACATTGTCTTGTTCTGATCTGCTTTGTTTTGTCCTCTTTTGTCTTAATATCTTTAAAATAAAATTTTTAAAAAACAAAAAATAAAATCAATCATCTCCAAAAGAACAAGACCATGGGATTTTGTGCACAAACAGTGGTATACAACCACCACCTATGTCTAGTATCAAAACATTTCAGATATTTAATGCCAGTGACGAGGAAACAGACTAAAACATCTGGATTGGCACATTATGGTGTGTGAATATAACAGAAAATTATTCAGCCAAAAAACAGTAAAATACTGACACGTACTGCAATGTGGATGTCACTTGAAAACTTCGTGCTGAAAGAATCCCAACACAAGTGTCCATGTAACATCTGAGAATAAAAAGAAATTTATTTTGCCTTATGAAAACAGGCCATAGTTACCTGGCTCCAACTCAGAGACAGTGCTGTGGAGAATTATAGCCGAGAAAGCTGTTCATGTCATGGCAGCCAGGGATCAAAAACAGAAGGGAAAATCTAGGGAGGGAGATATACCCTTTCATGTTGAGTCCTCAAAGTCTTAGTTACATTCCTCATTGCTGAGACCCCCAACCCTAACACTCACAGGTTAAAGAAAAACAGGTTTGTTTAGCCTTGTTTGTAGAGGTTTTGGTCAATAATCAGCTGGCTCAAGGGCCGTGTCTCATGGCAGACATGCATTGCAGAGAAGAAACAGTTCAATGAGGCAGAAGGTAGCAAAGCAAGCAAGTAAGGGACACGACAAATCTCTTTCTGTCCCTTATACTGTGTTGAGGCTGCCAGGATTAGGGTGCTGCAAACCAATCAGTGGGCTGCTTCACACCCTTCTAAAGGTGTACCCTTGCTCCTAACCATTGCACCATAAATCAGTCACACACTCTAGATTCAGCCACCTCTGCAAAAGCCTCACTTTTGACTACATGAGGATTTGGGAGGACATCTAGACAGGAGCAATAACATTCATTTACCCACTTGCTAAAAATGATCCCATCATCTAACAAAGGCCCCACTTCTGAGTCCATACAGGTTTGGAGGGACATGATAGATCCAAACTATAACACATTTCAACTACTTAGACATATGGGTTGCTTCTATGTCCTGGTTTTTGTGAATTGTTGTGTTATGGACACTAAAAATGTGTATTGTCTTAAATAATATTTTTTACTCTACCTGGTATATAATTAAGAAAGGAACTATGAAGTCATATGTCTACTATGTATCTAACACTTTAGAGAACCACCAGACTGTTTCCTACAACAGCTGCACCAGTTTACATTCTTACTAGCTGTGTTTGGCAGTGCTAGTTCACCACATCTTCAACAAATGTTTAATCATCCATTCACCATTTTGAACAAACATCCTAGTGGACATGAAGTAGTAATGTTTCGGGGATTTTTTTGCACCCAAATGGTAAAGAATCTGTCAAACAAAGAAAGGGTAAAGAATCTCTCAAAATATTCCATAGAGAGAGAAGATCATGCGGCTGGAACTGGGCCAAGTGTTCTCTAGCTTTCCATAGATGTCAGAGTCATTTGTCTACCTGTTAGGTAGACAGCAAGCAAGTAGGCAGTCTGAGCATGTAACAAATCCATTAAACTTCCCTGGTCTCAGTTACCTAATCTAGAAAATGGAATCCAGTGATTATGTCTTTCCCTCCAAAAGGAACTCAAATGTACCATGCTCTGGTCTAGGACCTGAAGGCAGCTGAATCTCCAGAACTGTGAGTTGAGAACTGTGAGACTCCTGCTGTTTTTGACCACAGATGACAAGCATCAGCTCGGTGCTAGCCTTTGACCATCTCTCCACAAATGCCTTGATATCAAAAAAGCTTATCTAGTGGCTCATTAGAACACAAGTTATAGAGTAACCCCAAGTTACATAATGATTTGTGTATCAAGAAGACCAGATATTGTTGCTGGGGGAAAAAGAGTCAACTGTAGCCAGGAACTCAGGAGAAGAAATGAAATTTTATGCATGTTGGTGGACCCAGAAGGGTAATCTCCAGAGTTGGAGGCACTGATTGCACAGAGCTTGTCCTTTTTATATATAGCAAGCAGAAGTTATAAAAATGAGATAAGCTTTAGCTGAAGGTTATGATACAATAAGTAAATCTTGTGGTGAGCATAGTTGTATGTAGCAAAGGTGTTTTTTAACACATTCACAGAAATTTCAATTTGTTGATAAATCTTATGTTTTATCTAAGTTCCATGGCAAAGAAAAGGATTGCTGCAGTTAGATCAGGATATCTGCTTCAATGTGAGTTGGAATTTGAGTTGAAAGGTGATTAAATGGCTGAGAATTTACTGTAATTGGATTATTGGTCTTTTATCACTTAACCAGCTTCTTTTATCACATTATGTGCCAGGAGTTGGAGATATCATAATGTTCAGGACTTAATTTCCTGGATCCTAACTGAGGTTACCATAATCTGTTCAGCTGTGCAGACACAAGTTGAGAACCAAGCCCCACTTTTCCCCACTCTTTAGGGTTTTTGTTTTGTTTTGCTTTGCTTTGCTTTGGGACAAGGACTCTAACTCAGGGTCTTGCACTTGCCAGGCAGCTGCTGTGCCACTGAGCTACATGCCTAGTCTTTCTTAGGGTTTTTGACCTTTTTTGGACCAGGAATTGAACTCATGACCTCATGCTTGCCAGTGAGGTGCTATGCCACTGATCTATATACCTGGCCCATCCTTTTCTTAGGGTTTTTAAATCCCTACTGATTGAAACTCCTCACAACATCATTCCCCATATCAGAGGCAAAAATAGTCCCTAGGTATTTCTCAAAACTAAGCAATCTGTAGGCTGGAAAAATATAAGTTACCCAAAAATGGCTATTTACAGCATGATGGTTCTCACCTAACGTACATAATGAAAACTTTAATGTGCTTAATAAATTCCTGATCCATGGGGTTAGCCACCGAGCCTTGTCCACTACTATGACCTCATTGCCTCTCATGCCTCACCTCATAGACCACCTTCCAGCCACACAAATCTTCTCTCATTCATCAATGACATGTGCTGTCCAGCCCCAAGGTCCTTGCATTCCTGAATTGTTCTTCCCTGCTCACTTAGACAAATATCTAATTCTTAATATCTTGTTTTAAAATGGCACTCCTGAGAAAGGACTTTCCTGATCCTCCTGGATAACAAGAACCCTCCTTTGCCTTTAATCTCAGTATCACAATCTTTTCCTCTTTGAAAATAAACTGTTACGTATCTTTAAGATACTCCAAAGATCTCCAGTCTCCCTTCATAGAAAGTACTTCTTCCAAGAGGGACTGATCCTCAACACAGCCAGTTTTCCTGGGAGAACATTACTACTCCACCCCAAATGAGTGAATTGTTGACTTCCAAGTCTCCACAGCAACAAGAAGTAAAATTTTCTGCTGATTCAGCACCTGCCACTCTTTAGGAGGGCAGCCCAGTAGGAGGTGGAAAATTTGCAGCATTCAAAAACAAAAAAGTTGGGGGACTGATTCCTAGACACATATAAATTTCTAAAACTGAACCAAGAAGACAAAAAAACTAAAAGCCCAATAACAGGTAACTAAATGGAGGCAGTAATAAAAAACAAAAACCCAACAACTAAGAACACCTTAGGATATGATGGGTTCACCACTAAATTGTTCAAGACTTCAGGGAAGATAAAATATCAACACTCTTCAATTAACGAAATTGAAAGGATGAGAGTACCTCTTAATTCCTGGAATCTAACACTATTTTGATTTCAAGACTAGATGGTAAATGCCCTCAGCATGGACCAGGAGGAGAATCAGGGCTCCTGAGATCCGGCCATGGTGGGACTTAGGCAGTTTATTCTTCCGCCATCTTGGTAAGTGGGTCAAGAGGAGAACCAACACTCCCTTGAGCTTATCTATTCATGGACTGAGAATCAAACACCAACCTCCCATAGCTACTGGGGATAGATATCTCAGCATCTCTTGGGAAGATGACTATATGCAGTATAGCAAATATGGGGTATTTCTTCTATCTTCCGTTTGAAGGCAAAGGTTGTTTTCACTGTTTTGTTTTTTGATGTTTCTTTTGCTCTATTCAATACTCTCAATTGGTTTTTATAATGCTCTGTTTTTGGTTTGATTTCACTATATCTAATTGACTGAAAACTATTGTGAAGATAACGAAATATACAATAGTACCTATTACTACCATCCCAGTATCCTGCTGTGAACTTCTGTACCAATTTCACTGTGTTGTCTCAAGTGGCTTTGTTCTGTCTTGTTTGGTTGTATTTTTACTACCTTCAAAATAAAATTAAAAAATAAAAAAATCCAAATTAAAATAAAACCAAAAAGAAGACTAGATGACGATTCAACAAAAAAAGAAAATGACAGTATAGTCTCGTTAGGGAATATAAGCACACAAATTCTCAACAGATAATGTCAAATAGAATGCAACAAATCATCAAAAAGGTCATACATCCTGACCAAACACGCTTGCTTCATCCCTGGGATACAAAAATGGTGCAATTTTACAAATCAATAAATATAATACATCACATAAACAGAAACAAAAACAAAAATAACCTGATCATCTATCTCAACAAGATGCAGCAAAAACCTTTGAAAAATCCAACATCCACTCATGAAAAACACCCTAGAAAAAGTAGGTGTAGAAGGACTTTGTCTCAATATGATAAAAATGCCATTCATGACAAATCTACTTGTAACATCTTATTAAATGGGAAAAGCTGAAAGCTTTCCCTCTGAAATCAGGACCAAAATTGGATGTGGTGGTATGTTGGAGATCACTATGAAGTGGATCTGAGAAGGATTTAAAATTAACTACTTCACTTTCTATGTTTATCTGTGAGTCTGTCGTAGGCCTGGGCCGCTTGTGTGGAGGTGGGCAGTAGATTCATAGTAAGTGAACCTCTATGAATCACTGGTGTGGCTGAGACCAGTAGTGGCCTGTGATGCCACAGATGCCTCAAAGAGCAATGTAAGGCTGCAGGTAGCTCCAGCTACAATTAAGTAGATAGTATCTGCAGCTGCAGGTTTCTCACTCCTGCTGTCTCATTTCCACCATACATGCCATCATGCAGGTAAGACTGTTTTCCTAAATTGGCATAATTTACTACTTGGAGAAGTCTTTAAAGTGACTTCCAAGGTCCTGTTCAGGTCCCATGCTTTCCTCAGTGTCCTCTCTCTTTTTTGAAAATCTAATAAATATGGACCACCCAGAGAAGCTCTTTGTCTCAACTCCCAGAGTCTTGAACGCTGCTAGAGGGTTTTGATCTGTCTGGAGCCTAAAATCATACTAATTTTCTCTTATTTAAACATTCACTGTACACTCATTTGGGAGAGTAAGGATCTTGGTCAGGTCCTGATAGTGGTACATAATTATAATCCTAGCACTAAGACAGGATGATTGCTGTGAGTTCAAGGCCAGCCTGGGATACATAGTAGGACTTTGTCTCAAAAAATAAATAAATAAGGGCCAAGAAGATAGCTCAGTGGCACAATGCCTGCCTACCACATGCAAGGTCCTGAGTTCAATTCCCAGTACTAAACAAATAAATAAGAACCAAAACAAAGATGTCCACTATCACACTTAAAATATTAGCCAGAGCACACAGCCAAAAAAAGTAAACAAAAAGAGTTTGTACAGGGAAGGAAAAAATCAAATCATTATTTTTTGCACACAGCATGATCCTCTATATAGAAAATGCCAAAATTCTGCCAAAAGACAACTAGAATTAATAACAAATTTAAGGGTGTACCAGGATTCAGAAATCAACAAAAATCAATAGTGTTTCTGTATGCCAAAAAGAACTCACTAAATTCAAAAAACACTATTTGCAGTAACCTCTATCAAAATTAAATGCTTCGGAATTAACTAAGGAAGTGAAAGACAACAATGAAACCTAAAGCACTCTGAAAAGAAAGTAATAAAAAAATTACAAGCTGGAAAGATACTCTTTATACCCAGATATACAGGAATAAATAATCAAAATGGACATACTTAGAAAAACTGACTTTAAGGTTTAATGATATTTCATTCAAAATGCCTATATTCCTCACATTGTCATCCATCCCGAGGATCTGATTGAAGCTGTGGCTATGGTCTTTGGATTTTCACTCTCCAGAACAGTAGGCTAAAGAAAAGTCTTTTTTATCCACCACCCCTAGATGATTGAGAACTGCATAAATTGCAAACATGTACTAATAAAATAAAATAAAAATTTTAAAGATTTAAAAATTCTTGAGCATGTGGCTCAGTGGTACAGATCTTGTCTTGCATGCACAAGACCCTGGGATTGATGCCCAAAATCACAAGGATAAAAACAAGACTCAAAAATTCTTTTTTTAATATAGTACTCTCCCTTGGGCATTTCATTATATAATTACCAGGAAAAGAATTTACACAGAAATCGATACCCAGTAATGAGTTTACACCTATAATTATACCTGAACAACAAAAAAAGCAATTTTGGAACTTTAGGATAGACAAAGTTTGGGAGAGTTTGGAAAAAGCAAGATCAAGTTACATATTCAATTGTGGAAAAAATTAATAGATAACTAAAACTGTTTTGAGAAGTTGTCAATGGAGACTAGACCCTAAGTCCCACTCCCAACCTGTCACTGGCTCACTTATCACCAGAAAACATTTTCACTCTAAGATTCCGTCTGACACTTAGAACAACATGTTCTTAGTTTTCAGGTAACAGGATACTACAAAGTAAGATATGCTTTAAACTTTGAAGACAGGGCATAAAGGAAAGAGTGATAACAGAGGACCAACAACCAGATAAAAAATGTTGCAATTTGAATTGTGTTTTCCATTTTCTAACTACACTGTCTGCTGGTTTAATCTTGGTTGAACATTAATCAATGACCACAGATGACCCAAAAAGGCCTTGTTAAGTTCAAATTATAATGAACTCTCCAGTCAGTAGGCAGAAAATAGGAATTTGGCTCAGCCTGTGAACACACCATAAGAAACAATTTTAGTTCCTGCCAATAAAAGTCAAGATTTCTCACAAGTTTTCACAGAAAATATACATTAAAGTAGAACCTAAATGGTAGATACTTGTGGGCCACCCATGATGAAGCACACTTTGTATTTTTGTACAGTAATGTCCCATGGCATAATCCTTGCTAATTGTGAACAACTTGAACTGACCCTATGAAACTTAGAAAGTACATACTATAAGAAATCTACACAGGTTAAGAATGTAATGCCACCTCCTACCCCAAGCCTATTGCAGACTATTAGACACAACTCTTTGAAGTGGAATCAGCTCATTTTGGTTTTTTCATGGGACTGAGTAATTTTGCACTCTTCTGGGTCAAATGGAGGGCACGAGTCAAATACAGGACACAAGATGGCATCAGTTATGCCAAGCTGCAACCTCCCCCACTAGTTTTAGTACATGAATCAAATCCTTGATTCCTGGTCATCCTCCTCTGAAAGTCATCTTCCTCATCTAAATTTTGTAAATCCTCATATGGGGAGCATATAACCATTAGCTTAATAGATTGTTCTCAGCCTTGCATATAATGCATTAAACAATTTATCACACAGCATCCAATAGTGATGGCTAGTAGGAGGAAAACCAAGGGTTCTGACAGAGTCAAAAGTAAGGTGGACAGCCTTGGGGGGGCACAGAACAAATTTTCATACCAGATCTGTTGACATTGTCTATCATTTTTCCTATCAGCTAGGCACTTTCTGAGCTGACTAATACTGTCCTTTCCAGAATGGTTGGTGGAGGAACAACAGGATTCACCAAGGCATAGACCTCCCTGTTTCAGGAATAGGAGGTCTAGACCTTGTTGGTTCTAGAGGATAGATTATCTGAACTGGAAGACAGATTTGTAATGTGGGAACATGAAAGGAAAAAACTTCTTAAAAATAACAAGGAAACAAGCAGTAATAATACAAAAGCTAAAAGATGACAAGAGAATATATAACTTAATAATAAATAATGTGAGAGAAGAAGCAGGGGTATAAACAAAGAAACTGCAAAGGATATTCACAGAAAGAATGAGGGAAAACTTCCCAAACATAGGAAAAGGGAAGGATGCTCAGATGTATGAGGCATACAGAACTCCAGCCAGCTACCATCAAAACAGAACTACACCCAGGAATATAATAAGATTCCAGAAATCCAAAGAACAGAATATTAAAAGCTGTCAGAGACAAGAAACAGATCACTTACAAGGGAACACCCATCAGAATTACAGCAGACTTCTCAGCACAAACCATCAAATCTGGAAGAGTGTGGAGTGTAATAATCCAATCCTTGAAAAACGATAACCTCTAGCCAGGATTGATATATTCTGAACAATTGTCCCTAGAAATTAATGGAGAAACAAGGTGTTTTGAAGATAAAAAGGAACTGGGGGAATTCGCAACCAGCAATCTAACTCTACAGAGAATACTGCAGGACATTCTAAAGAGAGAGAAAAGTACCAGGATTCCAGAAACAATGACAGAGAGATCACAATGAATGGAGCAGAAAGTGAAATGAAAAAGACAAACAGAAAACTAATGGCAGAAAAAGAGCACAACAAAAATGAGGCAAAGAAGGTTGGATATAATTACTAATATAGATGGCCTAAATACACTAACTTAAGGAAAAAAGATAGAATCACAGGCAGAGTGGATCAAGAGCTACGGTCCTTTGAGAGACACTTTATAGGAAATATAATTAGCCTGAAGAAGGTTATATAGACCAAAATCAAATATGAGAAAACGGAAGTCGATGTGATAGGGAACCAGAGAGTAACAAGGGTAACTGGGCCAGTATTAATGGATAGGTTGAACAGACAGGCTTTAATAAATGAAGAAATATAACTAGAAATCCAGCCCAGGAGTGAGAAAGTTCAGAAATACTTAGGTAAGTAGCAGATTGTCCCCCACAATATAAAACCGTGAGTGATGAGGAGACCTGAAAATACACAGTTCATTCTGGGGCAGTAAAGGGGAGGAATAGTCTTCAGAAAGAAAAACAGCAGAAGATACAGCCAATAGTGTATCAGGAATTAAAACCCTTGTTACTCACACCACTCTCCTTGGTTAGAACTTGTTCCATCCTAGTTTGTATACAAGCACTGGATCCGAGGGCACAGAGAGCTGTCCTGAAGATATTAGGACATAGCACAGTGGTCATCTTTAATTTCCTATTAACTCAATCAGGATCCCGGTATGACTTATACTGTTGTATCATGACTGATCTTAGTTAAATCTGACTTGTTTGAATACTACTTATTATTGACAGATTTTATTCAAAACTGTTGGGTTGCTGGTATCCAGTTGAGGAGTACAGACAACTATACTGAACATGACAATGATTCACCATGATATCCATTCTGATTTGATTACTACATGTTTTGTAGCTCTACACTATCTACAAAGTTGTATTTTTGTTAATTCTGCTATGTACTGATATGTTCAATTATACTTTATCTGATTATACAGCCAATTCAGTTGATGATAACAAGAAACAGCACAGTAACCATGGTAGAATTCCTTATACAGCAGTTTTATATGCCTTTTTAGTTTTATGTGTCTAAAGGAATACATTTAGTTCTGTCCTGCTTTTGTTGTGTTTCTCCCTCAAACATAGAAAGGTTAGAAACACATGTTAAGACTCATGTTGCATAAAACATATAAACAGTTTATGAGAACTGATATTATGACACATGATGAAATGAACAAATACTTTGAAGGAAAGAAAGGGGAACTGCAGTACCCAGGGCTGATTCTGGAGTGTTATGATATGAAATCCAGCAATACTATTAATCTTTGTTCAGAATGATTTTAATCTAATAAGTTTTGATAGGTTTCAACATAAATGAAGATATGGATAAATGCGTACATGTCTAAGTGTATGGGATTGATACTCATATTACATAGTCTTTGTTGGGTAGTTGAACAGAATGGTTTGCAGTCTCCCCACTTGAATTCCCATTTATATGTTCCACTTTTATATTTTGAACAATTACTTGTGGTGGTACAATATGTATATATCAGCTAGTGATTTATTAGTTTATTTCTTTTTTTGAAAGTATGCACTATTTCTGCTCATATTCTATTCTGTTTTATCTTTCTTTAAAATTTTAAAAAATAAAAAGACAGAAAAAGTGTACAATGAATACAGAATTTTAAAAAAACACTAAGAAATCACTACTTAAGAGAATACATATTGTCATCTTAGAAATAGTTGTTCAAGTTACAAAAGTAAATCATACAAAGTGGACATTGAAACAGTGAGACTGCAAACAGTTCTGCTCAGTGATCCAACAAAAACTTTGTAATATGGTTATCTATCTTACACACTTAAATATACATGCAGTTATATACTTTAGAGTGCTTTCTTTTTTTCTCTTTTGCACAATAACAATTACACATGTTGGGTTTTATTACTCCCACAGTTCTTATTACATTTTTTGAAGAGAAGAAAAGCAAATGTCACAAAACAAAACAGAGTCAGTCAAATCAAAAGGATGGACACAGTACATCATGTAAAAACAGAACACAAGGTGATGAACAATGGTTACCATAATGCCTCTTGCTATCTTAAAAAGAATTGCCTATATCATCAGTCATAATAAAATTAAACAAAACAGTACAGAACAAAACCAATAAAACTGAAACGCTGAACACATTAAGGGACTTCAAAAGAAGATAATAGTCAAACCAGAATGGGCATCATAGTGAATCTTATTGTCTTCAAAGTAGTTGCCTATACCTCAAACTTGATACTATCAAACAAAACCGAATAGAGGGAAATCAGTCAAAACAAGATGGTGAAAGCAATACAGGGCTTCAAATCAAGTTAATAGGAAGTCAAAATGGTGACTATAAGATATCCTGCTATTTTTTATTTATTTTTCCCTTAATTAACAAAGTATAAATAAATAAATAAATAAATAAATAAAGGACATTGAGATAAAGAAGAAATAACACAGCAGCAAAGGTCAGAACAGAACAATTTAAGCAACATAGTGTTTCACCACAAGATAACCCAACATAACAGCAGTTATCATAGTGTCAGAACTTCCGGGAGAACATGGCAGACAGATAGCAGCAGCTACGGAGGCTGTCTGAAAGACCCAGCTTAGAATTCAGGAATGGTGTGGAGTAAGGGATCATAAGCAAGTGGAGATTTGCCCTGCTGACACAAGAATGAACTGTGCTGAGAGAAACCAACTGGGAATGCAATCCTGGTGCTATAACAGGAACAGAAAAGCCTCAGCATGGAAGCTGGAGCCTGCGCCATTGGAAACTGCAATTTGGGTTTCCCGCTGCCACTACAGCATCTGCATCAGCTTGGCAGGGAGAGAGACGCGCAAAAGCTCTGAAAACAGGAATCAGTGAACGGAGTTGAAAGCAGGACGGGCGGGGAGCTGTGCATTGACTTGCGGTGAGTGAGAGAAACTGGGACTCTTCCACAGTTTAGGAGCCTCCAACAGAGGACATTCTGGGACTGCGCAGACTTGTGGGAACAGGGTACTGCAGTGACTTCAGCCACATATCCCCCTCTCAAGCGGGATTGGTGAGCAGTACCTAGCCTATGAGACGCTGCTGGTTGAGACCCAGTAGGCTAGCACAACCCAGGTCCCAGTGCCTGAAAGTGACCTGGAGGAGCGGGCCCCACATACCTGCCTGGTCTGCAAATTCTGGTGTGCTGCGGTGGGCGGGAACACCTAGCCAGTGCAATTCAATCAGACTTTGGCTGACAGGGAAGGAAGCTGGGCCTCCTATACATGCTTGCATATATAAGGAACAAAGAATATGGGAAGAGGGAGCAACAAGAAAGGGTCCTCAGCCCCTAACCCTGAGAAAGAGGCAATAGCAGACACAGCACCAAGAGATATAAAGCGCTATCTCCAGAGCCTCATAGACAAGTTCAGGAATGAAGTTATTAATGATCTGAAGCTATACATAAGCAGAATAGTTAGAGGAATACTAAGCACCACCCAAGAAAAAACAGATGGTAGAAAGGAAGAACAGAAAAAGGGGAGAATTGTTTGATGGAGAAAATAGAGAAAGCATAGAATATGTGAAGCAGGTTCAAAGAGATTACCAGGAAACTAAAAACTCTATCAAAAACTGACATAACAGCTTGAAAGAAACTAAGGATAGATTATCTGAACTGGAGGGCAGATTTGTAATATGGGAGCATGAAATGAAAAACTTCTTAAAAATAACAAAGAAACAAACAGCAATAATACAAAGACTAGAAGATGATAAGAGGATCCATAACTTAAGAATTAAGCACATAAAAGAAGAAGTAGGGACACAAACAAATGAACTACAAAAGCTACTCACAGAAATAATCTAGGAGAATTTTCCTAATTTAGCAAAAGGTAAAGATACTCAGTTGTATGAAGCATACAGGACCCCAGCCACCTACAACCCAAACAGAGCAATGCCCAGGCATATATAATTAAAATTCCAGAAATACAATACAAGAACAGAATATTAAAAGCCTTCAGAGACAAGAAACAGATCACTTACAAGGGAGCACCCATCAGAATTACAGCAGATTTCTCTGCACAAACCATCAAATCACAAAGAGCATGGGGGGAAATAATTCAAGCTTTGAAAGATAATAATCTCCAGCCAAGATTGATATATCCTGCACAACTATCCCTCGAAATTGATGGAAAAACAAGGTGTTTCCAGGATAAAGAGGAACTAGGGGAATATGCAACCACCAATTCAACTCTACAGAGAATACTGCAGGATATTCTAAAAAGGAAAAATATGAAGAATCCAGAAATAGTGGCAAAGAGGCCACAATGAATGGAGCAGAAAGCAAAATGAAGAAGACAAACTGACAACTAATGACAGAAAAAGAGCTCAACAGAAATGAGGCAGAGAAGATTGGATGATAGGAACAGCTATTTTGGAGAAAATGACATCTTAATAGGTAATACTGATTTAGTATCATCTTGTTTTGAAGTCTCATCAAGCTTTTGTTCTTCTGTCTCCACTGGTCTAAACAGGTTGTATCTTATTGGATTTTATTATGTATGATAGTATAAGCAAAAACTTATAGACGAGGTGATTATACAGAAACCATTGTTCATTTTCTGTTAATTGATTCTAAATACCCTGTGATACTGTCATTCTCTTAAATGGTTTTACATTGTTTTGATATATTTGATGCTACAGTATACGAAGCTATACTCAAAAGATTTCAAGGAAAGAGACAATATGGTAACTACTTTTATGTTGGGATTATCTTGTGGTGAACCACTATTTTGCTTAAATGGTTATGTTTTCATCTGCGCTGTTTTGCAGTTTGCCCTCTTTTATCTCAATCTCCATTTTATTATTTACTTTTTTATTTTTATCCTTTTAATTAAGGGAAAAATAAATAAAAAATAGCAGGATATATTATAGTATATCCACTTTGACTTTCCATTATCTTGATTTAAAGCCTTGATTGCTCTCACCATCCTGTTTGGACTGATCTTCCTCTATTCTGTTTTGCTTGATAGTACCAGGTTCAAAAGTTTAGGCAACAGCTGTGAAGATAGTGGGATTCATTATGACGCCCATTCTGGTTGACTACTATCTACTTTTGAAGACCTATAATGTCTCCAATGTTTTGTTCTTTGCTGTTTTGTTCAATTTTATTATAACTGATGATATAGGCAATTCTATTAGAGACAGCAGGAGGCATTATGGTAACCATTGTTCATCACCTTGTATTATGCTTCTACATTATCTATTATGTCCACCCTTTTGATTTGACTGACTCTGTTCTTTTATGTCACATTTGGTTCTACTCTCTTCCAAAAAAGTAATAGGGAACTGAGGGAGCTGAGGGAGCAACAAAACCCAAAATGTGTAATTGTCATTGTACAAAAGAGAGGAAAAGAAAGTGTTCTAAATGATATAACTGCATGTATGTTTAAGTGTATAAGATAGATAATGATATCACTGAGTTTTGTTGGATCACTGAACAGAACTGTTTGCAGTCTCACTGTTGGAATGTCCACTTTATAAGCTTTAATTTTGTAACTTGAACAATTATTTCTAAGATGACAATATGTAATCCATTAACTAGTGATTTCCTACTATTTATTTTTTCTGTAAATCTGTATAACTTGTACCCTTTCTCTGCTATTTTCTTTTTCTCCTTAAATAAAATTTTTTAAAAAGTTATCATAGTGTCTCTTTCCTTAAAATATTTGAGCATAATTGTATACTATAGCATCAAACATATCAAGACAGTGTAAATCCATTCCAAAAAATGAAAGTATTACAGGGTATTTTGAGACAAAGTTTCACTATGCAGATCAAGTTAGCCTTTAGCCCACTTTGGGGCCAGGCTATTCTCAAATTATCGGTGATCCTCCTGCCTCAGCCTCCTGAGTGCTGATGTTACAGTTATGTACTACCATTCCCAGCTAGGACAGTTACTTAACATCAACCTCACCTTCCCAGCTGGGATCAATGATCATGAAACTGCAACTTAATAAGTTAAGTGGCCAATTCAAACAACCCCAGATATAACCAGCTGGCCAGTGATCCTAGCTACAAGAACCACAAACTTGTATCCCACCTGGGATTAGGTCTGAAAGCAGCTCTGGCACCACAATATGGCCTACAACCATCCAAACTCACTGAGGGATATAACTAGAAGACATCTTGAAAGGTGTCCTGTTATTAGAGACTAACTCTCCCTGAAGATTGGAAGGCTCAGAGTGATCACAATTGGGTCTTCCAGGAAATGAGGGGCTCCTGCTGTTTGGGAAAAGGCCATATGGGACAGTTTTGGCTGAGGGGAGGAGTATGGAACAGAATCTCAGTTGGAAGTGTCAGCAGATCATGAGCTACAAAGAATACGAGAGTAGAGAGAAACAGAATAATGTTTGAAGACACTGTGCTACTGAAGAAGATGTCTAGAATGCTCAGTCCTCTTAGCAACTTCTCCAGCACAGAATTTAGTGGTCTAATTGTTCACCTCAACCTACCCTCTCAGAGATAGCTGCATGTAAGCTTGAGCATTTACCACATGTTATGGGAGACTGCCAAGTTGCACTCTCTAAAGAAACATGATCTGTCTCTGACATTTCCTTCAACTCTATTCATTGAGACAGGAAGAGTTAGATATATTGAAACAGCTGTTCCATTAATTAGCTAAAAGAATGTTACCAAGTTTAGCTGATGCACCAATGGTCTCATTAATAGCCAAGCAACAACAAGCAAGAGACAATACCCTGCATGTTGACAGCTGAAGTGGAGGCTTGAGCAGGAACTTGTGAGAGTCCACAGATAAGACAAAAACTAACATCTTAGCTAAGGCCAGAGAACTTGGAAAAAAATTGCTAATTGGAGGCCTTTGTGCCTGACACAAAGTTGCTTGCATTAGAGGCACGCCTGCAAAGTTTCTTTTTCCTATTACTCTGCCACTGCCCCCACTCACATCCCTAATTGATAACAATAAAAGTCATGAGTTTTGGACATGAGGTCTTCTGTTCCAGAGGGAAATTTGGTCATCACAGAGCTCTCCAACTACAGAGCTTTCTCTTTGTCTTTTATTTTTGTCCATGTGCCATATTGCTGAGTGAGTTAGACTGATACCTTCCATGGGGGTTTAAGTAACACTCTACAGAGTCATGTGGTTGAAGATAAGCCTGTCCAGGACAGCCCATAGATATTAAAGTAAAGGTGCTAAAAACTGTATGCTGAATATAAACATAAACACCCCATCTCCCTCACAACACCAGAGGATACACACTAAGTCCCTGCAGGCCTGACTGGACCATGTCAAGGAACCTCCACTCCATCCCAAGACCCAAAGGTGTGTGAGGTGATTCCCTGTGCATAGGGAAGCTTTGGAACATCATACAAAACCTTGAAATATAGGACAATAACAAAACAAAAGAGTAAAATGCAATCTCAAACCTCCAGTGCATCCCAAGCAAGCCTAGGAGACATGAACACAGAAGAAAATATGAACCATACACCTAAAATTCCTGAAATGCAAACAACTGAAGTAAAGAAACAACACCAAGAAGCTGTAAAGGAACTCAGATCAAAAATAATCTCCTAGACAAAAGAAGAAATGATATAGGTAATTAAAGAAATGCTGAACATAGCTAAAGAAGACATAGTTTAAAAATTAGAGGAACAGTGCAAAAGATAGAAACCCTGAATGAACAATATGAGAAACAAATACAATGCATGAAGCAGATTCTAAGAGATATACAGAAAGTCAAAAATTCCATCAAAAATGGGAAAAATTGCCTCAATGAAAGACAGGGTTTCAAACCTGAAAGTAAAGATTACATCTAGAAAACAGGAAAGGAAACACCTTTTTAAAATAACAAGGAATCAGGAAATAACAGTTCAACAGCAGCAAGATGATGCATACAAAAACAACATAAGTTTGACAGGGATGAATGAAAAAGGTGACAACACAAATTGTATCAAGAGACAGAAGTAAGAGCTGAACACTTCCCAAACATGAGAATGGAAACTGGCATACAAATCAGTGAAGCATATAGAATTCCAAAGAGACATAACCAAAGAAAACTAATAATCAACATCTCAGAATTCCAACATAAGAAGACAATATAAAAGCCAATAGCGAGAAGAAACAGATCACTACAAAGGAAAGCCTATCAGAATCACAGCAGACATTTTAACACAAACAGTGAAGTCAAGAAAAGCATAGAATGAAGTAATACAGATCATAAAGGAAAAAAACTACAAATTCAGACTGATGCACCCAGAAAAACTGTTCTTCAAAATGGATGGAGAAATAAGATACTTTCATGACAAAGAACAGGTGAAGAACTTCATGACCACCAAACCAACCCTGAAAAGAATATTGAAAGACATACTAAATAAACATAGGGAAAAAAAACCACTAAACAAAGAAAACAAACAGAGTGGAAAGGCAAGGAATCAACAGTAGAAAGATAACATGTCAAAAGTAAACCAATATATATCAGTTATTACTATTAATGTAAATGACCTCAATTCACCCATTAAAAGAAACATACTGGCTGAATGGATCAGGAAACAACATCCAACCATTGCTGTATACAAAAAAACATCTAACACAAAAGGAAACACATAGACTGAAATTGAAAGGATGGAAAATAATACTTCCATGGAACAGGAATCAAAAAAGAGGTACCTATTCGGTTTGAAGACAATGTAAACTTCATATCAAGAATAATCAAAGAGATAAAGAAGGTCACTTCATACTACTTAGGAGAAACTTCAAGAGGAAGAGATAACAATCTTAAATATATAGGCACAAGGGAGGAGCAAAGATGGTGGATAGATAACAACTGGCTAGAGGGGCTACACGGGGCTACAGAGGTTCCCTGAAATAGTCAACTTAGAATTCAACATAATACAGAGTGGGAAGCCACAAACAGAAGGAGAAAAATTCTCTCATCCCAAGAAGAAATTAAGGTCAAAAGAACCAACCAAACACAGTCTCAGTGCTATTATTGGAATAGCTAAAGGTTCAGTGTTCCTGTCACAGCAGGCAACTTGCCAAGCCACTGAGGTCCCACTGCTTCAACTCATTGAAAGCACAGTTACATTGAGTTTGGGAGTCAGTGAGCCAAATGGAGAGCTGAGTTGGCATGGTACTGCATCGACCTGTGGTGAGTGATGGAGTGGAACCATTCCACAGAAAGGGGGGCTCCAGCGGATGAAACTCTGGGACTGGGCAGGACTGGCAATTACAAAGGGAAGCAATGACTTCAATCAGTTGTTCCCTTCCCAAATGTGATTAGTGGAGTGAGCTAGGCCTGGATCATGTGATCTGGCAGAAACCCAATAGGCTATCCAAAATCAAGTCCCTAAAGTGGTGGTACACACTAGCCACACGAAGTGGAAAGTGAAGCCTCAAAACTTTGACTGACTCAGAGGGGAGGTGGTGCAAAGTAATATAGTGCAGGCCACATCAGCTTGACTGATCTGGAGGGGAGGGGCCAGTATAGGCTGCTCCTGTCTGCAACTCACTAGCACATGGCAGTGGGAAAGATCATCTAGCCAGCGTGCTTCAGAAGAATTGTAACCAACAAAGAAAGAAACTGGGGCCTCCTGGAAGAAGCAAAAAAGAAGAGGAAGCAACAAAACAAAGTCCCCAGGTCCTAACCCTGAGAACACTGACCCAGGACAGATAAATACAAAGGAGAATGAGAACAGCAAACATGCAATATCAGACATGGTGCCAGTGGACATAAAGAGATATCTTTGAGACCTCATAGACGAGTTCAAGAGTGAAATATGTAGCCAAGTAAAGCAAGATATAAGATGATTAATAAAAGAGATAATAATTACCCCTCAAGGAGACACATATGGAAGAAGGGAGGAACTCAAACAAAGGAGAGAACCATTTGATGAAGGATATAAAGAAAATATAGAATACATGAAGCACATTTAAAGAGATTACCAGGAAATTAAATATCCTAAGGAAAGATGGCAAATCAGCTTGAAAGAAACTAAGGACAGATTATACAAAATGTAGGACAGTTTTGCAATGTGGAATTATGAAAGGCAAAACTTTTTAAAAATAACAAGGAATCGACAGTAAAAATACAAAGGCTAGAAGATGACAATAGGATCTACAGCTTGAGATTATAGAATGTGAATGAAGAAGCAGGGCTACAAACAAAGGAATTACAAATGTTATTCACAGAAATAATTAAGGAAAACTTCCCAAACATAGGAAAAGGAAATGATATTCTGATACATGAGGCATACAGAACTCCAGCCCCCTACAAGCAAAACAGAACTACACCCAGGCATATAATAATCAAGATGCCAGAAATTCAATATAAGAACAGAATATTAAAAGCTTTTAGTGACAAGAAACAGATCACCTATAAAGGAAAGCCCATCAGAATAATGGCAGACTTCTCAACATGAACCATCAAGTCAAAAAGAGCCTGGAGTGTAAGCTGGGAATGGTAGCTCATGCCTGTAATCCCAGCATTTGGAAGGCTGAGGTGGGAGGATTGTTGTGCGTTTGAGACCAGCCTGGGCTACAAAGTGAGTTCAAGGCCAGCCTGAACTGCATAGTGAGACCCCGTCTCAAAAAAAGACCAAAAAAAAGAACCTGGAGTGAAATATTCCAACCCCTGAAAGAAAATAACCTCCAGCCAGATTGATATACCCTGCTAAACTGTCTCTACAAATTAATGGAGAAACAAGATGCTTCCAAGACAAAGAGGAACTTGGGAAATTTGCAACTACCAATACAACTCTACAGAGAATACTCTAGGGCATTCTAGAGGAGAGAAAATTACTAGGATTCCAGGAACAGTGGCAGAGAGTCCTCAATGAATGGAGCAGAAAACAGAATGAAGAAGATAAGCAGACTGCTGATGGCAAAAAAAGAGCGTAACAGAAATGAGGCAGAGAAGATTTGATTCAAAACTGATATGATTGATAGCATCAAGTCTGAGAGTATAGGCAACTACACTGAAGATGACAAAACTCTACAATACACCATCTTAATACATATTAAGACTCATGCCTGTGTAGATTAGACAAGGTTGTTAGATTTCTTGGATCTTGACTATTATATGTCTGGGTGTAGATTTATTTTGTTGATAGCTTTCTGGGTTAATATATGCCTCATTTATCTGGATATCAGTTTTTCCCATGCTTGTCATATTTTCTGCCATTACTTCTGCAAATAGCTTTTAATGTCACTTATATTGACTCCTGTGTTTTCTTTGACCCCTATCAGTATTATCCTGTTTGCTTTGCATCATCTTGGAACTATTCATTTAATGGCCTCTTGTTATTCTAAAGAGATTTTTCCATTTGTGATTGCTGTTAGTGATTGTGTGTTCATGGTCTGACAGTCTGTCTTCTGTTCCTTAAAGCAGTTTTATCAGTCAATGGAATTTTAAATTTCCTGGATATTACTTCTGAATTTGTTTCATGCATTCTCTTCTTTTCCTGCATTGTTCATTCAAGATTTTCATCATTTTCCCATGTTCCTGTCCTTTTTTCATCTATGACTTCTCTGCCTATGCTGAGAAATTTCTTTAAAAGATGCTCATTTCTTTTTTGCCTGGGAGACTATTTCTGATCTGATTGCCTCTATATCCTCATGAATTTGGTTGTTTACTTAACTGGCTATCTTTTCAGAAATTCCAGGCGTGTGACTTCCAGTGTCCTCTATTTCCATGTCTCATGTATTTATTCTGGATGTCCTGAGTATTTGAGACTGTATTGTGCTTTTTCATTTTGTCATTTTCACCTCTTGGTTAAAATTTTGGTGCTTTGAATACCACTAGTCTCAACTGTCTGTCATGTGTCTCTTAAGATCCTACTGAGTGGCTGATGTCTACCCAATTTCTGGGTCCTACAGTGTACAACAGGGACCAGTCACTTGAATTCATCCTGAAGGCCAGTTATATGAGTCCAATATTTTTCTTAGGCTGACTAGCCTCGGCTTATTTATGTAAACCAAACTTCAGTGCATATTCTTACTGTAACTTCATGCAGTTCCAGGCCACCAGACCCACCTGTGTATAGTGTATGCCCCATCCAAGATGTTATTGTGTTACTGGGTGTCTTAGTTACTTTTTACTCATTGCTGAGACAAAATACCTGATGCCCAAGTTGGGAAAGGAAGGGTTTGTTTCTTACGGTTTTTGGAGGTTTCAGTCCACACTCAGCTGGCTCCAAGACAGGCGGGCATGGCTGGACCGCAATTCCTGGTGGCTTCAAACAGCAAGCAGAACCAGCAAAGAGCAAGACACACCTCCTTCTGCCATTACATCACATCCTGGCTCCACCCCTTTGTGGGTGGATCACTGACACCATCAATCCAAGCACTAGACAATAAATGAATAACAAATGCACAATTCAAAATCATGAGGCCTGGGGGCCACAGACATAAACCATGACACTGGGTTTCTTATAGTCCAAGTTTAGTTTCTCCAGGTGGATGAAATCCTTGCTGTCACTCTAACTGGCCCAGCCAGTATTCTTTGTACAGAAGGGCTCACCTGGACTTTCACTGGCTTATCAAAGTTCTCCAGTGGGGGAGGGTTTGTAGAGGCCCCTGTGTACCCACTGAGGTGCTTTTTGGGGGGAGACACACCATGTTATTGCTGGCCCACTAAGATACTGCAGGTAGTGGAAGGGATTGCTGATGCTCACATTGGCTTCTGAGGTTGCCTGGACGGGGTGGGGGGGTGGTATCAGTGTCTGAAGCTCTCGTCAGTTGCTAACATCCTCCAGTAGTAGAGAAGGAAGTATTCTGGGAGAAGGAAGTATTCTGAGGTATTCTGGGAGTTGCAGAAGGGCAGCTGACAACCCTGTCAGCTGCTGAGGTCTTCCAGGTGTGGGGAATGTGCAGCCAAAGATCCCCTGGCCTACTGCAGTCTTACAGGGTGGGGGAGGGTTGACCAAGGGTACCTTCAGCTACTGAGATCTTCCAGGAGAGGAGAAGAGGTGGCAAGGATCCCATTGGCTGCTGAGTTTGTCCAGCTGTAGGGGAGAAAGGGCCCAGGCTTGCCTGTTGAGGTCTTCTGAGTTTGGGGGATATGAGGTCAAGGTTTTTTCTGCTGTTGAGGTTGTTGGATTGTGGAGGATGCCTTGCTGAGGCTCTCCTCAGCTTCTGAGGTTTTATGGATGCAGGAGAAATATGGCCAAGGATTCCTTTGTCTAAATTTCTTATAGAATTGAGCTGTGAATACATCAGAGCCTGGGTTTTTCTTTGTTGGTAAGATTTTAATTATATTTTCAAGTTCAATAATTGATACTGGGTTATTAAAAAATTTTGTATCTTCAAGGCCCATCTTTGGCAATTCATGCATTTCTAGGAATCTGTTCATTTCCTCTGTGTTTTCCAACCTATTCAAGTAATGAGTTTTGAGGTAGGTATTGATTATCTTCTGAATTTTTACAGGAAATGTAGTAGTTTCACTCTGTTCATTTCTCACTTCAAGAATTTGAGTTTTTTGTATCCTTTTCTTGATAATGTTGCCTAGGGGTTTATTAATTTTGTTAATTACTTCAAAAAACCTATACTCCAATTGATTAATTCTTTGTATAGTTTTCTTAGTCTCAATTGCATTAATTTCTGCTCTGATGTTTAGAGTTTCTTCCATTCTGTGAGCTTTGGTCTTGCTTTTCTGTTTCTAGAAGCTTGAAGTGCAGCTTTTGGTTGTCTATTAGTTCTCATTCTGTTTTCCTGATGTGAGAATTCATTGCTGTTATCACCCTTTTAGGACCACTTTTGTTACATCACACATGTTGAATCTGCATTTTCATGGAACTTTAGATATTATTTACTTTATTCCTTAATTTTATCTGTGACCCATTGGTTTTTTAGGAGGGTGTTATTGAATTTCCATGTGTTTATGTGGATTTTACAGTTTCTTTTGCCATTAATTTCCAATTTCAGGGCAATATGGTTCGATAATATGCATGGGATAATTTCAATTCATTTGAATTTACTTAAACATCTTTTATAGGATAATACGTAGTCTATTTTAGAGACTTCCCTTGTGCAGCTGAGAAGAATATGTATTCTGATGTTGTTGGGTAGTACTCACTGTAAAGATCTAGTAAGTCCATTTGTTCACAGTTTTGATTGAGTTCTGTTTTTTCTTTGCTAATTTTTTGTCTAGCTGACCTATTTCTTTGTGACAATGGGGTCTTCAGTTCCCCCATTCTAGAATTGTGTTATTGCACATTTGGTATTTCATGCCTATTAGTATTTGTCTTATATAGTTGGGTGTTCCTGTATTTGGTACATATATATTTATGATTATTATCTATTTCTCTTGAATTTTTCCCCATTGTTCTAATCATTTTTTGTTTGAAGTTCACACTATCTACAAACAGAGAATCTAACCCTGTAGCATGGAATATTGTTCTTGTCACATGGAATATCATTATTCACTCTTTGACTTTCACTCTAAGTTTCTTTTTGAGTTAGGTGTGTTTCTTGTACATGGATCTTATTTCTTCATGCATTCAGCCAATCTAGTTCTTTTAATTTATGAATTGAGGCCATTTAGATTGTTGGTTCTAATGGATATGTACTGGCTTAACTTTGTCATGTTATTTCTCTGTTGATGGTTCCCTGCTTCCCCCCACCCCACTTATTCAATAGCTTGCCATGCCAGGTGGTTTCGTTTTGTTGCTGTTCTGGTAACTGTGATCATTTTTATTTTTATCTAGTATATTTTTCAGTATTTTTCCCCAAGTGTCTCTTGATTTTACTGTTCTTTTAAAAATAAAAAGGCATCTTTTACCACACAGGTTAGAACATGTTAGCTGATGAACGTGGACCACAGCTGACTACTCTGTCAAATTTCAGCTAGGCTTAGAAAAATGATTTTTTTGGTACTGGGGATTGAACTCATGACCTCACACTTGCCAGGCAGGTGTTTATGCTGCTGAGCTAAATCCCCAAGCCCCAAAATATTCTATTTTCAACTGAAGGCCTAACGCCACTGGTTCTTTCATAATAATAGCTAAGAAAAAAGTGAAAGCCATCAGGCTCCCATGGTCCTGAAATGCAGGGCTCTTCTTGCAGGTTTCTGAATGCAGACCAACAGGGCAGGACTGGCGAAATGAGTGGACAACGTGTGGGGAGAACTGGGGATGCTGTCCTTGTCTCTCTGTTTCAGGAACATGCTTTCAACAACAGCTGTTGTTTTCATTGCATTTGAAGGTCAGCAGCTGCAGGGTCCTGATGCAGATGTCACCCACATGCCAGAGAAGGGAACTTGGGGAAATTAAGGGTTGAGGCTTACCTCCCGAAAACAGGATTCCCCACTGATGCTGAATGACTTGAAAATGACCTGAAAACTCAAATGTACTTCTAAGTAACATCACAAGAAGCATATTAAAAAGTCAGAAGTGCCCTGGTACTGATAAAAAGGAAAAAGACAAAAAAAAAGTCAGAAGTGCACTATCAGTTTTTAAAAAGGCACATATGACTCCTTTTCATGGCTCCAAGATGTGATTTCTGTACATGTTAAAGTACTGAGAATCCTTTCTGGAAGGCAGCTTCAGACAAGAGACTAGGCTGATAAGATGGCTTCAGTCTCCCTCTAGAAGAGACTGGACACTAAAAGCACCCTTCAAGGATATCAGGGCTGTTGGATAGCCAGTGATGGACAGCTTTGTCATCCACACTTACCAGCTCCTAGAGCCCTACTTTAAAATGTCAGTCTCTGTGATGCACACACCATGGGGGACACAAAGAACTACCAGACAGCATCTCACAGGAACACCACCACAGCCGCAGCTGACAGCCTCTGTCAGCAGCATGGGTCACATAACACAAAGCAAACTATAGTGACTGCTGGCTCTTATTTCTCAAACTAATTTTCTTAAAAAGCCTAGTGTGAAGAGGGGAGGAAAGGTAAGGACCCTGGTCAGATAGGGCTTCAGCTTGTCTGGGTTCCTAAAGAAACAGCTTGACAACCCCGTGGGTAGACAGCAGTGGCAGCACTGGTGAGCATAGATGTGAGGGTAGCTTTCTGAATTCTGAATGTTCCCAACCCTTTGTCACCTAGAGGTATACCGCTGTCACTTGTCCTTCTATCACCACTGCCATCTCTATTCTTGTTCTTCCACCTTGCGGCTGAGCCATTCATCTGGTGTGGGGACAGATCATACACAAAGTTCTGGCAGGATGCAAATTTGGACTCCAGCACTCCAACTTTCCACAGCAGGTGACATACAATGCTGAGGACTGAAACCTCGGCCACATGCATGAGAGGATTGCCACTGTTGGTGACTAAATGCCCATGGGGTGTTTAAACCAGACCCAAGTCATTGATGAGTGATATAAGTGTACAGTACGGATCCCGTGGCCTGCAGATTTATGTCTGTGGGTTTGGCTTCCACTGTACTGGGTATGGGTGTTCTGGACTTCTCTTGCTTCTATTGTACAGCCAATTCCTGCATCAAATCTTTGGCTTCATCCTTTAGACACTGAACAGATTGTAGGAGATTCTGCTTCTCATCAAATTCACTTTCCAGGAATTCGTTTCTTTCAATGTCTTGATTCAAGTGCTGCTCAAAGTCTTCCAGAGACATGATCATGGCTTGTTTGGCTCTTTCCAAGCAACTGTTTGCTTTCTCCAGCTCCCTGATGTATTCAGCAGTTGATCTTTAATTGCTTTCATTTGTGTCAGGTCATCTTCCAAAGCTGAAATCTTTCTGTAGCCTTCAAAATGCTGCATTTCAAAGTTTTGCCTGACAGTTTCCAGCTCCATGAAAAGGCTATTACTCTCTGACATGAGGTCTTGGTTTCTGGTTTCCATTTGTAGCCTTTTGTATTTATTTCTTTATCTTACTTGGTATGTTTCCAGAAATTTCAAGTGTGTGACATCCAGTGTCCTCTATTTTGAAGTCTCCTCTAGATATTTCAAATGGGTTGGCATTTGAGATTGCATTTTACTTTTTGGTCTTCTTATTATCACCCCTTGGATTAATATTTTTGCCTTTTCTAATCTTCTTGACTTGATGGTGAATCATATATTTCTTAGGATCATGCTGTATGGCTGATCTTTACCCACTTACTTGGTCCTACAGTTTAAGGTACTTGGTCCTACAGTGTAAGGAAGAGGCCAGTGACATGAGTGTAACATTCTTTCTAGTCTGACTAGTCTAGAAGTACCATTGTGAACTAATTTTTAGCTCATACTTTTACTGTGGCTTCAGGCTTTTCAATACTAGCATATCCACCTATCTATAGTGCATGCCCCAGCCAGAACCCTACTGTGTCACTGGGGATTTTGCAGGTCCAGTTGCTTTCCCTCAGGTGGTGGGTGACCTCAGTGATGCTCTTTCAAGTCCATCCCGTGCTATTTTTATGGAAGAGGTCTCAACTCTGTTTCTTCTGGTTTGTCAAGGTCCTTCCCTGAGTATCCTGTTGACCAACTGAAGTCCTCTCCTTAGGGTAAATTCGTCATCCTCTTTTATCCTGCTGAGTTTCTCTGTGTGGGAGGAAATGTCACCCGGGTTCCTTTAAACCCATCAAGGTGTTGGAGGGATTGGTGACAGTCCTGTGGGCTGCTGAGGTCATCCAGATGAGGGGAAGTGTGGCTGATGGTTCTGTTACCTGCTAAGGTCACTTGAATGTAGGGAAGGGCAGGCAAAGTCTTCTCTTAGGTACTGAGTTTGTCTGGGTGTGGGAGAGAAACAGGTGAGGCTTCCTTCTGTTGCTGAGCTTGACCTGGTGTGAAGGAGTTCCATATCAGAGTATTTTATAACTTATCCTATGGTTGATTCTTTGCAGGTGCTACCATCATGAGTCTATGGAGTCATCCTTCCACGGATTTCTGGCCTTACCTGACACTATTTGGCATTTCAGCTTCCAAAACACTGAACAGAATAAAATTCCTTTTCCTTGAAAAGAAAGCATTGGGTTCTTTGATTAAACTCTCCCAAATAACTTAATGAGTTTAATTATGATCCAGCAAGATCATTTCACAGGGCTTGACTTAGAAAATACAATTTCTGGATATGCAGCTAACTGATTTTTAGTGCAAGAACAATAATTACTATTATCATTCTAACACTCCATTTCACATTCTCAGCTTGGTGATTTTCATATGAACTTACTGTGGTTCACAAGTTCAGTTTAGGTTATTGGTTAATATTTAGCAAAGTGAGACAGAGCTGCAGAATAAACAAGAGGTATGAGCCATCTTTGGTGGCATTTCAGCATTCTGATATTTCTAAATTTCACATGGTCGACTGAGTTCAGAGTTTAATATTGATGAGGCTTTAAATGACCTTCTATCCTGTGAGTTCAGTGTTGCACGTTATCATCTGATATGTGTTGTCATTGGTGATTTCACTTGAAATTCAGTACATGCTATTTGGTTTGTGTTTTCAACTAATACAGCTGACTTAGAGCTTATTCTGTACATTACCCAATCTCGTTTTGAGGTTAGCTCAGAATATTATAGTGTTTCAGAGCTAGAACATAGTGTTCTAAGGGCCAGATGGGGAAACTGAGTATAAAAATATGTTCACTTCCGAGAGTGAGTCCACCTCAATCTAACAATGCTGTTTCCATTGTCCCTTCCTTTTCTCCACAGTTGCATGTGTGCTCCGATTTGCTGTTTCAAAACTGTCTCATTTGTTAGCTTCTGTCTAACTCCAAAACGATTCTACTATTACATGTCAATTTACAGTTGTAGCTCTAGTCCTCAGTATTCATTCCTGCAGTCAATTTCCCTTATTGGCAGATAAGTAAAACAGGCCCCAATATTGCCAGGCAATTCCCATCCCACAAGTCCTGTTGGTTTTCATGTCATCACATTTTTAAAAAGGAGCAAGTTGGAGGGAAGAAATAAGATCAATTTTGTCAAATCTTTCTGGGAGCTTTGGTAATGGGTAATTTTGTATTGTAACACATCCAAATTTATAAATTAGTACCATATTTTTGACAGCTGTATATTTACACAACTTTTTGTCAGTTTAACAGTTAAACAAATCTCCTAAACATAGTCTGTTAAATGCAACAGGCACACAAAGTAAGATACAATGACAGTGAGGTTATGCAAGAGAATGCCCCTGGTGTTGACTGTATCGTAATCATCTCTTTCCATGAAGCCTGGAAAATTAACCATGCCTCTCCTCCAGCCACCAAATCCAGATATGAGGTGATTTTCCAAATTGGCAAATAGATGAAATTTTGTTCTTTCAAGAAAAATCCGTACTCAATGTGATCTTTTTACTTAATATTAGGTAAATCATCAATGAGTTCAAAGCCAAGTATGTTCTCAGTAGATGTGCCTTGGATGGAAGATGTAGACCAGAGAAAAAGTTCCTTTGGGTAGTATCTGCCTCTTTATATCCATTCTTACTTTACCCTCTTCCTTGCTGCCTCTGGTTAAGCAGTTTTTACCCCCAACACAATGCTGTTTCTTCCTTGCAGCCAACTGAGCATTGACTGAACCTCTGAAACCAGAAGCCAAAGTAGACCTCTCTTCCTTGAATGTATGAGAATCAGGTGTTGTGTTCCAGAGATGGGATAAATGCAATGATAAATGTTGTTAGACGCAAAATGTTGCTTGCAACTAAGAAAAACATCTACATTTGTGGAAGTTCAAATTTGTGTAGAATACTCAAGTCATTCCAGCACAATGCAGCCTCTGAGTGTACTGAGAGTAAGTGCTCAACCAAATGAAGTCAACACAAAAGACTTTATATGATTTTCTATAAATGGATAGTAGCATCAAACTTATGATCATCCTTCTATCACTGATTCCTCTGATGATATGCCCATTTTAATTGATATGTGAGCCTAATGGCTTGTGAATGTTACCTGATTTGACTTTCAACATGATAAAATTCTTAGTCATACTTGTATGATTGGCATAATGCAAGTATTTGTTTCTACCTTTAACTAGAATAGTATATGTCCTAGTCAAATATTTTTAATTTTATTTAAAGAAGTGCTAAGTGAAATAGAAAATAGGTAGAAAAAATATATACTTTGAAAGAAAAAATACACAGAAAGAAATGACTACTTGATGTTTACATATTGTTGTTTTACAAATAGTTGTTCAAGGTACAAGAGTGGAATATGTAAAATGGGAATTCAAACAACAAGACTGCAAAGAGCTTTGTGCAACTGTCCAACAAAGACTTAGTAACATGGTTGTCAATCCTATACACTTAAACATACATGCAGTTATCCATATCTTCAATTATGTTGAGATTGAATAAACCCAATCAGGCTAATATCACTCTGAACAAAGAATAATACTATTGCTGGGTTTCACAGTACGACACTCCAGGACCAGCACTGGGTATTTTAGTGACTTTAGATACTTCATTCTTCAAAGTATCTATGCATTTCATCATGTGTCATAAGTTCTCCTAAACTGTTTATAGATTCCACACATGCATAAGTCTTAACAAGTATTTCTATCCATTCTTTATTGAGGGAGAAAAAAGACAAAGCGTGGCAAAACAAAACATATTCCTATAAACACATGAAATGAAATAAACATATAAGACCATTGTACAAAGAGTTCTACCATGGTTCGTGTGTCTCTTGTTATCTCCAATAGTATTGGCTATATCATCAGACATAGTATAATTTGAATATATCAGTACATAACGGTATGAGTAAAATCACAACTTTGTATATAGTACAGAACTTCAAAAACTGGCAGTTATCAAACCAGAATGTATATTGTAGAGTCTTGTCATCTTCAATGTAGTTGCCTATACTCTCAGACTTGATACTATCAATCATAACAGTGTTGAATATAATCTTCTCTGCCTCATTTCTGTTATGCTCTTTTTTTGCCATCAGTTGTCTGCTTATCTTCTTCATTCTGTTTTCTGCTCCATTCATTGAGGCCTCTTTGCCACTGTTCCTGGAATCCTAGTACTTTTCTCTCTCTCTAGAATGCCCTGCAGTATTCTCTGTAGAGTTGTATTGGTGGTTGCAAATTTCTCAAGTTCCTCTTTGTCTTGGAAGCATCTTGTTTCTCCATTAATTTCTAGAGACAGTTTAGCAGGGTATATCAATCTGGCTGGAGGTTATTTTCTTTCAGGGCTTGGAATATTTCACTCCAGGCTCTTCTTGACTTGATAGTTTGTGTTGAGAAGTCTGCCATTATTCTGATGGGCATTCCTCTACAGGTTATCTGTTTCTTGTCTCTAGAAGCTTTTAATATTCTGTTCTTACACTGAATTTCTGGGATCTTGATTATTATATGACAGGGTGTAGTTCTGTTTTGGTTGTATGTGGCTGGACTTCTGTATGCCTCATACATCTGAATATCATTTCCTTTTCCTATGTTTGGGAAGTTTTCCTTAATTATTTCTGTAAATAACCTTTGTAGTTCCTTTGTTTATATCCCAGCTTCTTCTTTCACATTCTTTATTCTCAAGTTATAGATCCTTTTGTCATCTTCTAGCCTTTGTATTGTTACTGCTTGTTTCCTTATTATTTTTAAAAGTTTTCCCTTTCATACTCCCACATTGAAAAATTGTCCTCCAGCTTGGATAATGTATCCTTAGTTTCTTTCAAGCTGATTTGCCATCTTTCCATAGAATTTTCAATTTCCTGGTAACCTCTTTGAATGTGCTTCATGTATCCTATATTTTCTTTATATTCTTCATCAAATGATTCTCTCCTTTGAGTTCCCCTCTTCTTCAATCTGTGTCTGCTTGAGAGGTGCTTAGTATCGCTTTTATTAATCTTCTTATTATCTTGCTTTACATGGCTAAATATATCACTTTTGAACTCGTCTATGAGGTCCTGAAGATATCTCTTATGTCCATTGGCACCGTGTTTGATATTGCATGTTTGCTGTTCTCATTCTCCTGTGTATTTACCTGTCCTGGGTCAATGTTCTCAGGGTTGTGACCTGAGGACTTTTTGTTGTTGCTTCCTCTTCCCATCTTTTTTGTTTCTTCCAAGAAGCCCCAGTTTCTTTCTTTGTTGATTACAATTCTTCTGAAGCACGTTGGATAGATGACCCTTCCCACTGCAGTGTGCTAGTGAGTTGCAGACAGGGACAGCGTATGCTGGCACCTCTCCTCCAGATCAGTCAAGTGCTGTGGACTGCACTGTATTACTTTGCGTCAACTCCCCTCCTGGTGGCAGCGACTGAAGCACAGCAGTGGTGGCGGCAATGGCGTCAGGGGCGGACTTTGCACCACCTCTCCTCCCGGTAGCTGGCCGCAGCAGGGCTAGGGCTGGGGGCAGCTGGTGGGTGCCCTGTCACTCCCAGGCCAGCAGCGACAGGTCTCATCGGTGGCCTGAAGGCACCGCAGGCAGCAGCCAGAGTGCGGTGGCACAGTATCAGTCAAATTGCTGTGACATGCACCACCTCTCTTCTGGGTCAGTCAAGCTGCTGTGGCCTGTACTGTCAGTCAAACTTCTGAGATTTCACTGGGTTAGTGTGGTTAGTGTGTGCTACCACTGTAGGGACTTGATTTTGGATAACCTATTGGTCACAGCCAGGTCACATGACCCAGGCCTAGCTCACTCCACCAGTCCCATTCGGGAAGGGAGCAATTGACTGAAATTGCTGCTGCCACATTAACTTGCCAGGCCTGCCCAGTCCCAGAAGGTCATCCACTGGAGCCTTCCTGTTTATGGAATGGCTCCACTTCTGTCACTCACCACAGGTCAGTGTAGGCACATTGCCAACTCAACTCTCCCTTTGGCTCACCAACTCACGAATTCAATGTCAAAGCAGCAGGCTCTCAGACAGCTCAGCAAGTCATGGCAGGACCTCAGCAAGCTGCAGTGGGACTGCATTGAGACCTCTGATGGTCAGTAAGTCGCCTTGATTTCTTCTTGGGATGAGAGAATTCGTCTCCCTCTGTTTGGGTCTCCCCACTCTGTATTATGTTGAATTCTAAGTTGACTATCTCAGAGAGCCTCTGTAGCCAGTTGTTATCTATCTGCCATCTTGCTCTCCCGCCCCCATCAACTTTTTATGGCAAACACTTAGAGCAGAATTTTTAAAGTCAATGTTGAATTCACTATGGGAAGGAATTAAATGAAGACAAAGAATGACTTGGATGTTCTAACACATTGTGTCTGTCTGCATATGTTCAACACAACTTTGGGCACAAAGATTCTTTACATTAAAAGATGTTATTTGTGTGAAACTGCAAGACACAAAAATCTATCTGCTTTCATTTCCTTTGGCAGAGCAATACCATTTGGAAATGGTTACAACATGGTACTGGCTATATTTTAGTCCCAAACAGCAACTAGATTGTTTCTGTTGGTGTAGATCACACACATGCTATTCGGGTCCTGAGATGAAAAGGGCAGATGGAAGGTCAAAGTAAACCTGATTATTACAGGATATCTGTATGTGTTTTGGAAGAAGATGAAAATATATGAGTTTTTATAGAGATGCTGCACTGACCCAGTTTTGTCCTGGGCACATCCAGTTCACAGTATCTTGGTAGAAAATGCAGACCTTGAAACTTTTTGCCAAGATAAAAGCATGAGATCCCATAAAGAAAAGAAGCAAATAATTTATATATTCTAAGAATGTGCAATATGAATTTCTTTGTTCTTTATCTCAATTAAAGCTACTTGCTTAACTTGGCTGAGCATCAGCCATTTTGCTGATCCATGGTGTGTATGTCCCTTTATTTTCCCTTTGCTTGCAGAATCCCCACAAGCTTCTACGGGAATTTTGTTGTCAAAAAGTAGCAGGAAGCTTTTGGGTTTGTGTGAGATACATAAGTTGCCTTTAGCTAAGAGGTGACACTCTGGTCTTTCCTTATTTGGATATATGGTATGAACCTCTCTGGCTGAGAACAGAGAAAAAGGAACATATCTATGCCTGCTGGGTACCTGGCCTAGGTCCCTGATCTCCCAACTCTTTGATTCATTAATTCATCGTGCTTTCTTTGTCTCTTTTGCATTAATTGCTGTTCTAATATTTATACTTTCCTATCTTGTATGGACTTTGGTCTTCAGTTGCTCTCCATTTTTCTAGAAGCATGCTGTGTAGCATTAAGTTGTTTTATTTTTGCTCATTTTGTTTTCCACATAAGATTTCACTGCTATAAGTTTCCCTCTTAGGATTGCTTTCATTGCATCCCACAGGTTGTATGTTGTATGTTGTATCTGCACTCATTTGATTGTTGATATTGTTTAATTTCTTCTTTAATTTCATGTGTGGCCATGTTGTTCAGGACGGTGTTCACTAATTTACATGTGTTTTTGGAATTTTTGCGATTTTTTGCCATTAATTTCCAATTTCATTCACCATGGCCGGATAATATGCATGGGATAATTTCCATTCACTTGCATTTACTTAACTATGTTCCTTTTGCTAGTTAAACGTGTTCCATGGGTGAGTATCTGATCTATTTTACAGTATGATCTGTGTGCAGCACAGAAGAATGTGCGTATATACTTAGGAAACTATATAAATGTCTCCTAGGTCCATTTGTTCATGTATTTGAGTCAGTTCTGTTATTTCTTTGCTGAATTTAGGTCTGATGTATCTATCTCTTTTACATATTGGAATATTAGGGTCCCCTGTTACCATTGTGTTGCTGCTTATTTGATTTTCCATAATTATTAGTATTTGTCTTGTATAGCTGGGTGCTCCCACGTTTGGTGCATATATATTCATGATCATTGTCTAATCATCTTGAATTTTTACCCTAATAAGTATGGAGTGACTGTCTTTGTCTCTTTTGATCATTTTTCCTTTGATATTCACATTATCTGCTAACAAGATTGCTACCTATGCATTTTTCTGGGTTCTTGTTAAAATAATAATAATAGGAAAATATAATTCAAAGTAGCAAGATGGTGCAAAAAAATTAAGATGAACAGGTGTAAATGAAGAAGAATGTGACAACACAAATGATATAAATAGACCATTTACGGAAGTGATATGTTTGATGCTATAGTATACAAAGTTATACTCAAATATTTCAAGGAAAGAGACACTATGGTAACTACTATTATGTCGGGTTATCTTGTGGTGAAACACTATGTTGCTTAAATTGTTCTGTTCTGACCTGTGCTGTTGTGTTGTTATGTCCTCTTTTATCTCAATCGTCTTTTCCCTTTTTCCCTTTATTAAATTTAGTTATTTATTTTTTAATTAAGGGAAAAAATAAATTTAAAAGTAGCAGGATATATTTTAGTAACCATTTTGACTTCCTATTAACTTGATTTTAAGTCCTATATTGCTCTCACCATCTTGTTTTGACTGATTTTATTCTATTCTGTTTTGTTTTATAGTATCAAGTCTGAGAGTATAGGCAACTACACTGAAGATGACAAGACACTATGATACACATTCTAGTTTGATTATTGCCTGTTTTTGAAGTTTTGTACTATATACAAAGTTGTGTTTTTATTCATTCTGTTATGTACTGATATATTCAATTATACTAACTCTGATGATATAGCCAATTCTACTGAAGATAACAAGACACAACACAGCAACTATGGTAAAACTCTTTGTACAATAGTCTTATATGTCTTTTCCATTTCATGTGTTTATAGGAATATGTTTTGTTTTGTCTTGCTTTGTTTGTTTCTCCCGCTAATATAGAAAGGAGAGAAATACATGTTAAGAATCATGCATGAGTAGAACCTATAAACAGTTTATGAGAACAGATCTTATGACACATGATTAAAAGAACAAATACTTTGAAGAAAAAGAGATACTAAAGTACCCAGTGCTGATCCTGGAGTGTCATAATGTGAAACCCAGCAATAGTATTATTCTTTGTTCAGAGTGATATTAGCCTGCTTGGGTTTATTCAATCTCAACATAATTGAAGATATGGATAACTGCATGTATGTTTAAGTGTAAAGGATTAATAACCATATTTCTAAACTTTTGTTGGATAGTTGAACAGAACTGGTTGCAGTCTCACAGTTTGAATCCCTACTTTATATGCTCCACTTTAGTATCTTGAATAACTATTTGTAAGAGGACAATCTGTAATCATCACCTAGTGATTTCTTACTGTTTATTTTTTCTTTGAAAATGTGTATTATTTCTACCCATTTTGTGTTGTTTAGTCTTTCTTTAAATAAAATTTTTTTAAAAGACTCTACAGTACCCAGTGCTGATCATGGAGTGTCATGATGTGAAATCCAGCAATACTATTATTCTTTGTTTAGAATGATTTTAGCCTACTTTAGTTGGTTTAATCTCAACATAAATGTAGATATGGATAACTGCATGTATGTTTAAGTGCATAGGATTGACAACCATATTACTAAGTTTTTGTAGAATAGTTGAACAGAACTGTTTGCAATCTCACTGTTTGAATTCCCACTTTATATGTTCACTTTTGTATCTTGAACAACTATTTGTAAGAGGACAGTATGTAATCATCAACTAGTGATTTCTTACTGTTCATTTTTTCTGTGAACATATGTATTATTTCTACTCATTTTCTGTTTTCTTTAGTCTTTCTTTAAATAAAAATTTTAAAAAAAGAGTATGTGCTATTCCAATCATATGGCAAGGCAGTTGCTTGAGGTCCAGCATTTCCCTCCTGTCTGCCAGCTGCTCCTAACACTTATTCCAGCTCTTTGTACAAGCCACTCTTGATTTCTCTGTGAACTCCAGTCTCCTGAGAAGCAAATTTCCTACAAGGAAATGACCTTCAAACTTTCCAGGCTGGAGCAAACAGCCACATCTAAAATGCCATTTTCAGACTACAGGGGAAGAAATAAGGAGTCGCCAAGAAGCAAGCCCTTCCTGAGAATCAGTGCCATGCACCAGCCACTGGGGACAGCCAGACACCAGCCCTTTCTCATGCATGGGCTGGGAAACAAGAACAGCCAATTCCAACCCACTGAAGCCCCCAAATATAAGCAACTGACTGATTTAGAGAGGCACAGAATGCAATAATCGGCGCCTAGCCATCGGTGTGCAGAGGAGGAGCTGGGCGGATCTGGAGTGCCTGCAGAAGCCCATTCCTTTGTCTGGAGGACTGAATATCTCTGCAAGCAGGGAGGGATTGCAGGTTCCTGAGGCACCTCAGCCTGTGGTAAGTGCTCAGCACACTCTGCCCAAATCTCAGACTGTTCCGGACCCCCCAGGCTTCCGGGTGCAGTGAAGTGGAGCAGCCGGTTAGAGGCCACTACATCCGCCTACCCATCCCGGCTGCACTTGGAGGTCTGCTGAGCTCCCGACAGGTGGGCGGGCCTACACTATCCCCCAAGCCCAGCAGCGCCTAGCCATCGGTGTGCAGAGGAGAAGCTGGGCGGATCTGGAGTGCCTGCAGAAGCCCCTTCCTTTGTCTGGAGGAGTGAATATCTCTGCAAGCAGGGAGGGATCGCAGGTTCCTGAGGCACCTTGGCCTGTGGTGAGTGCTCAGCACACTCTGCCCAAATCTCAGACTGTTCTGGACCCCCCAGGCTTCCGGGTGCAATGAAGTGGAGCAGCGGATTAGAGACGACTACATCCGCGTCCCCATCCCGGCTGCCCTTGGAGGTCTGCTGAGCTCCCGACGGGTGGGTGGGCCTACACTATCCCTGGAGCCCAGCCGCGCCTAGCCATCGGTGTGCAGAGGAGGAGCTGGGCGGATCTGGAGTGCCTGCAGAAGCCCATTCCTTTGTCTGGAGGACTGAATATCTCTGCAAGCAGGGAGGGATCGCAGGTTCCTGAGGCACCTCAGCCTGTGGTAAGTGCTCAGCACACTCTGCCCAAATCTCAGACTCTTCCGCAGCCCCCCCCCAGGCTTCTGGGTGCAGTTAAGTGGAGCAATGGGTTAGCGGCCACTACATCCGCCTCCCCATCCCGGCTACACTTGGAGGTCTGCTGAGCTCCCGACGGGTGGGTGGGCCTACACTATCCCCCGAGCCCAGCCTGTTTTGCTGCCACGCCTTCCTTTATCTGGAGGACTGTGGATATCTCTGCAAGCAGGGAGGGATCTAATAGGTTTTCCTTTATGAGTGATCTGTTTTTTCTCTCTGACAGCTTTTAATAATCTATTCTTGTGTTGGATTTCTGGGATGGTGATTATTATATGTCTGGGTGTAGTTTTATTTTGGTTATGACTATTTGGAGTTCTATATGCTTCACTGATCCTGATGTCGGTTTCTGATCTCATGCTTGGGAAATTTTCAGCTATTACTACTCTAAATATCCTCCTGACATCCTTCATGTTGTCTCCCTCTCTTTCATTAATCCCTATCATTCTTATGTTATTCTTCTTTGCATCGTCTTGCAGTTGTTGAATTGTTGTTTCCTGATTCCTTGTTATTTTTAAAAGATCTTTCCTTTCCTGTTCACTAGCTGCAATCCTGTCTTCAAGGTCTGAAATTCTATCTTCACTTTCATTAAGGCGGTTTTTACAACTTTCAGTGGAGTTTTTTATTTCCTGCATATCTCTGAGCATCTGCATTATGTATTCTGTTTGTTTCTTATATTGCTCGTCTAGGGATTCTATCTTTTTGTTTAGTTCCTCCAATTTTTTATCTGTGTTTTCTTTAGATATATTTAGAATCTCTTTCATTTCTTTTATCATTTCTTCTTTTATCTGGGAGATTATTTCGAGTTTGAATTTCTTTAAAGCTTCCTGGAGTTGCTTGTCAATTTCAGTAGCTATTGTGTCTGATATATGAGGTGGATGGGATATATTTTCTTCTATATACATCGCTCCTAGTGTTTCCTGACATGGGCTGGAGGTTTGAGGTTGTAATTTGGTCTTTCGTTTTGTCATTTTCCTATATTTCTGTGTTTCAAGTGTTATTCGAAAGCTTCCTCAGGATCTGTTGAAAATCCCCTTCTATGTTTGCAGCTACTGAGACTCTGGCACCACGCTACCCCAAGCCATTGGGCCTACCGAACCAGTGGCCCTCCTCTGCCTGCTCAGAACTCCACAGTTCCAGACAAGCTGGGCCTCAGGGACACTGTGCGCCCACCTGCCCCTTGGAAGCTCCACAGTTCTTCAATCGCAGCCGGGTTAGGGTACTCACCACAGGCCGCGGTGCCTCAGGAACCTGTGGACCCTCCCTGCCTACAGAGATATCCACAGTCCTCCAGACACATGGAGAGACAGATGCAGGCACCCTAGATCCCCCCAGCTCCTCCTCTGTACATCGATGGCTAGGCGTGGCCGCAAAACAGGCTAGGCTCTGCTGATAGTGTGGGCCCGCCCACCCATCGGGAGCTCAGCAGTTCTCCAAGTGCAACAGGAATGGGGAGGCTGATGTGGAAGCCTCAAACCCACCTCTCCCCTTCACTGCACCTGGAAGCCTGGGGGGACTCCAACAGTCTGGGCAGAGATATCCAGAGTCCTCCAGACACGCAGAGAGGCCGATGAGGGCACCCCAGATCTGCCCAGCTCCTCCTCTGCACACCGATGGCCAGGTGCGGCAGCACAACAGGCTGGGCTCCGCTGATAGTGTGGGACCGCCCACCCATCGGGAGCTCAGCAGTTCTCCAAGTGCAACAGGAATGGGGAGGCTGATGGGGAAGCCTCAAACCCACCTCTCCCCTTCACTGCACCTGGGAGCCTGGGGGGACTCCAACAGTCTGGGCGGAGATATCCAGAGTCCTCCAGACAAACAGAGAGGCCGATGAGGGCACCCCAGATCTGCCCAGCTCCTCCTCTGCAAACCGATGGCCAGGCGCGGCAGCACAACAGCTCCCATGTTATTTTTTAAAGTTCTTTCCTTCCATGATCACCAGCTCTGTTCTTGCTTGAAGCTCAGAAAGTCTCTCTTTAGTTCATTCAAGTGGTTTTGCCAGATTTCTTTTTTTTTAAATTTTATTTAGTTCATTCAAGTGGTTTTGCCAGCTTTCTTTTTTTTTTAATTTTATTTAAAGAAAGACTAAACAAAACCAAAAATAGGTAGAAATAATACATACATACAGAGAAAAAATAAACAGTAAGAAATCACTTGTTGATGTTTACATATTGTCATTTTACAAATAGCTGTTCAAGATACGAAAATGTAACATGCAAAGTGGGAATTCAAACAGCGAGACCACAAACAGTTCTGTTCAGCTCTCCAACAAAAGCTTAGTAAGATGGTTGTCAATCCTATACACTTAAACATACATGCAGTTATTCATATCTACATTTGTGTTTAGATTAAATGAAGTAAAGCAGGTTAAAATCATTCTGAACAAATAATAACAGGATTGCTGGATTTCATATCATGATACTCCATGATCAGCACTGGGTACTGTAGTGTCTTTTTCTTAATTTAATTTAAAGAAAGACTAAACAAAACAGAAAATAAATAGAAATAATACATACTTTCAAAGAAAAAATAAACAGTAAGAAATAACTAACTGATGATTACAGATTGTCTTCTCACAAAGAGTTATTCAAGAAACTAAAGTGGAGAATATAAACTGGGGATTCAAACAGTAAGATTGCAACCATTTCTATTCAACGATCCAACAAAAACTTAGAAATATGGTTATCAATCCTATACACTTAAACATATACGCAGTTATCCATATCTTCAATTATGTTGAGATTGAATAAACCCAAGCAAGCTAATATCACTCTGAACAAAGAATAATACTATTGCTGGGTTTCACATTATGACACTCCAGAATCAGTGGGTATGTTAATGTCTGGGTATGTTAATGTCTGGGTACTCCAGCACTGGTATGTTAATGTCTCTTTTTCTTCAAAGTATCTGTTCATTTCATCATGTGTCATAAGATCAGTTCTCATAAACTATTTATAGATTCTACACATGCATGAGCCATAACATGTATTTCTCTCCTTGCTATATTAGTGGGAGTAACAAAACAAAGCAAGGCAAAACAAAACATATTCCTATAAATACATGAAATGAAATAAACATATAAGACCATTGTACAAAGAGTTCTACCATGGATTCTCTGTTGTCTCTTGTTGTCTCAAATAGAATTAGCTATATCATCAGACATAGTATAATTGAATTTATCAGTACATAACAGTATGAATAAAAACACAACTTTGTATATAGTATAGAACTTCAAAAACCAGCAGTTATCAAACCGGAATGTATATGGTAGAGTCTTGTCATCTTCAGTGTAGTTGCCTATACTCTCAGACTTGATACTATCAATCATATCAGTGTTGAATAAAATCTTCTCTGCCTCATTTCTGTTATGCTCTTTTTTGCCATCAGTTGTCTGCTTACCTTCTTCATTCTGTTTTCTGCTCCATTCATTGAGGCCTCTCTGCCACTGTTCCTGGAATCCTAGTACTTTTCTCTCTCTCCCTAGAATGCCCTGCAGTATTCTCTGTAAAGTTGTATTGGTGGTTGCAAATTTCCCAAGTTCTTCTTTGTCTTGGAAGCATCTTGTTTCTCCATTAATTTCTAGAGACAGTTTAGCAGGGTATATCAATCTGGGCTGGAGGTTATTTTCTTTCAGGCCTTGGAATATTTCACTCCAGGCTCTTCTTGACTTGATGGTTTGTGTCGAGTAGTCTGACATTCTGATGGGCCTTCCTTTATAGGTGATCTTACCTCTAACAGCTTTTAATATTCTGTTATATTGAATTTCTGGGATCTCGATTATTATATGCCTGGGTGTAGTTCTGTTTTGGTTGTACATGGCTGGAGTTCTGTATGCCTCATATATCTAAATATCATTTCCTTTTCCTATGTTTGGACAGTTTTCCTTAATTATTTCTATGAATAAACTTTTTAGTTCCTTTGTTTGTACCCCTGCTTCTTTGTTCACGTTCTTTATTCTCAAGTTGTAGATCCTTTTGTCATCTTCTAGTCTTTGTATTATTACTGCTTGTTTCCTTGTTATTTTAAAAGTTTTCCCTTTCATACTCCCACATTGAAAAATTGTCCTCCATTTTGGATAATCTATCCTTAGTTTCTTTCAAGCTTATTTGCCATCTTTCCATAGAGTTTTTAATTTCCTGGTGATCTCTTTGACTCTGCTTTATGTATTCTATATTTTTTATATTCTTCACTAAATGGTTCTCTCCTTTTTTGAGTTCCTCCCTTCTTCCATCTGTGTCTACTTGAAGGGTGCTTAGTATCTTTTTTATTAATATTCCTATATCTTGTTTTATTTAGCTAAATATTTCACTTTTGAACTCATCTACAAGGTTCCAAATATATCTCTTTATGTGCATTGGCACCGTGTCTGATATCGCAGGTTTGCGGTTCTCATTCTCCTGTGTATTTACCTGTCCTGAGTCAATGTTCTCAGGGTTGGGGCCTGGGGACTTTTTTTGTTGCTTCCTCTTCCCATCTTTTTTGCTTCTCCCAGGAGGCCCCAGTTTCTTTCCTTGTTGGGTACAATTCTTCTGAAGCACACTGGCTATATGACTCTTCCCACTCAGTTTTGCCAGCTTTCAATGGCCTTTTTTATTTACTTCATACCTCTTTAAATTTGTTTAATTGATTCTATTTCTTTCCTATATTGTTCATTCAAAGTTTCCATCATTTTCCCATGCTCTTGTACTTTTTATCTATGTCCTCTCTACTTACATGTGCAAATCCCTTTATTAAGGTTGTCATTTCTTTTTTACTTGAGAGATTATTTCTTATACAACTTTCTCCATAGTCTCTTGTATTTATTCTTTATTTTACTTGGTATGTTTTCAGAAATTTCAAGTGTGTGAGTTCCAATGTTCTCTATTTCAAAGTCTCCTCTAGTTATTTCAGATGAGATGGTAATTTGATTGCATTTTGATTTTTTGTCTTGTCATTATCACCACTTGGATTAATAGTTTTGTCTTTTCTAATCTTCTTGACTTGATGGTACATCATATATGTCTTAGGGTCATACTGTGTGGCTAATCTTCACCCAGTTGCTTACAGTGTAAAGGAGAGGCCAGTTGCATGAGTGTTATATTCTTCCTAGTCTGACTAGCATAGGAGTATTGATGTGAACTAAACCTTAGATCACACTGTTACTGTGACTTCAGGCCCTTCTACACTACCAGATCCACCTGTCTATAGTGTGTGCCCCAGCCAGGACCCTACTGTGTCACTGGAGATTTTGAAGGTCCAGTTGGGTTCCCCTAGGTGGGGGGAGACCTCAGTGGTGCACTTCCCAGCCCATCTCTTGCTCTCTTTCTGGAAAACGGTCTCACCTGTGCTCTTCCTGGTTTTTCAAGGTCCTCCACTGAGTTTCCTGTTGACAGCTGAAGTCCTCTCTTTGGGGGGAAATTCATCATGCTCTTTTTATCATGCTAAGGTCCTCTATGTGGAAGTAAATGACACCTGGGCTCCTTCCAGCCTACCAAGGTACCACAGGTGTTGGAAGGGGTTGCTGATAGTCTCTTTGGCTGCTGAGGACATCCAGATGAGGAGGAATGGTGGCTGATGGTCATGTCACCTGCTGAGGTCACTAGATGTAAGGTAAGCCTGGCCAAGGCTTCCCTTAGCTACTGAGTTTTCTGGGTTTGGGAGAGGGACAGGTGAGGCTTCCTTCAGTTGTTGAGCTTGTCCTGGTGTGAAGGAACTCCATCTCAGAGCATATTATACCTTTTCTTATGATTGATTCTTTGCAGGTGCTAGCATCATGAGTCCATGGAGTTATCCTTCCTGGGGCTCCTGACCTTAATGACATTATGATATAAGGCATTTCAGCCTCCAGAACACTGAGCAGAATAAAATTCCTTTTTCATTGAAATGAAAGCATTGGGTTCTTTGATTAAACTCTCCCAAACAACTTAATGAGTTTGCTTATGATCCAGCAAGGTTGGTTCACAGGACTTTCCCTTAGAAATTATAATTTCTGGGTATGCAAGGAGAATAATCACTAATATCATTCTAGGGCTCCACTTCATATTCACAGCTTGTTGATTTTCATATGAACTTACTGTGGTTCACAAATTCAGTTTAGGTTATTGGTTAATACTATCAAAGTGAGCATAATAAACAAGAAGTATGAGCCATCTTTGGTAGCATTTGAGCATTTTGAAATTCCTAAATTTCATATGGTCAATTTCATATGGTCAATGCTTAATGTTCAATGAGGCTTTACATGACCTTCTATCCTGTGAGTCTAGTGTTGTACATTATCATCAGATATGTGTTATTATTGGTGATTTCATTTGAAATTCAGTAAATGTTATTTGGTTTGTGTTCTCAATTAATACAGCTGATTTAGAGCTCATTATTTACAGCTTCCAATCTTGGTTATTTTTTTTTTTGTCTTTTTCGTTTTTTTATCATTACCAGGGATTGAACTCATGACTGCCTGCTTGCAAGGCAGGTGCTTATGCGGCTGAGCTAAATCCCTAGCCCCCAAATCTTGGTTATTTTGAGGTTAGCTCAGAATTTCATAGTGTTTGGGAGCTAGTACATAATGTTCTAAGGGCCAGATAGTTCTGAGTATAAAAATACATTTACTTCAGTGAGTCAGTCCACTGCTATTTAACAATGCTGCTTCAGTTGTCCCTTCCTTTTCTCCTCAATTGCGTGTGTGGTCTGATCTTGCTGTTTCCAAACTGTCTCTTTTGTTAGCTTCTGTCTAACTCTGAAGCTGTTCTACTATTACATGTCTGTGTATAGTTGTAACCCTAGTCCTTGATATTAATTACTATAGTCAATTTCCCTTATTGACAGATAAACCAACAGGCACCAACATAGCAAGGTCTCACACTTCCCAACCCTCAAGTCCTGTTGTTCTACATGTTATCATATCTTTTAAAGGAGGAGTCATTTGAATCAAAGAAATAAGGTCATTTTTGTAAAATCTTCTGGAAGCTTTGGTAAAGGGTGTTTTTGTTTTGTGACACATCCAAATTTGTAAATTTTCCCATATTTTTTGATAGTTGTATGTTTACATGATTTTTGTCAATTTAACAGTTAAAATAATCTCCTAAACATATCCTGATAAACACAGCAGGCACACAACCCAAGTAAGATGCAATGGCAGGGAGGTGAGGCAAGAGAAGGTTTCCCTGAGCTGACTGTATCATGATCATAACTTTTCATGAAGCCTAGAGAGTTAACCACTCCTCTCCTCCAGCCACCAAATCCAGATATGAGATTATTTTCCAAATTAGCAAGTAGATCAAGTTTTGTCCTTCCAAGACAGATCAGTATTTAATGGTGCCTCTTTACTTAATATTAGGTAAATCATCAATGAATTCAAAGTCAAATATATTCTCAGTAGACAGGCCTTGTTAGAAGATGTTAGAAGATGTAGGCCACAGAAAAAGTTCTTTTGGGTAGTGTCTCTCTCTATGCCTTCTTACTTTATCTGCTTCCTGGCTGCCTTTGGTTTTGCCCCTACAGAATGCTGTTTCTTCCTTGCAGCCAACTGAATATTGAGTGAACCTCTGAAACCAGAAGCCAAAGTAGACCTCTCTTTTGTGAATGTATGAGAATCAGGTGTTTTGTTCCAGAGATGGGAGAATTCCAATGATAAGTATTGGGTTATACATAAAATGTTGCTTGCATCTAAGAAAAAAATCTATTTTTTGTGAAAGCTTTCAAATTTCAGTAGAATACTCAAGTCATTACAGCGCAATGCAGCCTGTGTCTCCTGAGAGCAAGTCATTCAACCAATTGAAGTCAGCACAAAAGGCTAACTTTTCTATTAACGGACAATAACATCAAACTCACGATCATCCTTCTATCCCTGATTCCTCAGATTACATGCCCATTTTATTGATATGAAGGCTTTTTAGGTCTTCAAGATCTGACATTGGGGAAGTCAATAATGACTACCATAATGTCTCTCATTCTCTTCATAGTAGCTATCCTTATCTTTACATATGCTGAAACTGAACTGAAGAGACTAAACTAATATCACTCTAAACAATGAATAATAGCATTGCTAGATTTTATATCATAATGTTACAGAATTAGCACTGGGTTTCTTAGTGTCTCTTTTTCTTCAGAGTATCTGTTCATTATATCTAGCATTATATAACTGTTCCCATAAATACTTTTAAAATTTTTGTGAATTTCTACATATATATCTATCCTCTCTGTATTATAGGAAAAAACAGATCATAACAAGACAAAAAACAAATTCCTAGAAAAACATGCAATGAAAAAGACACACAAGACCACAATATTAGGTGATCTACCATAGTTACTCTGCTTTCTCTTGTTATTTTCAATACACTTGTTCACATCATCAGGCTTAATATAGTTAAGCATAGTATTACATAGCTATTTTTATAAAAGCGCAACTTTGAAAACATTGTAGGACTTGAGAGCGGTTAATAATCAAAACTGGTATGGATATCTTTTACATCTTGTTGTCTTCAGAGTAGTCGCCTCTACTTTTAGACTTGATATTATCAAGCATACCAAATTCGAATAAAATCAGCCAAGGAAAAACCGCAGTCTAACAAACCAGATTCAAATAAGATCAGTCACAGTAAGACAATGTAAGTAATACAGAGCTTCAGTTTAAGTTAATAGGAAATTATGGATAGTTGCCATGGTATAACCTGCTATTTTTGGGTTAAATATCTGTGCCCTCAAATCTGATATGAGTGGACAGACTGGAACAAAATAAAATCAAACTAAACAGGGTGATAAGACCACCATGACTTTTAAATCCTGATACACCTAACAATGACCTCTGCCTTCCTTTTTTAGGCTATTTTTTACCTTTCCTCTTCTGAGGATGCTTTGTATGTTTTGGGTCTCACTAGGCTCTTTAGTTTTTAGATTAAGGGGCCAGCCTGTTGTCTATCTGAGTGTTACTGAACCTTTCTACCCCTGAGCTTGATCTTGAGCTGTACTCCTTTACTCACTAAAGTCATAGGGTTTTCCTTCCTTCCAGCTGTGTAGTTCTATTCTGCCCAAAAGTGTCATAGCTTTCCAATCTATCTGCAGCTGCTGGATGAGTTGTCCCTATTTCTCTCTGGTTTCCTGTCACATATAGCTTTGCTTTCTCATCTTTGACTTTCAGTTTATTAAACCTCCTTCAGGTTGAGTGTATTTCCCATTCAGAGCATCTTGATGGAGCCTGCCTCCTAATTTACTCTGCCTGGTTTTTTTTCTTTTAGTGTATCAAGGCCATCTATATTAAAGATTATAGCTTACCATCTGTGCCTCATGTCTGCTACTCCACTTTACTGCTATACTTTGTCCACCTTACTCCCTCATTCCACTGTCTGCCCCATACATTGAGGCCTCTCTGCCACTATTACTGGAATCCTGGTATCCCTTCCTCTCTCTCTCTCTCTCTCTCTCTCTCTCTCTCTCTGGAATGTCCTTTAGCATTCTTTGTAGGGTTGGGTTGGTGGCCATGAACTCCCACAGTTCCTCCTTGTCTTAGAAACATCTTATTTCTCCATTAATTTTGAGAGAGAATTTTTCTGGGTACATCCATCTTGGTTGCAAATTATTTTCTTTCAGGACTTGTAATATTTCCCCCAGGACCTTCTTGATTTGAGAGTTTGTGATGATAAGTCTGTTGTTATTTTGATAATTTTTCCATTGTAGGTAATCTGCTTCTTTCCCCTGGCTGCTTTTAGTATTCTATTCTTTTGGTGGATTTCTGGAATCTTGATTATTATATGTCTGGGTGTAGATCTGTTTTGGTTGTAGGTGGCTGGAGTTCTGTATGCCTCATTTACCTGGATATTACTTCTTTTTCCTATGTGTGGGAAGTTTTTCTTTAATATATCTGTGAATATTCTTTGTAGTTATGTTTGGTTACTCCTGCTTCCTCACTCACATGCTTTATTCTTAAGTTATGTATCCTTTTGTCATCTTCTAGCCTTTGAATTGTTTCTTTCTGGTACCTCATTATATTTAAGAGGTCTTTTCTTTTGCAATCATATATCATAAATCTCTCTTCAAGTTTCAAAAGGCTAACTTTAGTTTCTGTCAAGGCATTTTGCCAGTTTTCAATGGAGTTTTTAGTTTTCTGGTAATCTCTTTGGATCTGTTTCATATATTCTAGGTTATGTTTAAATTCTTCATCAGAGATTTCTCTTTCTTTTCTGATTTCCTCCATTCTTCCATCTGTGTTCTCTTGGGTGGAGCTTATCATTTCTTTAATTAATCTTTCTATATCTTGCCTCACATGGATCAGAAGTACAGTTTTAAATTCATCTATGAGGTAATGAAGATATTTCTTTATTCGCTGATGTTGTGTCTAGTATTGGATAGTTACTGCACTGATTCTCTTCTGTATTTATTTCTCCTGGGCTTATTTTCCCAGGTTTGGCAGCTGGCGATATTTTTTAATTTCTATCCCTTGTCATGTTTCTGGTTTCTTTCAGACTGGTGTGTCCTGGAGATCTCTGGCCCTCACCATATTGCTTAGGGCCTTTCCAAAGAGTGCTGACTGGAGTTTTTGCTGCCCTCCCCAATTTGCTGTTATCTGAGGTACACGCAGGGATGCAGGAATGGTGCAGGCTAGCCTTGAGCCTCCATGCCAGTCAATCCACAAGTTAGGCTGTACCTTGTGGATGTCACATTGTCATGACAATTTTGTATCTGCTTATTGGGTCCCAACCTGAGGCGTAGCTCAGTCCCAGCAGATCCTGCCAGTTCTCTCTGCACCAGGGGTGGCTGACTGATGTCACTGCAGTGCCAGGCTCTGCCCAATTCCAAGATATCCTACACCAGACCTCTCTGCACCAGAGGTGACTGTCTGATGTCATCACGGTGCAGGGCTCTGCCCAGCTCCAAGATGTCCTCCACCAGTCCTCTCTGTGTCACTGATGCCACCGTGGCACTGGGCTCTGCCCAATTCCAAGATGTCCTCCAGCCAGCAACATCAGCCATGGGATCCAGTCCCTAGCACTCACTGGGAATCAATGCAGATCTTCCTCTTGGATCTACTGCACACTGTGCCGCATGTCTTTACTGAGTTCTCAGCACAGCACAGATCAGTCAGAAAACTGTGCAGTATCCAGATTCTGAGCCCAGGAGCTTCTTGCAGTCTCCTCCAGTGCATGCAGATGGCTCTGGCTGCTTCGCAGGACCCCGAAGGTCCCAATTTCCAGCAATCACTGAGAGCCAATATAGCTCTTCCCCTTGGAACCACTGCTCACTGCACCGCATCCTCCCAATAAGGGCTGAGATTTGCTGACTCCCATTATTGGCAGCCACGGTCTCAGCACAACCTTGGATCCTCCAGGCACACCTAGTACAGTGCAGAATGGGTCTTAGCATGTGGGGCTTCAGCTTTCCACCTGTGCTTTTCCTTCCTCTTCCTAGTTTTATTTTTCCCTTCAGTTACCGCCTTGGTTAATAAGAATCATTATCCATTCGTCTGGCCATCTCCATGTTGTCATATTCTAGCATCTGATCTGATTTCTTCACAGAGATTCTGCATCCAGCCCCCTAGCAAGCCACCATTTTTTTCTCTATATATATTTATTATTTTTTCAAACAACACAGGAAACTGAACAGAACTTGGGCAATCAGATCCTCAAGGACTTTTCAAGTAACAAATTATATGAACAAGGAGAAGTATCTCAGGAGAAGATCTCCATGTTGCATTTCACTACAGGGGTGAAATGCCTGTAACTACAGCCTTTATTTAGTTCATTGGAGTTGGAGCCAGGTGTCCTCAGCTGTGATCTTATCTTGCCCCAGCCATGCAGCAGCCCTGCATGTATTTTTCCATTTCCAGTTTCAATGGCTCCCAACATATTCCTCATTTCTTTTTAGTTGTGTGGGATGGGTGATCAGCTGAAGCTTGGAGAACCTGTGTTAGGAGAACTCTCACAATTTAAATACTATGGCTTCTGGGAGAACATGGTGGACAGATAACAGCAACTACCAGAGGCTCTCTGAAAAGACTTGGCTCAGAAGCCAGGAATGGTGCGGACTAAGGAGACATAAGCAGGTGGAGATATGCTCTGCTGACTCAGGAATGAACTGGGTTGAGAGAAACCAACTTGGAATGCAGTCCTGGTGCTAAAACAGGAACAGAAAAGCCCCAGTGTGGAGGCTGGACCCCGTGCCATTGGAAGCCGCGATTTGGGTTTCCCGCCACACAGCGGCTGGCTGCCTCTACAGTGGCTCGGCAAGGAGAGAGACGCGTGGAAGCTCTGAGAATGGCAATCTGCGAACAGAGTCGAAAACAGGACGGGCAGGGAGGCATGCACTGACTTGTGGTGAGGTGAGTGAGAGAAACTGACACTCTACCACAGTTTGACTCCAGCGGAGGACTTTCTGGGCCCGGGCAGTCCTGTGGGAGCAGGGCGCGGTGGCGACTCCAGCCACACATCCCCCTCTTGGGCGGGATTGGTGAAAAGTGCCTGGCCTGCGTGACGCTGCCAGTGGACCTGGTAGGCTGGCCCAACCCAGATCCCAGAGCCTGACAGTGGCCAGGAGGGGCGACCCCCATGTAGGCTGCCTGGTTCGTAACTCCCTGGTGCACTGCAGTGAGTGGGAACACCTAACCAGCGCAATTCTATCAGGCTGTGGCTGACTGGGAGGGAAGCTGGGCCTCTTATATAAGCTTGCATATATAAAGAACAGAGAATATGGGAAGAGACAGCAACAAGAAAGGCTCCTCGGCCCCCAATTCTGAGAAACAGGCAATAGCGGACACCACACCAATAGACATAAAGCGCCATACAAAGAGCCTAATAGACCAATTCAGGAATGAAGTTATCAACAACCTGAAGCTAGAAGTATGCAGAATAGTTAGAGAAATGCTAAGCACCACCCAAGAAAAAACAGATGGTGGAATGGAAGAACAGAAAAAGAGGGGAGAATTGTTTGATGGAGAAAACAGAGAAAGCATAGAATATGTGAAGCAGCTTCAAAGGGACTACCAAGAAACTAAGAAGTCTATTGAAGACTGGCATAACAGCTTGAAAGAAACTAAGGACAGACTATCTGAACTGGAGGGCAGATTTGTAATATGGGAGAATGAAATGAAAAACTTCTTAAAAATAACAAAGAAACAAACAGCAATAATACAAAGACAAGAAGATGATAAGAGGATCCATAACTCAAGGATTAAGAACATAAAAGAAGAAGTAGGGACACAAACAAGTGAACTACAAAAGCTACTCACAGAAATAATCCAGGAGAATTTTCCTAATTTAGCAAAAGGTAAAGATACTCAGATGTATGAGGCATACAGGACCCCAGCTACCTACAACCCAAACAGAGCAACACCCAGGCATATAATAATAAAAATTCCAGAAATTCAATACAAGAACAGAATATTAAAAGCTGTCAGAGACAAGAAACAGACCACTTACAAGGGAACACCCATCAGAATTACAGCAGATTTCTCTGCACAAACCATCAAATCACGAAGAGCATGGGGGGAAATAATTCAAGCTTTGAAAGATAATAATCTCCAGCCAAGATTGAGATATCCTGCACAACTGTCCCTGGAAATTGATGGAAAAACAAGGTGCTTCCAGGATAAAGAGGAACTGGGGGAATTTGCAACCACCAATTCAACTCTACAGAGAGTATTGCAGGATATTCTAAAAAAAGAAAAATACAAAGAATCCAGAAATAGTGGCGGGGCGGCCACAATGAATGGAGCAGAGAACAAAATGAAGAAGACAAACTGACAGTTACTGACAGAAAAGAAGCTCAACAGAAATGAGGCAGAGAAGATTGGATGATAGGAACAGCTATTTTGGAGAAAATGACATCTTAATAGGTAATACTGATTTAGTATCATCTTGTTTTGAAGTCTCATCTAGCTTTTGTTCTTCTGTCTCCAATGGTCTAAATAGGTTGTATCTTATTGGATTTTATTATGTACGATAGTATAAGCAAAAACCTTTTAAAGACAAGGAGATTATACAGAAATCATTGTTCATTTTCTGTTAGTAGATTCTAAATACTCTGTAATGCTGTCATTTTCTTAAATGGTTTTACATTGTTTCGATATACTTAATGCTACAGTATACGAAGTTGTACTCAAGGATTTGAAGGAAAGAGACAATATGGTAACTACTTTCAGGTCAGGATTATCTGGTGGTGAAACACTATTCTGCTTAAATGGTTATGTTTTGATCTGCATTGTTTCATTGTTATGCCCTCTTCTATCTCAATCTCCACTCCATTATTTATTTTTTTATTTTTATCCTTTTAATTAAAGAAAAAAATAGCAGGATATATTATAGTAACCCACTTTGACTTTCCATTACCTCGATTTAAAGCCCCGTATTACTCTCACCATCTGGTTTTTAACTGATGTTCCCCTATTCTGTTTTGCTCTATAGTATCAGGTTCGAACGTTTAGGCATCAGCTGTGAAGATAATGAGATTCATTATAACACCCATTCTCATTGACTTTTATCTACTTTTGAAGACCTACAATGTCTCCAATGTTTTGGTTTTGTCAGTTTTATTCTTTACTGTTTTGTTCAATCGTATTATAACTAATGATATAGGCAATTCTATTAGAGATAGCGTGAGGCATTATGGTAACCATTGTTCATCACCTTGTATTATGTTTTTACATTATCTATTATGTCCACCCTTTTGACTTGACCGATTCTGTTCTGTTATGTCACATTTGGTTTTACTCTCTTCCAAAAAAGTAATAAGAATCGTGGGAGCAATGAAACCCAAAATGTGTAATAGTCGTTGTACAAAAGAGAGGAAAAGAAAGTGCTCTAAACTATATAACTGCATGTATATTTAAGTGTATAAGATAGAAAATGATATCACAGAGTTTTATTGGATCATTGAACAGAACTGTTTGCAGTATCATTGTTGGAATGTCCACTTTACAAGCTTTAATTTTGTGACTGGAACAATTATTTCTAAGATGACAATATGTAATCCATTAACTAGTGATTTCCTACTGTTCATTTTTTTCTGTAAATCTGTATAACTTGTACCCTTTCTCTGCTTTTTTTTCTTTCTCCTTAAATAAAATTTTTTAAAAAACAATTTAAATACTATACAGTCCATCAGTCTATAACAATATTGAGTTACGAATGTAGCCAGCAATATCAGAAGGTGTTAATTATTTGAGCCTTTTTTACAGCTAACATTTTACTATGGCATTGCATTACATCTCTTGAAATTATACTTTTCTATTGGAAGTTCAAGACCAAGTTAAGATAAGACCTGCATTAAATATAATCAGATTTTTATTATCTATCAAGATCAGTTAAGTCTCCTCAGAAATTGCCTTGTAACTATGCATAGCACCTCTTGGCTCAACAGTCAGTGTCATCCATCAGGATAAAACATGGTCATTGATTGACAAAGTTGCTTTCTATGAAAGCTTGGGAGATTTTTTTCTCTTAGTGTCTCTCCTTAATCATACCATTCATCAAAGATCACTTTCCTCTGTGGTCTCATAGTCTTCTTGATCAGAGGACCAGGGACTCACTGAGTATATATGGATGACACAATCAGAAGTTCTTTTATGTCTTGAATCCTCATAGGCCTTGAAGGGCTGGTGCCAAAGTAATGACTATCCTCTTAGTCCATCTGTTTCTCTAATTTTTGGTCTCTAAACCTCAATTATTGAACATCCAGGAGAAAAATTGATAACAACACAGTATATTAGAGGCAGTCAGCTTAACATTACTATCTTAGCTAAATATGAAACACCTTAGAATAGTAAATGAAACTTATTTTCTATTATCCTTGGATATATTAACATTTGAATACCTATAGAGTGTCAATAGTTACATATTTTACACAGAAAATCAGAAGCCAATACCATATATAACATTATAGAATAATAATTATGACATTTTTGTAACAATCTGAATTTCCATTTTGACATAAAATACCCCTTTTAGTCAATCACCTCTATCTTACACATCAAAACTTTTATCTAACTTATTGGCCTTTAATGGAATGTGAATCTTACAAATTTTTAGTACCAGCAGAGGTCTGAATATGAAACAAAATTTTGTTACCACAAATAATCTCTGTTTTACATTTTGGAAAACCTGAATATCTGGAAGCAAGAATACATTAATATACTATGAGGTTAATAACAATCTGTCATAGCTATATGAAACCTTTGCATAGGCATCTTTAAATCAATAAGCTTATTGTATTATTTCTTTTGATGGTGACCAACATGAACATATTACAATAATATTTTTGTAACTTTAATTGGAATGTCTCCCATAGGGCTGTGGAGGTCATTGGGGCCTCCAATCAATGAACAAGAACTGGTTTAAAAAGTCACCTGGACACTGTTTTCTTATTTATCAATCAGAGTCCTGTGCAATAATCCCAACCCCACGGGATTTTGTTTATTTAATAAATTATTTTTGATGACATGAAAAAAAAAACAATTGAGATCAGTTAACATTTAACCCATTGATTTTTAAACAATGAGACTCTCAAGTCAATAATAACAAAAATATATATTACATTTACATAACTAATCTTTGCATCATTTGGACCAGCTGGCGACCCAGGTGGCATTTGAACTAGGTAGAAGCATGCTTTATAATTTTGTAACCCAAATAAACCTATTATCAAATGATCCTAAATGCAAAGGAAAAGAGAAAAATTATTGAGTTCAAAATAAAAGGAACAGCTGTTTAGAGAACGGACAAATGGACAAATATGAATAAATTATTTGATAGATAATCTGTACACATTCAAACAAACACAGAAACAAATTATTTGATAGATAATCTGTACACATTCAAACAAACACAGAAACAGATACACAGTTTGTCAGGGTCTGTGAGAACTCTCTAGGTTCCTCAGGGGCTATTTATATACTTGAATCATGCTCCCTTGCTGAACTAATTCACTTCTTACATGAATATATTGTAGTTTACCGAATGAAGAAAAATGTGTAACATCCATTTGCCAAATATCATTACATTTTAAACCTCTGGGGTTATCGCCCTCTGGTGGCACAGTTTTAGGAAACTTTTGACAAGTAGGACAAGACATAACAATTTGTCTTGCTTGAGACCTGGTTACTTGAAATTCTTTGATTAGAGCCTTAACATTTTGATGATGGTATGAATGAGATTGTCTAGCTACATCAAACGGTATAATAAAAGCAACTACTGAATCAACTTGTTGATTATCATACATTAAAAATCCAGGTAAAGTAAAGTGACACCTTATGTGACCAATATAAAAGGATGCTGTTTGATTATCAATTGCCTTTTGTAGTCTAAAACAACTAAAGAGAAGTGGATCTAAGGCTGATGGTAGAGTGGTGCTGCTGAGCTGCTGAATAAGGTAAACTGCATAGGCTGAGTCACTGATTATGTTAATAGATTTGTAATTAAATTGTTTTATGACAAATAAAATAGCAGTGATCTCAGATCTTTGTGCAGAAAGTCCTGGAATCTGTAGTACCTGTTGAAATCCTTACTCCAAATTGTAGCCTTGCCTTTTGATGAACCATCAGTAAAATAAATTGTTGCATTAGGAATAGGTTCAAATTTAGTAATTTTTGGAATAATACATGAATGCTTGAGAAAAAATTGACAGATAGGATCACTGGGAAAGTGATTATCAATTTGCCCTATGAAATCCATGAAGGCTACTTACCAATATAGAACTTGTTGTAACCGGGTCAAATACTGATGTAGATCAAGAGGCAATACAATTCTAGAAGGATCAATGCTAAAGAGTTGTTTAGACCTTATTTTTCCTATTGTGATGATGTTGGCAATTGGTTCTAAGTATAAAAGTAAAATTTTGCCTAACTGGTTAGAAAGATAAAGCCACCCAATTTGTTTATCATATTATTTCCTTATGAGACCATTATGAGAATGAAGAGTGCTTATAATATAAAGAACAAGAGGATAATTTGTATTTATTCTAAAAACTTGATGCTGTTGTAACACTTTTTCAACCAAACCTAGCTCTGAGCCTCAGTAGACAAACTCTGAGGGGAATCAATAGCTGAATCTCCCTGTAAAATACTATAGTGTTTCAACTGATAAGTAGCAATACTCAACTTTAGCCTTATCCAATTTATATCTCCTAATAATTTTTGGAAGTCATTTAAAGTTTTTAAATGATCTCAATGAATCTGTAGCTTCTGTAGCTTTATTACCCTATGAGTCCCCATTGTTCCAGGTAATAGGGCTGGACAATTGTACCTTATCTGGAGCAATGCAGGGACCAAAAGTTATTAAATCTTGTTTTGCTTTTGTAAATATATCCTATAATTGTTTGTTAATGGGAGCTAACAATAGGATGTCATCCATATAATGAACTATGTAAGAGGAAAGATACATTCATCTAACTTTTTGTAAGGCTTGCTGTACAAAAAGCTAACACAAAGTTAGACTATTTTTCATTTCTTGAGGTAATGTGACCCATTGATACTTTTGCATTGGTTCTTTAAAATTTAAACTAGGCACAGAAAATGCAAAATGTGGCAAATCTGCAGGACAAAGAAAAATGCTAAGAAAAACAACATTTTAAATCAATTATGATGAGAGGCCAGTCTCTGGGAACTGCAATTGAGTTTGGCACTCTTGGTTCCATCCCCCACTGGGAATAAGCAAACATTGACAGCTCTTAATCTTGTAATAACCTCCATTTGCCTGACTTTTTTGGAATAACAAAAATAGTATTCCAAGGACTAATGAAACTTTCTAAATGTCCTAGCTGCAACTGCTCTTAATTTATATAATTGAATTAGCTTCTCCTTGTTAAGGTGCCATTGATCTACCCAAATAAGTTCCTCAGTTCTCCACTGTAAAGGCAGAGCTGTTGTGGGGGGAGAAGCATCAATGGCCCTTGTCAAAACCTGCTGATATCTGGTACCATGCCTGTCATTTTTAAGTATAATCTTAACAGGCTCTTTGACTCCCTGTAAGTTTTATCATATTTCCTTGTCTTTTTGATATCCCATTTTAGCTATTATCTGTTTAATCTTAGGATCTGAATCTGTTTAGTTCCACATTGGAAGTTGCTTGTGTAGTCTTAAAATTAAAATCACTAGTCAGCACTAATTTCTATTCTTGTAATAAATTTCTTCCCCTCAGGTTTACTGGAATAGGTACCACATATGGTAAAAAGAAATCCTTTTGTTGGTCTGGTCCATCATAAGGCATGGAGAGGCACTTGATAACATATGTTTAGGGGTTCACAGCCTGATAAGAGACACATAGGAGCTTTTTCTGTTTGCCATGTAGTGGGTCAATGTTATGATGCAATTACAGCACATCCATGCCAGTGTCTTTTAGACCTTCAAAATGTTTTCCTTAATCTTTATAAAATACATAGGCCTGTTTTAGTCACTTCCTATGTAAAGTAAATCTCTCTTTTTGTAGCCTTGCTCTTAGGCTCTTTCTCCCTCCTGAGCTGTCTATATTTCAAGAAGGAAGGCTTATCTATAGGTAACAAAACCAACTGTGCCATATAACCTCCTTGTTCAAAAACCCGAAGAGCCATAGCACACGCAAGAATTTGTATCCTGTTGTACCCCAAAAACAAGACCCCAGAATATTGTTCAAAATGAGGCAAGATGTCTTTGAAGAAAAAGAAGTGCTTTATTTTAGCCAGTACCCACTGATGCAGGGAGAAGTGAGACTGACAACCTCTGTGTGCCGAGATAGTGGGGGGCACAGCTTTGATTGGCCAAAACCAAAAAACAGGGTGAAGTTTAAAAAACCGGGAGTAGCCATTCTGTTTGCAGACAATGTGAACTTTAAACCAACAATGACCATAAAGGACAAAGAAGGTCACTACATACTCGTAAGGGGAAAACTCCAAGAGGAAGAGATAACTATCTTAAATATATACGCACCAAACTCCAGAGCACCCAGTTATATAAAACAATTATTAACAGAAATGAAAACCCAAATTATCAGTAACACAATTGTAACAGGAGACCTTAATATGCCATTGACACCAAGGGACAGATCTACCATGTTGGGAGCCACCACATTGCCGAGCCGCCGCATATAGCGATCATGCGGCCTGTGGTAAAGAGTAAAGCCTGAGTTAGATTACCCCTCCCATCGAGCACGTTAGTTTCCTGCTTACCGCGTAAACAACCCACTCAATAATATGTTAGCCAATCAGCTTGCCTTGCTTACTTTAATATGATTGGACACTGTATCCGTATATATACTGGTGCCACCCCTGGGGGGAAGTAGAAGCCCGGAAGGAGCCGCGGAGAGCGGACTGGTAGAGGCTTCGGAGCGAAGCCCGGAAGGAGCCGCGGAGAGCGGACCGGTAGAGGCTTCGGAGCGAAGCCCGGAAGGAGCCGCGGAGAGCGGACCGGTAGAGGCTTCGGAGCGAAGCCCGGAAGGAGCCGCGGAGAGCGGACCGGTAGAGGCTTCGGAGCGAAGCCCGGAAGGAGCCGCGGAGAGCGGACCGGTAGAGGCTTCGGAGCGAAGCACGGAAGGAGCCGCGGGGAGCGGACCAGAGGAGGCTTCGGCTGGGAGCGATCCCAGGGCAGGCTGTACGGAGAGAAAATAAAAGAAAAGGTTGTCCACTGCCAGACTTTGTCGTGTGTCCTTCCTGCCGGCCGGGAGCGACATCGACACTACCAGACAGAAAATGAGCAAAGAAATAAAAGAACTGAATCACACCTGCAAACTTAAGCCTTGACAACTGAGGAATAAAGAACCTGTCTTGAAATAGGGCAGTCAGAGGACTGTGGATGTCTCAGCAGGCAGGGGAGCATCGCAGGTTCTAGAGGCCCCGCGGCATGTGGTGAGTGCTCAGTTCACTCTGCCCAAAGCCCAGACTGTTCGGGACCCTCCAGGCTTCCGGGTGCAGTGAAGTGAAGAAGTGGGTTTGAGGCCTCTGCATCCGCCTCCCCATCCTGGCTGCACTTGGAGAACTGTGGAACTTCCAACAAGTAGGCGGGTGCACGCTATCCCTGGAGCCGAGCCTGTTTGGGACTCCCACGCCTCACCATCAGTGTGCAGAGGAGGGGCTAGGCAGATCTGGGGCACCTGCATCCGCCTCCCTGTGTATCTGGAGGACTGTGGATATCTCAGCGGGCAGGGGAACATCGCAGGTTCCAGAGGCCCCACAGCCTGTGGTGAGTGCTCAGAACACTCTGCCCAAAGCTGGACTATTCGGGTCCCTCCAGGCTTCTGGGTGCAGTAAAGTGGAGAGGTGGGTTTGAGGTGTCTACATCCGCCTCCCCATCCCGGCTGCACTTGGAGAGCTGTGGAGCTTCCAACAAGCAGGTGGGTGCACAGTGTCCCTGAAGCCCAGCTTATCTGGAACTACGGAGTTCTAAACAGGCAAAAGAGGGCCATTGGTTCTACAGGCCCAGTGGCTTGGGGTAACGGGGTGCCAGAGTCTCAGCAGCTGCAAACATAGAAGGGGATTTCCAACAGACGCTGAGGAAGCTTTCAAATAACACTTGAAACACAGAAATATAGGAAAATGACAAAATGAAAGACCAAATTACAACCTCAAACCTCCAGCCCATCTCAAGAAACCCTAGGAGCAATGTATATAGAAGAAAATATATGCCATTCACCTCAAATATTGGACACAATAGCTACTGAAATTAACCAGCAACTCCAGGAAGCTTTAAAGAAATTCAAACTTGAAATAATCTTCCAGGTAAAAGAAGAAATGATAAAAGAAATGAAAGAGATTCTGAATATATCTAAAGAAAACATAGTTAAAAAATTGGAGGAACTAAACAAAAAGATAGAATCCCTAGATGAGCAATATAAGAAACAAACAAAATACATAATGCAGATGCACAGAGATATACAGGAAATAAAAAACTCCCCTGAAAGTTGTAAAAACCGCTTTCACTTAATGAAAGCTAAGATAGAATTTCAGACCTTGAAGACAGGATTGCAGCTAGTGAACAGGAAAGGAAAGATCTTTAAAAAATAACAAGGAATCAGGAAACAACAATTCAACAACTACAAGGCGATGCAAAGAAAAATAACATAAGAATGATAGGGATTAATGAAAAAGAAGGAGACAACATAAAGGATGTCAAGAGGATATTTAGAGAAGTAATAGCTGAAAATTTCCCAAGCATGAAATCAGAAACTGACATCAGGATCAGTGAAGCACACAGAACTCCAAATAGTCATAACCAAAATAAAACTACACCCAGACATATAATAATCACCATCCCAGAAATCCAACACAAGAATAGATTATTAAAAGCTGTCAGAGAGAAAAAACAGATCACTTATAAAGGAAAACCTATCAGAATCACAGCAGACTTCTCAGCACAAACAATAAAGTCAAGAAGAACATGGAGTGAAGTATTCCAGATCCTAAAGCAAAATGATTTCCAACCTAGACTGATGTATCCTGCAAGACTATCATTCAAAATTGATGGTGAAATGCGATACTTCCATGACAAAGAACAGCTGAAGAACTTCATGAACACCAAACCAACCCTGCAAAAAATATTGAAAGACAGTTTAGATACACAAAGGAAAAAACCACTAAGCAAAGCAAATAATTAAACAGAACAGAAAGATAAAGATGCAACAGCAGAGAGATAACATTCCTACAATAAACCAGCATTTAACAGTAATAACCATTAATGTAAATGGTCTCAATGCACCAATCAAAAGAAAGAGACTAGCAGAATGGATCAAGAAACAAAATCCAACGATATGCTGTCTACAGGAAACCCATCTAACCCAGAAGGATACTCACAGACTGAAAGTCAAAGGGTGAAATACAATACTTCAGGCAACAGGAATCCAAGAAAAAGCAGGAGTAGCCATACTGTTTGCAGACAACATGACTTTAAAACAACAATGACCATAAAGGACAAAGAAGGTCACTACATACTCGTAAGGGGAAAACGCCAAGAGGAAGAGAAAACTATCTTAAATATATATGCACCAAACTCCAGAGCACCCAGTTATATAAAACAACTATGCACAGAAATGGAAACTCAAATTATCAGTAACACAATTGTAACAGGAGACCTTAATACGCCATTGACACCAAGGGACAGATATACCAGACAGAAAATGAGCAAAGAAATAACAGAACTGAATCACACCTGCAAACAAATGGATTTGATAGACACATACAGAATGTTCCACCCAACAACATCAGAATACACATTCTTCTCAGCAGTACATGGATCATTCTCTAAAATAGACCATATATTAGCTCACAGAACATATTTAAACAAATGCAAAACAGTTGAAATCATCCCTTGCATGTTATCGGATCATAGCGCTCTGAAATTAGAAATTAATGATAAAAGATACTGCAAAAATCCCACAAACACATGGAAACTGAATAACACACTCTTGAGTAATCAGTGGGTCACAGAAGAAATTAAAGAAGAAATTAAACAATACCTAAAAGAAAATGAAAATGCAGATACAACATACCGGAATTTGTGGGATGCAATGAAAGCCGTCCTGAGAGGAAAATTTATTGCACTGAGTTCCCACATCAGGAAAACAGAACAAATACAAATAAATAACTTGATGCTACACCTCAAACAGCTAGAAAAAGAAGAGCAAGTCAAGCCCAAAGCCAAAAGAAGAGAGGAAATTATAAAAATCAGAGCAGAAATCAATGCAATAGAGACTAAGAAAACAATCCAAAGAATCAATGAATCAAAGAGTTGGTTCTTTGAAAGAATAAATAAAATAGATAAGCCCCTAGCCAACCTTTTTTAAAAAAGGGGAAAAAAGCTCAAATTCATGCAATAAGAAATGAGAAAGGTGAAATCACTATAGACCCAATAGAAATACAGAAGATCATCAACACCTATTTTGAAAACCTCTACTCTCAAAAGTTTGTTAACACAGAAGAAATAGACAGATTCTTATAAACATATGAAGTACCAAAGCTAGTTCAAGAGGATGTAAAATTGTTGAATAACCCAATCTCTGCTAATGAAATTGAAAATGTAATTAAGTCCTTACCTACAAAGAAGAGCCCAGGCCCAGATGGATTCACTGCAGAATTCTACAAGAAATGCAAAGAAGACCTAATGCCGACACTCCTCAAACTATTCAATGAAATTGAAAGGGAAGAAATCCTTCCTAAGTCATTCCTGGAAGCAAATATAACTCTAGTACCAAGACCTGAGAAAGACCCAACTATAAAAGAGAACTATAGACCGATCTCCCTAATGAACACAGATGCAAAAATCCTCAATAAAATATTGGCAAATAGGATCCAGCAAATCATCAAGAAGATTATACACCATGACCAAGTGGGATTCATCCCAGGAGTGCAAGGATGGTTCAACATACGTAAATCAATAAATGTAATCCACCATATCAATAAAGCCAAAAATAAGAATCACATGATCATTTCCTATAGATGCGGGAAAAGCCATCGACATGGTCCAACATTTATTCATGATAAGAACTTTACATAAAATTGGAATAGATGGTCTTTACCTCAATATAATAAAGGCCATTTATGACAAACCAACAGCCAGCATCATACTAAATGGCCAAAAATTGAAAGCCTTTACTTTAAAATCAGGCACAAGACAAGGATGTCCTTTATCACCACTCCTATTTAATATAGTACTGGTAGTACTAGCCAGAGCAATTAAGCAAGAGAGAGAAATAAAAGGGGTAAAGATAGGAAAAGAAGAACTTAAATTATCATTGTTTACAGATGATATGATACGCTACATAGAACACCCCGTAAAATCCATGGAAAGACTCTTAGATACAATAAATGGATTCACTAATGTGGCTGGATACAAAATCAATACTCAGAAATCAATAGCATTCCTATACACAAACAACAAAATCACAGAGAGGGAAATAAGAGAAACTGGACTATTCACATTAGCAAGCAAAAAAATGAAATATTTAGGCATTAATTTTACAAAAGAAGTGAAAGATTTATACAGTGAAAATTATAATACACTGAAAAAAGAAATTGAATATGATCTCAGAAAATGGAAAGACATCTCTTGTTCATGGATAGGAAGAACAAACATTGTGAAAATGGCCATTCTCCCAAAACTGTTATACAGATTCAATGCAATCCCGATAAAAAAAAAAACCATCAACATACCTTATAGATCTAGAGAAATCACTCGTAAATTTCATCTGGAACCAGAAGAGACCTAGAATAGCAAAGGCAATTCTAAGCAGCAAAGACAAAGCAGGAGGCATCACAATCCCTGACTTGAAGTTATACTACAAAGCAACAATAGTAAAATCAACATGGTATTGGAATCAAAACAGAGCCGAAGATCAATGGAATAGATTAGAAGATACAACCACAACTACAAACACACTCAACCACCTTATCTTTGATAAAGGAGCCAAGCAGGTTCACTGGAAGAACGACAGTCTCTTTAATAAATGGTGCTGGAAAAACTGGCTCTCCATTTGCTGAAAACTAAAGCTAGACCCATGTCTATCACCATGTACTAAATTAAAATCTAAATGGGTCAAAGATCTGAATATTAAAACAGAAACACTAAATCTATTGGAAGAAAAATGGGGTAGAAACCTTGAAGACATAGAAGTAGGTAGAGAATTAATGAACAGGACTCAAACCGCACAGGAAATACTTCCCAGAATCAATAACTGGGACCACTTCTTATTAAAAAGTTTCTGCATGTCAAAAGAAATCTCCAGCATAGTGAAAAGAAAACCCACAAACTGGGAAAAGATTTTAGTGAACTCTCTCTCAGACAAGGGACTCTTGTTCAAAACATATAAAGAATTTTAAAAACTCAGATCCCCAAAATTCAAAGATCCAATCCAAAAATGGGCATCTGAGATGAATACGCACTTCTCAGATGAAGAAATGCAAATGGCAAATAAATACATGAAAAAATGTTCATCATCATTGGTCATTAGAGAAATGCAAATTAAAACCACACTGAGATACCATCTCACTCCTGAAAGAATGGCCAGGATCAAGAAAACCAACAACAACAAATGCTGGAGAGGCTGTGGGGAAAAAGGAACTCTCCTACACTGTTGGTGGGAGTATAGACTGGTGCAACCTTTGTGGAGGTCAGTCTGGAGATTTCTCAAAAAGCTGGGGTTGGAAGTCCCATTTATTCCAGCTATTCCACTTCTAGGCATATTCCCAGAAGAACTGAAAGCATCATACCACAGTGATGTATGTGCACCTATGTTTATAGCAGCACAATTTGTAATCGCCAGATCTTGGAAACAACCCAAGTGTCCATCAACTGAGGAACGGATAAAAAAGTTGTGGTATTTCTACACAATGGAGTATTTTTCAGCTATAAAGAAGGATCACATTGAGATATTTATCAATAAATGGGCGCAGCTTGAGACCATACTCATAAGTGAAATAAATCAATCTCGCATGTGTGAATACCGAATAGTTTCCCTAATGTAAGTAATGATTCAAATATATAAAAATATGTGGTAATCATGATTCCCCATTATGTGGCCTTGAAGCCTTATAAAGTTTTCACTTATTAATTGGAACGGCTTTATTCTGGGCTTCTTGATATAGAAATGTTTGAAGCTATAGTGTATGAAGTTTTATTCAAATATTTCAAGAAAAGAGACAGACACTATGGTAACTACTATTAAGTCGGGTTATATGGTGTTGAAGCACTAGGTTGCTGAAACAGTCATGCTTTGACCTGTATTGTTATATTGTTATGTCCTGTTTTATCTCAATCTCTCCCTTATTCATTGAAAAATTATTTAGTTATTTTTTATGTTTTTTTTAATTAAGGGGAAAATTTTTTTAAATTAGCAGGATATATAATAGTAACTTTTTTTCATTTCCTATTAACTTGTTTTGAAGTCCTGTAATACTCCCACGATCTTGTTTTGACTGATTAGACTCTGTTCCATTCTGTATGATAGTATCAAGTTTGAGGGTATAGGCAACTGCTTTGAAGGCAATAAGATTCACTAAGATGCCCATTCTGGTTTGACTATTGTCTCCTTTGGAAGTCCTGTAATGTTTACAATGCTTAGGTTTTATTGGTCTTGTTCTCTACTGTTTTGTTCAACTTTATAATATCTAATGAAATAGTCCATTCTTTTTAAGGAAACAAGAGACATTGTTGATAACCATTGTTGATAACCTTGTACTCTGTTTTTACATCATGTGCTATGTCTTGGTTTTGACTGACAGCTTTGTTTTGCCATATTGGACTTTATTCTCTCCCCCAAAAAAAGTAATAAGAACTAAGGAGTAATAAAACCCAAAATGTGTAAATTTTGCTGTAAAAAAGAGAGGGAAAATAAGTGCTCTAAAGGATACAACAGCAAGTGTGTCTAGGGGTGTTAAATAGCTGACCATATTAATGTTTTTGGTTGGATCATTGAATACAACTGTTTGCAGTCTCACTGTTTGAATGTCCACTTTGTATGCTTTGATACTGTGACTTGAGCAACTATCTCTTAGATGACAATATGTAATCTATTAACTGGTGATTTATTACTGTTTGTTGTTGTTGTTGTTCTGTAGTACTTGTACCCTTACACTGCTTTGTTTTGATTTGTTTTTTCTCTTTTTACTTTTAAATAAAATTTTTTAAAAAAAGAAAGAAATAGGGCAGCCAGTTTAGATCCTCCAGATGAGTTGATTCATGAGCCTGCTGGAGGAGTTCCTGTCCTAAAACCTTTGGAAGGAGAACTCGTTTATCAGGCAGTTGATACCAGCCTCCTGGGATATTGGGTTTCACTTAAAGTTGTGTTGCCATATTCAAGTTCTCTTGAGTGTACACAGGTTCTGACAGGGTAGGTGGAATCAACAACAATGTCAAGGCTGCCTGAATCTCCACTGATTTTTTTGGCTGCTTCCCATGCAGTGACATCTGCCAAATTGTTCCCATGTGTAGTGGGGTCTTCTCCCTGTTGGTGGGCCTTACAATGGATAATGGCCACCTTTCTTGGTAGCCAAATGGCAGCCAACAAGTCCAGTATTTGGGGGTACTTTTGATGTTTTGGGCCCCTGAAGTTAGTAAGCCCCATTCCTGATAAGTGGCCCCATGGACATGAGCAGTGGTGAATGCATACCTGCTATCAGTGTAGATGTTTATGTCCTTTCCTTCTGCCAATTTTAGGGCCTCAGTCAACGCTATGAGTTCGGCCTTCTGAGCTGAGGTGCCAGGTTCTAGAGTTTGTTCCCATAGAACCTGAGAGTCGGTGGTAACAGCAGCTCCTGTGACCTACTTACCTTAATGGATATAACTGCTCCCATCAGAAAAATAGGAGGGGACCCCAAGTAGGGCTTCATCTGTCAAGTCAGGTCGAAGTCCTGTGAGGTGCTCCATAACCTCAGTGCAATCATGAAGAGGCAAAGCGGGGTTATCATCAGGTAGCAGGGTTGCTGGATTCAGGGCAGCTGTTTCCCTGAAATTGATGTTAGCCTGATCCAGGAGCAATGCCTGGTAGTGCAAGACTCGAGAACTTGACAGCCATCAGTCTGGGGGAGGGGGGCCCTTAATGAGGGTCTCCAGTGAATGAGAGGAGACAATTGTGAGTTTATGCCCAAAAGTCAGTTTTTGAGCCTCCTTAACCAGTAGGGCTACCAAGGTGACCACTCACAGGCATGGTGGCCACCTGGCCACCACATTATCTAGTCTTTTGGAGAGATAGGCAATAGGCCTTTGCCATGGTCCTAAGCTCTGTGTTAAAACCCCTTTTGCAATTCCTTGTTTTTCATCCACAAAAAGGGAAAAGGGTTTTTGCAAGTTTGGGAACACGAGGGCTGGTGCCTTGGTTAGGTCCAACTTTAGGTGATTGAAAGCCCAGGCCTGTGAGTTTGTCCATTCCAGAGGGTCTTGTGTGGCGCCTCTCAATGAATCATATAATGGTCGGACTATCTCTGCAAAGTTAATAATCCAAAGTTGACAGTATCCCACCACTCCCAGAAATTCTCTCATTTGCTTTTTAGTTGTATGGGTGGAAATTTGCTGGATGGCCTGTATCCATTGAAGGGAGAGAGAACGTTTCCCTTCGTGGATCAGTAGTCCAGATAGGTCACTTGTTTTTGGCACAACTGAGCTTTCTTTACATAGACCTTATAGCTCAGCTTATCTAAAGCCTCTAATAAGGCCTGGGTGGCACTTATGCAATATTCATGGGTGTCGGTAGCCACCAAGAGGCCATCTACATATTGCAAGAGAGTCACATTGGGAAAATTCTCTCTGTATCCCAGAAGGTCTCTGGCTAGAGCCTCATCAAAAAGAGTGGGTGCATTTTTGAAACCTTGAGGCAGGCGTGTCCAAGTCAGTTGTTCAGAGACCCCTGTGAGGGGGTCAGTCCACTCAAAAATGAAAATGGGTTGACTTACTGGGGTGATAGGCAGAGTGAAGAAGGCATCTGTCAGGTCTAATACAGAGTACCAAGTTCGTTGCAGGTTCAATAAACTCAACAAAGTATAGGGGTTAGGCACAGTTTGGTGGAGGGTTCCAAGTCTTTTGTTTACCTCCCTGAGATCCTGAACTGGTCAGTAGTCCTGGGTGCCCAGCTTCTGGACTGGCAACAGGGGGGTATTCCAAGGAGAAACACAAGCTTTCAATATACCATGTTCTTTCATCCTTAGTATATGTTTTGCAATGCCCTGGCGGGCCTTCAGGTTGATGGGATATTGCTTGAGTCGAATGGGAAAGGCTTGTGGTATAAGCTCAAATACCAGATGGACTTGGTTTATTGCCAAGCCAGAGGGTTATGTTCTGCCCATACCCCAGGGAATTCTTGCATCCATTGGTGTAACAGGCTATTGTCATTCAGGATTTTTGGGCTTTCCAATAGCAAATGTCCTTCTCCTTCAGGGTATAGGGCTAGAACCTTGGTGGCAATGGGGGATTCAAGTGAGCTATCATTTATTTGCACCATTGGGGTGGCTGTTTCAAAACTGAGATGAACCTTTAATTTGCGTAAGAGGTCTCGACCTAGTAAGGAGTCTGGGCATTCTGGGACCCACAGGAATTCATGAGAAATGGTCTTTTGTCCTGGTCGGGCTAACTGAGCCTGGAACTTCAGATAAACTTTTGTGATGCCAGTGGCTCCTAATCCTTTTAATTTTCCCCCCATAAGGGTTCCTATGGCCATGTTAAGACCAAGTGGGCAGCCCTGGAATCCTCCAAGAAATCAATTGGTTGGTCCCCCACAGAAAAAGTTAGCCTAGGCTCCAGGGAGGCATGAGAGCCCCAATGTCCCTAATCACGAGACAGTAAGGCCTTTGCCTCTTTTTCTAGTTTTGCTTTTAGTTTGGGGCAGTCTTTCTGCCAATGTCCCATCTCTTTGCAATAGGCACACTGGTTCTTATCAATAAGTGGCCAGAACTTTTCATCCCTCTTAGTCACTTTTTCAGTTAAAACTTCTAATACTTGGGGGCTGGGGATTTAGCTCAGCGGCATAAGCACCTGCCTTGCAAGCAGGCAGTCGCAAGTTCAATCCCCGGTACCGATAAAAAAGAAAAAGACAAAAAAATTTAAAACTTCTAATACTTTAGTCAGCTTCTGGACTCTAGGGTCTTCACAGTTCTAAAACACTTTCTGGGCAATTTCTAATAACTAAGAGGCATCCCTTCAAATCCATCTAGTTTCTGCAATTTTCTTTTAATATCTGGGGCCAACTGCATCACAAAGGCTATATTTATGGCCCTTGTGTTCTCCAGTGCCACTGGGTCAATGGGAGTGTAAATGCACTAGACCTCCTGTAACCTTTCCAGAAAACCACAGGGGATTCATTAGCCTTATCTCTGAGACCTTGGATAAGTTGGTAGGTTTTCTGGTGGTGCCCTTAAGGGCTTCAAAGAATAACTGGCGATACTGTTCGAGAGCCTCCTTACCTCCCTCTGTGTTGGGATTCAGGTCAGGTCAAGGGGAAAACAAAGTTTAACTGTTCCAGGTCTGAAGAAGGGGCTGCATCGGGCTCACAAACTGCTTTTCGTCCCAAAGACCAAATGAGCTCCCTCTCTTTGGCTGTAAAAAGAACTTGCAAAATCTGCTGACAGTCATCCCAGGTGGGTTGGTGAGTGGAAAACATGGATTCAATGAGGGAAACAAGACCCTGAGGGTCCTTAGATAAAGGTGAGTTTTGTCCCTTCTAGTTATAGAGATCAGAAGTAGAGAAAGGGACATAGGTAAAAACAGGGTGAGCTGGATCCTCAGGGTTGGGAACTTCTCAGAGGGGGAGCAAGGCAGGGGTGGCACAAGAGGAATCCAGGGAGACTGGTCTGTAGTGGCTCTGAGTTCAAAAGGGACTAAGTGCCTGAGGGGTTCTCTCAGGCGAAGTGAGCTCCTCATTTTGAGGGGATCATCAATTCCTCAGGTGGTAAGAGGGGGTAAGTTTTCCTCAGTATCTCCCTCTAAGACCAGCGCTGTTGGTTTTGGTTTTCCCTCCAAGGGCGCCAGCAGTGCAGGGTTCTGAGGCTGTTGCAAAGAAGCCTGTGTATATTTCTTTATCCAAGGGGGAGAATCATATATGAGATCAATCCAAACCTGTATGTAAACAATTTGGTCAGAGTGGGAAGTGGGGCCAAAGACATATCTCCGAACTGCCTCCTCAAGAGGCATGTCAAAAGAACCTTCAGGTGGCCAACCCGGAATCCCCCACAACCATTCTAGTGAGACACAGACTCAGAGGCACCCCAGGTGAACTGGTTCTCTTATAGCCTCGGGCTCTCTGTTTAATTCCTTAAAATGATTAAGAACAAGCATTAAGGGATCAAGGGAGGTGTTTGAATTTCTTTTTCCCATGTCCTGTGAAGAAAAATGTTCAGTTAAAAAGACACAAATGACACTGACACCGAAAACACCAGACACACAGACAAGACACTTAATAGTACCGGTGTCTAAGGCCTTTTGTTCCCTAAGAGGATGGTAAAATATGCCTTCATGACCAAAAAGTCCCATAAAACCATCCAATCTGCCAAATGGGAATAGACAAATATTCCCTACAAAGAGACAAATTCTCTACAAAGAGACAAATTGAGCAAATAATGCTCCCAATTGGGAGGGCGTCCCACTCCCACAAAGTCAAATGCAGACTGGAAGTCTCAAAATGTACTTACAGAGGTCCTTCAAGGCAGGTCACAAGGCTGATGATTGAGGGAAGGCAAAAAGGGGTCTAATTGAAAGTAGGGGACTCAAGATGGTCTCAGTCCACTCCAGATGAGCCCCCAAATGTTGCACCCCAAAAACGAGACCCCAGAATGTTGTTCAAAATGAGGCAAGATGTCTTTGAAGAAAAAGAAGCACCTTATTTTAGCTGGTATCCAGTGATGCAGGGAGCAGTGCGGAATAACAACCTCTGCATGCTGGGATAGTTGGGGGGGGGCAAAACTTTTATTGGCCAAAACTGCAAAACAGAGGGAGATACACAAAACAGGGTGGGAGTCTGGGGAGATTTACAAGGGACATCAGGGGCACAGTGATCTCAGAAAACTGGGTGTTGGGCTGCGTTGGGCTGAGGGCTAGGTGCAGAATGTTTCTATGATAAAAGGGGTGGTGAAGATAGAAGGCTGGTCATTAACTTATCTTCATGAACCCAGCTAAGAAGGAACAGAAAAAAAGGGGGTGGGCAGTGCATACAGAACAGGAAAACGGCATGGAATGATCTGTGGAAAATTACATGTTATAGCACATCTCATCTGTACAATTACCATCAATCACACTAGGCCCATAGTTACTCCTTTTAAATTCAGAACAGCCTTTCCCAGTATAAGATCAACTGATCCTTCAAGTAGAGGACTGACCCCAAATTCTTGTGGCAATTGGGGTAGGCTAGTAACCTCCAGTGAGAGTGACTCTGCAAGCTGCAGGAAGATCTAATCCTGTTCTTTGAATTGTTTTCCTGGTGAGTGAGTTTACATCTCTCTGAGTAACCACCTTTGATGGTATTGTTAACTTTGTTGGTGAGTTTGATTGGGTAAAGTTGGCTGATGTTTTGACACACAGGTTGTTTGTTCTCTATTATTTGAATGGCCTGAATAAAGGCCATCACCTCATCTTTTGGCAAAGGTGTACCATCTTTATGGAATTTAGAATAACAGTATTTGGCCCAATGCCTCACTTTTTGGCATTTAGGGCAGAGTCCAGGTGCAGGACCCAAGTCCTCCATGCCTGAGGCATTGCTTCTTTCACTTGCTGCAGCATCTGCCCTATTAGATCTGGCAAGAACTCTGCATTTTTTCTAATATGGCCCAATTTCTACAGTTAAAACATGCCACATTACCTCCTTTTGTACTCACAAGACCAGCCATAACGTGAGTCATCATAGTTGTCTTATATAATTCAGTCCAATGTCTTGACAAGTTTGAATATATGTTGTTAAATCCTTAGTCAATTTTACAGGATTTAAAGCCTTTTTACAGTCTGAATTGGCATTTTCATATAACAATTGTAAAGCTCACAGCTTCTGAATTTGAAACCTGTCTGTGAATGGCTTCTTGTAACTTAGCCACAAATTGAGTGAATGGCTCCTGGGGTCCTTGAAGAATACTTGAAAAGTACATCACAAGAGTCCCATCCTCTGGAATAGTTGTCCATGCTCCTTTTATTAACTCTACCAGTTGCATAACTCTACCAGTTGCATGCACATATATTCCTGTCCCAGAAAGCATGTCTTCATTTATTTCTGCACATAGATTATGACCTGTTCTGTTAATATGAGCCTGTTCCAAACAAGAGTTTTTAGTTTTACATCAAAATTAAGGAATTGAACAGGAGACAGGCATGCTAGTGCCAGACATTTGATACCATAAGGTGTCAATCAATATGTATCCAAAACATTTTGTAAGAATTCCACAGTAAATGGACTTTGGACTCCATTGTTAATAACACCTTATTTGAGATTTTTTAGCAAGTATATTTCAAAAGGAATATGAACAAAATACTTATGGTCACTAGCATCTCTCTCGATTCCAACTGGTAAACAAGCAGGGAAGCTATCATTCTCCCCTTTCACAGCTGCTTCTCTTCTCAAAACCCATAAATTTCTGTATAGAGCCATGTGACATATTCTTTGTAATGGCTCCTGTTACTTCAGACCTTAGCAACAGGTGCTGTAGCTTGGAGCTCTTTTGTTTCCTCTATGTCTGAATCAGGAACTACTGATGGTGAGCCCTGTAACAGACTCAGAACTAAAAGAACTAGGTTCCAAACTGAGAATGTCTTAGGAGAAATGATTTTTCCTGCACGATGTGCCTTTTTAAGATTTTTTTCCAACTCATTCCCAATTGTCAGTATCTATAGTACCTGTCTGAGGAAACCTTGGATTATGCTTGGTTACCTCCTTTAACACTTTTGCTAGGTCTTTCTTTGGCAGGTACACCCCTGAATGTTTAAACAGGCCTTAGAGTAGCCAAAAATACCTTCACTCTTCAGCTGAATGTTTTTGCTCCATTTTTGTTGTTATTTCTAGTAATGAGATAGCTCGGACTCTGAAATAAAATCCAAGGAAGCAAGGAATTAAGAAATTTGGAGCAAAGGTTTTTATTTCGGGCCTGGTGACACAGCCCCCTTAGGATCAACCCAGACACTGCATGCCTCACAGAGTGAAGAAAGGGATTTTAAAAGCAAGAGAGAAAAAAAACAACAGAGCTGTTAAGCTGTTGACTTATTCCTGCCAGCCTCTGGAAACTGTAAAGCTGTCAACTTAGTTCTGATAACATCTGGAGCTTTTGGTGCATTTCGTTACTCCCATCCTGCGAAAAAACATTATCTCGGAATAGCATATCTGCAATAACATGTGGAGAAGAAAGTTAATTATCTCAGGACAGCTCATTAGCTGTCATTAGCTCATTAACATGTGGAAAGGGGAGAAAGTTATAAGAAGCTGAAACTTAAGTTTTTACAAGGATTAGAAACTTAACCCTATCAGCGCTTACAGAACAAGAGGAGGCGCATTGGTTAAAATTAAGCCATAACAGTAACTGAACTCAGGACATTGTGCTTGCCAGGCACTTGTGCCATTGAGCTACATTACCAGTCCTATTTTTACTTCCAGATAAAATGGCTTGTTCACAAGCCATTTGAAGACTCACTGTTGTTCTTGCCTCTCTTCTGGTTTTCCCAGTGAGGTTTTTCATTCTGTGAAGACCTCCTCCATATTCAGACTTTCCATATCCAGACTTTACACTCCATGCAGACTTATCCATTCAGGCTAAAATTCCTAGTCCAAGGATTTTAGGTCCCTATTCCAGGTGCCAGTTATTGGAGACCTGGCCTAGATCCCCCATCTCCTAAATAAGTATATAGTGAAGGCTGAAATAAATGAGATAAGTAGTATGATTTTAGGGCTCCAGGAGGATCAAAACCCTCTACAGAGTTTGGAGACTTTGGTGACTAACACAGGGAATGCCTCTGGACAACCTATATTTATTATTTTTTTCAAACAACACAGAAAACTGAACAGACCTTGGGCATGGCTCAAGGACTTTGCAAGTAACAAATTATGTTAACAAGGAGAAGTGTCTTAGGAGAAGATCTCCATGTTGCAGTTGACTACAGGGTTGAAATGCCTGCAGCTACAGTCTTTATTTAGTTCACTGGAATTGGAGCCAGGTGTCCTCAGCTGTGATCTTATCTCACCCCAGCCGTGCAGGAGCCCTGCATGTGTTGTCCCATTTCCAGTTTCAATGACTCCCAACATAAAGCTTTTGGGGCTGGAGATTTAGCTCAGCGGCATAAGAACCTGCCTTGCAAGCAGGCAGTCCTGAGTTTGATTCCCAGTACCGATTAAAAATATATATATATACAGCTTTCATTTTCATGACTTGCATCCTTCTTCCTCCTTCCTGTGATGAGATGGGTCCCCAGTTCTGGAAGATTCCTGAGAGAACTGCAGAGATAGTAACCATGAAGTTAGAAGCTAAACTGTTAAGCAATTTGCTATGGCAATCTTGAGTCTGGCTTTTGCTCATCATGACCCTTGTCAGGGAAGGTCAGGAGTTGAATACTGGTGTACTGGAGCAATTCAAGAGTTCTCAGACTTCCTTCACATTAGTACATATATATTTTCTGTGATCCATATCTTTTGGGAAGCCTTTCAGAGTCATTGCATCTCATTTTTTACCTCCATAAACCTGGCTTAGTATCAGGACCTTATTAAACACTGGTCATTAAACTTAAGGAAGGCAGTAAGAAATGTATTACTTTCTTATCTTTGAATTCTCATTTTTCTGGGGCCTTGTGATCTCCAAGTTTCCCATGTCTAGCCCTTGTGGATATTCAAATTTGATGCTATTTCTTTCCTTAATTTCATTTCCAAAGAGTTCAATTTTCTTAGAGGTTCCATAGCCATCTGACAGATACATTTCCCTGTAAGCCTTTTTTTGTGCCTCTTGCTTTATCTGAGGCAATTTTGGGGGGCAATTAAAATGTGTGCTAGAAGACCTATGACTGGCACAGTACATGTACACGACATTAACTTATTTGGCCTTGAACTAATGCATGGGTAAATAGATGTATTTGTTTATTACACTTTGCAAAAATAGCTATGAATTTTACCAAGGACCTCCTAGAAGCAACCTTCACTGAAAGCTATTATGGTCAACAATCTCCTGAATAAAGAAAAGATGTAAATGAGATTGTGAATTAATATATTTTAGAATTGAAATGTTAGGCCAATTCCCAGCAGCCCTATAGATTTAAAAGACAGAAAGATGGGACTAGGTAGTAAGTGATCATTGATAACTACTGAGTTTACAGATAATATTGATGAATTCTTTATTGATTTCCCATAGAACATGGACTAAAAAGAGATCAAAGTCAGGTGTGTGTGATTCTTTTCCAAATGCAGATGGAAAAAGCACATAATTTCCATAACTACAGGTGTTAGAAACTCATTCAGTTTCACAGTAAGAAAATAATAAGAGAAATTGGCAGAACATGGCGGACAGACAACAGCAACTACTGAACGCTCTCTAAAGGCTCGGCTCAGAGGCCAGGAATGATGCGGACTAAGGAGATACGAACCAGTAGAGATATGCTCTGCTGACTCAGGAACGAACTGGGCTGAGAGAATCCAACTTGGAATACAGTCCTGGCGCTAAAATAGGAACAGAAAAATCTCGGTGTGGAGGCTCGACCCGCGCCATTGGAAACCGCGCTTTGGATTTCCCGCCGCCCGGCGGCCGGCTACCTCCACAGCGGCTCGGCAAGGAGAGACGCGACCGCCGAGCTCTGGGAACGGGAGTCTGGGAACGGAGTCCCCGCGCCATCGGAAACCGCGGTTTGGATTTCCCGCCGCCAGGCGGCCGGCTACCTCCACAGCGGCTTGGCAAGGAGAGACACGCAGAGGCTCGGGAACGGGAGTCTGCGAACGGAGTCGGAAACGCGACGGACAGGGAGGAAGGCTGACTGGTGGCGAGGTGAGTGAGGAACTGACTCCCTACCACAGTTTGACTCCAGTGGAGGTTTTTCTGGGCTCGGGCAGTCCTGTAAGAGCAGGGCGTGGTGGCAACTGCAGCCGCACATTCCCCTCTTGGACGGGATTGGTGAAAGGTGCCTGGCCTGAGGGACGCTGCTGGCGGACTCCCTAGGCTGCCCTAACCCAGATCCCAGAGCCTGACGGTGGCCCGGAGGAGCGACCGACTCCCGCGTAGGCTGCCTCCTCCGCAACTCCCTGGGGCGCAGCGGTGGGCGGGAACAACTAGCCAGCGCAATTTGATCAGGCTGTGGCTGACAGGCAGGGAAGCCGGACCTCCTGTGTAAGATTGCATTTTATAAGGAACAGAAAATATGGGGAAGGGAAGCAACAAAAAAGGCTCCTCGGCCCCCAATCCTGAGAATCAGGCAATAGTGGACACCGCACCAATATACATTCAGCGCCATATAGAGAGCCTCATAGACCAATTCAGGAATGAAGTTATCAATGACCTGAAGCTAGAAGTATGCAGAATAGTTAGAGAAATGCTAAGCACCACCCAGGAAAAAGCAGATGGTGGAATGGAAGAACAGAAAAAGAGGGGAGAATTGCTTGATGGAGAAAACAGAGAAAGCATTGAGTATGTGAAGCAGGTGCAAAGGGACTATCAAGACATTAAGAAGTCTACCCAAGACTGGCATAACAGCTTGAAAGAAACTAAGGACAGACTATCTGAATTGGAGGGCAGACTTGAAACATGGGAGAATGAAATGAAAAACTTCCTAAAAATAACAAAGAAACACACAGCAATAATACAAAGACAAGAAGATGATAAGAGGAGCCATAACTTAAGGATTAAGAACATAAAAGAAGAAGTAGAGACACAAACAAGTGAACTACAAAAGCTACTCACAGAAATAATCCAGGAGAATTTTCCTAATTTAGCAAAAGGTAAAGATACTCAGATGTATGAGGCATACAGGACCCCAGCTACCTACAACCCTAACAGAGAAACACCCAGGCATATAATAATAAAAATTCCAGAAATTCAATACAAGAACAGAATATTAAAAGCTGTAAGAGACAAGAAACAGATCACTTACAAGGGAATACCCATCAGAATTACAGCAGATTTCTCTTCACAAACCATCAAATCACGAAGAGCATGGGGAGAAATAATTCAAGCTTTGAAAGATAATAATCTCCAGCCAAGACTGAGATATCCTGCACAACTGTCCCTGGAAATTGATGGAAAAACGAGGTGCTTCCAGGATAAAGAGGAACTGGGGGAATTTGCAACCACCAATTCAACCCTACAGAAAGTATTGCAGGATATTCTAAAAAAAGAAAAATACAAAGAACCCAGTAATAGGGACGGGGAGGCCACAACGAATGGAGCAGAGAACAAAATGAAGAAGACAAACTGACAGCTACTGACAGAAAAAGAGCTCAACAGAAATGAGACAGAGAAGATTGGATGATAGGAACAGCTTTTTTTTGGAGAAAATGACATCTTAATAGGTAATGCTGATTTAGTGCTATCTTGTTTTGAAGTCTCATCTAGCTTTTGTTCTTCTGTCTCCAATGGTCTAAACAGGTTGTATCTTATTGGATTTTGTTATGTACGATAGTATAAGAAAAAACCTTTTAAAGACAAGGAGATTATACAGAGACCATTGTTCATTTTCTGTTAGTCGATTCTAAATACTCTATAATGCTGTCATTCTCTTAAATGGTTTTACATTGTTTTGACATACTTAATGCTACAGTATATGAAGTTGTACTCAAGGACTTCAGGGAGGGAGTCAATATGGTAACTATTTTTGGGTCAGGATTATCTGGTGGTGAAACACTATTCTGCTTAAATGGTTATGTTTTGATCTACCCTGTTTCGCTGTTATGCCGTCTTTTTTCTCAATCTCCACTCCATTATTTACTTTTTTATTTTTTATCCATTTAATTAAAGGGAAAAATATAGCAGGATATAATATAGTAACCCACTTTGACTTTCTATTATCTCGATTTGAAGCCCTGTATTACTCTCACCATCTTGTTTTTGACTGAGGTTCCTCTATTCTGTTTTGCTGGATAGTATCAGGTTCGAAAGTTTAGGCATCAGCTGAGAAGATAATGAGATTCATTATAACGCCCATTCTCATTGACTTTTATCTACTTTTGAAGACCTACAATATCTCCAATGTTTTGGTTTTGTCGGTTTTATTCTTTACGGTTTAGTTCAATTGTATTACAACTAATGATATAGGCAATTCTATTAGAAATAGCGGGAGGCATTATGGTAACCATTGTTGATCACCTTGTATTATGTTTTTATATTATCTATTATGTCCACCCTTTTGACTTGACCGATTCTGTTCTGATATGTCACATTTGGTTTTACTCTCTTCCAAAAAAAGCAATAAGAACCGTGGGAGCAATGAAACCCAAAATGTGTAATAGACACTGTACAAAAGAGAGGAAAAGAAAGTGCTCTAAACTATATAACTGCATGTATATTTAAATGTATAAGATAGAAAATGATATCACAGAGTTTTATTGGATCATTGAACAGAACTGTTTGCAGTATCATTGTTGGAAAGTCCACTCTACAAGCTTTAATTTTGTGACTTGAACAATTATTTCTAAGATGGCAATATGTAATCCATTAACTAGTGATTTCCTACTGCGCATTTTTTTTATTCTGTAAATCTGTATAACTTGTACCACTTCACTGTTTTTTTTTTCTTTCTTTTCTTTTCTCCTTAAATAAAAATTAAAAAAAAAAGAAAATAATAAGAAAGGATAGTGGAAAAAAAGATATGTGGAAAAAAGATAGTGGAAAAAACTATCACAGCTTTTTACGGTGAATTTTAAGAAATTTCAGGGGGATATGTTATATGTTCCTTGATTTGACAGGCTAAGCCTACACAGAAAATGGTTCAGAGCAATAATAAAGAGGTTTTTGATATTCAAGCATGCTATCACAGGTCTTTCCCATCAGCAATTTGGTGGGAGTTTACAGAGGACAGACAGGTCAATATTACAAACAAAGTAAAATAAAACAACACATACATATATGCTCTGACTCCTATTGCCACAAAGAAAAAGCTGAAAGTATCTTTCTGGAGTCCTGGTAGCTGTGCATGTGGCCTATCATGTCATTGACCATGCAACCTGTTATTCTTGCCTTGTCTCCTTTCATCTTCCTCGTTATCATGCATGCAATGTTCTAGAGATATTGGGCTATTCTTTGTTATGGATTGAACTTACTGTCTATGGAAAACTCATTTGTAGGGCTGTTCCCAAAACAGCAAGAATTGACAGAATTTGAAGCAGCCACCTGCTCTGTCTCATCCATGTCTCATCCGGAAACCACAGGGGCTCTGTTATCAATAGATCTTTTTCTTTTGCACTGGGGACCAAACTCAGGACCTTATGACTGTCAGGTAGACACTGTGCTACTGAGCTATATCCTTGGCCCTGTAAATAGGACCTTACAGATCATCCCGAATATGCAATGATGGTGGGAAAAGTATTAATAACCTAAAAAGATGAAGTGGTCTACAAAAACTCAGCGAAAGGACATACAGAAGCTGAGAAATCTCATCTGACTCAATTCATCCAACCTGACTAGATCCCTTTGCTGTGCAAAGTACTCCACTTGGAAGTGAAAAAACCTTGGTGACTAATATCTTGGCCATTCCCTGGATAATTTTCCTTCCCCCACTCCCACAAAAAATACATATGAAAATCAAAGGTGGTGTAGAAAACAGAGTAAAGAGTACCTTGTACCTGGTGGATCTTTGGCTGCCTTTTCCCCTTGACCTCTCAGACCTAGGGTGAATATTTGGTTTCCCTTCCCCCTCAACCTGCAGGGCCTAGGATAGTGGCAGATCTTGAGTTGCACATCACCTTGACCCCCCAGACCTAGGAAAGTGACTGATCTTTGGATGCCCTTCCCCCTTGACCCCAAACCTTGTACAGCTGTGGATCTTCAGCTGCCCTTCCCCCTCAGCCCTCTGGGCCTAGAAGGGTGGCTGATCTTTGGCTGCCCTTTGCCCTTGACCCTCAGATGTAGGAGGGTGGCATGTCTTTGGCTGCTCTTAACCCTCAAACCCATGGACTTAGTACTGCTGCAAATCATGGACCTAGTACTGCTGCAAATCGTTGGCTGCCTCTCACCCTCGACCTCCTGGACCCAGTACTGTTGTTGATCTTTGGCTGCCCTTCCCCCTCCTTACCCTGGGACCTTGGAATGCAGTAGAGTAACCTTGCTGGGCTGATAGGAGACTCAGTAACCCCTCATCCAAACAGAAGACCTCAATGTACTTGTGTCAGTGTGGTGAGTTTCCCCCTAAAATAGAGGGCCTCAGTGGGTAAACAGGAGCAGTAGCAAAGTCCCTTCCAGCTATAGGACCTTGGCAAGCATGGCAAGAGTGTGGGCATATCCTTCCTCCATAAAGAGAACACCATATGGTTGAGGAGTGTGCTGATAAGGCCTCTCCCAACCTGGAGGACATCAAAAGGGCTTGCAAGATGCCTAGTGACACAGTGGGGTCCCACCTGAGGCAAACACTACAGCCATGCAGATTGGTGGCCTGAAACAACCTGAAGACAGTAACAACAGGAACTAAACGTTGACTTTCATTCACACTCTTAGGCTAGTCAGCCTATGAAGAATATAAGACCTGCTCAACAAGCCCTGCAGGAAGAATTCAGAAGACTGGTATTCCTCTTCATTGTGGTACCCAGTAATTGAACAAACATCAACCACACAGTAGGATCCTAAGAAATGCACTACCAACAGTTGAGACTGGTGGGATTGAAAGACCAAGTATTAGCTCATGAGATGAAAATGACAAAACAAAAAAAAGAGGGGCTGGAGATTTAGCTCAGCGGCATAAGCACCTGCCTTGCAAGCAGGCGGTCTTGAGTTCGATCCCCAGTACCGAAAAAAAAGAGAAAAAAAAAAAAAAGAAAGAAAATGACAAAACAAAAAAGCAAAATGCAATGTCAAACATCTAGTCCATCAGGAAAAAGTACAAAAACAATGAAATAAAGGACATTAAAAGTCTGAAATTTCTGAAACAATAGCAAGCGAAAGAAAGAAACAAATCCATGAGGCTGTAGAGGAAATCAGAATAGAAATGATCTCTCACATAAAGACAGAAATGATAACCTTAATAAAGGAGTTGTTCAGCATAGCTGGAAAGACATAGCTAAAAAATTAAAGGAGCATGGAAAAATGATTGAAACCTTGAATGAACTATATAAAAAGAAGTATAATGCATGAAACAAATTCAAAGAGATACCCAAGAAATAAAAATTCCATTTAAAGTGGTGAACCATTTGAATGAAGCTGAAAATAGAATTTCAAACCTTGAGGCAGGATCACAGTTGAAGATCATGAAATGAAAGAACTTTTAAAAATAACAAAACAGCATGAAATTCAAAAGCTTCAAGATGATGCCAAGGACTTCTGGGAGAACACAGCAGACAAATAACAGTAGCCACAGAGGCTCTCTGAGATTACCAGCTTAGAATCCAGGAGTAGTGCCATGTGAGGAGTCCTAAGCAAGGGGAGATGTACCCTGCCAACCCAGGAATGAACTAAGCTGAGAGAAACCAACTGGAAATGCAATCCTGATGCTATAACAGGAACAGATAAAATCTCAGTGCAGACACTGGATCCCGCACCATTGGAAGCCATGATTTGAATTTCCTGCTGCCGACACTGCATCCCAATCCACATGGCAGGGAGAGAGACGGGCGAAAGCTCTGAGAGCTGGAATCAGCAAACCAAACGGTGTTGAGAGTGGGACTGGCAGGGAGCCCTGCATCAACCTGCGGTGAGTAAGAGAAATGGGGACCCTCTCATAGATTAGGAGGCTCCAACAGAGGACATTCTGGGAATGGGCAGACTAGACGGAACAGGGTCCTGCAGTGACTTTAGTCACATATTCCCCTCTCAAGCGGATTGGTGGGGAGCGCTTGGCCTGGTTACACCGCGGACTAAGATCCAGTATGCTAGGCCAAATCAGGTCCCTGTGCCTGGCGGTGCACCCTAGCAGTGAAGCCTTCACTAGGTTGATCTGGAGGGACGGGCCCAGCAGAGGCTGCCCAGGTCTGTGTCTCCCTAGGACACTGCAGTGGGTGGGAACATCTAGCCAGCAGATTCAAACACACTGTAACAGACAAAGAGTAAAAAAAACTGGGCCTCCTACATATGCTTGTATGGAAGGAACAAAAAGTAAGGGAAAAGGGAGCAACAAGAAAGGGTCTTCAGTCCCCAATCCTGAGAACACTGATCCAGGAAAGGTAAATGCAAAAGAGAAAGAGGACAGAAAACATGCAATATCAGACACGGCACCTACAGATATAAAACAGTATCTCCGGAGCCTCATAGACAAGTTCAAAAATGAAGTATTTAATGAAATAAAGCAAGAAATAAGTAGAATAGTTAGAGAAATGCTAAGCACCACCCAAGAAAAAACAGATGGTGGAATGGAAGAACAGAAAAAGAGGGGAGAATTGTTTGATGGAGAAAATAGAGAAAACATAGAATACGTGAAACAGGTTCAAAGAGATTACCAGGACACTAAAAACTCTATTGAAAGCTGGCATAACAGCTTGAAAGAAACTAAGGACAGATTATCAGAACTGGAGGACAGATTTGTAAGCTGGGAGCATGAAATGAAAAACTTCTTAAAAATAACAAGAAAACAAACAGCAATAATACAAAGGCTAGAAGATAATAAGAGGATCAATAACTTAAGAATTAAGAACATAAAAGAAGAAGTAGGGACACAAACAAATGAACTACAAAAGCTATTAACAGAAATAATCCAGGAGAATTTCCCTAATTTAGCAAAAGGTAAAGATAATCAGATATATGAGGCATACAGGACCCGAGCCACCTACAACCCAAACAGAGCTACACCCAGCCATATAATAATCAAAATTCCAGAAATCCAATATAAGAACAGAATATTAAAAGCCATCAGAGACAAGAAACAGATCACTTACAAGGGAACACCCATCAGAAATACAGCAGACTTCTCGGCACAAACCATCAAATCACGAAGAGCGTGGGGGGAAATAATTCAAGCTTTGAAAGATAATAACCTCCAGCCAAGATTGATATATCCTGCACAACTGTCCCTAGAAATTGATGGAAAAACAAGGTGCTTCCAGGATAAACAGGAACTAGGGGAATTTGCAACCACCAATTCAACTCTACAGAGATTACTGCAGGATACTCTAAAAATGAAAAATACCAAGATTCCAGAAACAGTGGCAGAGCGGCCACAATGAATGGAGCAGAAAGCGAAATGAAGAGGACAAACTGACAACTAATCACAGAAAAAGAGCTCAACAGAAATGAGGCAAACAAGGTTGGATGGTAGGAACAGCTATTTTGGAGAAAACAAGACATCATAATAGGTAGTGCTGATTTAATGTCCTCTTGTTCTGAAGTCCCATCAACTTTTGTTCTTCTGTCTCCATCGGTTTTAACCTGTTGTATCTCATTGGATTTTATTATATGTGATAGTATAAACAAAAACTTTTATAGACAAGGAGATTATACAGAAACCATTGTTCATTTTTTTAGTTGATTCTAAATACCCTGTAACACTTTCATTCTCTTGAACGGTTTTACATTGTCTTGATATGTTTGATGCTACAGTATACGAAGTTATACCCAAAGATTTTAAGGGAAGAGACACTATGGTAACTACTATTATATTTTTTAATTTTATTTAAGGAGAAAAAAAAAGCAGAGAAAGGGTACAAGTTATACAGATTTACAGAAAAAAAATAAACAGTAGGAAATCACTAGTTAATGGATTACATATTGTCATCTTAGAAATAATTGTTCAAGTCACAAAATTAAAGCTTGTAAAGTGGACATTCCAACAATGATACTGCAAACAGTTCTATTCAATGATCCAATAAAACTCTGTGATATCATTGTCTATCTTATACACTTAAATATACATGCAGTTATATCATTTAGAGCACTTTCTTTTCCTCTTTTTTGTACCATGACTATTACACATTTTGGGTTTCATTGCTCCCACAGTTCTTATTACTTTTTTGGAAGAGAGTAAAACCAAATGTGACATAACAGAACAGAGTCGGTCAAATCAAAAGGGTGAACATAATAGATAATGTAAAAACATAATACAAGGTGATCAACAATGGTTACCATAATGCCTCCTGCTATCTCTAATAGAATTGCCTATATCATTAGTTATAATAAAATTGAACAAAACAATAAAGAACAAAACCGACAAAACCAAAACATTGGACACATTGTAGGTCTTCAAAAGTAGATAAAAGTCAACAAGAATGGGCATCATAATGAATCTCATTATCTTCACAGCTGTTGCCTAAACTTTCGAACCTGATACTATCCAGCAAAACAGAATAGGGGAACATCAGTCAAAAACAAGATGGTGAGAATAATACAGGGCTTTAAATCAAGATAATGGAAAGTCAAAGTGGGTTACTATAATATATCCTGCTATTTTTATTTATTTTTCCCTTAATTAAAAGGATAAAAATAAAAAAGTAAATAATGGAGCGGAGATTGAGATAAAAGAGGGCATAACAGCAAAACAGCGCAGATTAAAACATAACCATTTAATCAGAATAGTGTTTCACCACCAGACAATCCTGACATAAAAGTAGTTACCATATTGTCTCTTTCCTTGAAATCCTTGAGTACAACTTCGTATACTGTAGCATTAGGTATATCAAAACAATGTAAAACCGTTTAAGAGAATGACAGCATTACAGGGTATTTAGAATCGACTAACAGAAAATGAACAATGGTTTCTGTATAAACTCCTTGTCTTTAAAAGGTTTTTTCTTATACTATCGTACATAATGAAATCCAATAAGATACAACCTATTTAGACCAATGGAGACAGAAGAACAAAAGCTTGATGAGAGTTCAAAACAAGATGATACTAAATCAGTATTACCTATTAAGGTGTCATTTTCTCCAAAATAGCTGTTCCTATCATCCAATCTTCTCTGCCTCATTTCTGTTGAGCTCTTTTTCTGTCAGTAGCTGTCAGTTTGTCTTCTTCATTTTGTTCTCTGCTCCATTCATTGTGGCCTCCCTGCCACTATTTCTGGATTCTTTATATTTTTCTTTTTTTAGAATATCCTGCAATACTCTCTGTAGAGTTGAATTGGTGGTTGCAAATTCCCCCAGTTCCTCTTTATCCTGGAAGCACCTTGTTTTTCCATCAATTTCCAGGGACAGTTGTGCAGGATATCTCAATCTTGGCTGGAGATTATTATCATGAATTATTATTATTATTATTATTAAAGCTTGAATTATTTCCCCCCACGCTCTTCGTGATTTGATGGTTTGTGCAGAGAAATCTGCTGTAATTCTGATGGGTGTTCCCTTGTAAGTGGTCTGTTTCTTGTCTCTGACAGCTTTTAATATTCTGTTCTTGTATTGAATTTCTGGAATTTTGATTATTATATGGCTGGGTGTTGCTCTGTTTGGGTTGTAGGTAGCTGGGGTCCTGAATGCCTCATACATCTGAGTATCTTTACCTTTTGCTAAATTAGGAAAATTCTCCTGGATTATTTCTGTTAATAGCTTTTGTAGTTCATTTGTTTGTGTCCCTACTTCTTCTTTTATGTTCTTGATCCTTAAGTTATGGATCCTCGGACTTCCGGGAGAACATGGCGGACAGATAACAACAACTACCAGAGGCTCTCTGAAAGACTCGGCTCAGAGGCCAGGAATGGTGCGGACTAAGGAGACATAAGCAGGTGGAGATATGCTCTGCTGACTCAGGAACGAACTGGGCTGAGAGAAACCAACTTGGAATGCATTCCTGGTGCTAAAACAGGAACAGAAAAGCCTCGGTGTGGAGGCTGGACCCCACGCCATTGTAAGCCGCGATTTGGGTTTCCAACCGTGCGGCGGCTGGCTGCCTCTACAGTGGCTCAGCAAGGAGAGAGACTCCCAGAAGCTCTGAGAACGGCAATCTGCGAAAGGCAGGGAGGCGTGCACTGACTTGTGGTGAGGTGAGTGAGAGAAGCTGACACTCTACCACAGTTTGACTCCAGCAGAGGACTTTCTGGGCCCGAGCAGTCCTGTGGGAGCAGGGCGCGGTGGCAACTCCAGCCACACATCCCCCTCTCGGGCGAGATTGGTGAAAAGTGCCTGGCCTGCGTGACGCTGCCTGCGGACCTGGTAGGCTGTCCCAACCCAGATCCGAGAGCCTGACAGTGGCCGGGAGGGGAGACGCGTAGGCTGCCTGGTCCGTAACTCCCTGGTGCGCAGCGGTGAGCGGGAACACCTAACTGGCGCAATTCGATCAGGCTGTGGCTGACTGGGAGAGAAGCTGGGCCTCTTATATAAGCTTGCATATATAAGGAACAGAGAAGAAGAGGCAGCATGGGAAGAGGCAGCAACAAGAAAGGCTCCTCGGCCCCCAATTCTGAGAAACAGGCAATAGCAGACACCGCACCAATATACATAAGGCACCATATAGAGAGCCTCATAGACCAATTCAGGAATGAAGTTATCAATGACCTGAAGCTAGAAGTATGCAGAATAGTTAGAGAAATGCTAAGTACCACCCAAGAAAAAACAGGCGGTGGAATGGAAGAGCAGAAAAAAAGGGGAGAATTGTTTGATGGAGAAAACAGAGAAAGCATAGAATACGTGAAGCAGGTTCAAAGGGACTACCAAGATACCAAGAAGTCCATAGAAGACTGGCATAACAGCTTGAAAGAAACTAAGGACAGACTATCTGACCTGGAGGGCAGACTTGTAATATGGGAGAATGAAATGAAAAACTTCTTAAAAATAACAAAGAAACAAACAGCAATAATACAAAGACAAGAAGATGATAAGAGGAGCCATAACTTAAGGATTAAGAACATAAAAGAAGAAGTAGGGACACAAACAAGTGAACTACAAAAGCTACTCACAGAAATAATCCAGGAGAATTTTCCTAATTTAGCAAAAGGTAAAGATACTCAGATATATGAGGCATACAGGACCCCAGCTACCTACAACCCAAACAGAGCAACACCCAGGCATATAATAATAAAAATTCCAGAAATTCAATACAAGAACAGAATATTAAAAGCTGTAAGAGACAAGAAACAGACCACTTACAAGGGAACACCCATCAGAATTACAGCAGATTTCTCTGCACAAACCATCAAATCACGAAGAGTGTGGGGGGAAATAATTCAAGCTTTGAAAGATAATAATCTCCAGCCAAGATTGAGATATCCTGCACAACTGTCCCTGGAAATTGATGGAAAAACAAGGTGCTTCCAGGATAAAGAGGAACTGGGGGAATTTGCAACCACCAATTCAACTCTACAGAGAGTATTGCAGGATATTCTAAAAAAAGAAAAATACAAAGAATCCAGAAATAATGGCAGAGAGGCCACAACGAATGGAGCAGAGAACAAAATGAAGAAGACAAACTGACAGCTACTGACAGAAAAAGAGCTCAACAGAAATGAGGCAGAGAAGATTGGATGATAGGAACAGCTATTTTGGAGAAAATGACATCTTAATAGGTAATACTGATTTCGTATCATCTTGTTTTGAAGTCTCATCTAGCTTTTGTCCTTGTGTCTCCAATGGTCTAAATAGGTTGTATCTTACTGGATTTTATTATGTACGGTAGTATAAGCAAAAACCTTGTAAAGACAAGGAGATTATACAGAAACCATTATTCATTTCCTGTTAGTCGATTCTAAATACTCTGTAATGCTGTCATTCTCTTGAATGGTTTTACATTGCTTTGATATACTTAATGCTACAGTATACGAAGTTGTACTCAAGGATTTCAAAGAAAGACAATATGGTAACTACTTTTAGGTTAGGATTATCTGGTGGTGAAACACTATTCTGCTTAAATGGTTATGTTTTGATCTGTGCTGTTTCGTTGTTATGCCCTCTTTTATCTCAATCTCCACTCCATTATTTACTTTTTTATCTTTATCCTTTTAATTAAAGGAAAAAAATAGCAGGATATATTATAGTAACCCACTTTGACTTTTTATTACCTTGATTTAAAGCCCTGTATTACTCTCACCATCTGTTTTTTAACTGATGTTCCCCTATTCTGTTTTGCTGGATAGTATCAGGTTCGAAAGTTTAGGCATCAGCTGTGAAGATAATGAGATTCATTATGACGCCCATTCTTGTTGACTTTTAACTACTTTTGAAGACCTACAATGTCTCCAATGTTTTGGTTTTGTCGGTTTTATTCTTTACTGTTTTGTTCAATTGTATTATAACTAGCGATATAGGCAATTCTATTAGAGATAGCGGGAGGCATTATAGTAACCATTGTTGATCACCTTGTATTATGTTTTTACATTATCTATTATGTCCACCCTTTTGACTTGACCGATTCTGTTCTGTTATGTCACATTTGGTTTTACTCTCTTCCAAAAAAGTAATAAGAACCGTGGGAGCAATGACCCAAAATGTGTAATAGTCATGGTACAAAACAGAGGAAAAGAAAGTGCTCCAAACTATATAACTGCATGTATATTTAAGTGTATAAGATAGAAAATGATATCACAGAGTTTTATTGGATCAATGAACAGAACTGTTTGCAGTATCATTGATGGAATGTCCACTTTACAAGCTTTAATTTTGTGACTTGAACAATTATTTCTAAGATGACAATATGTAATCCATTAACTAGTGATTTCCTACTGTTCATTTTTTTTCTGTAAATCTGTATAACTTGTACCCTTTCCCTGCTTTTTTTTTCTTTTCTCCTTAAATAAAATTAAAAAAAAATTAGTACAAAAAAAGTTATGGATCCTCTTATCATCTTCTTGTCTTTGTATTATTGCTGTTTGTTTCTTTGTTATTTTTAAGAAGTTTTTCATTTCATTCTCCCATATTACAAATCTGCCCTCCAGTTCAGATAGTCTGTCCTTAGTTTCTTTCAAGCTGTTATGCCAGTTTTCGATAGACTTCTTAGTTTCTTGATAGTCCCTTTGAACCTGCTTCACGTATTCTATGCTTTCTCTGTTTTCTCCATCAAACAATTCTCCCCTCTTTTTCTGTTCTTCCATTCCACCATCTGTTTTTTCTTGGGTGGTGCTTAGCATTTCTCTAACTATTCTGCATACTTCTAGCTTCAGGTCATTGATAACTTCATTCCTGAACTGATCTATGAGGCTCTCTATATGGCACTTTATGTCTATTGGTGCAGTGTCCGCTATTACCTGTTTCTCAGAATTGGTGGCCAAGGAGCCTTTCTTGTTGCTGCCTATTCCCATATTCTCTGTTCCTTATATATGCAAGCTTACATAGGAGGCCCAGCTTCTCTCCCTGTCAGCCACAGCGTGATCGAATTGCGCCGGTTAGGTGTTCCCACCCACTGCAGCATACCAGGAAGTTCCAGACCAGGCAGCCTACGTGGGGCCCACCCCTCCCGGCCACCATCAGGCTCTGGGATGTGGGTTAGGCTAGCCTACTGGGTCCACCAGCAGTGTCACGTAGGCTAGGCACTTTTCACCAATCCCGCCTGAGAGGGGGGTGTGTGGCTGAAGTCGCCACTGCGCCCTGCTCCCACAGGACTGCCTGGGCCCAGAAAGTCCTCCGCTGGAGTCAAACTGTGGTAGAGTATCAGTTTCTCTCCCTCACCACACCACAAGTCAGTGCACGCCTCCCTGCCCATCCTGTTTTTGACTCCGATCGCAGATTCCCGTTCTCAGAGCTTCCGTGCGTCTCTCTCCTTGTCGAGCTGATATAGAGGCAGCCACCACGCGGCGGGAAACCCAAATAGCGGCTTCCAATGGTGCGGGCTCCAGCCTCCACACTGAGGCTTTTCTGTTCCTGTTTTAGCACCAGGACTGCATTCCAAGTTGGTTTCTCTCAGCCCAGTTCGTTCCTGAGTCAGCAGAGCATATCTCCACAGGCTTATGTCTCCTTACTCCGCACCCTTCCTGACTTCTGAGCCAAGTCTTTCAGAGAGCCTCGGTAGTAGCTGTTATCTGTCTGCCCTGTTCTCCCAGAAGTCCCGGTAACTGCTATTATGTCGAGATTATCTTGTGGTGAAACACTATTTTGCTTAAATGGCTATGTTTTGACCTGCACTGTTTTGTTGTTATGCCCTCTTTTTTTTTTTGTCTTTCTCCTTTTTATTGGTACTAGGGATCGAACCCACGACTGCCTGCTTGCAAGGCAGGTGCTTATACCACTGAGCTAAATCCCCAGCCCCTTATGCCCTCTTTTTCTTATCTCAATCTCCTTTTTATCATCTACTTTTTCATTTTTATCCTTTTAATTAAGGGAAAAATAAATAAAAATAGCAGGATATATTTTAGTAACCCACTTTGATTTCCTAGTAACTTGATTTGAAACCCTATATTGGTCTCACCATCTTGTTTGGACTGATTTTCCTCTATTCTGTTATGCTTGATAGTACCAAGTTTGAAAGTATAGGCAACAACTATGAAGATGATATGATTCATTATGATGCCCATTCTGTTTGACTATTATCTTCTTTTGAAGTCCTCTAATGTCTCCAATGTTTTGGTTTTATTGGTCTTATTCTTTACTGTTTTGTTCAATTTTATTATAACTGATGATATAGGCAATTCTTTTTAAGATAATAAGAGGTGTTATGGTAACCATTGTTGATCCCCTTGTATTTTGTTTTTACATTATGTATTATGTCCATCCTTTTGATTTGACTGACTCTGTCCTGGTATGTCACATTTGGTTTTACTTTCTTCAAAAAAAAAAGTAATAAGAACTGTGGGAGTAATAAAACCCAAAATGTGTAATTGTCATTGTACAAAAGAAAGTGCTCTAAAGGATATACCTGCATGTATATTTAAGTGTATAAAATAGATAACCATATTACTGAGTTTTGTTGGATCATTGAACAAAACTGTTTGCAGTCTCACTGTTTGAAAGTCCCCTCTATATGCTTTAATTTTGTAACTTGAACAACTATTTCTAAGATGACAATATGTAATTAGTGATTTCCTACTGTTTACTTTTTCTGAAATTCTGTATCACTTGTACCCTTTTTCTCTTTTTTTTCTTTTTTCTCCTTAAATAAAATATTTAAAAAAAAGATGATGCCAAGAGAAACAAACTAAGACTAATAGTCATCAATGAAAATGCAGGGGTCAATACAAATGGTATAGAAAATTATTCATAGAAGTAATCGCAGAAAATTTCCCAAATATGGAGAAAGAATCTGATATTCTGATAAGTGAGGTATATAGAATGCCAAATAGTCATAGCCAAAATAAATTTATACCCAGACATATAGTAATCAATATCCCAGATATACAGCATAAAAACAGACTACTAAAACTGTTAAAGAAAAGACACAACTCATTTATCAAGGAAAGCCCATTAGAATCATGGCTGACTTTTCAGCACAAACCCTCAAGTCAAGATGAGCTTGGAGTGAGGCATTTCAAGCCCTAAGAAAACAACTTTCAACCCGGATTGATGTACCCTGTAAAACTTTCTTTGAAATTTGATGGGGCGGGGCTGGGGGTTTAGCTCAGTGGCATAAGCACCTGCCTTGGAAGCAGGCAGTCATGAGTTCGATCCCTGGTACCAATAAAAAGGAAAAAGACCAAAAAAAAAGAAATTTAATGGAGAAATAGGATACTTCCATGACAAAGAACAACTGAAGAAATTCATGTCCATCAAACCAACCTTAGAAAGAGTACTGAAAAACATACTAAAGAGAGATAAAAATTATCACAATTTCCAAAGCAACAACAAAAATAAATCACCAGGCAAAGCAAGCAATTAAATAAGATGGAAAAGCAGAAAACCAAGAGCAGGAAAATAACATGACAAAGTTGAACCAGTACATATCAGTTATATGCATAAATGGCCTCAATTCACCTGTTAAAAGAAATAGGTTGAAAGAATGGATCAAAAAACAGTATCCAACAGTATGCTACATAAAAAAAACACATCTGATTCAAAAGGAAACTCATAGTCTAAAAGTCAAATGACGAAAAACAATATTCCACACAATAGGAACCCAGAAAAAAGCAGATCTAGCTATACTGCTTGCAGACAATGTGAACTTCAAACCAAAAATGATCAAAATAAATTTTTAAAAAGTCACTACATATTTGTCAGGGGTAATAATTCAAGAGGAAGAGCTCATAATCATAAACATGTATGTACCAAATACAAGAGCACACAACTATATAAGATGAATATGAAAAGACATGAAAATCCAAATAAGCAATAACACAATGGTAATAGGGCACTTTAATACCCCATTGTCACAAAGATAGATCAACTAGACAAACAATCAGCAAAGAAATAACAGAACTGAATCAAGCCTATGAAGAATAGACTTAGTAGTTTTTTGTTTTTACTTTTTATTGGTACCAGGGATTGAACTCACGACTGCCTGCTTGCAGGGCAGGTGCTTATGCCACTGAGCTAAATCCCCAGCCCTAGACTTAGTAGATATTTACACAGTGTCCCACCCAACCACATCAGAATACACATTTTTCTCAGCTGCACATATGCCATTCTCCAAAATAGATCGTATATAACCCATAGAACATTCTTAAGTAAATGTTAAGGGACTGAAATTATGCCTGCATATTATCAGTCCATAATGCACTGCAATTGGAAATAATGCCAAAAAATTGCAAAACCTTCATAAATACATGGAAATTAAATAACAACCTCTTGAACAATCAGTGGGTAACAGGCAAAATTAATGAAGAAATTAAGCAAAACCTGCAATTCAATGAAAATGCAGATACAACATACTGAAACCCGTAGGATGCAATGAAAGAAGTCCTAAGATGGAAATATATAGGAATAAACTGTCACATCAAGAAAATAGATTGAGCACAAATAAACAAACACAACTACAAAGACACTCAGCCACCTTATATTTGACAGAGGTCTAAACATGTTCACTGGAAGAAGTATAACCTCTTTAATAGACAGTGTTGGAAAAATTGGCTTTCCACATACCAAAGACTGAAACTAGGCCCATGTGTATCACCATGCACTAAACTAAAGTCAAAATGGGTCAAAGACCTAAATGTTTAAGCAGAAACACTAAGTTTACTGGATGACTAGGTAGATAGAAATTTTAGAGACATAGGGGTAGGCAAAGAGTTCATGAACAAAACACAAACTGCACAGGACGTATTTCTTTTTTTCTTTTTTTATTTAAGGAGAAAAGAAAAAAGTGAAAGGGTACAAGTTATACATATTTACAGAAGAAAAAAATGAACAGTAGGAAATCACTAGTTAATGGATTACATATTGTCATCTTAGAAATAATTGTTCAAGTCACAAAATTAAAGCTTGTAGAGTGGACATTCCAACAATGATACTGCAAACAGTTCTGTTCAATGATCCAATAAAACTCTGTGATATCATTTTCTATCTTATACACTTAAATATACATGCAGTTATATAGTTTAGAGCACTTTCTTTTCCTCTCTTTTGTACAATGACTATTACACATTTTGGGTTTCATTGCTCCCATGGTTCTTATTGCTTTTTTGGAAGAGAGTAAAACCAAATGAGACATAACAGAAAAGAATCGGTCAAGTCAAAAGGGTGGACATAATAGATAATATAAAAACATAATACAAGGTGATCAACAATGGTTACCATAATGCCTCCCGCTATCTCTAATAGAATTGCCTATATCATTAGTTATAATACAATTGAACAAAATAGTAAAGAACAAAACCGACAAAACCAAAACATTGGAGACATTGTAGGTCTTCAAAAGTAGATAAAAGTCAACGAGAATGGGCGTTATAATGAATCTCATTATCTTCTCAGCTGATGCCTAAACTTTCGAAAGGACGTATTTCAAAGAATCAACATCTGGGATCTCATTAAAAAGTTCTATTTTGGGGCTGGGGATTTAGCTCAGCAGCATAAGCACCTGCCTTACAAGCAGGCGGTTGTGAGTTCGATTCCCGGTACCGATAAAAATGAAAAAGACAAAAAAAAAAAAGTTCTATTTTATTATGTTTAATTTTACCCTCTTTAAAATAAAAATATTTTTTAAAAAGTTTTTGCACTGCAAAAGAAATCACCAACAAAGTGAAATGAAAACCCACAGAATGGGGAAAAATTTTAGCCAGCAGTCCCTCAGACAAAGGACTTATATTCAGAACATACAAAGAACTGAAAAACATGAAGCCCCCAAATTCAAAGACCCTCTCCAAAAATGGGCATGTGAGATGAATATACAGTTCTCAGATGAAGATATACAAATGGCAAATAAGTTCATGAAGAAATGTTCACCATCACTGTTCATCTGAGAAATGCAAATTAAAACAGCATTGAGATTTCATCTCACTCTGGAAAGAATGGCTGCCATCAAGAAATCAACTAATAACAAATGTTGGTGAGGTTGTGGGGGGAAAGGAACCCTTCTCCACTGTAGGTGGGAGTGTAGACTGGTACAGCCACTGTGAAAATCAGTATTGAGATTCCTAAATAAACTAGGATTAGATGTTCCATTTAATCCAGCTATTCCCCTCCTGGGTATTTTCCCAGAAAACTGAAAAGGTAGTGTCACAGAGATATATGTACACCCATGTTTATAGCAGTGCAGTTTGTAACAGCTAAATCTCAGAAACAACCCAACTGCCCATCAACCACAGAGTGGATGAAAAAGATGTGGTATTTTTACACAATGGAATATTACTCAGCTATAAGAAAGGATGATGTTGAGGTTTTTATAGGTAAATGGAGGCAACTTGAGACTATCCTCATAAGTGAAATAAGTCAGACTCATATTTTTAAATATCATATTGTTCTCTAGTATAAAAAATAATAATAAACTGAAAGAGTAATAAGATGCAAAATGTATAATAGACATTTTAAAAGTTAAAGTGCTCTAAAGGATATGACTATATGTATGTTTAAGTGTGCAAGATAGATAACCATGCTACTAAGTTGTTAGTTCACCAAACAGAATAGTTCGTGCTATAATTCCTTGACTGTCCACTTTTTATGCTTTGGTTTTGTAACTTGAACAACTACTTCTAAGATAACAATATATAATTTATCAACTAGTGATTTCTATGTTTTCTAAATTCTGTAATATTTCAATGATTTTTTCTCTTTTGCTTTTTTCTCAATACAAAATAAAATAGAATTTAAAAAGAATCAGTTTCATGCAGTCATGGAGGCAACTGAGTCTAGTGTCTGTGACTGGTTCATTGTCTAGCACTGGGATTGGTGGTGTGAGTGCTGCACCCACTTAGGAACAGGTAGCCAGTTTACAATATAAGAGAGGAAAGGAGGCATGCTTTCACCCTTGCCGCCCTTTTCACTCTTGTATCTTGCAGCTGCCACAAACATTCTTGTCACTTGCAGTCACCGTGAACAACTGCCCCTAAGCCATGTCACCCTGCCTTGGAGCCAGCTGAGTATGCACTGAAACCTCCAAAAACTGGAAACTAAATAAATCTTTCCTTCCTTCATTTTGGGCATCAGGCATTTCATCTCAGCAATGAGAGAAAAGTAACCAAAACAGAACTTGGTACCTAGAGTGGGCATCTGTGCTGCAACTATATCTGACCATGTGGTTCGAGAACATTTGGAGATGGCTTGTGGGAAAAGTTTGAGAAGATTTGGAGAAGTCACCTTTTCCAAAGGTAGAGCTGAAATACCTTAGGATTTTCTGTATGGGAGACTCTGGTTAGAAGTCAGGACACCAGAAGGCTGATAGAAATTCTGCCAGTGAACACCAGGCCCAGGAGGTTTCTTCTGGGAAGAAGGACTGCACTGGTTGTTGGACTCCAGATAGTGAGTTATGGCTTGGCAGAATTTTGCTTGTGTCCAGAGACTTCACCTAACCCTAAGATTAAGGGCAGCAGACTGAATAATCTTGCATAAGAAATTTCAAGGCAATTGAACACTGAGGCAGTGGCACAGCTATTGTTGGGGGCTTTTAGCCAGATTTATGTTGCAAATCAAGAGCAAAAAGCCCAGCCCAGTATGGTGATTTAAAATGTTGTGAGTTTGGCCAGAAAGGAAGTCCAGTAAAGCTGTGGACTGTAAAGACAGAGCTGAGATCTCAATTGCTGAGAAGGAACAGAAAAATAAAAAAGATGGCCTCCAGGCATCACAGGAAGAAGCAGTACGTCCCCATGCTTTGCAACCCCAAAACTACAAAATTGAAAGACTGTGTGGAAGAGAAAGCAGCAGAGCACCATGTTCCAGGATGGCAGCTGAGGCCACACAAGGTTCCAAAATGGGGTAACATAAAAAATTTGTTCCTCACAATCAAGTTCAGAGCGCTCAGTAACCCAAATACTTGAGCCCTACAGCCAAGAGAAAGGAAAGCCTGGCTACTGCTCCAGCTCGCAGCAGACCATGGCAGTATCCACGTGGTAGTGGTTTTAAGTGCATGGAAAATGCACAAGTTCTGAGGTTAAGGCAGCTCCCACCCTGATTTCAGAAGGCCTGGGAGGTCAAGCCATGTGCCCCCAAAAAGGCAATGTGTGAAGCTATGATACTGAAGCCAAAGGTGGAATGGAGAACTTAGAATTTTGGAAAAGCCAGGAGCATGGATCATCTAAGGAAAGCTACAAGGATTGAGGAGAGCAGGCCTAAGAGAAGCCCTGAGAGCTAAAATCCCTGAAAGTGCCATTGGGTGGAGTCATTCGAGCCTTTTGGAGCTCACAGCCAGATTGCTTCAGATGCCAGATGTGGAACTTCAGGATTTAATGTTTGCCTTGCTGGATTTTGGACTTGTTTTGGTCTCATTCCTTTGTATCCCTGTTTTAACCTTTGGAATGGTAAAGTTTATCTTGTGTCATTAAATGTTGGAAATGTTTAACTTTGTTTTCATTTGTACAGGGATTATAGCTAAGAGTTTGCCTAAAATCTTGGAGGAGACTAGGGACTTGTTCAGCAATGCTGAAACTGCTAGGACTTTGGCAACTTTCAGAGATGGACTAAATGTCTTTTGCATAAGGAATGTGCACAAGTCCTTGAGGAACCACAGGTGGAATGTTGTGGCTTGTTTAAATGTCCCCCAAAGCCTCATGCAGTCATGGAGGTGGCTGAGTCTAGCCTTGTGATTGGTTCATTGTCTAGTGTTGGGATTGGTGGTGTGAGTGCTGCACCCGCCCAGGAGCAGCTCACCAGCATACCATATAAGGGAGGGAAGAGGGAGTGTTTTCCCCTTTTTGTCCTTTTCATTCTTGTCATTTGCAGCTGCCACAAATGCTTTTGTCAAACTATAAACTAAGTAAAGACTTCCTTCCCTAATTTGGGGCATCAGGTATTTTGTCTCAGCAACCACAGAAAAGTAACCAAGACAAAGAGTAAATATAATCAACAACAGAAGAGACATAGACAATGAAACATTGCTGAAAGAAATTAAAGATATCGATTAATGGAAAGATATGTTTAGAACTCAAAGACTTAATATTAAGATACCAACACTGCTCAAAGCAATCCATACATTTAAACACAATTCTATCAAAATTCTTATTTTTCCTTTGCAAAAGTAGAAAACGATACCCTAAAAATTCAATAAGTTTGGTACAGATATAATTGATAATTCCAAGCTGAGAATAACTTCCAGACAGGGAAAGCCACAGGGATGGGAAGGGGCAATTTATCATAATGGGTTTTTTCCCCCTTAGGGACCCTCATGGGAACCTTCTAATTACTAGAAAATATAGAAATTCAAGTCTGTTATCCATTCACTGAATATTTACTGTCAACAGTGTATCTTACTTTTTTCCCCCAGTGCCAGGGCTCAAACCCAGAGCTTCCAACCTGCTACACAAGCGCTCTATTACCAAGCCACATCCCTGACCCTACAATGTGCCTTTGAAGCATTTATTATATAACAAAGGCTGTGGCTGGCTGTCCTATACTTGAGTGTCCCCTCCCAAATTAGGAAAAGTTAATCAAGGTCCCAAGCAAATGTTCACTGTGATGTTGAGACTCTGTCAGAGGCTTGCCTGCAAAAACTGCCTGCATAGGAAATCATCTTAAATTGCTTATTACAGAATTCTGAGATTCTGCTTCAATAATTCTGGACTTTCTTTTGTGATACTTTTCAGTCAGTTGTTCTCTAGCAAAACTTCATTTTTGAGAAACCAGGGTGGAGCTTAAAACTTCACAGGAAGTAGGCCTGGTCCTTAGAACTCAGTCTCTTCTTTCAATATCTAAACTAATTTACTTCAAATATTATTCTGAAAGCACTGTTTCTCAGGTAAGATATATTCTGCTCCACAGGAGAATACCCAGCAATATTTAGAAACATCTATAATCGTCACAACTAAAGGGTGCTATTTGTATCGAGTATGTTGAGGTCAGAGATGCTGTTAAACATCCCATAGTGCACAGAAGAGCCAGGTCACCACCATCACCCTCTGAACATAATTATCTGGCACAAAATATCAAGTGACAAGGCTGAGAAATCCTGCCAGAATTTAAAATAAGTAGCCTCCAGAGCAACACACTGTTGCCAGGTATTTTCGCCACCTGAGTAGATAAAGCCAACCAGTGCTACAGAATGGAGAATTGGAAAGGCTTAGTTTTCAAGAAACAAAGGTTCCCCTACTTGTTCCTCAGCTGGGATAAAATAGGCACTGGAAGTATTTAAGTATAATCAGCCTACAAAGATCAGAATTCTTTGATGAAACAACTCCCGAGGACAGATGTTGGGTGGTTACCTAGTTCCATCACCATCCATGAGATACAAGAGTGTTTCTTCTTCAAAGGTCATAACGCTAAAAAAGGACAGCTCTTCCCCATCACTTCTGTGAACTTCTCTGCGCCACCTAGCTGCAAGGCGCATGCAGCCAGACATCTAAGATGTAAGGCACAACCACTGAGGGAGCTGCAGGCACCTGGCCCTACAGCAGTGGCTCTATATACATGCACATTTGTATAAGACAGCCAAACGTCCTCTTGGCCTTCAGTATATGCTACTGCCCTGACATCATTAACACAATTTCTTTTCATTCTCAAAGGGGACAGGAAATATGTAAGATGAGCCTGGGACATTTTGTTATCCCAAAAAGCAAAGATACTGTTGGTAATTAGAGCTGTGACAGAAGGAATGAAAAGCCAAGTGAAAGAGGCTTCCACTGGCTAAAGATAATATTTTGAGCATCAAATCTGAACTATATCAAATGTAACTGTCAAATGTTCAAATTCACAATGCACTATGATTGTTTAAAAACTAATCACCTAGGCCTGGGATAGCTCAGTGGCTGCTTCCCTAGCATATATCAGGCCTTAGGTTTGATTTCAAGCACGCCGTTAAAAGGGGCAGGGTTTTGCCTTGTAAGAACAAAGTAACTACTTCATTACTGAGAAAACAGGTACATAAAAGGACAATCAGGCGTTTATCCTTCCTATCCTCTATACACTGAATCTGAAGTATCCTAATTATAAATGAGAGGAAATTTCTTACAGAAGTATCCCAGTTACTAAATGAAGAATCATTTACTGGACTCATGAAATACACAGAACCAGCTCCTCCTCACATTATATAAAAAGAAATAACCAGACAAGGCCACCATCTAGATGTGTTTTTGGCAAATATGAAAGATGAATCAGATCACACCTTTAAATGTCTACATTTTTAGTTATTACAGAGGAAAAAGAAATATGTTAAATAATATTTTGGGGATACAAACAACAAAATTTAGAGTATTTTTAAATGCCATAGATCAATCTATTTTTAATGAATATATTTCAAGAAAAAACAAAGGATAATAACTAAACTGCAAGACTTAGAAGCCAATCATCTAATTGTTCTTAAAAATATATGAGTTTTTGGAAAACATTACTTGGATATTTTAAAATTTTTAAACTTGTTTTTTAGGTATAATACCATTATGATTTTTAAGAGTTCTTGCCATTTATAGGCATACACTGAAATATTTGGAAATAACATTTGAAATTTGTTTCAAAACACTTGGGAGGGAGAAGTACAGATGAAAGACTGGCTGAGTTTGTAACAAAACCAAATGATGACTATATAAAGATTCACTTACATATATCTGAAGTTTACTATTATAAAAATGTTTCTAAAGAACACAGAAAATATTTTTTGGTGATAGTTGAACAGATATCACAAATGAAGTGAGTACAGTCCAATGGGAAAAACTCCCTTTTAATTTAGGCTTTTGCAGATATGGTCCAGAAAGTCTGGCTCTAGAGCAGACATGCAAGAGGCCACATTCAGCAAAATAGGAAGTTTCAGTTCCTCCTGCAGTTTCTCTCAGGAGATTCTTGCTGAAAACCCAGAGGCCTGTTTGGTTAAGTAAATCAACAATTTAATTCAGATAAACACACAAACCACTGATATGGTGGCTCCTATGGTCTCTGCCTGGCTGTGGGATACAGATTTCCTGGGAAGGTGGTATCTTGGCCTGGCCAGGCCCAGATCCTGTGAATTTTGTACATGGACCTCAGCATTACTTAGTAACAGCAGCAGCCCTGTGTACACGTTTCATATAATACAACCTGGTTGGTGTAGCTCGTGGCTGTAGCTGATGGGTTTGGAGAGTCGTAAGTGGTAAAATTATGTTTCAAAGTGTACTGAGTAATACAGTTCTATCAGTCATACCTTTTACCTTATTTATAATGCATAATAGAAACTCAACAAAAGATTATTACAAGGCATCATGTGACAAATCATATCTTTCAATGGTATACTGTCAGCAAAAGGCAAACTTAGTGTGCAAAGGCACAGCCTAAAGGTAACACAGCTGTACAGTTCCAAGAATGTTAAACAGCAAGAATGTTAAATGGCAAGATAACATTAAAGATAAAAACTTTAACACAGAAACACTCTGTCTTCTTGCTTTTGAAAGAAATGTATTTGTTAGATACCTACATCTTTTATGTTCTTGAAACCAACACTACCACCTCAACATCTCTACTAATTAGTGGTGTCCAGAATCATGAGTGTCTTGGATTTTAAGACTCCAGATGCACCAAGGACAGAGGTTTTTCAGCAACAGAGCTAAATGGTAAAAGCAATTCAGGACAAGAAGCTGCCAGGACCAAGGACAATTCGATCTTCAGAACTTATGGGTTCTGAAGATCAAGTACACTGACCAACATGCCAAGTACACTTCAACATCAGGGATCTGTCCCCCAGTGTGTCCCAACCACCCAGAAGATTCCTAGTAGATGGCAAGGTTTCAATAAATACTTATGGAAAAATCAAGTAAGAATATAGAGTAAAGCCTTTTCTTTTACTGTAAGGTGCCACCAAATCTTGGGTATTAATACCCAAGGCATTGCCGGGCATGGTGGCACATGCCTGTAATCCCAGCATTACAGTGGCTGAGGCAGAAAGATCACTGTGAGTCTGAGGCCAGCCTCGGGTACGTGATGAGCTCAAGGTCAGCCTGACAGTACAGTGAGACCCTGTCCCAGAATAAACAAACAAAAATACTAGTTCATTTTTTAGGCTCTTTAATCACACCTTTGTACAGAATTGAAGCTTTGTTTAAAAATATTCTCATGTTTATTCAGTGATTGATAGCAAAATATTAATTTCCTAATGGCTGATGTGTTGACAGTTGTTATAGTACAAAGAATAATGGTGTGGGGAAATATTACATATGAGGGTAGAATGGTACAGTCAGAAATAAAGGAGGCTACAAATAAAGCAAAATAAACAAAGCTGCATGACAGATGATCCCATGTAAGACAGAGTGTACAGGTAAGACCCAGCATGGGAGTGACTGGCAGAATGATAGCACATAAGACTTTTTCTGGGGGCACTTACCACAACATAAACACACTCTGAAATATCTGGGGTTACTGACTGCCCCAAGTCTGAGGTTCCCACTACTACAGCCTAAGCTCCATGACAACAAGGTCTCATCTGTCTCATTCACCATGGTATTTTCAGTGCCAGGAGCACAGGAGGATGTGGGGTAGTGAAGGGAGAGTCTGAGCTAATGATCTTGCAAGAAGGATGGAACCCTCACAAAAACAAGCTTTGGAGCTGCCAACTTGTGACAAAATTCTGCCCTTACTACTAGACTTGTTCAAGAGGTAGATCTGAACACCCCACTGACCGTGAAAACCCCCCAACCTGACCTGAAGCTCAGGATACTGTTTCCCTAAGATGGTAAAGAAATCTGTCCACTGCTTGGACAGAAGGCACGGGCATCTGTGCCCTCTGAAAGCCCTGGATAAAACAGGTCTTGCTCTCTTCTTGTGTTTGGTAGTACATGGAAAGAAAGTGGGCCAGAGCGCCTTTCCATAGTCATCATTGTACATCCCCCCAGCACTTCCCTAAGATGCAAGACACCTTTGTGATGGGCTGTCCCCCACATAGCACCCTCACTGCACTGGGGGCTCCTGGCGATGCTGGGTCTTCTGATGCCGGTTGAGGATGGACCTCTGGTTGAAGCTCCGCCCGCAGGCCAGGCAGTGGTAAGGCTTCTCACCCGTGTGGATCCTCTGGTGACGGACCAGCCTCTCCCCTTTGCTGAAGCGCTTCCCACACACTTGGCACCCATATGGCTTCTCACCAGTGTGAGTACGCCGGTGCACGGCCAGGTTGGCGTTCCTGCTGAAGCTCTTGCCGCACTCACATGTGTAGGGCTTCTCACCAGTGTGCGTCCTCCGATGCACCTGCAGGTGCTGCCTGCGGCTAAAGCTCTTCCAGCAGTCCCCGCACTTGTAGGGCTTCTCCCCAGTGTGGCTCCGCTGGTGGACCTCCAAGTGATGTCTCTGGCTAAAGGTCTTCCAACACTCATTGCACACGAAGGGCCTCTTTCCCAGGTGGGTCCTCTGATGCTTCATGAGGTACTCCCTCAGGGTGAAGCCCTTTCCACACTCCACGCAGCCATAGGACTTCTCCTCCTCATGGGTTCGCTGGTGTCTGACAAGATTGGAGCTCCGGCTGAAGCCTTTGCCACACTCAGGGCATTGAAAAGGCTTCCAGAAGGAGTCTTGGGTTTTGAGGTCATCAGGAAGGGGGATGCTGTGCTGGGAAGCAGGAAGCACTGGCAGGCCACTCCCAGAGCCCCTGGGCTCCTGTTCACAAGCTTGTCCCAGGACAGGACCCTGGACAGCCGTTTCTTCAAACCTCTCTGAGGTCAGCCCAGCAAGTGCCCCTTTGAGGTCTTCCTGCTGTGATTTTATCTCCTTTTCCTTGTTCCCAACACCTACAGGAGAACAGAGATCAAGACTGACTCGATGACAACTAGCAAAGAAAATTTACACATTTGAACTTTGCTTTCAAGGGCCAAGGATGTAACTCAATGGCACAGTGCTCACCTGGCAAACATGAGATCATGAGTTCAATTCCCGGTACAAAAAAAAAAAAATTGCTTCCATACACGTTCCATAATAGTTCCCTCTCTACTTTTCCCTAGACTAACAACCTCAACACCTTTCACCCCCCAGACCCCAAATTCATACCTTCCTTTACTTCTTCCCACCTCCCTGTCCTTTTACAGAAGAGTTGCCAAATTTTAACTTAACTTTCTGCTAATTTAGACTTTCATTCTCTTCAAAATCTAAGTCAGTGGTTTCCTAGTGATTCTCTTCCCTCACTTTTCTGCACTGACACACTCGGCTGATTCTGATTTATTCTGCACTTATTTATATGTGATGCTGCTCCAAACTAATTTACATTCATCAATATGTTCTGCCTTCCCCTAATGATTATAAAGCCACCCCAGTTACAGGACAGTAGTTTTTCCAAATTGTCAACCCTTATTCAGTGTCCCAGCCCTACATACACTGATCCTGCCACCTAACTAGGGATCACTGAATCTGGAAGCTGGAAGAAGACTCTGGGGAGATTCTTGCTAAGTGCTGGCTGAATGAATGAGCCCAGTCTCTCCCCATATCTCTAGCTGCACGGAACAACCACAATTTGACCTTTCTATCCTCATTCTGATCCCTTTCTTCCCCTCTAAATTAACTGTACAGTTGTTCACAGAGAGTAAGGAAAAGAGGAGGAAGAAACATGAAAAAAGGTGCTAGGGAACAAAGAACCCAAGAGAAAACAAAAACAACAAATGACAAGAAGGGCTTAAAGGAGGAGAGAGCTCTTTCAGGCAAAATCATATAAAAGAACCATAAAAAGAAACTGACATTACAGGCTCCCTGGCTGATAAAATATGAAGTACACACCATCACTTTTGATTTATGCTTCGTTTTATAAACCTTTCATAAGGCAAGAAAGAAGTACAAAACAAATGTAGAGCTCAAAGAATTTTCATAATAACAACCATGCAAACAGGCCATATTTTCTAGCTCAAAAACAGAAGAGTACAGATAGAGACAGTCTTACCTGGAGAGACCGCGCAGACCTGAGGCTCCACATACTCCCCAAAACAGTCAATCTGAGCTGGAGTCACATGTCTCCACTCCTCTTCAGGGAAGGTCAAGGCCATATCTTTAAAGGGTGTCAATCCCTGAAACAATACTGAGGATAAATAAGGATCCCTTATTGTTGCAGTCTAACAGTAACAGTGAACACAGAAAACGGACAGCTGAGCAGATTAAGAAGGCAGAAAGATCAGTACATGTAATACATCATACTACCAGAGCCAAGACAAAATAATATGATCATTTCAATAGATGCAGAGACACTTCGGGAGTACATGGCGGATAGATAACAGCAGCTATGGAGGCTCTATGAGATAGTCAGCTTAGAATCCAGGAATGGTGTGGTGTGAGGAGTCCTTAGCAAGGGGAGATATACCCTGCCGACCCAGGAACAAACTAAGCTGAGAGAAACCAACTGGAAATGCAATCCCGGTGCCATAACAGGAACAGATAAAATCTCAGCACCAAAGATGGAACCCACGTCTCTGGAAACCGCAATTTGAATTTCCTGAATCGGCATGGCAGGGACAGAGATGCAAAAACTCGGAGAGTGGGAATCGGCGAATGGAGTTGAGAGCGGGACTGCCGGGGAGCCCTGCATCGACCTTTGATGAGTGAGAGGAATGAGGACCCTTCATAGACTAGGAGGCTCCAACACAGGACATTCTGGGACCAGGCAGACTAGCTGGAACAGGACGCTGCAGTGACTTTAGTTGCATGTTGCCCTCTCAAGTGGGATTGATGGGGAGTGCTTGGCCTGGGTGACGCCGCGGACTAAGACCCAGTAGGCTAGCCCAAACCAGGTCCCAGTGCCTGGTGGTGCACCCTAGCAGTGAAGCCTTCAGTAATTGGACCTGGAGGGGTGGGCCCAGCAGAGGCTGCCCAGGTCTGTGTCTCCCTAGTACACTGCAGTGGGCAGGAACACCTAGCCAGTGTGATTCAAACAAACTGTAACTGACAAAGAAAGAAACTGGGCCTCCTATATACGCCTGTATGGAAAGAACAAAAAATATGAGAAGAGGAGGTAACAAGAAAGGGTCCTCGGTCCCCAAACCTGAGAACACTGATCCAGGAAAGGTAAATGCAAAGGAGAATGAGGACAGAAAACATGCAATATCAGACACAGCACCAACAGACATAAAGTGATATCTCTGGAGCCTCATAGTGAGTTCAAAAGTGAAGGACTTAACGAAGTAAAGCAAGATAAGATATAAGTAGAATAGTTAGACAAATGCTAAGCACCACCCAAGAAAAAACAGATGGTGGAATGGAAGAATAGAAAAAAAGGGGACAATTGTTTGATGGAGAAAATAGAGAAAACATAGAATATGTGAAGCAGTTTCAAAGAGATTACCAGGAAATCAAAAACTCTATTGAAAGCTGGCATAACAGCTTGAAAGAAACTAAGGATAGATTATCTGAACTGGAGGACAGATTAGTAAGGTGGGAGCATGAAATTAAAAACTTCTTAAAAATAACAAGGAAACGGACTTCCGGGAGAACATGGTGGACAGATAGCAGCAGCTACAGAGCCTCTCTGAAAGACCCAGCTTAGAATTCAGGAATGGTGCGGAGTAAGGAATCATAAGCAAGTGGAGATATGCCCTGCTGACCCAAGAACGAACTGGGCTGAGAGAAACCAACTGGGAATGCAATCCTGGTGCTATAACAGGAACAGAAAAGCCTCAGTGCAGAAGCTGGGGCCTGCACCATTGGAAGCCACGATTTGGGTTTCCCGCTGCCACTGCTGCGTCTACATCCGCTCGGCAGGGAGAGAGACGAGCGAAAGCTCTGAGAACAGGAATCGGTGAACGGAGTTGAAAGCAGGACAGGCGGGGAGCTGTGCATTGACCTGCGGTGAGAGAAACTGGGACTCTTCCACGGTCTAGGAGACTCCAACAGAGGACATTCTGGGACCGGACAGACTTGCGGGAACAGGGCGCGGCAGTGACTTCAGTCACATATCCCCCTCTCAAGCGGGATTGGTGAGCAGTGCCTAGCCTATGTGACGCTGCTGGCTGAGACCCAGTAGACTAGCACAACCCAGATCCCAGCGCCTGAAGGTGACCTGGAGGGGCGGGCCCCGCATAGGCTGCCTGGTCTGCAACTTCCTGGTGCGCTGCGGTGGGCAGAAACACCTAGCCAGCACAATTCAATCAGACTGTGGCCAACAGGGAAGAAAGCTGGGCCTCCTATATACGCTTGCATATATAAGGAATAAAGAATACGGGAAGAGGCAGCAACAAGAAAGGCTCCTCGGCCCCCAATTCTGAGAAAGAAGCAATAGCAGACACAACACCAATAGATATAAAGCGCTATCTCCAGAGCCTCATAGACAAGTTCAGGAATGAAGTTATTAATGACCTGAAGCTAGACATAAGCAGAATAGTTAAAGAAATGCTAAGCACCACCCAAGAAAAAAACAGATGGTGGAATGGAAGAACAGAAAAAGAGGGGAGAATTGTTTGATGGAGAAAATAGAGAAAGCATAGAATATGTGAAGCAGGTTCAAAGAGATTACCAGGAAACAAAACTCTATCGAAAACTGGCATAACAGCTTGAAAGAAACTAAGGACAGATTATCTGAACTGGAGGGCAGATTTGTAATATGGGAGCATGAAATGAAAAACTTCTTAAAAATAACAAAGAAACAAACAGCAATAATACAAAGACTAGAAGATGATAAGAGGATCTATAACTTAAGAATTAAGAACATAAAAGAAGAAGTAGGGACACAAACAAATGAACTACAAAAGCTACTCACAGAAATAATCCAGGAGAATTTTCCTAATTTAGCAAAAGGTAAAGATACTCAGTTGTATGAAGCATACAGGACCCCAGCCACCTACAACCCAAACAGAGCAACACCCAGGCATATAATAATTAAAATTCCAGAAATCCAATACAAGAACAGAATGTTAAAAGCCGTCACCTGAGACAAGAAACAGATCACTTACAAGGGAACACCCATCAGAATTAAAGCAGATTTCTCGGCACAAACCATCAAATCACGAAGAGCGTGGGGGAAAATAATTCAAGCTTTGAAAGATAATAATCTCCAGCCAAGATTGATATATCCTGCACAACTATCCCTGGAAATTGATGGAAAAACAAGTGCTTCCAGGATAAAGAGGAACTAGGAGAATACGCAACCACCAATTCAACTCTACAGAGAATACTGTAGGATATTCTAAAAAAGAAAAATACGAAGAATCTAGAAATAGTGGCAGAGAGGCCACAATGAATGGAGCAGAAAACAAAATGAAGAAGACAAACTGACGACTAATGACAGAAAAAGAGCTAAACAGAAATGAGGCAGAGAAGATTGGGTGATAGGAACAGCTATTTTGGAGAAAATGATTTCTTAATAGGTAATACTGATTTAGTATCATCTTGTTTTGAAATCTCATCAAGCTTTTGTTCTTCTGTCTCCATTGGTCTAAACAGGTTGTATCTTATTGGATTTTATTATGTATGATAGTATAAGCAAAAACTTTTATAGACAAGGAGATTATACAGAAACCATTGTTCATTTTCTGTTAGTTGATTCTAAATACCCTGTAATACTGTCATTCTCTTAAATGGTTTTACATTGTTTTGATATATTTGATGCTACAGTATACGAAGTTATACTCAAAGATTTCAAGGAAAGAGACAATATGGTAGCTACTTTTATGTTGGGATTATATTGTGGTGAAACACTATTTTGCTTAAATGGTTATGTTTTGATCTGCGCTATTTTGCTGTTATGCCCTCTTTTATCTCAATCTCCATTTTATTATTTACTTTTTTATTTTTATCCTTTTAATTAAGGGAAAAAAAATAAAAAATAGCAGGATAAATTACAGTAACCCACTTTGACTTTCCATTATCTTGATTTAAAGCCCTGTATTGCTCTCACCATCTTGTTTTGACTGGTGTCCCTCTATTCTATTTTGCTTGATAGTACCAGGTTCGAAAGTTTAGGCAACAGCTGTGAAGATAGTGGGATTCATTATGACACCCATTCTGGTTGACTATTATCTACTTTTGAAGACCTGTAATGTCTCCAATGTTTTGGTTTTGTTGGTTTTGTTCTTTACTGTTTTGTTCAAATTTATTATAACTGATGATATAGGCAATTCTATTAGAGATAGCAGGAGGCATTATGGTAACCACTGTTGATCACCTTGTATTATGCTTTTACATTATCTATTATGTCCACCTTTTTGATTTGACTGACTCTGTTCTGTTATGCCACATTTGGTTCTACTCTCTTCCAAAAAAGTAATAAGAACTGTGGGAGCAACAAAACCCAAAATGTGTAATTGTCATTGTACAAAAGAGAGGAAAAGAAAGTGCTCTAAACGATATAACTGCATGTATATTTAAGTGTATAAGATAGATAATGATATTACTGAGTTTTGTTGGATCATTGAACAGGACTGTTTGCAGTATCACTGTTGGAATGTCCACTTTATAAGCTTTAATTTTGTAACTTGAACAACTATTTCTAAGATGACAATATGTAATCCATTAACTAGTGATTTCCTACTGTTTATTTTTTTCTGTAAATCTGTATAACTTGTATCCTTTCTCTGCTTTTTTTTTCTCCTTAAATAAAATTTAAAAAAAAATAATAATACAAGGCTAGAAGATGATAAGAGGATCTATAACTTAAGAATTAAGAACGTAAAAGAAGAAGTAAGGACACAAACAAATGAACTATAAAGGCTATCCACAGAAATAATCCAGGAGAATTTCCCTAATTTAGCAAAAGATACAGATACTCAGATGTATGAGGCATGCAGGACTCCAGCCACCTACAACCCAAACAGAACACCACCCAGGCATATAATAATCAAAATTCCAGAAATCCAATATAAGAACAGAATGTTAAAAGCCGTCAGAGACAAGAAATAGATCACTTACAAGGGAACACCCATCAAAATTACAGCAGACTTCTCAGCACAAACCATCAAATCACGAAGAGCTTGGAAGGAAATAATTCAAGCTTTGAAAGATAATAACCTCCAGTCAAGATTGATATATCCTGCACAACTGTCCCTAGAAATTGATAGAAAAACAAGGTGCTTCCAGGATAAAGAGGAACTGGGGGAATTTGCAACCACCAATTCAACTCTACAGAGAATACTGCACAATATTCTAAAAAAGAAAAATACCAAGATTCCAGAAACAGTGGCAGAGAGGCCACAATGAATGGAGCACAAAGTGAAATGAAGTAGACAAACTGACAACTAATGACAGAAAAATAGCTCAACAGAAATGAGACAGAGAAGGTCGAATGGTAGGAACAGCTATTTTGGAGAAAACAAGACATAATAGGTAGTGCTGATTTAATATCATCTTGTTTTGAAGTCCCATCAAGCTTTTGTTCTTGTGTCTCCATTGGTTTTAACATGTTGTATCTCATTGGATTTTATTATATGTGATAATATAAACAAAAACTTTTATAGACAAGGAGATTATACAGAAATCATTGTTCATTTTCTGTTAGTTGATTCTAAATACCCTGTAATACTGTCATTCTCTTGAACGGTTTTACATTGTCTTGATATGTTTCATGATACAGTATATGAAGTTTTACTCAAAGATTTCAAGGAAAGAGACTATGGTAACTACTTTTATGTCAGGATATCTTGTGAAACACTATTTTGCTTAAATGGTTATGTTTTGACCTGTGCTGTTTTGGTGTTACGTCCTCTTTTATCTCAATCTCCTTTTTTTTTATTTACTTTTTATTTTTATCTTTTTAATTAAGGGAAAGTAAATTAAAAATAGCAGGATATATTATAGTAACCCACTTTGATTTCCTATTAACTTCATTAGAAACCCTGTATTGGTCTCACCATCTTGTTTGGACTGATTTTCCTCTATTCTGTTTTGCTTGATAGTACCCAGTTTGAGAGTATAGTCAACAACTGTGAAGACAATAAGATTCATTATGACGCCCATTCTGGTTTGACTATTATCTTCTTTTGAAGTCCTGTAATGTCTCCAATGTTTTGGTTTTATTGGTTTTGTTCTTTACTGCTTTGTTCAATTTTATTATAACTGATGATATAGGCAATTCATTTTAAGATAGCAATAGGCATTATGGTAACCATTGTTGATCACCTTGTGTTTTGTTTTTACATTATGTATTATGTCCATCCTTTTGATTTGACTGACTCTGTTTTGTTATGTCACATTTGGTTTTATTCTCTTCATAAAAAGTAATAAGAACTGTGGGAGTAATAAAACCCAAAATGTATAATTGTCATTGTACAAATGAAAGGAAAAGAAAGTGATCTAAAGGATATAACTGCATATTTAACTGTATACTTAAGTGTATGAGATAGATAACCATATTACTGAGTTTTGATGGATCACTGAACAGAACTGTTTGCAGTCTCACTGTTTGTCCACTTTATATGCTTTAATTTTGTAACTTGAACAACTATTTCTAAGATGATAATATGTAATCTATTAACTAGTGATTTCCTACTGTTTATTTTTTCTGAAATTCTGTATAACTTGTACCATTTTTCTGGGTTTTTTTTTCTCCTTAAATAAAATTTAAAAAAATAGATGCAGAAAAAGTTTTTGACAAAGTCTAGCACCCATTCATGATTAAAATCCTACAAAAAAATTGGAATAAATGGTCTTTATATCAATCTGATAAAAGCCATCATGCAAATCAACAGCCAACATCATACTAAATGGAGAAAAACTGAGAACTATCTCTCTAAAATTAGGAACAAAATAAGGATGTCCTCTGTCTCTACTCTTATTTAACACAGTCCTGGAAACTTTAGCTGGAGTGATTAGACAAGAGAAATAAATAAAAGAAAAAAAGAGAGGAAAGGAAGAAGTTAAACTACTGTTATTTGCAGATGACACGATACACTCCATAGAAAGCTCAAAAAATTCCAGCAAAAGACTACTAGAGTTAATAAGCCAATTCAGTAATGTTGCTGTTACAAAGTCAACATTCAAAAATCCACAGCCTTCCTATACATGAGTAACTCACTGAGAAAAAAACCAGGGAAACAACACCTTTCGCAATAGCATCCAAAATAATGAAATACCTAGGAATCAATCTAATAAAGGATGTAAAAGACCTCTACATTGAAAGCTACAGTACTCTGAAAAAGGATATTGAAGAGGTTATTAGAAAATAGAGAGATATCCCGTGCTCTTGGGTAAGAAGAACCAATATAGTGAAAATGGCCATACTTTCAAAACTGTATAAATGGATTCAATGCAATTCCAATTAAAATTGCAATAGTATATCTCATAGCATTAGAGAAAAGAATCCAAAAATTCATCTGAAACCTAAAGAGACCTAGAATAGCAAAAGCAATCGTAGGCAACAAAGGCAAGGCAGGGGCACCCACATCTCCAATTTGAAATTACACAATAAAGCTAATGTGATTTAAAAAAAAAAAATAGCATGGTACTGGCAAAAAAAAAAAAAACAGACATGAAGATCAGTGGAACAAATTAGATGTTGCAGAAACAACTCCATACATACTAAGCCACTTATCTTTAACAAAGTTACCAAACACATTCACTGGAAGAAAGATAGCCTCTTTAATAAGGGGTTCTGGAAAACCTGGCTATGCACATGTTTAAGATTAAAGTTGGACCCCTATCTTTTACCATGCACTAATCTAAACTCAGAATGAATCCAAAATCTTAATATTAAAACAGAAACATTACACATGCTGGAAGATAGAGTAGGTAGAACTCTTAAAGACACTGATATAGGCAAAGACTTTATGAACAAAACCCCAACTGCACAGAAGCGATCACAAAGAATCAACATTTGGGATTTCATCCTATTGAGAAGCTTTTACACAGCAAGAAAAACCACCAACAGAATAAAGAGACAACCCACTCTGTGAGAGAAAATATTTCCCAGTTGTTTCTCAGACAAAGAATTACTGTCAAAAACATATAAAGAACTCAAAAAAATAAAAAAAATCAGTCCTCCCAGATTTAAAAACTCAATCCAAAAATGGGCATTTGAGATGAACACACACTTCTCAGATGAAGAAGCATAAATAAACAGCAAATAAATATATGAAAAAATGTTCAACATCACTGGTCATTCACGAGATGCAAATTAAAGCAACACTGAGATTGCACCTCCCCTCAGAAAGAATAGCTATTGTCAAGAAATCAACCAATAACAAATGATGAAGGAACTGTGAAGAAAAAGGAACCCTTCTCCATTGTTGGTGGGAGTGTAAACACTGTGGAAATCAGTGTGGATATTCCTCAAAAAACTAAGATTAGAGGTTTCATTTGACCCAGCTATTCCCCTTCTGAGTATTTTCCCAGAAGAATTGAAAATATCATACTGCAGTGATATATGTGCATCCTTGTTTATAGCAGCACAATTTGTAATAGCCAAATCTTGGGAACAACCTAAAATTCCCATTGACTGAGAAATGGATAAAAAAAGGTGGTATTTTTATACAATGGAGTATACTCATCCATACAGAAAGACTTTTATAGGTAAATGGATGCAACTTGAATCCATATTCGTTCATAGTTAAATAAATCAGACATGCATGTATAAGCATCATACTATTTCACTAGTGTGAGAAGCTGAAATTGTGTGTGTGTGTATGTGTGTGTGTTAAGATAGTTATACCACTGATTTCCTAAGTTCATTAACAAGAAAGGTTTTTGCTGACACCATTCAGACAACTGAATGCAGATGCTATGTGCTCTGGCTAACTGATTTGGGGATGGCAATGTGCAACGTATGTACCATTGTTGTCCTCTGATTGTTGTGTTTTGAAATTTTATTTATTTTTTTTTCTTTGAACTAAAATGGAAAAAAAAAAAAGGAAGGCAGAAGGAATCTGTCACTGAATAGTCTGGGACCAGAACCATTCATCTCTCCACAATTTAAGGGAAAGCAATTGGGGTTTTTTGTTTGTTTGTTATGAGACAAAGTCCCACTACATAGTTCAGACTGACCTTGAATTCACTGGGTAGCCCAGGTGGGTCTTGAACTCGAGCACTCCTCCTACCTCTCCCTCCTGAGTGCTGGAATTGCAGCCACCATACCCAGTTTAGGAGAAAGCAATTGATTTCTCTAATCCCTGATGCTGTGGCACTGCTCGCTTCCAACAACCCCAGCATCATGTCAGCTCAGTCACCTGCACTTGCCCCTCAAGTATCAAAGCAACTGGGAATTGCCTTGTGTCCCTCAAGGCTTATCTTAAAGAACAGAACCATATTAGAAGAAATACATTCTCATTTTCTTATTCACTACACCATAAAGAACCACTCCAGCAACAGGAAGATCCGGCACAATGAAAAGACTGGACATCATTCCTCATTCCCTGCAAACTATGTTCTTAGAAAACAGGAATGGGGACTGGAGTGGGCATCAAACCTTGCTCAACTATGGCTTTGCCTTACCTTGCTTTTTTTCTACCAATTAATGCCTTTCTTCATCAAGCTCTTTTAAGACCATTCCCTTTCAGATAGGTACCCCTCTAGGAGCCCACTTTCCTGGTAGCACTCAGCACTCTGTGGAAGATGTTTAAACTGTGGCAGGAGTGGCCATCTGTATCCTCATTACCCCCAGGTGAGGCAGGTTTGCAAGTGCTACCAAGGACCCAACTCCCAGACTTGCAAATGAGGGCCTGAAAACACTGTCCAGCATGCCAAAAGCCCCACCCTTGACCAGCTCCCTCTCACTGACATCACCACAAAAGAAGCAGCAACAGAAGCAGCCACAAAGGGAATCATCTCTGGGGCAATCACTGGAGCCAACACATGCCTATCAAAACTTTCTCATTGTCTTCCTCTTCACAATGATAATGAGAAATACCACTGTATCACTCTATGACCTGGGCTAGGAATAAGGCTCAGTGCAGATTAACAACTGGAAGATGGTACAACACAGAACTAGCAAGAAAGTTATTTAACTCTGTGGATGGCATTCTGCTATGCAGGGAAGCCACATCTCTGTCAAAACATCCTGACTTCCAAGATGGCAGTCACAGCTCACCTGTGATCCTGATGCAAGGAACCCAGCTGCCATCTCTTGGTCTCTGGTGCCCACAGCAGGGAGGCTGGGACCAGCCTGAAGAATCGACAGTGCTGAGGAAAGGACAAAAAGCAGGAAAAAGATTAACACAGTCATCAGTCTGCCCACTCAAGAGGCATCCCCACCCAACACGCAACCTCAGTCTACAGACTTTAGATAGAATCACTTTGGAGCCACACAGACCCCCAGAGCAATCTAGATGTCCCCTGCCCTACACTCAGCTGGGGAAACAATCCCAGCCTTGTCTCTCCAGGGATATTCATGTTCCCTGGCCATACTTGGAGATAATCTCCTTTAATTAATTAACAGAAGAAAATCCCACATTATTTGAGACATGTGGTTTGCTCACTTAGTAAATATTCCAACTTGTCAGCTACATGGCTCTAGTTGTTTCTATAAGAGATGTGCAAGAAAGGTGAAGAAATGTTAAGAGAACATGATTCCCTAGTCATACCCTCCAGAAGTCAGAACAGAGGTAGAGAAAATTTCATCTGTGTCCTACTGAGGTCAACTGAGGAAAATTCAGAATTACACCATGCAGGAGAGAGTTTATCCTCTACTGAGTTTCTGAAGCAAATGAGTGGGAGAGTGGCTGAGAGTAGTGTTCCAAACCTTCCACCTTTGCTGTCTGCATCTTACCCTGCTCCTGGAAGGCCTGCGTCCCATCTCCAGGGTTCTGACTCAGTTGCTCCTTGGTGCTCTGGTCTAAGCCTTGAACTCCTTCCTCATGGGGCATCCCCCACTCAGGCTTGATATCCACTGGCCCCAGGTGGACATTTGGCTCCCAAGTACCTCTGCCAATGGCTGTCTCCTGCTGCTCTCCCTGCATATGGCATGGAACCTAAGAACAGTTCCCAACACCAATTAGAATGAGGCTTGGTGAAGACTACTATGAAGGGAACTGAACTAAACCCTAAAGAGAAAACTAAGAAAAGAGCCATGCTGGCTTTAGGGAAGTGGAAAGAAAAGCCAGCTGAGCTTTTCTCAAGGACATCAGTGAGGAGGTAAAACAGAGGTTAAAATCCCTTTTGCAGGTCCTGAGCAACCTGTATCTGTTCATTCCATTTGACAAGGCTCCTTCTGTTTGCCTTAACACTAATCAAATTTCCCACACCATCACAGGGTCCAAATACTGTCGTGCTGAGTACTTTAGCACTCTACATTCATCACTAGAAAACAAATTTTCCCGGCTTGGAAGCTGAAATTTTAAAAATGCAAAGTCCATACTTTGCAGTGAATTAGACAGTGAGGAACAGCTACTCTATATAAAGCAAGGACAGCCAGGAGGCCTCCCATGTGAGACACACTCATAAAACCAAGACCCTTCCTCATCAGCTCTTAGGCTCCTGAGTTGGGAGTAGAAAACAAATTCTCCCAGGATTCTACAGGGAGACAGGGAGCAAGGGATGATGGCAATATGGGAGGGAGGCCAGACTACAGACTGCCTGGGATTTGCCCTCTTTTCCTGGCCCTCAGTCAGGTGACTACACCACAGAGTGATGGAAACACAGCCAGTCTCGAGACAGCATCTGTGGTGTAGTCATCTGGTGTCATCAGAATAGCATCACATAAGTCAGTGTCCCAGACATGGAAACAGCACAACCATGGATAACTCATAGGAAGAGTATTTACCAAGTAGGATTCCCACATTCCTACAGGCAGCTCCCCCAAAGTGGGACTGGTTCTACAGAAGGCCCTGAAAACAATCTCGACAGCCTTCTGTGGACAAGAAGCTCAAGAAGGAAATAGGAACAGGCCTCTCCCTGATGCCCAAAGATTTCAGGCCCTGCACACCAGCATCTTCCCTAGGAGCAGCTTCTCTTGCTTAAAACACCACTGCTCTCAAAGAATTTGAGAGCAAAAGAGGTTCTATACCTCATCTATTCCCACTGCTTCTTCAAGCCTCTTCACTCTTTAATTCTCACACCATCAGCACAAGACCCAGACACCCTCTTCTCACCCACCGCCTTGGTATCCAGCATGTTGTCAGTCAAGTCCTCCACCATAGCCACCAGGGCCTTGCCGCTTTCCGGGCTGTGTTCTCGAATCCAGGCATAGAATTCCCGGGGCAGGATGGTGAGGAACTGCTCCAGCACTAGCAGCTCCAGGATCTGCTCCTTGGTGTGCAACTCAGGCCGCAGCCACCGACGACACAGCTCTTGGAGCTCCCTGAGGGCTTCCTGGGGACCTGCTGCTTCCTGGTAACGGAACTGTCGAAACCTCAGACGGAAAGTCTCAGGACTAGAATCTTCCTGGCCCCTGCCCCACAGCAACTCTTTTTCCAGTTTCACCACAGGAACACTCATTTGATGCTGAGGATCTTCCGCCATCCCAGGACGCTCTTTAAGCATCTTCACACTCCCTCCCCAAAGACTGAAGATAACAGAACAAATGAGCCTTTTGAGAACATGAAACATACAGAAGGTTGGTCCTGTGTCTACACTAATGAATATTCTGCTGGAGAACACAGTAATAACCTGCTATGAGGTATTTTTTCAAAATGCTGAACATATTTCCTGATGTCCATGTCATTTAAAAACAGTATTTACTAAATGCCTATTAGGTACAGAAAATCCTTAAATTTTATCACCCACAAATAGCTGAGGAGATAATTCAGATAACTCTACAACAGGAAATAGTATAAAATGGGTTAACATGTAGTACCCACTCTTTCAACACTAAAGGACACATACATTTAACATATATAAACACACAGTCATATAATGCATAACATTATATGACAGTGGTCCCATAAGATTGTAACAGAACTGAAAAATTCCTATCATCTAGTATCACAATTGATAATATACAACTATGCTACTGGCTTAATATTTACTATGCTTTTAATCATTACTCCTTCTACTTATTAAAAAGTTCACTGTAGGGAGCAGGGATTTAGCTTAGTGGCACAGCACCTGCATAGCAAGCCTGAGGTCCTGAGTTTGATTACTAGTAACCACCCACCCCAAAAACAGTTCAGTGTAAGACAGTATACTCTGTTTTGCCAATAGCAGCCTTATACAGTACTGTACTTCTTGACTGTATCACAAGGCCATGTTAATTAACCTAGACCATCTAGGTAAGTGCACTCAATGGTGTCTACACAACGCATTTCTCAGAACATATCCTTATCATTGAGCAAAGCACGCTTCTCTGTGTGGGTGTGGGTGTGTGTGTGTGTGTGTGTACCCTCTCAAACATGTAGAGAAACTAGTGCTTGCCCTCTTGAAATTCATACTAATGTACCCAACAGAAAAAGTAAATATGAGCAAGTACATAACAACTGGTCTGTTAGTGGGCCCATGGATTTGATAAGATTTTTATGAAGACATGATACTTAGCCCAAAAATTAAAGGAAGATTCTGTAAGCCAGTCATTCCAAGAGTACTCCAGGAAAAAGTCTTAGATTAGAAATTACTTTGCATGACTTGGAATGTGATAGTGTGCTCAGCAGGAAGACAATGAAGCCAAAGTCTGCCTCCCAAAAATACATAATATATAAATATAGACAGGTATATATAGATATATAGATATAGATTAGATATATAAAACACAAGAAATTTAAAAACGAAAATGATCAATGCAATGTAAATTCAAGTATTCCTCAGGAAGGGGCTTGTGGTAGACACAAGGTGAGTCCCATTTACCCCCATGGGGGAGGGGGATGCCCCCAGGGAGGATGGAGGTTAAGGAGACAACCCTTAGTCCAAAAATCATCCTGTTTCAGAGAATGAAAAACTGGTAAAAGGCATGCCCCAAACTTCTGCTAAATATTCTATTAGGTGTTTGTGTATTTACCCACACACGGCACCACTTAAATCGACTTTACATTTTCAGTCTACGGGATCCATTTTCTCTGTTACATGAAGATTTCTCTTTTATGACTTTCTAGCTGTTGCATCTGCTCATCCCACCAGTGCATTTAGTGCACTGTAGTGCCAATGTTTACCACTGTCTCCGTTCACCAGATTCCCTTTTAAGCAAGAGAGGTCTTCATCCTTCATCTCCAGCACCGGAGACTGAAGGTGCCGCGAGCCTATTTTTTAAATGACTGTACTACGTCTTGTTCTATAATGATTACTTTCACTTTTTTCTAAGAGTTCCGCATCAGTTTAAAATCTTGGGTTCGCGGACGTCCTGAGTTTCTTAGGCCAAGCCTGGCGAGGCGAGATGAACCTCACTCCTACCTGAGCCTACAGAGGCGCGGCCGTCCGAGTCGCCACCCGCAGGGCCTTGTCCCACAGCCGCACCACAGCCCGACCCCGTAGACAGCCAAGAGCCGCGACCGCAGCCCGCCTGGCAGGCTCTCACCACGTACCCGCGACCCTTTAGACCAGCAACCGCGCCGATATCCTGAGTCTTCCGCGGACAGGAAGTGAGTGGCGGACGCGGTCAGACAGGTGCGCAGGAAGAAGTTTCCTTCCGTCTCCTCTCTAGGATTCTCGGAGGTCTCAGAGGTGCATCTCGATGGTCTCTTGTTGTCTCCAGGGCTGACTGTCCCCCTAGAGGCTCTTCGTTGCTGGTGCCTGTCTACTTCAGTGCCTTTCCCCGTTTTTTCTCCGTGAAGATTAGACAAAGGCGCCATTCTAGAAGCTAAAAGTCTGTCCAGACGCCTTGTGCACAGCGTACTGTGAATAATGCACTGTGCGAGGCTTTGGGGAGAGAGCTGATGGAAGCAGTCCGGGGCAGTATGGGTTCACATAAGAGGGGCTTGGGCCCCGTGTGAGTGTTTGTGCATGTGCGTAGTAATCAACGAAGACTTCCTAGAGGAATGAGTCCCTGCGTTAAGTTGTGAAGGGCAAACCCAAAATGCCTTTACTAGAGAAAACATGGCAAGGCCAGAAAGTGCAAAGAGGCACTTCTCCTCCGCCAGAGCCACCTAGAAAGCCAGCTACATGGCCTACCACTCGGCTTGGGTAGATTTGTGAAAGATGCTGTAGAGAAACCCTGGAGAAAGACTGACCAAGAGGGGAGGCAGGTCAGGAACTGAGACGACTAACTCATCAAGCAGGAAGAGGTTAAATAGAGTAGTCCAGGAGAGAGGATGAGAGACAACTGGAGCAGTCTATGAGATTAGGGTTTGCAAGGAGGGTTTAGAGGTGAAACTGTTTGGGAGGCAAAACTGAGGATGGTGGAGGATTGAGGAAGATGGGAAAGATGGAGTCATTTAGTGAATAACAAAGAGACATCTCTTAACAACAGACTTCCATAAAACAGAAATCCCATTGATCATCTGGAAAGATACAATATTGGGTCCATATCTTGCACCACAGGCTGGTGCAAATGGTGCTCCAAATGGCGCAAAATGAGGCTTTAAATGGATTAAAGATTAAAATATAAAACTTGAAATTTTTATGGGTCAAAAGAAAGCCAGGTGTGGTGGCTCACACCGATAATCCCAGAACTCAGGAGGTTGAGGCAGAACCATCTCCATGAGTTCACAACCAACCTGGGGTACCTAGTGAGTTCAAGGCCAACCTGAATGACATAGTGAGACCCTGTCTCAAAAACAGAGTAAAACTAATAGTAACAATAATTTAATTTAAATATAGTGTTCAAAGGAAAGAATTATTTTATAACCTTGAAAGGAGAAAGTTCATGCTAATTATGCCTTAAATCCAGGTGTTGGAAAAACCAAATTTTACTGTATCAATATCAAAAACTTGTGCTCAGAAAAATATCAAGCAAACTGAAAAAACAAACTATGGAGAAAATATATCACAGGTAAAGGTTTAATTTCACTAATAGATGAATAGGAAAAAACACAAAGAGCTGCTAAACACATAAAAATATACTCAATTTTACACATAAGAAATGCAGATTAAAATAGAGTAGGATACCATTTCTTACCTATCCAATATTTTTTAAATCCAAAAGATCAACATACTCTCTCGATAAAACTGTGGGAATTTTTCAAAATTATAAAAGATTTACTCTTTGACCCAGGAAGGAAATCCTGTGAACTCATCCTATAGACATATATGCACATATATGTACAGGGTTTCTCATTGCAGCATCGGGGCACTGCAAAAGAGTAGAAACAACTCATGAATATCCAGTCTTTTATCAATGAGTCCATGAGTTGTTTCCATTCTTTTGCAGTACATCAATGCTGCAAAAAGACTGGATAAACAATAATACATCCACATAATACAGTACTATGCTGAAAGATATATCAAGATATATTAAAATAAGTAACAAAAGCAAGGTGCTGAAAGTGTCTCTAATGTACATAGTTGTCAAGATTGTAATGTGTATATTTAGCTAATGTATATGATAGAAGAAATAAGGACATTTTCTTGTTTCACCTCCAAGAAACTCAAAGTGACCTTATCTAAATGTCACCTAGATGGTTCGGTTCTGAAATGTCTCAGGAAGGCCTGTGTGTTAAAGTCTTGGTCCACTTGGTGCCCTTGGGAAGTGGTAGAATGTTGAAGAGGCAGAGCATGGTGGGAGGTCGTACAGTCATTGGTGCTGTGCATCTGAAGAGGTTAATGGTGACCTAGCCCCTTCCTCTTCCTTGCCTTGCTTCTGGGTGTCATGAGGTGAGTAGCTTGCTCCATAACACACTTCCCACCATAATGTACTGCCTTACTACAGGCACAAAAGCAATGCAGCCAATGACCCATGGGCTGGAACCTCCAAAACTAGGAGCCAAAATTAACATTTTTGGCCAGACATAGTGGCACATGCCTGTAATTCCAACATTTGGGAGGCTGAAACAGAAGGATCATTGTGAATTCAAGCCTGGGTTACCATGTGAGCTCAAGGCCAGCCTGAACTGCATAGTGAGACCTTTCTCAAACAAATAAAAAAATATTTTTAAAACATTCTCTACTATAAATTTATTATCATAGATATTTATTACAGTAATGGAAATCTGACTAATATACTTAGGAAGCAAAAAATAATTACATATAGTAATAGAAACACATACATAGACAAGCAAAACAAGAGAAAGCATTCTTAATGTATGCCCATTTATAATGCTTAATTTTGTATAATATGGATATATTTATGAACTTCTAAAAATTAAATGTAACTTTTAAAATGTCATGCCTGGGGTCCTACTTTAATTGACTGAGAAATAGGAGGGATGTAGGTTGGGAGATGAGCAGGTGCTATAACCTGAGTTAGAGAAAACAGGAGGAGGTGACGCTTGAAGATAAAAATAATTAATTGGTTTAGTTTGAGATATATTAAGTTTGACATGCCTCCATTTGTTAGGGAAAAAGATGTTGTGAGAAAGTCTGGGAAAATTTGAGGTAGAGATATAGAAATGATTAATATTTCAATAGGAGTTTACACCAGATTACTAGAGGAGTTTGCCCAAGGACAGATCTGCACAGGGTGCACTGATGTAAAGAATGTAGAGGTGACATGCCTGAAATTGCTCAAGTAGTTTGGGAGAGGAGTGGGGTTCATTATGTTTGACCTAAGACTGTCTCTGTACTCGGGTGATAAAATTTGCAAGCAAAGCTGGCACCTTATGTAATGAACTGCAACCTACCTTGGTATGCAAACAAACTGAAAATTAACTTAAGTCTTTTCATGTAACAGAAAGCTGAATCTCAGCCAGTTACAGCAGCCAGCAACAGCTAACCACAGACACCAACTGATCAGACCATATCCATATAAGGCAAATATCTCCTCATACTATACCCATGTAAGGCAAATGCTGATTACAGATAATCAGGATTTTTCTGTATGCCACTTCCTTTTTTCTGGCTGTAAATATAACTTGCTCTGTGATCAGGTGAGCCATTCCAAACCAAACTTAGCCTGGAATGCTGCCAGGTTAAAATCTTTTCTTGCTCAAATAACCTTTGTTAAATTTAACTCACCTTGGAATTTTGTTTAACAAACTGGTCAAATGTTTCAGGCCAAAATAGCACTCTCTTTTGCATTAAACTATTAGGTATTCTTTTGCCAAAGTAATTTTGAGGCCGTATGAGGGCAGAAATTAGACTGAGGAAGTAAAATCACATGTAGAATTCTCTTCCAAGAAGTTAACCAAAGAGAAGAAGGAGAAAGAAACAAGGTAGAGGAGGCAGAAGGGGAGGAGAAAGAAAGAAAGAAAGAAAGAGAGAGAGAGAGAGAGAAAGAAAGAAAGAAAGAAAGAAAGAAAGAAAGAAAGAAAGAAAGAAAGAGAGTTAAGCGCCTGCCTGGCAAGTGCGAGGTCATGAGTTCAATCCTTGATACTGCAAAAAAAAAAAAAAAAAAAGATAGAAAGAAAAATGAGACAAAAAATAGGTATTCTCAACTCAGCTGTTTCTTGAAAATCCTACTTATTTTTTCAAATGAAAAACTCCCAAATAACCCTTCCCCACTACTGCCACCATCACTTATTATCCATCCAAGGCTCAGCATTTATCTTAAAGAGAATAAAACCTAACAAAATAAAACAGACTAAAGCAAATCAAAACAAAACAATGAAAGCAGTACAGCACTTCAAAACAGGATAATAGGAAATCAATAATGGCTACTATATTATATCTTATCTTCACAATAGTTGTCCATACCATCAGACATAGTAAAATCAAATGAAACAAAACAGAATAAAACTTGTAAATACAAGACAGAAGGAAATCCCCCATATTTGCTATATTGCATACCATTATCCTCCTAATAGATGCTCAGACTTCCAGCCTTAGACCTGAAAAGTCAATCAAATAATACAAACATTTAGTTGTTTTTGTACCTCAATTGCTATCAACTCAGCCTGTCCTCCAAACCAACCAAGAGCTTAGGGGAGGGGGGGGTGCATAATGGAGTCTTGATTCTAAGCCTGCATGCCACTTGGCTCACAGGAAGGGTGAACTGGCTTCTCTCTTCCTTAGCCTTGCATGGTTTGTGTGGCTTACAGGAAGGGCAAACTGGCTTTTTGTGGTACTCTTCCCAGACCCAGCATGACTTCTGCTGACTCACAGGAAGGGCAAACTGGCTTCTGTTTTCCCAGGCCCCACATCATCTGTGACTCAGAAGAAACTTTGGATTGGACTATTTCTTCTAAATTTCTGCCTATGCCATTGCTATGGGGGGAAAACAATCATGGGCTTGGCGGAGGCAGAGCCAAGCTGATTTCATTCTGTAATGGGAGCTCTTTCTTGGATTGACAGTCAATAATTTAAGCATTAGCAGTGTTTTCAAGTGGAGTACACTTGACATGGGAGTGAGGAACTGGAGATGCTCACAACCTGTGGCTCTGAAGTTTTCTCTTTTGGAAAGGGCAATGAGTACCTGTACCTAAGCCTGGACTGTAGCATGCTGTGAAACTCCCAATTGATGAGGACTTTCGACTCCAGCAGTGGTTTTATACTGAGAACTAAATTTCCCAGAATTCTCTCACTGAGTGAAGCTGGCATATTCTGAGTGAAGCTGGCCAGGTGAAAAATCTACATGAGATTTGGTAAGGGTTGAAGGGTAAGTCAGGAGCCATCACATATGGAAGCTTGGTGTGAGATACCCGTGTTGTTCAGTGCACACACATTCTTGCTGACTTGCTGTCTCACCTTGTTGGAGGGGGAAATAGCTTACCTGGAGATCCTAGCTATCATCACATCTCCTCCTTGAAGGGCTCTCAAGTTGGGACAGGTGTGGCCAAGTGCAGTAAAAGGCACCAGCTTCTTCAGCAAGTTACCCACAGTATTGAAGATAGAGGAGAAAGATGGCTGTGGGCAGCAATTTATCCTTATGTGTCCTGTCTCAGTCACTTTTCTCATGGCTAGAACAAGATACCCAACAACCACAACTTAATGGCAGAGAGATTTATTTTGGCCCTTGATTACAGTAGCTGGTCAGCAGACTCCAAACAGAAACAGCTTGGTGGAAGGGCCTGGGCAGAGGAAAGCTGCTCCTCTCTGTCATGGCAGCCAGAAAACAGGCAAGAAAGGGAGGAGCCATGGAGAGAGATATACGCTTCCAGGTGAAGCCTCCAGTGGTTCATCTGTTCTGACCAGGCTCCACGTAACAGCATATTGAGCCCTAGCTCCCTTCTAAAAACCTCACCTCTAGTTACCTGAGTCTTTGGGGTTACATTCTAGATCACAATAAAAGGCCACAAATGTCCATCAATCAGTGAAAAAATAAACTGTAGTACATCCATATAATTGAACATTACTCAGCAAGAAAAACAAATGAACTATTGATTCGTGTTACAACATGGAGGAACATCAACACAACTATGCTGAATTAAAGAAGCCAGAATTCCTTTCAGATCACAGGCATCAGGGGAAATATAGGTTTTCCTCCACCATGGGAAATCATTAAGTCTATATTGGGAGCTGTTTTTCCTTTTAAAAGTTTAAGATCCAAGGTGAGAATGGTGCCACATTCTTGTGATCCCAGCACTCAGAATCCTGAGGCAGTAGGATCGCCACAAATCTGAGGCCATCCTGGGCTACATAGTAAGTTGAAGGCCATCTTGAAGGCATATCAAGACCTTGTCTCAAAAAAAAAAAAAAAAGGTGAAGATCCAAAACACTTACTTCAAAACTGTGTATCTAAAAATCATTTCATCTGTTCCTGGATATTAAAAGGTTCTGAAAGCCTCCAAGATTTTGGTGGAATTCTTTAGACTTCAGTGAACACAAAGCTGTTAACGACTACTTAAGCATGCAACTTCCAAACTTGTTTTCCCTCCAGTAGTCGAAGCCAGCCTAGATTACACAGTGAGTTCAAGCCAGAGTTCAAGCAAGACTCTGTCTCAAAACAACCAAAAATAAAAAGATAAGAAAATATATCACAACTAATGAAATGCAGGCAGTTACTTACCTGAGTGCCTCAAAAATCCTGACAAAGCTAAGCATAAAGATGCACAGCTGTTAATGCCAGTACTCTGTGAGACTGGGGCAGGAGCATCACAAATTCGAGCCCAGCTTAGATAATTTAGTGACATGGTTAGATTCTTTCTCAAAATTTTAAAACTAAAAAATACATTTAAAAGGCCAGGGATGTAGCTCAGTGCAAAAGCTCCGGTTTCAATCCCCAGTACCCACCCCATAACTCCAAAAAATCCTGATAAAATTGTAAGAGAGATTTAGAGGCTGCTTTTGCTAAAAAGCATAGACTTATGAGTTGGCCTGCACATGCCCAATGGCTAACTAAAAGCAAAAAAGAGTTGCAGTCTCTGCCTTTATCTTGTATCGGTCTCCTTTTTTGCCTTAAACTTTGGGTCAAATTCCTGCTCAGCTCTGAATGTAGGCATGTGAATGACTTAAGAAATGTCTGTTGAAAAACATCCTAGAATGTCCCTAAAGACACTATGAGTAACTAAGGTATTTTTAAGATTTGTGTGAACATTCAATTGACAACTTTTACATACCTATGTGTCCAGTAGTCTCCAGTCAATGCCCTAAACCTACAGTCACCTTGGGTTGAGGAATAGCAAAGCCTCACAAACAAATCTCCATGATGAAATCACCTACAAAGCAGAGCAACCGTCTCATGAGACCTGGATTTCCCCTTCAAGCCATAAGAACTTTGGAGCCAACTTGCAGAACCAGAACTGAGATAATCATCAACCAGATGATAGCCTACCCCAGCAACTTGATACAAACCTTACCCTTCCTTTTTCTAATAGGGCAACCTGACCTCTCCCTCTCTGTCAGTAGTGTCCCCCATTTCAAGATGAAACCTCCCAATTAAAACCTTTGCCTGTTTTCTATTGCTTGGCCTGATTTTTTATCTATTGTCACTGGATCAGAAGATCCTATGTCCAGTATGAAAAGGTCTAGGGATATAGCTCAGTAGTAGAGCACTTGCCTAGCATACACAAGGCCCTGGGTCTGCTCTCTGGCACTACAATAAATAAATAAACAAGCAGTCTCAGGGCTTTTACATGGTAAACATCCCAAAATATCTATTAAATGATCTGCCACTGAAATAAAAGCATAAGTGAGGAAAAAATGCCACGCCCCTCCCCAAAAATACACTGTACAATTCTACTTACATTTATAAGAAATAAAATTAATGAATGATAAACAAAAACAAATGGTGAGGAAGGCACCAGTGCAAAAGAAAGGCAATGATACTTTAAGAAAAGCTGGTAGAGTGTGGTAGCACTCTGGGAGACTGAGACAGGAGGATTGTTAGTTCTAGCCCAACCTGGACAACTTATCAAGACAGTGACTCAAAATTAAAAAAAAAAAAAAAAAAAGATCTGGAGATGTAGCTCAGTGCAAAGGCCTTGGGTCCAATCCCCAATACCAATACTAAACAAACAAACAAAAACCCTGAATCTTCACAAAGGGTCACAAGTGGTTACTTGGGCCTAAATTCAAAATGGAACCCAGTAGCAATTTGCCAACTAGGGTCACACACATATTGCAGTGTTTTGGGAAGAAACACAAACCGAACTTTAGGCCCTTGCCCAGACATGTTCTAGTCCCAAGTGCCAAGATAAACTAGCCTCCAGAAAAGTCTTACATCACAACCCGGACCTGACCACTGATGTGTGACCTCCTGTCAAATTTAAATAGCAACCACTCAAGACTAAGCACTTCCAGTCACATATTTGTATACCAGACATGAACAGAAACCTGTACAGGAATTTTCTCTACATAAGGTGGTCCCTGTCTTTGTCCATTTTAAGCTCATTTCCTTTCTCCTGTTTGCAAACTAACTGCTTGTTGAATGCCGTACACTAGCAAGAAGAGCTTTGTTATTGCTCCTTATGTTTGTGTTATGCCAAAGTACCTGTAAGGCCGCCTACTGTTCTGTATGTGTTTTTCCCCCCTTCTGGGTGACCTAACTGATATGTTAATCAATGCTCCCCTCTATAAAGAATTGTAAATCCCTAACCTAATTGATATGTTAAAAACCTAAGTTAAAAACCTAACCTAATTGATATGTTAACCATTGTTGCCCTCTACAAATAACAGATGTGGAGCTAAAATAAGCTGACAAAAGATTGTTAATTACTGCTATACTTCTCTGTTCTCTACTAAAAGAAACAAAGGTCTTCCTCATTAGCAGATTTTTTGATCCAGGCCCATAACCCCTTTACTTTGTAAACTATGATATCTACAAAAGGGCTAAAAAAAGTTTCAAAGCTGCACACAGCTTTTGCAAACTTCAATTGCACTGTGTCCCTGGGCCCAGGATAAAATAAATCAGCACTGCTTTTTAAAATATGTTTTTGCCCCATTTTCTAAACTGTAGTTTGGGAGCTCATTTGTGGATTACAAGATTGAAATAAAGCCTTTCTTTTGATCTTAAATTCTTTCCTCATGAATTTGGTTCACAAAAATTCACTGAGGAGAAAACTTCTGGGGTGATAGATGTGTTCATTACCTGAATTGCAGTGATGTTTTCACTGGAATATGATGCAAAATTGATCAAGTCATATGCTTTACATCATACTCAGTAAATCTGCTAAGTATTTTTTACAATAGGAATTTTTAAAAAATCAGGTCGTGCAGTGCTAATTCAACTAACCAAGATCTTTCACCCTCTCCTCCCTTTCCCCCAGGCTTCTGACAAGAATATGACTACAATGGTTGGTTCCAACACTGTGTTCTGACCACTGAAGAAGGAACAAGGAGATTCCAGAGTGCTGGAACTCTGCACCCTTGACCCAACACTTGCTATTGCCAGCTTCTGTTCTTCCTCAAGTGAGAAGAGCAAACCTGTATATGGTTAAGTCACTCTACTTTGGATTCTTGGCTCATCTATCCAAACACAAATTCTAATGGGAACAGTTCACTTTATATCCCAACACCTCGTCGTTATTATTACAGTGTACAGAGTTTGCTTCTCTCTCTCTCTCTCTCTCTCTCTCTCTCTCTCTCTCTCTCTCTCTTCTTTCTCTCTCTCTCTCTCTCTCTCTCTTTCTCTCTCTCTCTCTCTCTCTCTCTCTCTCTCTCTCTCTCTCTGTGTGTGTGTGTGTGTGTGTGTGTGTGTGTGTGGCACACTGAGGACTGAACCCAGGGCCTTCACACTGAGCTACATCTCCAGACCTTTTCTTTTTAGTTTCCTTCCAGACAAGTTTTCACTAAGTTGCCCAGGCTGAGCTAGAATTTATGATTCTCCTGCCAAGATCTCCTTAGAAAATTATAATCAGAAAGTTATATGGTTGCTAGAACTCTGGCAACCATATCTGGTTTGCTTTACCTTTTTACAACTATTTTATTATTTATGTTTACCCAACTAATTTTGTGTTCACCAATCATGTCTTACAGCCAGGTTGTGCTTCCTTTGGTATTCTTTGCTTTTCCTTACTGAGTACACCTTTTTCTTTTTCTTTCTTTCTTTGCTTTTGTTTATTTGTTTTTGGTTTTGTGAGACAAGTACTCACTTTGTAGCTCAAACTGGCCTTCCTTTTGGCAATCTTCCCACCTGGTCTCTTGAGCGCTGGGACGACAGGCGAGTGCCACCACCCAATTGTCTGTCTTAAGAATACAGCAAGAGGGGCGCTGGGTTTAGTTTAGTAGCATAGTGAATTTGATCTCCAGCACCAAAAAAAAAAAAAAAAGAATACAGCAAGAAAAATAAAAAACAGAGACAAGTACAATATTGCATTAATGGCTAAGAAGTCAGTGTCTCTGAATAAGTCCTCCTCCATTTCCAAAGCAGCCACTATTTATTAGGCATATACAGTAATAGGTGGGGCTAGCAAAGGATTACAACTCAGCAGAATACTCAGACTCAAGTGGGTGTAGATGATCATATGCCAAGAAGACTCAATGGGAAATCTCAAATAGGAGACATGGATAATCCCAAGCCTCCATTTTATCATCACTTAGAGAAATATGCAAAATTTGCCATTGTGAGTTAGTGGTCCCCAACAGTTATGAACTCCCTTTATTTATAAGGTTATCTCGTGAATCCTGGTAAAAAAGAGTCTGGCACATTTGTCAATGGTTCCATATGCATGATTACTTGGAGTATGGCAGCCTCTAGGCAAGAATAAACGTATTGTCCAAGAAATTAAAGAATGTACAATCATGAGCACTAGAATGGAAAAAGAGGCTGGGGAAAGACCCATGTTCAGAAACTGCTCTTAAGGGACTGTATTAGTAACTGTAACCAGTTGGCTCTCAGATCCCTCTACTAATAGATGTTATCCCTGAGTCTGATCCTTCTTGTCATAAGTCCCTCTAGTTTTAGCTGTAAGAAGATGGAGAGTTCAGTGATTTTGAAAGACAGTTTTAGCAAAGGAATTCAAAGACTCAGACTCTTGCCGAGCTTTTATGGCTTCCACTGTAGTTTTTTTCCCTAATGTACCATGATAGTTGTCAGCTACCAACATAACTGGAAACTGCCAGAAGGGAAAGCATTTGGAACCCCTTTTAACATTGGTTTTATTACTATGTGATTGCTTTCCTATATCTTTTGGTTATACATTTCTTCTGGGTGTTTAAGATGAATTTAAAGTGAGAACCTGTGTTAATCAAAATTAACCTCTTAGGCAACCCACTCAGGATCTCTTCCATCTCTCTCTCTCTCTCTCTCTCTCTCTCTCTCTCTCTCTCAGACAGAAGCTTTCTTTCTCTCAATAAATATTTCTGCTCTTAAAAAAAATAACCTCTTGCCATCTATCAAGGTGGCACCCATTACATTTATTTATTTATATTTATTTTTGGCACTGGGGATAGAATTCAGGACGTTGTAGTGCTGGTGCTGTGCCTCTGAGCACAAGCAGGTGCTGTGCCTCTGAGCTACATCCTTGACCTCAACATTACTTTTAGAACCACTTACAGAGCCTTTCACCTCACCTGTCAGTGTCAGTCACCTCCAGCTTTAATACACCTTTAGTAATTATGTTTTAATGAGACTATGGGTAACAAGCTCTGTTAATCATTATGCGTGCTTTGTAATATTGATCCAATGGTAGCAAGGGGATATGGATGACATCATTAACCTTGGCCAATAGTCTAGAGTCTTGTCTTTAGTCTTAGTCTTAGTGGTATTAGTCTTAGTCTGAGTGGTCTTAATCTTGGTAGGAGAGAATGGCCTTACCCCAATGAGATGATGGGAAATCCCAAAAGGGTGATCCCAATAATCTCAAATTTCAGTTTATCCCTTTGGGAAGTATGAAAATCCAAACACTGTGACTTTAATTTTCTTCAACTGGGCCTCCGTCAGTCTCAATGCATTACTATCTTCTGCACGGACTTCCTTGAGGCCCTAATCCTGTCTGACTGCCTACAATATTTCCACCAAATTTAGCTGCCTATAATATTAGCATCTATTTGAGATTTTTGCCTATTTTTAAAATTTGGTTTTGTCTTTCTTACTGAGATGTAGCTATTCCTTGTATCTTTCAGCTAGGAATATATATATATATATTTAATATCTTTTTCCACTTTATTACTTACTGTTTCATATTCTTAATGTTGTGTCTTGCTTAAAAGAAAATTATTACTTTTAATTAACTTAATTAACTTTTCAGTGTAGCCCAATTGCATTTTTTCTTTCTGGCTCGCTCTTTCTTTCTTTCTTCTTTCTTTCTTTCTTTCTTTCTTTCTTTTTTCTAGTGCTGGAGATTAACCCAGTGCCTTGAGCATATTAGGCTCCCATTGAAGTACAGCACTGGCTGCATTTTTTCCTTTTTAAATGTTGTTTTTGTTTTTTTATCCTTCAAAACTTTTTTAAAAGCAAAAATAGAACAATATTCATAAAATAAGATTAACGATATTTAATACACTGTGTACATTATTTTGAAAGTAGTTACTCAGACATAGCAAAAAAGCATTCTGTTATTAAAAAAAGATAATAGATAACTGTTATAAAAACAGATAATAGCATAAAAGTTTCTTTTCCATGAAGTAACTAATATGTTTATAATTAATCAATATAGTTTCCAATTCTTTTCATTTATTTTTTATTGTTATTTTGAGATAGGGTCTCCTTTTGTAATTCAGCCTGGCCTTCAATTCACTGTTACAATCCAATAACATAATACTGGAATTATAGATTTTTCTTATTCTTTTGTTTTGGTTTTCTTTTCCTTTTTTATACTCTTTTATAGATTTTTTTCTCATTCTTGACAGGAGCATTTAGTCCACTCCATATTTTTCCATGCTACTAGAAGAGGAAGTATGACTGTATATTTTTAACTTTCTATATTTAGTATTTTATCTATAATAAAAGATATATAACCAGCTGTGGTGCTGCATGCCTGTAATTTCAGGACCCAGGAGACTGAGACACAAGGATCACAGTTCAAGCCTAGCCTAGGTTATGTAGGAGTGTGTTTCAAACTCAGGCCATCAGATGTGAGAACAAGTGTTCTGGACCCAAAGCTAACCGCATAAACCTGTCACTCATGACAGCATTTATGGCAGTAAATTTCTGCACATAAGTCTTATCTCTTCCCACCTTAAATTGTTACCATATAAACTCTTAAAATAACCTCCATGGTCCTTTGATCACTGTCTGTCCTGTCTCTGATCTATTTTCAAGTCTCTTTAGGATTCCTTTCCTTTCCCAGAAAAACCTAGTCTTCTAACATAGTAAACATTGGGTACTAAACACTTAAAACGTAACTGCTCTAGATTGATATTTGCTATTCAATGTCATATGAAGATGTTGAATTTTATAGACTTAGTACCAAAAAAGGAATATAACATTCTATTAATAACATTATATGCACAGGAACCAGGGATATAGCTCAGTGGCACAATGCCTGCCTGGCAAGCATGAGCTCCTGAGTTTGATTCCCAGTACCTGAAAAAAATAATAATTTTATATGCATTATATGCTGAAACACAGTGATTAACAAGTTAACACACTGTTTATCATTATTTTGAAAGTAGTTACTTAGACACAAAAAACACTCTTACAAAAAGAAACACATAATTGCACAAAACTTTCTTTTCAATGAACTATAGAAAATATTAGCATAAATATTTATATTTTATCAAATACTTTCTTGTTCTTTTTATTTATTTACTTTTCTCATTGTTATTTTGAGATAGGGCCTCACTTTGTAGTACAACCTGGCCTTGAATTCACTATGTAACAGCCCAGGCTGGCCTCCAACTAACAGCAATCCTCCTGCCTCAGCCTCTCCAGTGCTGACATTATAGATTTTCTCATTCCTTTTTTGTTTTGTGTTTTATTTTTTATATAGATTTTATCATTCTTGACAGGAACATTTAGTCTACTCTGTATTATTCCATGCTACCACAAGAAGAAATACGGCTATACATTTTTAACTTTTTATAATGGATAGAAAACTGATGGCCAACTTAAATCCCAGCTGAAATGAATCAGTGTGCTTCATGTAGAGGACCCACCTGAGGACTGTTGCCAGAATAAAAAGGAGACCTGGAGGGGAAGAGTAGCATTGTTGTGTAGCATTGTGGGTTCTCCTAAGTGTTTTTATTGTTTGGAGCAGTTACTTCTCCAGGAGGAGCTTGTCATGCTGGCTTCCCTGATATAAACTTGGCTTATCAAAAGAGCTCGGGACGTTGTCACTGAGGATGGCTGCAGTTCACTTTGGGGGAGTTTTAGTTCTTGCTTCAAGCATTGCTTCCTGGCTCCAGAGGGAAAGATATATGCTGTCCAATCTCCAGGAGAAGCTTGACATGCTGGCTTCCTGATAGGAACTCAGCTCTTATCATTGGAGGAGTTCAGGACCTCATAGATGCTAAGGATGGCTGCGGTGCTTTTCGGGGGAGATCTGGTCCTTATTTTGAGCATTGTTTCTTGGCACCAGTGTAGAACCCTGAACCTACTAGCACAGATCCTTCACCCTGCTGGCATAGACTTTCTTGTTTCCGCCACTGATCTTTGGGCCTTTCCAAGACGGATCTGTAAAACAGACTTGCATAAGTCATTTTCATGGGCTCTAGGCCTCCAGTTGGACTCATCAGGGGAATTGTCATGGGCTCTAGGTCTTCAGCTGGACCTGTACAAGACATTGCTGTGGGATCCAGGCCCTCAGCTAGATTTTCTAGATCTTTAGTGTGTGGATAGATCTCCTGCACTTTTTGTATTTGACTCTGGGTGACTATTACAAATAATACTATAAATTATGTGTCCCTTATAATCATTTTCCTTGCAACCCCTGACTCCATTTTCTATATTTTTATCTATAATAAAAGATATATAGCTGGGTGTGGTGGTACACACCTGTAATGCCAGCACTCAGGAGGCTAAGATGGAGGATTATGGTGAGTTTAAGGCCAGCCTGGGCTACATAGTGAGTTCAAGGCCAGCCTGCACTACAAAGTGAGGTCCTGTCTCAAAAAAAAAAAAAGATATGTAATAAACTCTCTGAGAAGGGCTGGGGATTTAGCTCAGCAGCATAAGCACCTGCCTTGCAAGCAGGCAGTCGTGAGTTCGATTCCCAGTACCGATAAAAAGGAAAAAGGAAAAAGACAAGAAAAAAATACCACAATAAACTCTCTGAGAAAAGAAAGAAACAGAATCCTATTTGTAAAACAAGGGATGTCTTGGAAGCTACCACAGGATAGGTGCTTTTCGGTTGTGATTCTGAAGATAAAGAGGATTTTCCCAATCAAGAAAAGGATGAAGATGAACACTGGAGTGTGAGACTAGCACTAGGAAGGTGGGATATTTGAAGGAAGAACTATGTCAGAGGAATGCCAATGTATAATATTCCTAAAGCTCACAATACAAGAGAGGAAGATACACAGTCTAACTGTACTCAGAGGCCTCTGACTCTCTGAAACCATGGAAGAAGGGTTGGCATATTGATTCTTATGCTTTCCCCAAAGATACAGATTTGCTGGGTTCAGGCTTCCAGTCTCAGAAGCTAAAGTTCTCACCTTTAACCAGCTCCAACCCTACCCTCAACCACACATTTAAGAAAAATTTCCTAGAGCTGGGTGAGATGGTACATGCTTGTAATCCCTGTACTCTTGGAGGCTGAGACAGGAGGATTACAAGTTTGAGCCCAGTCAGAGCAACTTAGCAAGACCCTGTCTCAAAATAAAATATACAGAAATGGGCTGGGTATATGGCTCGGTGTGAAGGCTTTTGTTTCAATCTCTAGTACAGAATAAAAAAGAAAAAGAAAAGTTTCCCAAAAGGAAGCAAATCACACTTCTTATCTGGGAACACCAGTTTCATGTTAAGGTTTTCAGCTCAAACACCTGATGTAGGAATTACTTTCTATACATTTTTTGTTTTACAAAATCTCGTTAGATTTTTGAGGTGTGAACCAACAGAGAAGTTGTTCTTTATTGAAAACACCTACCAAAAAAAATCACACAAGAAGCTCAGAAAAGTTGGAAGAACTTTTAATACATTTCAAATGCATGCAGGCCAGAATTGCTGTGCATATGGGGGTGAGGGTTTGACATGACACTCAGAAACAACAGGCATGTCTTCACACAGCTGGAAGAAGGGTAGAGAAACAGTATCTTGGGCTAGATAACTGTTTCGTTCTGCTGCAGTACCCCCTTTTGTAAACAGTTCAGTCTTCCTCCCAAACTCTCCAGCCTCTCCAGGTGTGAGATGCCCCGGGTCGCCCGAGGATTCTGGAAAATGGGCAACAAATGGCAGTCATGGCAGGTTGCTTCTTGAGAGAGGAAGATGGCACCTAGAGAACAGCAAAAGCTGAGGTCAGAGGAGAGGAAAAGGGACAGTGAGAGGGGAGGGTTTCAAGGCTCTGTGATGTAGAATTCAAGGACTCTTCCTCCAATGTGAGTCTCTGGTTCTGGACCTACCCTCCATGGTTCTCCCCTCTAACAGAGCTTATTAGCAATAGAAAGAGAAACAGGACCTCAAAGGACAAGGAGTACAAAGAACTACATTAAAAATCGGAGCTGAAAACACATCCGCAACTGTCTAATCTATTAATAAGTGAATGGTGAAGCTTTAGAGAGAAAATCCAACAGAAAACCCAGGCCTCTGGGGCTTGGGATTTAGCTCAGTGGCATAAGCGCCTGCCTTGAAAGCAGGTAGTCGTGAGTTTGATCCCTGGTACCGATAAAAAGGAAAAAGACAAAAAAAAAAGAAAACCCCGGCCTCTTGATGTCCAACTTAAGACCCTCAGAAAAGTAAGAAAAAGACTTAATCAACGTTTATAAAAACAAACGGAGATATATTGAGCAAATAATAGACACTATCAAGATAAAAGACAACTTCTGTTTTTAACAGGCCAGTTATTCTTCCACTAAAAACAGGAAAAACTCTAAGTAAAGTGTTTTCTTTAAAATTTTATGTTTGGGGCTGGGGATTTAGCTCAGCGGCATAAGCACCTGCTTTGCAAACAGGCAGTTGTGAATTCAATTCCTGGTACCAATAAAAAGGAAAAAGACAAAAAATAAAATAAAATAAAATTTTATGTTTAAGCGTTTCACTGAGTGGCACCAAAGTAAAATATTCATAGAAGCCAAAACTAAAGTAAAAACAGGAATTTAGATAGTAAACTCACATTAGCCTTCACACTAAAGATACAGACCCGATTCGGGTCACCCCAAGTTTCCATTCTGCTGGTCATTTGGGGCACAAAAATATAGGAGAAAAAGCCCATGTCTGCTCAAGGTGGAAGATCTAACACTGACTCTGCTGTAATAAGTTACCTGCACTAACTGAAAATGCATGAACACAGGATAGCTGGTATACAGGTCTGTAGCTAAATTCACAAAGCCTAAAGACTGTGTTTGTGATACCTGACTCTTTGTGAACACATAAATGAAACTGTGTATCCTTTTAGAGAAAACACTCAAAATCCAGGCCTCAAATACAAATAGGACAGAAATGAATTAACGATTGGAACACACACACACACCAGGAAAAAAAGACACTACATGAAAGAGCCTGAAAAACAGCAAAACATAGACTTAAAACTGCTGTAGCATCACAGAATTATATTTGGCACCAATTTTTCTTCTCAGTGTTACACAAAATAATGCTATAATTTACAAACATGGATTCAGTAAGACATGGCTAGTTCTTAAACTATATAACTGGAGATGGGTATTTAGTTTATTCATAACTGTATCTTATAGCTACATCATAAATATTGTTTTTATATATTTGATACATTTAAAAATCAGGTTGTAATATAATATGATCATGATTAAGGTTCACAAAGGGGAGAGAAGATTAACAGTTAGGACAAAATTAGGATTAATAATATAAACAAGTAGCCAGGCATGGAGAGATGTGCCTGTAAATCCAGCTCTTGGGAAGCTAAGGAAGCATAGCCATGAGTTCAAGGCCAGCCTGGGTTACAAAGTGAGCTCAAGGCCAGCCTGAACTGCAAAGTGAGATCCTGTCCCAAAAAGACCAAAAAACCAAAATCTAAATAAGCGACAATGTTTGAAGATAAAGAGTTGCAGTGAAGAACAAGATCATAGATTTCAAGATAAAGGCAGGAATACAAACCAGGATAGTATAAGGGAGGATATAGACATTTGAAAGAGTGTTTTCAGAGTCAAACAAACTCTTCCTGCAGAGATGAAAATTTCTTTACCTACACCATCCATATGTGTCTAGCAAAAACTAGATACATATGGCAACTAAAAATCTGAAATATGGCTAATATAACTGAGGAACTAAATTTTTAACTTTATTTCATTTTAAGTAATTAAAATTAAATATCCAGGTATAACTAGTGGCTACAGTACTGAATACCACAGCTCTAGAATCCTCCCCAGAGAGGCTTCTAATTGCAGAAGAGGCCAGGGAGAGGGACAGCAGCTCCAAAACACTCACCAGCCAGCAGGAACAGAATGATGCCAAGGCACAGGACATAGTAAGGCCACTGCACGGAGAACTGTGGGGGGCTGGGCTTCATCCTCAGATTCCGGATCTCCAACGCATGCAGCAACAAGGCCAGGAAGGCACAGGTCCCTGGAGTGTCACAGCAAGTGTCACTTGCTCTCCTCCCAGGTTCCTGTCTTGGTTCCAACTTCCCTCTCACTGAATTACACAGTGATGCAGTTCCTGCTTGTAAATTCCTTCCCTCCCTTCACCCTTTCCCTTTTCTGAGCCAACAGCTTCCCACGGTACCTCACTGGTTTGTCTCTCCTTCCTTGCCATCCCATCTCAAAGCCATGCACTTCACCACTTAGGGGCCCCATCATCAGAAATCCTTTTCCCAAATCCTTCTGCATCTGTGTCCTTGGCTCAGTTCAGGTTGAGTGCTCCGTGTGTAAAACAGTGGGTGAAACTGCACCCAGTTTTCCCACTGCATGCCTTCTATGTCGGCCACTGGGTTGGGCACTTACCAGGGTGGGCACTCTTTTTAAATGCCAAAAGGTTCCAAAGGGCTTAGATGATCTTCCATTCATTTATTAAGAAACACTTACTTCATTGGACCTAATGGCACACGCCTGTAATCTTAGCACTCAAGAAGCTGAGGCAGGAGGATCACTGAAAATTTCAGGCAGCCTGGGCAACATAGTGAAGTCTAGGCCAGCCTGAACTACATAGTGAGGCCCACTCTCAGAAAAAGAAAAGGAAAGAAAGGTTTGTTTAATTTGGTATTATATATTTTAATTATAATTCTTTGCAAGATTTTATGACAGTCATTGGGATACAGAAGTGACTGTTCAGACATATGACTCTAAGCTCACAAGGTCAGATATGGAAATATAGTGTTGGAAGCCCCAAAGAAGAAGTATCCTCAATTCTGAGAGAATGTATATGGTAGTACAATACTTCATAGAGAAGGCAAAGAAGGGGACCTTAAAAACCATGCTTCTTGCTACCCAGGATGGCACATGGCCATAATCCCAACTACTGAGGATGTTAAGGTAGGAGAATCACAAATTCAAGGCCAGCCTGAGCAACTTAGCAAAATCTTGTCTCAAAGTAAGAAGGGCCCAGTGATAGAGCACTTGACTGGCACTCAAAGAGGTATTTGACCACCACCCTTGCCACATACTGAAAAAAAAAACTACACTTCTATTGGATCACAGAAAACAACTGCCCACTTCCTTGATCCCACTCCGCACCTGTGAGGAAGCTGATGAAGGCTGACAGGACATTGGGCCTCCGGATCCCCCACAAGAGGTCAGATGCAAAGGACACTATGAAGAAGTTGGTGAGGAAAGCCAAGACAACCGCAGAGAGTAGGAAGATCCGGCCAAGGAAGATGTAAACTGCAGGAGAAGGAGAGCCAGAGCTGGAGCTGTGGACCCTGCCCCCAAAGGGACAACCCCACACAGATAACCTGGCACAGATAACCTCGGAGTCTCTACCACCCTTGGGTCCCAAAGCATGGCCTTAGGACCAATGCTATAAGCCTACTACTGCCTTGAAAAATTCTCTAGCTTCACAATTTTTGTTCCAAAAAACACAGGAGGTAATGAAAAACGAATTCTACTGACAATGTTAGACACTGAAACCATTCATCATTATTACAATAGTAACAAACATTGTTATGTAAATCTGGTTATATCAAATCATGGGAAAACCATGTATTGTTTATTTGGGGGAAATGGTAGCTTTAACAAACAACACAAAATCAGACTCTCCTAATAAAATTTATCATATGTGCATGTGTGAAGACTGACAACTGTGCTGACTATGGTAAATGATTCCCTCATGAGAAATCAGAACTCCATGAGGTCAAAATATTCTGAATTTCGCAGAAACCTCCTCTCTTTCCTATTTAATTTTTCTGGTTAATATGATAAGTGAAACACCAAAAATAGCAGAACCAGAGTCTGGAAACAGGGTGATTTATTCCCTTGTCAGCATAATTCAGAGCATCTCAAAACTACTTTGCCAGAGATACACATATGGGTTTAGTACAAAAGGTGGGTGTTGCTGAAGTCCCAGACATTCCAGAGTCTCCTCTTGGGTTAAATTGGTGGTGCACACCTGGGGATAGTCTTTGCCACTCAAGTATTTATTAATGCCTGGGGACATTTTGGCTTTCTAAGTGGAGAGAGGTGGATGAATCTAAGGGGTAGAAGAGGACAAGGATACTACTACGCATCCTGTAAGAAACAGGAAAGAGCCCCCACATCAAAGATTTTAGCCTAAAATATCAGCGGTGCTGAGTCTGAGAAAACCTGGGTCAAAAAGCTCACAGGAACAAACCCATCTTCTCCAACGTACCTTTTCCTATTTCTAAGAGGTAACCCTGAGTCTTCCCTGAGTCATATATTTGATTAAACAGGTATCTTTATGGCCTTCAAAAGTTCCTTATAGAGCCTAAACATATAGATCAGTGTGGTATGCCTGTTTTGCCTATACGGAGCCCTGAGTTCAATCCCCAGCACCAAAAAAGAAAAGAAAAATTTTTTACAAAAATGATCTTAAGAGGCCGAGCCTGGTGGCACACACCTGTAATCCCAGCACATGAGAGGGTCAGGCAGGAGGATTGCCATAAGTTTGAGACCAGCCTAGGCTACCCAGTTCAAGGATAGCCTGAACTGCCAGCAAGACCCTGCTCCATCCCCATATATAAATATATATACATATATAGATATAGCACTTTGAGGAGGCTTTCAAGCCCTCTGAACTCATATAGCTGTATCCATTCCCTCTCACATAAGATCCCCAAGCTTGAGTACATTATCTGAAGAGAAAAGGAGGCCAAAATCCAGCCTTATATTCTGTTAACCATGCTTCTCTCCCTGGCTGGAAGCTGTACCTACCCATAAGAATGTTGTGTGTGCAAATTAATGGCAGCTCCCAGGGGCAGCACCAGAACCCACCTGTTATTCCACCTATAGCACTCCCGGCCTAGAAAAAAAGCTTTGCTCCTGGCATCTCTGTCTCTACTACAGTGAACTGGACATTATTAGATTTTTTTCTCCAGCATCCCACTGTCCTCTCACTCCAAGAGAGTGAAGACTCAGAGAAGGCATCCTTATGGGCTTATTAAACTTTGTCCTCTTCCACCAGCCTACCTTGGCCCCCCCACTGGCCCCATCTCCCCTTCCCCCATCCTCAATCCCATTACTCCTTACTGGTTAGAGGTCGAGGCTTCAAGCATCTGATATGGAAACAGTTCTCAAACAGGCCACTGAAAAACACTTCATGGGACTCCTCATCCACCAGACGTACCCAGAAGGGAAAGATGGAGATCACCAGTATGAGTAGGTAGCCCAGGGAGGCCAAGGCCAGGGCAATGGCCCAGCAGAATCTCTTCATGCATTTGTCCTCCAAAGTCGGCCTCACCTGTGCAAAGGAAAAGTAATAGTGGAAGTAGGACATCTCCACATTTGCCTGTGGCACAGAGTAAAGGAGGCAATGCCCACGGAGATGCAGGTACTGGGCATAGAACATAGGTAATGCTCTGCCAATGGGAATTTGTTTCTTCTGATTAACTTTACAGCCTGCAGGACTCTGCAGCTGACCTAAAACATGCATGAAATATCTGCTGCTGCCGCACTGGGTAGCCTTGAGCATAGCAGGTACCCTCTGTCAGCATCAATTTCGTCCCGTAACAAAACCAGAAGGTGAGCCTGGCCCCCTCAAGCCCTCTTCGGCTCTACAGTACTAATCTCTCCATTCTGCAGAGGCTCATCCTACTTCTGGCAAACATCTGCACCAGATTCTTCTGTGTCACTTGTGTTTTGCAGGCTAAGCACTTGGACTAGGAATAAGGCGCTGACCTCAAGTGCCTTACTCAGTGACAGCTTTCTTATCACAAGGTCCCATCTGGCCATCTGTTGAAGAATGAGTAGGTCCTATGCACAAATAAAGGTTTGCTTTTAGTTTTGCTGCTCCATACAACTTCCTGAAAAACCAGATGCTCCTTCAGCCTGAGAGTCAAGGCCCTCTTCTAAGGAGTCCTCATCCATAGAAGCCCTCACCCCAACGTGTCTTCTCTTTCACGAACCTTGTCAGTAAGATGTCTTCTGAAAGAGCTGTGCTGTTGTGCTAGGTAAGTGCTGACTGGTCTTAGCTTCAGGGGCCCTTAGTCATTATCTCAGCCTGGCCACTTTCTAGCTGTGTCATTTAGAGAATTTACTCAAACTCTCTGAACCTTGATTTCTCTACTTGGAAAAAGGGGTAATATAACAACTGTCCAAAAGGCCACTGAAAAGACCAAATAAAGAATGTGTAGTGGGGACTTCCGGGAGAAATGGTGGACAAATAACAGCAGCCATGGAGGCTCTCTGAGATTACCAGTTTAGAATCCAGGAGCGGTGCCCTGTGAGGAGTCCTACGTGAGGGGAGATGTACCCTGCCGACCCAGGAATGAACTAAGCTGAGAGAAACCAACTGGAAATGCAATCCTGATGCTATAATAGGAACAGATAAAATCTCAGTGTGGAAGCTGGATCCCACGCCACTGGAAGCCGTGATTTGAATTTCCTGCTGCCCATACTGCGTCCCAATCAACACGGCAGGGAGAGAGACGCACGAAAGCTCTGAGAGCTGGAATCGGCGAACCAAACGGCATTGAGAGCGGGACTGGCAGGGAGCCCTGCATCGACCTGCAGTGAGTGAGAGAAATGGGGACTCTTTTATAGACTAGGAGGGAATCTCTTAGGGACTCAGACAAATGAACTACAAAAGCTATTCACAGAAATAATCCAGGAGAATTTCCCTAATTTAGCAAAAGGTAAAGATACTCAGATGTATGAGGCATACAGGACCCCAGCCACCTACAACCCAAACAGAGCCATACCCAGCCATATAATAATCAAAATTCCAGAAATCCAATATAAGAACAGAATATTAAAAGCCATCAAAGACAAGAAACAGATAACTTACAAGGGAACACCCATCAGAATTACAGCAGACTTCTCGGCACAAACCATCAAATCACGAAGAGTTTGGGGGGAAATAATTCAAGCTTTGAAAGATAATAACCTCCAGCCAAGATTGATATATCCTGCACAACTGTCCCTAGAAATTGATGGAAAAACAAGGTGCTTCCAGGATAAAGAGGAACTAGGGGAATTTGCAACCACCAATTCAACTCTACAGAGATTACTGCAGGATATTCTAAAAATGAAAAATACCAAGATTCCAGAAACAGTGGCAGAACGGCCACAATGAATGGAGCAGAAAGCAAAATGAAGAAGACAAACTGACAACTAATCACAGAAAAAGAGCTCAACAGAAATGAGGCAAACAAGGTTGGATGGTAGGAACAGCTATTTTGGAGAAAACAAGACATCATAATAGGTAGTGCTGATTTAATGTCCTCTTGTTTTGAAGTCCCATCAACTTTTGTTCTTCTGTCTCCATCGGTTTTAACCTGTTGTATCTTATTGGATTTTATTATATGTGATAATATAAACAAAAACTTTTATAGACAAGGAGATTATACAGAAACCACTGTTCATTTTCTGTTAGTTGATTCTAAATACCCTGTAATACTGTCATTCTCTTGAACGGTTTTACATTGTCTTGATATGTTTGATGCTACAGTATACGAAGTTATACCCAAAGATTTTAAGGGAAGAGACACTATGGTAACTACTGTTATGTCGAGATTATCTTGTGGTGAAACACTATTTTGCTTAAATGGCTATGTTTTGACCTGCACTGTTTTGTTGTTATGCCCTCTTTTTTATCTCAATCTCCTTTTTATTATCTACTTTTTCATTTTTATCCTTTTAATTAAGGGAAAAATAAATAAAAAATAGCAGGATATATTATATAACCCACTTTGATTTCCTATTAACTTGATTTGAAACTCTGTATTGCTCTCACCATCTTGTTTTCACTGATTTTCCTCTATTCTGTTATGCTTGATAGTACCAAGTTTGAAAGTATAGGCAACAACTATGAAGACAATAAGATTCATTGTGACGCCCATTCTGGTTGACCATTATCTTCTTTTGAAGTCCTCTAATGTCTCCAATGTTTTGGTTTTATTGGTCTTATTCTTTACTGTTTTGTTCAATTTTATTATAACTGATGATATAGGCAATTCTTTTTAAGATAACAAGAGGCATTATGGTAACCATTGTTGATCACCTTGTATTTTGTTTTTACATTATGTATTATGTCCATCCTTTTGATTTGACTGACTCTGCCCTGGTATGTCACATTTGGTTTTACTTTCTTCAAAAAAAAAAGTAATAAGAACTGTGGGAGTAATAAAACCCAAAATGTGTAATTGTCGTTGTACAAAAGAAAGGAAAAGAAAGTTCTCTAAAAGATATAACTGCATATATATTTAAGTGTATAAGATAGATAACCATATTACTGAGTTTTGTTGGATCATTGAACAAAGCTGTTTGCAGACTCACTGTTTGAAAGTCCCCTCTATATGCTTTAATTTGGTAACTTCAACCACTATTTCCAAGATGACAATATACAATTAACTAGTGATTTCCTACTGTTTATTTTTTCTGAAATTCTGTATAACTTGTACCCTTTTCTGTTTTTTTTTCTTTTTTCTCCTTAAATAAAATTTTTTTAAAAAGTATGTGTAGTGAAGCACCAAACTCTGCTCTGTGCCCAAGTGCTTCATTAAAAGTGGGAGATGGAGGTAGGAATGGAAGGTGACTTCTAAAATTCAAACCTCCCTGTAGGAGAAAGAGCTGGGAGTCATTCGCAACTTCAAGGCACAACTCGGAGCACATTTACTGTGTCCCCTTCTGTCTTTGCTAAGCCTGGGAGCCCTAAGATTTCCTCTAATTTTCCTGAAGTAGTGAAAGAAAAGCAGGGAGAGGAAAGGAAAAGCTAGAAGGAAGGTTGGTGTGCTGCAGAAAGAGCAGGCCTGGTCCGGATGCATCAGGGGGCACCGTGATGAGCCTGGGCATCTGGCGAGGGCATTAGGTGAAAGAAAGACAAAAGATGCAGCAAAATAAGTAAGGAGCATAGGAAGACAAGAGCCCCTCTTTCCAAGCCACACCAAAGCTGGGTCTGAAGAGTGGGGCTGACCAGGGCTCTATGTGGCAGCACCGCAGTTTTCAAGCTGTGCATAGTGAGTTCAGAAGACAAGGCCATGGGACAGAGGGTGCTTCTTTCCCCCTCTCTCCTGCACTCTGTGAAAGCACCCATGCCCAGTACGGGCCCTGGGCACAACTATAATCCTGATGCAGACCCTTGATGCAGCCAGGGAAGGGAACATCTTAGACAGCTGCTGATCCCTGCAGTCCAGCAAGTCTGACAGTAAAAGAGAGAGGTGAAAGTCCTTCCCAGCACTCCAACACCAAATATGCTGATCACTCTAGGTGGGAAGTTTTCTTCCAATTACAGCCAAGATGACTTGGAAACACTCTGATTCACCTTCTCCTCTTTGTGTCAGTTTTTCTCTTCTTTCCATCTGAGGAAACTTCCCCTCTCTAAGTCTTTCCTTTGACTTTCCACCCACTCTTCAGGCCAAATTGACATATCAATCTCAGAACCTCAGTTTCCTTTGCTCTACTATGAGGAAGAGGGTTAGAGCAAATTTATAAGAAACCCTAACTCTAAAACCCACACAAAGAGTCATAGCCACATCTTGTCCCCTGATTCCAGATGGGTAGCACAGGCTGGGCATCTCATTTGACACGTGGCCCCTTCCTGTACAGTCCCAGATCTCAGCCTTTCTAGTAGTGACCTTGGTTCCTCCCTGCTTCCATCATGCTCTCACTCACGCTGACTCCAGCTTGAGTTTATGCTGCTTTCTCCCTTCCCTTCACACTTGCAACTCATTCGCCTTCTTCACCCACTCCTGCTTCCTTTCATAAAGTTCTCAGAGCACCCATCTTCCCTGCCCCCACACCTACATGCCTCCTTCCACACACACAGCATCACAGTCAGAGCACACCAGCCTCCAAGCCTGGGATCCTCCCAGGATGGCTTCTCTGTTCCCCTAAGTCAGTGACGGCAAATCTTTGAGATCTTTCAATGTTAACAAACAGCCCACTGTAGGGTGTGTGCCATAGTTCATCATCACTTCCCCAAGCCTTTCAGATCTACCTCCCCTGAAGAGTGTGGCTTGTTCTGACCACTCCACATAGCATTTCCAGATAAGAAACCTCTTCCATTCCCTCAACAAAAATGAGCTATGCACCTATTGGCTACCCCACACCCTCCTGGGTCAGCTGTGACGATTCAGGGATGAAATCACCTGGAACTCAAAGGCTCTTGGTAAATACTGAGGGGAGACACACATTAGTGCATCACACAGGACAGAACTAACATCTCCGCAGCCTGAGGATACCTCTGTGTGCCCCACCACAGCCTGGCCACTCTCCGGTGACGAGGAACTTGTCCTCTTCCCCAGGCACCAGGTCTCACATGAAACAGCACTTAGTACTAGTATTAGACAACTGTGCTTCCAGAGACATGCAGTTTAAGACATGCTCTGATACAGACCAGACTGGAGAAGCATAGTCACTTCAGCCTTAAAGGGGAGAGCCAGAGAGAGGGACTGACTGACAAAGGATCCCACAGTCCCTGCAGCACAGGGTCCAGGATCCTCCATCATTGCCCCATCCACCTCACCAGCCCCCAACAGCCAGCAGTTCAGTGATTCCCAAATCTAGGGGAGCCAGTGACTGCTTTTTTTCCTCCTTGTTTTTGGTGTTCGTTTTGACAGAAATGGAATACAGAGTCTCAAGCAAGCTAGGCAAACACTCCACCACTAGCTGCATCTCCAGGACCCAGTAATTTTTCCCTAAGAGGCATATGAATAGGGTAAAAGGCAAAAAAAAAAGTGGGGGAATGGAATTACTCAATTTTTGCTTTGACTAGAACATGACAAACAATTGTTATTCACTATTAAATACTAGGCGGGACTGACCTGTCTGAAGGTTCCACAATTCAAGCCCTACAGGGTGTGAACTGAAGCCTGGCACCTCCCTGGGACAGTAACAAGAAGACCTAAAGCGCATGGGGTTGGACTGGGGAAGGGACCAAGGAAGAAAGCATGTTGGCGGCATGGAGCACTCACTGTTTCCACCCCTAATTTGTGGGAAATTGGGCTGCAAACTGACCAAGACATGGACAGAGGTTCCTTCCTGTTGACAGTCCTCCAGCCCTGGCCTCACAATGTCAAGGTTTTGCCTCCTCAAGGCCCCAAAGCCACAGGGACGTTTTCCAGGTCCGCGTGTCCCCTGTCCCTTGGGGCAGTTAGGGGTGCCTGATTTGGGGCTGTGGGTAAGGACTGGGAAGAGGACTTCTCCATGCCCCACATTCTCCCACCCTCAGGGACATCTCTTGGCCTCCCACCTGGGCACCGCCGGGGTTTCCCATCCCATTCCATCCCATCCCAGGGAAAGGCTTCTCTAGGGGAAGAGAGGTTGCTCTTGGCCTCTGATTCCCCTTCAGACTGTGGTTCCTTCTCTGGGCTTCCACTGGGCCTCCCACGGAGCCTGCCCAGCACACTCTGGGCGCTTGCCCGCCGCCGTTGATCCGTTGATGGTTGATCGGGCGCTGCGGGCACTCCAGCCCTGCCCCGCCCAGCACCTCACCTGCCCGGCCTCCGCACGTAGGTTCGCCATATTGGCCTCGCTCACAGACTGGTAGCAGTTGGAGCAGTCCAAAGTCAGTGGGGTCTGAATTCGAATTCCAGCTCTGCCATCACCAGCAGGGTAATTTTGGATAAGTCACTTTTTCCTGGGTCCTAGCTTTCTTGTCTGTAAACTGAAAATAAAAACACCCTGTAAGCCTGTTGGATTGCTGAAAGAGAACCAGTGATGTGCCTGGAAAAGACCTTCAGCAGACACAGCACTAAATACCAGCTATACATAGAGGGAAAGAAAGGCAAGAGCCTCAGACACCACAGGAACCCTGCTCCCGTCCCTCAGACCCTTTACACAGACCTTCCCCCTCTCTCATTCAGCTCCCCTTCCACCCTCCCTGAATCCTGTCTGCTCCTCTCACCAGCGCTAGTGACATCCCCCACCCACCCAGGGCATTTTAACCTGGAGAAAACTCTGAAAATGGGAAAACACTCTTCCAGCCTGGGATGGGAATGGGTTAGCTGATTCTAGTAGCAAAGGCAGCCACACTGGGCTGGAGAAGTCACCAGTCCCCATCTCCTGATTCTGTACTCACTAAAGAAATGTGTTTATTACTCAATTTTTCAAAAACTAGGGCCATGGATGACACTTCCTTCCCCTTCCCCACAAATCAGCTCATATTCCAAGAGCACAGGAGTGAGTGAAAGCCCATGGATAAGCGATTTAATGAATGATCCGTCATGCCAGAAGCACATGACAAGACTCTCTGCCAAAAGGCTCAGCGTCCCTGGCTGGGGCTGGGTTGAGCATAGGTAGTGCTGGAAAGAGAAGACATTCAGGCCAGGAAGGACCTTGAACTCCTCTCTTCCCTGATCCCACAAAGAGAGCATGGATCTCCCCACCCGCAGGCTTTCCAATCACCAGATGATTAGAAAAATAGCCCTCAACAAGTCTCCAGACACATCCTCAGGTCATCCAAGGACATTGATGGTGAACCTTTTAGAATTTTCAGTGATGCTAACAGTCTACACAGGCACACAAAGTCTTCAAGGTTGCACTAAAGGAAACAAAGTTTTCTTTGCCCTTACTTAGTTACAGATTCCCAGTGGAGCATTCTGATTAGCCCATCTGGAGACAAAAGACCATTCTACTCTGGCCAAAAGAATTGAGGCATGATGACCAGCTCAGCCTGAGCCAGCCACAACCCACAATAACCAGCAGTTGGGGTCATCCAAGAAGCCACAACTTCTCTAGTAGGATAAGAACTTCCTTAAGGGAAAAAGATGATATTCTTCGAAGATGGGAATTATGACAGACTATGACAGCATTTTCACAAGCACCATCATGTGTGATACTTTCAAATGTTATCACACATCAGTTTTGAAAGACAGGCATTATAATAACTATATACAGTCTTGGGCTAAGAATTTGCCCAAAGAATTATCCATGGTCACAGAAAACACTAGGCTGCAGAGTGCTCTTAAGCTTACAAATTATTTACCAACAAAAGGAATATTTTACATAAGGGCAGCTCTGACAATCACTACCCTAAACAAGTACCACAATTAATATTCAGATTGGAATAAGCTGAGTGTGCCTCCCGACAGATCAAAGTACAAAGGTAATATTACTTGCAGCGTTAGTGTCAGAAATGTTTAATCAAATCTCTAAAACTCATTCTGACCTTTAGGAAATACTAGGATGAGAAGGAAGTTAAACACCATCACAGGGAACCAAAAATCAAATTTGCAGAACCAGACAAGCATGATGGTGCATGCTTGCACATCTAAAATCCCAACACTCTGGGAGGCTGAAATCAGAGAATAAAAAGCTTGAGCCAACCCTGTGCAATTCAGTAACTTAGTGAGATCTTGGCTGAAAATAAAAAATGAAAAAAGGTTGGAGACATAGCTTAGTGGTCCTGCGTTCAATACCAGTTCTGAAAACATAAAAACATATTTAAAAGGTTAAAGAATTGTTCTAATTTAAACAAAACTAAAGAGGTGTAAAATCCAATGCATTTTATTTTATTTTATTTTGATTTTAAATAAAATAGTTACAAAACATATCTTTGAGGCAGCTGGAAAAACCCAAATATAAACTGCTTGTTAGCTATTATTATAGAATTATAGTCTTATTCTTAGGTATGTTAATAATACTGTGATTATATACTTACTCAGGGGAAATCTGTTATAGTATTTAGGGGTAATATTTATATGTATCCTTGAACTGACAGAGAAAAGGTAGACAAAAAAGAAATATGGAAAAATGTTAAAGGTAATTACTCTAAATGTAAGGTACAGAGGTTGTTATACTATTTTTTCAGCTGTACTATGTATCAAAATTTTTCAGATAAAACTGGGAAAAATAGAGTCAATGAACTCTGGTTTATCATTCAGTCACTCAATGTCTGAGTTTTTATCTAATGTAGACAAGGCAAGCACAGGGTGTACTGAGAATTGCTGAGTGATATCAATTAAGTCTAAAAGAGGAGCTATTCACATAGTCTCTTGTCCTCAAAGGGGACTGCACCAACAAAGACCTAGTGCAGAGAGTTGCATCTGTTTCTCAAAGATTTCTGCCAGCTTACACTGAAAAAAAAAAAACCTGCACATTGCACGCACACATACTTGGAACACAGTTTCACTTGCACTTATTATGTGTAATACATGGAGATGTTCTGCATTCTATTCTAGTCTGATTAAATTTCTCTCTTTCTCTTATGCTGGATTCAACTCACTATAAGTTTTGTAACTCGCCAGTTACTTTTGATAACACTTAAAATCACAGCTTTTAAGAACAGTGAAATTCAAAATGACTGGGAAAGAAAGTGGCCACAAAGGACTTGAGAAGTCAGTGGGCCGGACCAAAATTGGAAAGACCTCGTAGAGTTTCATCCCAAGGGCTGTGAGGGACCTTTGCTAGAATTAAGCACTCACATTTGATGTCAGTGCCACCATTCCTCCTCCTTCTGTCTCCTCCTTTACTCAAAGGCTCAGCTTCAACCCAGAGCATGGTGCCCCTCACTCAAGGTGCCCACAGCTGTGTACAAGTTGGGACTAGAGGCTTCTGGGCCAGCCCATCCTAGAACTGACCTTTTAAAGTGTGTCATAAAGTTAGTCATAGTTTCTGAAACTCTTCCTATTTTCCCAGGTCTATGAAGAGATTACTGCCAACAGGAGCCCATAAGCCTGGGCTGGAGTTGTAGGGTTTTGATTTTCCCCAGGACCTCAACTTCCAAAGGAAAAACCATAGTTTCCCAAACCATAGTTTTACTGAGTAACACTGGGAAATGCGCAGACTTCCAGGAGTCCTAGCATACTGCCCTCAGGCAATCTGTTTAATAGTCAACTCCTTTCCTGTAGGCACTTGAGGCTCCCAAACTCTCATAGAAGGCCTCATGATTAAGCTACTAGATCCTACTTGTTTCTTTGTGTCCTTTCAGCACCTAGAAAGAGTTAATGTCCTCTATTACACTGATTCTTAGTCTTGGCTGCACATTACACTCATCTTCTAAAATCCCAGTTTCAGCCAGGTATTATAGCACATGCCTGTAATCCCAGCTACTGAGGTGGCTGAGGCAGGAGGTTCATAAATTTGTGACACTGTCTCAAAAAACAAAAATTAAGGGCTAGCAATGTAGCTTGGTGATAGAGTGCCCCTGGGCTCAATACCAGTAAACACACACACACATCAAGGCTGTAATGTACACCAACAATATAGCACTTAAGATCAGGAAGCAGTGCTATTAAAGGTCCTTAGGTGATTTTTACATGCAACTCGACTTGGGAATTCCTGCTATTGTGTCTTGTTACAGCCAAAAGCCATGAGGAGGACACAGTTACCCTGAAAAGGTCACTATGAGTTTAGGTGTACCTAGAACCTGGGGTTGAAAAATCCCTGGGAACTGAGATTGTTAGACCGGTGTCGCGAGGAAGACTCTAAGGGCCTTGCTCTCATGTAAAAACAATGGGGTTTTTATTATTCCGTGTACACGGGGTCCTCCAAACAGGTGGAAACGGAGAACCCTGAGTTGGGGCAAGGCTGGTGTTTTTAAGGATGAAAACCGCAAAGTAAGCAAGCATTGTTACAGAAGCCAATCATAGCAGTTAGAGCAGAACAGTTGGTGATTTGTCCATTTGTGATTGGTCAGATCATGAGGGGCGACCAGTGGGTCAGAGTTGATTAACTGTCTTGTTTTGCACAGCTTATTTTTAGGTCACCTAGCTCCTGTGTGGCTTGGTTCTGACATACTTCCCAATCTTGATTAGCATAGTCAGCAGACTTTATCTCTGAGTTTCCTGACATAATTACCTTACTTTAGCACCACAACCTTTCTATTTGTAGAGGGCAACAATGGTTAACATATCAATTGGGTAAGATTTTACAATTCTTTACAGATGAGAGCATTGATTAACATATCAATCTTTTACCCAGGGGAAAAGGAAGACACACATTTACAGTTACAGGTATTACTATGATATAAACGAAGCTATTTCTGTGAAGAATGTACAATCTAATACAATCTGATGCAATTAACACAATTTGTGACGGGGCTACCAGATAGGGAAGACCCAGGATGTCAGGAGCTAGTACCTCAGGCCTTTGTTTTATGGCCTTTAGGAAGTTAAAACTTAACCTAGTTGGATTTGAAGGGAGAAGGGGAGGGGAAGCAGCAGATGGAACGAGCTTTCTTCGTCTCTTCATTCCCCCCCTTTTTTTTTTTTTTTTGTGGATGACCTCTAATCTTAGAGGTTTGTTGTAGCTAGGGGTTTATATTGGTGACGTATGACCATTAATTTGACCTGAGAGACTTGTCCCCTTATGAATTGGGTAATCCAGTTAATGAGGCAAGGGACAATGGCTAGGATTAGGATTAAGGTCACTAATGGTCTTATCAAGGGAAGGAGATAGGGGAGAATTCCGTTTTACATTTTTTAAAGGGGGCTCCCATACAAAGATCTTTAACAATTGTTTTTTTTTTTGCTTACAGGGGGACCAAAGCCGCCATGCAAGGTCGGCATCAATGTTATTAAAATCAAAACAAGCAAGCTAAAACAGTTCATGACCAGCATAATCTAACTATGCTTTAGTCAATTTTTAACTTTAAGGGTTATCAGTCTGTTGTGTAGTCCACTGAGTATGTCCCTCGTTGTCTGTTGTTTTCAGTGGCTTTACATGAGTGTAGTGAATCCGCGCAGTTTTTTCTGCTACCTTGATGGCAGTGGGGGTACTGAGCACCACGGTGAAAGGTCTTTCCCAGTGGGGTTCGAGGGAGTCATGGTGATGACATCGAACCAAGACTGGAGTCCTTGAGGCCTTGGTCTCTGAAGGCAGGTCCAAGTGTTTTTGTCTAAACAGCTGGTGGATCCAGGCCAACACAGGTTGGAGTGTCTGTAGGGACTTAAGATCTCGATTAGTAATTTTAGCTAATTTGTCTTCTGACAATCTTGGAACCAATGGCGGGGGCCTCCCAAACATGGCTTTAAAGGGGGAAATTTTGGAAACATATGGGGTATATCTAGCTCTTAACAGTGCAAAGGGAAGAAGGCTCATCCAATTATCGCCAGTTTTTGAAAACAGCTTAGCTAAAATGTCCTTGAGACTTTGGTTTATACGTTTTACTTGCCCTGAGCTTTGTGGCTGATAGGCACAGTGGAGTTTTAATTAATCTTTAATGTCTGGGCTAACTTTTGGGTGACTCGGGCTATGAAAGCCAGGCCATTATCGGACCCCATTGATAGTGGGAGGCCAAATCAAGGTATGATCTCATGCAATAGCTTTTTAACTACCACTAAGGCTGACTCAGACTTAGTAGGGAAAGCCTCTACCCAGCCAGTAAAAATGTTTATTAATACCAAGAGATAGCGGTGTCCCTGTAAATTAAGTTTTACCATGTCTATGAAGTCTATTTCCCAATGTTCTCCTGGAACAATTTCTTGATGTCGGGTGGTCTCCAACGCAGAGCTCTTGGCTGAGTTGACTAACAAGCACTGTGGGCATCTGGAGCTCGAAGAGGTGGTCAGTTTGTAGAGTTTTGGAATAAAATACTGAGTTCTGAACAATTCTGCAAGGTGAAACAGCTCCCACCCTAGTGCCTCCAGTAACAGTACTTGTTTATCAGGTAACTGGTATTAGCCCCTTGGGGTGGGAGACTTTATTCCAAGTTGAGATGTCAACTGTAGGTCTTTCTTTGTGTAGACTAGTTCTGACAATGTCAGAGGACTAGTATCAGAGCAGTTACTTTCTTGGTTGACCCCTCTGATGTGGTTGTTATTTTTTATCTCTGGTTGGGTGAGCCTTGTAAGGAATAGCAACCCATTGAGGCAGCCAGACAGCTGCCAGCAAATCTAGAATCTGTGGAGCATTTTTAGATGGCTTCCCCGTATATGTACAGTAGCAAAGGGATGTCTTCAGTAAAAAAAAATGTTTACCCTCTTTTCCGTGGCTAGTTTTAGCCTCTCAGTCAAAGCAACAAGCTCCGCCTTTTGGGCAGAAGTGCCAGACTCTACCCGCTTAACCCAGAGTACCTCCTTTTCAGCGGTCACTGTTGCCCCGGCCACTCGTTTGCCGTTTTGGATGAAGCTGCTTTCATCGAACAGTTGTCGGCATTTCCCAAAAGCTGGTCAGTAAGATCAGCCTGTAGGTTCTGCTGCAGTTCGAGGATGTCAGCGCACTCATGGAGAGAGGTGTCCTTTGTTCCTCCGGATCATCATCAGGCATAAGGGTGGCTGGGTTTAAAGCTGAAGAAGTCTTGAATATCATTAACTCTGGGTCTAGAAGCAGGGCTTGACAGTAGAATTCTGGCATTTGAGAGCCTTTTTTAGGAGGGGTTTTGATAAGAGTCTCTAAACTGTGAGAGGTTACCACAGAAATCACTTGCCCAAAGCGAGTTTTTTTGTCTCCTTAAGTAACATTGTCACAGTAGCTAGTATTCTTAGGCAGGGGGCCATACTCCTGTTACTGGATCAAGTCTTTTGGAGAGGTAGGCTATAGGCCTCTTTCAAGGGCCAATGTCCTGAGTTAGGACTCTTTTGGCAATGTCCCTGAGTTTATCTATGAACAAGATGAAAGGCTTGGTAACGTCAGGGAGTCCCAGGGCTGGGGCCTCTGTCAAGGCCCGCTTGAGCTGTTGGAAGGCCTGTTTACATTTATCAGTCCAGTTCAGCGAATTTTGAGTTTCTCCCTTATGGGAGTCAGTCATATAGAGGCAAGCTTTTCAGTAAAATTTAGCCTACAGTATCCAACTGCCCCCAGAAACTCTCGTCTGTTTTTTAAAAGTTTTTTTTTCATAGAGCAATTTTAACACCTTGGCTATCTTTTTGTAAATTTTTTAGTTCTCAAAAGACCTTTTTGTGCTATCTCTATTAACTGGCTGAGGGGCATTTTCTTAAACCTCTCAAACCTTTGTAATTTTTGTCTAACATGTGGGGCCGACTGAGTTACAAAGAGAACAACTGGCAATATTGGGAAACCTCCTTACCTCTGGATGTCCAGTCAGGGTAGCACAAAAGGAGAACATGGTTTTGGCATTCCGGATCAGAGAGCCGGCTTCATCTGGATGGCACACTGATTTTTTGTCCAAGGGTGTCACGTGACAGGCCATTATTTTATTAAAATTATATTCTTAACAAAAAGGGCTTTTTCATAGGTAACAAAATTGTGCTGTATAATCTCCCAGATGTTCACAGCACATGTAAGAACTTGTATCTTATTTTTAATATCACCTATAATCTCATTTTAATGAAAACATTTTGCAGCAAAGTACAATCTTATGAATACTTTTACCAAAACTGATCTAATACTGTCAAATTCTGAACACATTTACTTCTTGTCAAACCTGTTATTTGTAGTACTATAAATTAAGACAAATAAAATTCACATCCTCTTGAGCCTTCTACAACTTACAATAATACCTCTCAAACTAAGCTTTAATCTTTTTCCACATTCTGGCATAGCCAGACACCTTTACTTGAAGACCACTCTCTTTGTCCCTCTTTTTACTATTACCAGTCAATTACCTTTTCTCTCACTTCTCAGACAACATCAAAACTCTCAACAAAACCCTTGAAGTCACCTTTTAGTAGTCCAAAACATACTTATTTTATGTCTTTTTACCACATAAAAATGCTGTATTTTAAAAACAAAACTGTAACCTTTTAACTGGCTCAAATATAGTACCGCCTGGTTTTTACTTGGCAAAGTTGACATGACTCTTAACAACCATAGATATACATATATATGTGCACATGTTTACATTTTCACCAGAGAGAAAAAAATACTCCTTTTAAAAGGCATGCCGAGGTTGCAAGCAATCAATTGAAGTCTTACATATTAAACAAGGCACCACAACATTAAAGACACAAACAAAGGGAGCTTCTTGCACAGTTTGGTCAGCTAAAGGAAATAATTTTTCTTATCATGAACCTTGAATCTAATAAGCCATATGGATCCTGCAACAGAAATGGGCAACAAGCCCCTAAGTTAGTAACAAGTTTAAACAGGCAACCAAGGAGAGGGCGGAGGAAGGAAGGGTTTTACCCACGGTGGGGGCTCCTCCCTGAGGTCCTGCCATACCAAGATGTAGGCGATCCAGTCGGGGTGGCTCTCTCATCCAGGGCGGAAGATGATGTTCTTAACTGCTAAGATGAGGGGAAGGTGGAAAGTCCCCTCCGGTGGCCAATCCACGGAGAATGTGGGCCACTCAGACGAGCAGAAAGTCTGCCATTTACTTTTTTTAACCTGAAAGGAGAGATTGTGAGCCCTCTCTCGAACCTCCGACCAATGGTCGAGGGTGAGGGACAATGGGGACGATGTCGTTTGTCCCATGGTGTTCTGAAGACAAAGAGTGGTTAGCGTACGCGCGACACAACAAATAACCGATCACAACAGTCACAACACACAGGACAAACAGGCCGGCCACCTCACTCTCACGCATTAGTTTCACATCAAACGAGTCACCTTAGGGGGTGCCTCCAGATTGGCCCGGACGGACCACAGATTGGGAATGAAATTCCCCAGATTGGCCCAGACGGACCACAGATTGGGAATGAAATTCCCCAGATTGGCCCAGACGGACCACAGATTGGGAATGAAATTCCCCAGATCGATAGGAAAATCCTATCGCAGACGGTGAGTCACGGAAAACCGTGTGGGGCGTCCCCCGATCACCCAAGAACAGAATTTGCCCGTGAAGTAGAGCCGGAGTTCGGCCTGGGGCGAAAGGAAATGGCGGATCGATCCAAAATGAAAGTAAACAAAAACTGGCCGTACTACTTACCCCAGAGAGGTGCCGTTGGGGTCTCCCTCTGCGAGGAGGTCTCTTCTCAGTTTGATCTCGCTAGGGCCTCCAAAATGTTAGACCGGTGTCTCGAGGAAGACTCTAAGGGCCTCGCTCTCATGTAAAAACAATGGGGTTTTTATTATTCCGTGTACACGGGGTCCTCCAAACAGGTGGAAACGGAGAACCCTGAGTTGGGGCAAGGCTGGTGTTTTTAAGGATGAAAACCGCAAAGTAAGCAAGCATTGTTACAGAAGCCAATCATAGCAGTTAGAGCAGAACAGTTGGTGATTTGTCCATTTGTGATTGGTCAGATCATGAGGGGCGACCAGTGGGTCAGAGTTGATTAACTGTCTTGTTTTGCACAGCTTATTTTTAGGTCACCTAGCTCCTGTGTGGCTTGGTTCTGACATACTTCCCAATCTTGATTAGCATAGTCAGCAGACTTTATCTCTGAGTTTCCTGACATAATTACCTTACTTTAGCACCACAACCTTTCTATTTGTAGAGGGCAACAATGGTTAACATATCAATTGGGTAAGATTTTACAATTCTTTACAGATGAGAGCATTGATTAACATATCAATCTTTTACCCAGGGGAAAAGGAAGACACACATTTACAGTTACAGGTATTACTATGATATAAACGAAGCTATTTCTGTGAAGAATGTACAATCTAATACAATCTGATGCAATTAACACAATTTGTGACGGGGCTACCAGATAGGGAAGACCCAGGATGTCAGGAGCTAGTACCTCAGGCCTTTGTTTTATGGCCTTTAGGAAGTTAAAACTTAACCTAGTTGGATTTGAAGGGAGAAGGGGAGGGGAAGCAGCAGATGGAACGAGCTTTCTTCGTCTCTTCAAGATGAGCTGGTTCACCTGACTAGTTTACCAAGCTGTTACTGTTACCAAACTTTTTCCTTGACAATCACATAACATGGAACTCTACCTCAGGTGATGCCTTAATTTATGTTGCAGTCTAGTTTGAACAATAGCTATTTCTGATAAGAAACCTTGGAAATATTATTGGGTTAAAAATATCTGACAGAAACCGGGAGTGATGGAGCATGCCTGTAATTCCAGCACTTGGGAGGTTGAGGCAGAAGGATCGTTGCAAGTTCAAGACGAGCATAAACTACAAAGTGAGATCAAGGCCAGCCGGAACTGCATAGCAAGACCCTGTCTCAAAAAGACAAAAAAAAGACAGAATTTAACCATTTCTCTCCACTTAAACTTGAAATAAATATGTATCATAAGGATATTGGATGGTTCATTCTATGTGTCACCTTGATTGGGCTAAGGGATGTCCAGATAGCCAGTAAAACATCATTTCTGGAAACATTGTTTCTGGATGCATGACATTTGTGGAACAAATCAGCATTTAAATTCATAGGTTCACTAAAGAAGGTCTTCCCTCACCAATGCAAAAGGACATCATCCAGTCCTTCAAAGATCTTAGTAGAACAGAGAGGTGAAAGAAGGGTAAATGTGCCTTCTGCTTGAGCTGAGCTATCCATCCTCTCCTGCCCTTTGACAGTGGCTCTCCTGCTCCTTGGGTTTTTACTCCAGTGGCTCCCTGGTTCCCTGGCCTTAACATCTGAACTGGGCTATATTACCCACTTCCCTGGACCTCCAGTTTGTGGACAACAGATTTTTGAGACTTCTGTCTCTCTAATTACATGAGCTAATCCTTTACAATAAATCTCTCTATACTTCTATCTGTACCCTATTATTTCTCTTGGAACTCTCAATGCAGGTAGTTCCATATGTGTATCAGTAAAGTTCAGTTACAGAAGCAGAACCACTAGGAAATGCATATACTTAAAGAGATCTGTTACAGGAAATTGGCTTCACACAATGGCGGGAGCTCGTTGAGCAATGACTGAAAGGCTGAAGTGTCTCTTGAATGCTGAAGAATAAAGTCTACAGGTGAACAGATAGGAAAAGAAGATCACAAGCAGCCTGGAACCCCCAACATGAACTGGAACCTCGTGAGGAATGAAGCCAAGTCAGTTCTTTTTGTCTCTGACATTTGAGAATGAGGGTATCTTGTAGAACTTAAGGTCCTCTGTCACAGAGGTAGACTCACACGCTAATATATCTGACCCAATAAAGGCAAGGAAGAGTCAAAGGAAGGTAGAAAAATTGTAGTCCAGCCACTGCTTTAAGGCGAGAAGGACATGCAAATTAGCAGCAACATGTGCAAGCTACAAAATAATGCTGTTTTCTTCCCTCCAAGTCTTTCAAGAATCTCTCTTTTAGCCTGTCTGAGCAAGAACATTCAAGAAAAAGAATACTGGTAAATGCGATTTGGCCTAGCCAAGCCAACATACAACAAACGCATGACAACATGCCATAGTGAGAAATTATTTGATTTTAAAAACTTGCCCATTTACACCACATAAAAAAAAAGATTCAGTAATTGGTAGAATATGGAGAAGCAAAATATTGATCAAAAGAGATCTAAGCACTGTTGTCTACAGATATATCAAGACAGAGGAGAGAAAAGCAAAGCTATTTGGGTTCTAAGGTCATCTACTGTTTTCCTGACATGAATCTGAATCCAGAACTCCCTGATTCTTTCTTCCCTCAGTTGGATCTAACTTACTCCATTGTCAAGGGATGATTACAGAAATTAGGAAAGCAAACCACAAAATCTCCCTTTGACGTAAATCCTCAACATCAAGTAAAAAGTAGTGCTAATTGAAGTTTCAGTCTCTGGTCATCATCTTTGAATGTTGCATTATACTTGCTTTTTTCCTTTGTGCAGATTGCCCAACACGTAGCAAGGCTTTCTGAAAACAAGGCTTACCCCACAGATTCCTATGAAGTGAACACACTGATTGCTAAATAAGCTTGGAACTCTGAAGGCTCTCATGCACTGAACACATCCGAAAGGTTTGTCCACAGTGTCACTCTTCACGTATCTTACTAAGAGCTGAGCTAGGACTAAAGGCCCTCCCATTTCACACTCAAAGACTTTCTCCCCAGTTGAATTCTCCAATTTTTATAAAAAGCTAAAACTTCAAAGGTATTTTACTGCACTGATTTTATTCATATTTCTCATTTGTATGGATTTCCAGGTGACCAATAAGATATGAACTACAGTTGAAGGTTTTTTATGTCTTTACCTTCATAGGACTTTACTCTTGTGAATTTCTTGACACTAAATACAGTTGGTTCATCTACTTAATTCTTTCCATGATTCTGATCATAAACCAAATTGCATGAGAACTAAATCAAATTCAATGGTTAGGTTTAACACTGACTTTCTGGGAAAATTTGATTTGGTTCTCATCTAATTCAGTGTCTGACCAGAATCATGAATTAAGTTTATGAAATAAGACATCTATGATAGTTGAGGTGGGAATTCCAACTCAAGGCCTTCTCACATATGACACAAGTGTAGGGTCTCTCTTCAGTGTGAAGTTTATGATGCTTTTTGCGGTTTTTGTTTTGTTTTTTTGAGGCAAGGTTTTTTCTATGTAGTTCAGGATGACTTGAAACTCACTATGTAGCCCAAGCTAGCCTTGAACTCACAGCAATCCTCTTGCTTCAGCCTCTTGAGTACTAAGATACAGGTGTGTGCTATCATGAGAAGATCAATGATGCTTTTCATGCCTACTAAAAGACTTCCCACACTCATTACAGTTTGATGGCATCTACTTTCTGGTGTTCAATAAGCCATGAATTTCAGCTGCAAGTTTTTGTATAGTTACTGCATTTATCTGGTCTCTATGTGGTGTGAATTCACTGATGTCCTATTAGATTAAAGCACTAGATAAAAGTCTTTCTTGGTTACATTCATAGAGTTCCTCCCTTGTGTGGATTCTCTGAGTTTGAATAAGATTTAAATTCCAGGGGCTGGGGATTTAGCTCAGTGGCATAATCGCCTGCCTTCCAAGCAGGCAGTCGTGAGTTCGATCCCTGGTACCAATAAAAACGAAAAAGACAAAAAAACAAAAAGATTTAAATTCCAACCAAAAACTATTCCACATGTGCTGCACATATAAATCATCTCTTTTGTATGAATTATCTGGGACTAAATAAGATGCAAGCTGATACAGTTGTGTCTATATCTCCCCAAACCCTCATTCAGTCATGGCAGGATGGACTTTTCAGAGGTGGCTGAATCTAGAATGTGATTGATTCATGGTTCAATGCTGGGATTAAAGTGTGAGTGCTACACTCACAATATATTGGAAATATTTCTCTCTACCCTCATGCTTCATCAGAGCCTCACAGTTTTCACTGTGTCTAACAGATTCATATGAGGTCTGAGTGTGTCTGTGTTCGTGAATGTGTTAGCATCCATGTGTACAGAAGCTCTCAGTAGTAGTGAAGAAGGTGTTGGTTCATGTAAAGGGCACCTTCCTTGGTCTTCCGTATACTGTTCATGCAGCCAGGAGTCACAAGGACAAAACTGCTAGAATAAATGTATTTCCTTTCCGTTTGTCTGTTTTACACACACAGTCCCTTGAAATCAACTGTAATAGTAACTTTTTTGTTGTTTTTTTAAGACAGGGTCTCACTCTGTAGTTGAACTCACTATGTAGCTTCAGCTGGCCTCAAATGTACAGTGATCATCCTACTTCGGCCTTCCAAATGTTAGGATGGCAGGCCTGCATGACCATGGCTGGTTTTTAGTCACTTATTACTGGTATAAAATAGCCAGCATGCGTAACTTAAAGGACGAGACAATTATTTTGGCTCACAGGTTTATCTATGGTCAGCTGTCTCCAAGGCAGAAATAGCATGGCACTAAGGCATAGTGGATAAAGGGTTCTGAGCCCATGCAAGCCAGGAAGCAAAGAGGGAAGGAACCAGTGAGGGAGATATATACATTTCCAGGTCCTGTTCCCAGTGACCTACCTCTTCTGATGAGTCCTTACCTCCTTACAGCACATTCAGCTACAGAGTAACCCCATGATCCAGTCACCTTATGCAGGAGTCCAGGAGTTTGGAGCCAATCTGGAAAACACAATGATCCATATTTCTTTCTCTGTATCTCTGTCTCTGTATCTCTGTTTCTCTCCTCTCCCTACCTCCCCTCCATCCTTCCCTCTCTCTTGTCTCTGTTTCTGTCTCTCTCTCACACTTTCATGTCTCTCTATAATGACTGATACATGAGAAGTATAGAAGCTTAACTAAGTAATTCAACAGTTCTACATCCTAGAGGGTAGAGGACATGCCCTTATCACTATAAGATGTTGGTTCATGTGTCAATTTGAGAAGTTTAGAAGTTTAAGTAAGTGATCCAGCTGGGGGCCAGGGTCCTCACTTTGTAAACATCCTCATTCTGTGCAAGAGGGAACAGAGATGTTGTGAGTGCTATACCCCCCCCCAAAACAGATAGCCTGCATACAATGTAAGGGGGTAAAACTAGCCTGCTCTTCCCTCTTTTAATCTTCTTGTTTTTTCTGTCTTTAGTTTCCTTGAATTGTTGCCCCTCACAATACCGCCTTGCCTTGGAGCCAATTAATTAAAGACTGAAAACTCCATGAACTGTGAGCTAAATAAACCTTTCCTTCTTTAATTTTGGGTATCAGGTATATTGTCCCAGCAAAGAGAGACAAGTAACTAAGACAGAATTTTGGTATCAGAGAAATGGGGCAGTTGCTGTGACTATACCTGACCATATGATTCAAGAACCTTTGGGAATGGCTCATGGGAAATTTTGGAAAGGTTAGGAGATGTCACCTGCTAAACTAGTGCTGGAACTTCTTAGGCTGTTCTGTATGGGCGATTCTGGCCAGAGCTAAGAAGACTAGAAAAGATAGTAAAGACAAAGCTCAGGAGGTTTCTGCTGTGAAGGACTGCATTGACTGCTAGACTCCAGAGAATGTGTACTATGCCTTGGCAGAAAGTTTGTCTGCATTTTGCTCATGTCCAGGGACTTTGCCGAAGACTTTGATTAAGGGTATCAGACTAATTATTCCAAAAGAAGAAATTTGAAGGCAGTCAAATGTTGGGCTGATGGCATGGCTATTGTTGGGACTTTTAGCCAGGTTTATGTTGATAATCAAGAACAAAGAGCCCAGCAGAATGATTCAAAATGTTGTGAGTTTGCCCAGAAAGGAAGCTCTAGTAAAGCCATGGACTGAAAAGATGGAGCTCTCTGTTGCTAAGAAGGAATAGAATATAATGGATGACCTGAAGGCATCACAAGAAGCAGCAGATCTCCAACCTTAGTAGCCTCAAAACTGCAAAACTGAGACTTTGCTTTGAGGAGAAATTAGCATAACACATGTTGCAGAATGGCAACAGCTTCACCATATTCCAGAATGGTGACAGCATGGAAAGTTTGCTCCTCAGAATTGGATTCAGGGTGCCCAGTGATGCAGACACTTGACACCTCCAGCCAAGTGAAAGAAGAGCCTGCCTACTGCTCCAGCTGGCAGCAGACCTTAGCATCATCCACATGGTGCTGGTTTTAGGCACATGCAGAATGCAAGAGTTGTGGGGTTAAGAAGACTTCCACTGAAAATTCAGAAGGCCCAGGATGCCAGGCAGTGTGCCCTTGTGAGGACAAGATGTGAAGCTGTGACTATGAAGCCAAAGGTGCAGTGGAGATCCCATAAGTTGGGAAAAGCCAGAAATGTGTATCATCTGAGGAAATCTGCAAGGAGTGAGCAAAGTCCAAGAGAGAAGCCATGAGAGTTACAACCATCAGTACTGTAGGGGTAGATCCACTCAAGCCTTGTAGAGTCACAACTTGTCACATATTGCCTTAGATGCTGAAAATGATATATAGGACCTAATGTTTGCTCTGCTGGATTTTGAACTTGCTTTAGTCCCAAAGCTTTGTATTCTCCTTTTTGTAACTTTTGGAGTGAAAATATTTATTTTGTGCCATTGAATGTTGGAAATGTTTAACTTTTCATTTGTACAGTGGCTTGCAGCTAAGAGTTTGCTTTATATCTCAGAGGAGGCTTGGGACTTAGATTTTCAGCAATGTTGAAATTGTTAGGACTTTGGAAATTCTTAGATACGGACTAAATGCCTTTTACAAAAAGGGGTGTGCATGAGTCTTTTGGGGACTAAGAGCAAAATTTTATGGTTTTAATGTAATATAATATTGAAAGACTTAATATTGGTTCTTAAGGATTGTGAAACCTGTATTATTATGTTCAGTTTGTGAAATAAGAATAACCAAGTGTCTGTATCTGGAAACCGATTTAAAGAAATATGGTTGCCAAGTGACAAGGGGTGGGTTGTAATGGTTGATATGCTGTGTCAATTTGAAAAGTCTAGAATCTTAACTAAGTAACACAGTAGTTTTGCATCCAAGGGACAAAATACATGCCTTTACCATTCTAAGATATTGTTCATTGTGTCAATCTGAGTTTAGAAGTTTCAGTAAGTGACTCTACAGACGGCCAGGGTTCGTCCTTTGTAAACAAGCTCATCTTGTGCAAGAGGAGAGCGCAGAGATGTGAGTGCTACACTCACCCAAGATGGGTAGACAATATAAGGGAGCAAATAGGCTTGTTCTTCCCCCTTTTGGTCTTCTTGCTTTTTTGCAGTCTTCTGCCACCTTGAACTGCTGCCCTTGTGCCATACCACCTTGCTTTGGAGCCAGTCAACTAAGGACTGAAACCTTCACAAACTGTGAGTGAAAGAAACCTTTTCTTCTTTGACTTTGGGTGCCCAGTATTTTTATCTCAGCAACAAGAGAAAAGTAACTGAGACACTCCCCTCCCCACTTCTTTCTCCATGTCTCTGTGCCTCTATCTGTCTTTTGTGCTACTGGACATTGAATCCAGGACCTTCACATAGAACTACATTCCCAGTCCTTTTTATTTTTGAGATAGTCTCATTAAATCGCCCAGGCAGGACTCAAACTTGTGATCCTCCTGCCTCAAGCAGCCAAGCCTTGAGATTATAAATATATACAAGTTTAAGTATATACTGATCTCTTACAAAAAGACAAACCTGTGCTTCATCTATGGAAGATACAACAGAAAAATATCTCCTGCTTACTTTAATACATTTCTCCTCTCAATTTGTACTTTTTTAATAGGGTCTGCTATGTAGTTCAGTCTGAACTTAAATTCACTGTGTAAACCAGGTTGGTCTTGAACTCACAGTAATCCTACTGCCTCAGTGTTCAGACTGCTGGGATTACATATGGACACAGTCATGCCTGGCAATATTTACATGTCAAATGTAATTTAAATTGGACAAGTTGTTTTTCAGTGATATTACAGAGAGGCATCTTTCTGCTTAGAGGGATCTTTCTGGAAGAAAGGGATACTCAGGATATCCAAATTGGAATTTCCATTAGCAATTGGAAACTAAAATATGCACAGCCCTGATTTCATTAGACAACAATCATGGTCTTCAAGGAATTTCATAATTGTCTGCGACACCTCATCATGGAGTCATATTTGAACTTGTTGCTTGGGACAAATATGGCATCATTTTTACACAGTCAGTTTGGATACTGATTCAACATTTTTAAATTAAGTTTATCAGCACATTATAGGGATACATAATGATCACATTATCATACGGAATTTGTACTTATACATGATATATCTTGATTCATCTTTTTCCCCATTTCCCTACCTCATTTCAACCCCTCTTCCCCTCCTTATTTAAAAACATTTGTTTCCATTTTTTCCTTTTTCTCATTTTTTCTCTTCAATTCCATCCTTGTCCCCACCTCCTTATCTTTTTCCCTTCCCCATTTGAACAGTTTCTTCCTATTTCACAATATCTATTATATGTTTGTCTTTATTTAGACTTTCAGTTTTTCATACCAGAGAAACTATGTGGTATTAACATGTGTGTCCAATCTATTTCACTATTTCTCAAGGTACATTTGTTTACCTAGAAATTTCTCAATGTTATCCTTTTTATGACTGAGTAATACTCCACTTTATAAAAGAACCACATTTTCTTTATCCATTCATTGGATAATGGATATTTGGGTTGTTTCCAGATAGCTATTATAAACTGTGCCACTATAAAAATGTGGGTGCATATACTGCTCAGATGTGATGTTTTAATTCAGGAAGATGCCAAGAAGAGGAATAGCTCAATCTTATGGAACCTCTAGTTTTAGTTTTATGAGGCATCCCCACTCTGATTTGCATGGCGGTTGCACCAGTCTACACTCCCACCAATAATGGAGATTTCTTTTTTCCCTAAAGCCCTGCCAGCATTTGTTATTGGTTGATTTCTTTCTTTTTACAAGTCCATTTTATTTCAAGTAGAAAAACAAAAAGAAGAAAAACTAAAACAAAATTACAACACACATCAATTGGGCACAACAATGGTACATATATTGTACATTGCATCCCCAAATCACTCACCCAGAGTACAAGATATCTGCATTCTATTGTCCAAACAATATGAGCACAAGTGTTTTTCTTCAGAATGCAAGAGAAATCAGTAGCATAACTACCTTAACTATTTTTACATACATATACACATGTTGCTTCTTTCGGCTTAACATACTAATGAAACAATGTGATGATTACACGTGTGTCTTATTTACTTCACTAATAAGTATGGTCTCAAGTTGTATCCATTTACCTATAAAGTTTATTCTTCTTTATGGCTGAGTAGTACTCCATTGTATAAAAATACCACTTTTTTTATCCATTCCTCAGTCAATGGGAATTTAGGTTATTTCCAAGATCTGGCTATTACAAATTGTGCTGCTGTAAACATGAGTGCACACATATCACTGTGATATGATGTTTTTAATCCTGGGAAGATACCCAGAAGGGAATAACTGGTTTGAATGGGACCTCTAGCATAGTTTTTTGAGGAATCTCTACACAGATTTTCACAGTGGTTGCACCAGTTGTCATTGCCACAGTGGAGAAGGGTTCCTTTTCCCCTAAAACCTCTCCATCACTTGTTATTCCTTGATTTCTTGATAATAGGCCATTCTTTCTGGGGTGAGGTGAAATCTCAGTATTGTTTTAATTTGTATCTCTCTAATGATTAGTGATGTTGAACATTTTTTTCACATATTTATTTGAGGTTCATATTTCTTCGCCTGAGAAGTGTGCATTCATCTCAGATGCCCATTTTTGAACTGGGTCTTTAAATCTGGGAGAACTGATATTTTTGAATTCTTATATGTTCTTCATAACTATCCTTTGAGGAACAACTGGCAAACATTTTCTCCCACGTTGTGGGTTGTCTCTTCACTCTGTTGATGATTTCTCTTGCTGTGCAAAAACTTTTCAATAGGGTGGGATCCCAGCTGTTGATTCTTTGTGATAGTTCCTGTGCAATTAGGGTTTTGTTCATAAAATCTTTGCTTACACCAATATATATTTGAGGGTCTATCTTCCAGCAGATTTAATGTTTCTGTTTTAATATTTTTGCTCCATTCCAATTTCAGCTTGGTACATGGTGAAAAATATGGGTCCAGTTTTAACCATCAGCAGGTGGAGAGCCAGTTTTTCCAGTAAGATGCTATCTTTCATCCAGTGACTGTGTTTGGCACCTTTTCAAAGATAAGGTGGTTTCGTATGTTTGCAGTTGTTTCTTCATCTTCTAATCTGTTCCACTGATCTTTGGGTTTTTTCCCCCAGTACCACACTGTTTTTATCTCAGTAGCCTTATAGTATAATTTCAAGTCAGGGATTGTGATACCTCCAGACTCGTCTTTGTTGCCCAGGATTTCCTTTGCTATTCTAGGTCTCTTCTGGCTCCAGATGAATTCTCAGACTTTTTTCTATAATACTATGAGATATGCTATTAGAATTTTGATTAGAATTGCATTGAATCTGTATAACAGTTTTGGAAGTATGGCCATTTTCACTATATTGGTTCTTCCTATCCAAGAGCATGGGTATCTCTCCATTTTCTAATATCCTCTTTTTTTAGAGTACTTTTTTCTTTTTTCAGAGTACTTTAGTTTTCAATGTAGAGGTCTTTTACATCCTTTATTAGATTGATTCCTAGGTATTTCAATTTTTTTTTGGATGTTATTGCAAAATATACTGTTTCCCTGATTTCTTTCTTAGTGAGTTAGTTATTGGTGTACAGGAAGGCTATGGATTTTTAAGTGTTGACTTTGTAACCAATTATGTTACTGAATTTGTTAAATTTAGTGGCCCGTTTTTGGGGTCTTCTAGGAAGGGTATAATGTCATCTGCAAATAATGATAGTTTAACTTCTTCCTTTTCTATCTTTATACCTTTTATTTCTTTCTTTAGTCTAATCACTCTAGCTAATTTTCCCAGGACTATGTTGGATAAAAGTGGAGAGAGTGGACAGCCTTGTTCCTAGTTTTAGAATTGTTCCTAATTTTAGAATTGTTCCTAATTGTTCCTAATTTTAGAAAGTTTTCAGTTTTTATCCATTTAGTATGATGTTGGATGTTGGTTTATCATAGATGGCTTTTATCAGATGAGATAAAGATCACCTACTCTAATTTTCTCTAGAGTTTTTATCATGAATGGGTGCTAGACTTTGTCAAAAGCTTTTTCTACATCTATTGAGATGATCATATGATTTTTGTCCTTTGCTCTGTTAATATGTATATTATGTTTATGGATTTATGTATGTTGAACCATCGTTCTATCCCTGGGATGAATCCCACTTGATCATGATGTACAATGTCTTATTGACTATTTGCTGCAGTATGTTTGTATTTCATTGATGATTTTTGTATCAATGTTCACTAGGGAAACTGGCCTGTAATTGTCATTCTTAGTTGGATCCATCTCTGGTTTTGATATCAGGGTAATGCTTGCTTCCAGGAATGAATTTGGAAGTATTGCTTCCCTTTCTACTTCATTAAAGTTTTAAAAGTAGTAGTATTATGTCTTCACTAAATTTATTGAATTCAGCAGTGAATCCAGCAGGGCCTAGGCTTTTCTTTGTTTATGGGTTTTTAATTCCATCTTCAATTTCATTGATTGATGTTGACTTGGAATTTTTATATCTTTTTAACTTTGGTAATACATATATATCTGTGCTTTGGTAATTCATATGAATCTGTGTATTTCTTTGGTATTTTCCATCTTATTAGACTACAAGTTCTCAAAGTAGGTAGAGATGATCTAAATTTCTGCAGGATCTATTGTGATTTCACCTTTTTCATTCATAATTGCGTGGGTTTGATTCTATTCTTTCCTTTAAAAAAAAAAAGATTGGCTAAGAATTTGTCAATTTTACTTAATCTTTCAATGAACCAATTCTTCTTCAATTCACTGATTCTTTGTATTGTTTTCTTAGTCTCCATTGCATTAATAGTAGCTCTATATAATTTCCTCCCTCATCTGAGTTTTGTGCTTTACCTGCTTTGCTTTTTCTAGAACCTTAAGGCTCAACATTAAGTTGTTTATTTGAGCTCACTCTGTTTTCCTGATATGGATATTTAATGCTGTAAATTTCCCTCATAAGGCTGTTTACTATGTGTCACATAAGCTCCAGGGCATTTCATTGGCATTATTGTTTTATTGTAGAAACTGTCTGATTTCTTCTTTAATTTCACCTGTGACTCACTGATTGTTCAGGAGGGTGTTATTTAATTTCCATGTATTTATGAAGTTTTTATGCTTTCTTTTGCCACTGATTTCCAATTATCTTGTACTATGGTCTGATACTAAGCATGGCATAATGTCAGTTCCTTTGCATTTACGTAAGCATGTTCTGTGATCTACTATGTGACCTATTTTGGAGAACATTCTGTGTGTAGCTGAGAAAAATATGTATTCTGATGTTGTGGGGTGGAACACTCTATAGACATCTACTAGGGCACTCATTCAAAAGTTTGACTCCGTTCTAATATTTCATGGTTGATTTCATGTCTAGTTGATCTGTTTGTGATAGTGGGATATTGAGATCTCCCAATACAGTTGTGTTAGTGCTTATTTTTAGTTCCATGAATATTTGTTTTATATAGTTGGGTACACTGGTATATGTTGCATATATATTTATGATTATCATCTTTTCCACTTTGATTGTTCCCTTTACAAGGATATAGTGACCTTCTTTGTCACTTAATCAGTGTTGGCTTCAAATTCACTTTGTCAGGGGCTGGAGATTTAGCTCAGCGGCATAAGCACCTGCCTTGCAAGCAGGCAGTCATGAGTTCGATCCCTGATACCGATAAAAATGAAAAATACCAAAAAAATCACTTTGTCTGCAAATACAGTAGCTACCCCTGCTTTTCTTCAGGTTCTTGTCACGTAGGGTATTTGACTTTCAGTCTGTGAATTTATTTTTTAATTAAATGTGTTCCTTGTATGCAGCATATTACTGGATCTTGCTTCTTGGCCCATTCTGTCACCCTGTTTCTTTTGATTGGTGAATTGAAACCACTAACCTTGACAGTTATACCTGATATGTATTTGCTTATCTTGATCATGTTATTTTCCTGTTGTTGGCTCCCTTCCCCATCCCCTGTTTGTTTGCCTTGCCTGGCAGATTCATTCTGTTGGAGTTCATGGAGTTCTGGTCCTTGTGTTTGCTTTCTAGAATGTCCTTCAGAACATTTTGGAGTTCTGGTTTGGTGTTCATGAATTTCCTAAAGTGTTCTTTATCATGGAAGTATCTTATTTATCTATCAATGTTTAAAGATAATTTTATAGGGTAGATCAATCTAGGTTGGAGGTTGTTTTCTTTTAGAGCCTGAAATACTTTTCTCCAAGCTCTCCTGAACTTGAGGGTTTGTGTTGAGATTTGTGCTGTAATTCTGATGGGTTTCCCTTTATAAATGATGTTTGTCTAACAGCTTTTAATACTGTTTTTGTGTTGAGTTTCTGTAATCTTGACTATTACATGTTGTAGTTTTTCTTTTTTTAAACATAGCTAATTGGAGTTCTGCATGCCTCATTTATCTGAATGTCAAATTCTTTTTCTCTGCCAGGAAGATTTTTTGCCATGACATCTGTGAACAGGTTTTATATCATTTGTGCTATCTCCTGCTTTTTCATTGACTCCAGTCAATCTTTTTTTTTTTTTGTACTGGAAATTGCACCCAGGGCCTTGCATTTTCCAGGGAGGTGCTGTGCCATTAGCTACATCCCCAGCCTTACTCTAATCAATCTTACATTATTCTTCTTTGTATTATCTAGCAGTTGATGGATTGATTTCCATGGTCCCCTACTGTTTTTAAGATCTCTAACTGCGAGCCTGTCTTCTATATCTGAAATTCTGGCCTCACATTGGTTTATTCTACCATGGATACTTTCAGTGGAATTTGTAGTCTCCTTGAATCTGTTTTAGGAATCTGCTTCAGTCTGTTTTAGGAATTCCATTTCTTTCTTATGTTTGGCATTCATGGTTCCCATAATTTTCCCAAGTTCCTCTATGTTTTTTTAATCTGTATCTACTCTGGAGTCACTAAGAATGTTTTTTATTGTGGTCACTAGCTCTGTCATTATATGAGAAATTAGTTCTCATTTAATCATTTTGAGAGTCTCATTCATTTGCTTTGTTGTTATCACTTCAGAGAGGTGAGGAAGGTGGCTTTTGTATTTTCCCAACTTATGGTCCCATGGGTTTGCATTTGGTAAATCTGGGATTTAGATATCTGGGATCGCATATTAAGTTTTGTCTCATTTTCTATTTTTTTAGTTTAATTCCTGAGTTGATGCTAGTAAACTGCCTATGGTGGTTATTTGGTAAACAGTTGTAGGTGGAATGGTATTCAAAATGAAAAATGACTGGTTCTCAGAAGTGTCTTCCAGGTATAGCTGGTTTTTGGGTTTTGAATATCTTGTAAGAGCCTACCTCTTAAATTCTCTGTGATAAATGTGATTATTGTGTACATCTAAAATGTACCAATAAAATCCAATTTTAAAAATCCTACTTTTTCAATTTATTGAGAATGAGAAGTTGCTGCCTACTTGGCCCAGCACATAGTTCTTTGGCACTGGGTCACAATAGTTTCTATAACCATTAGCTAATCTCAGTCTTTGTGACCAGAAAGAACAGCTAGTTGGAACAATGATGTCACTCTGGCTAAAGTGGTACAATCACCAATAACAGTAACATCAAACACAGCCTAAAAAATGACAATTGAGGTAAGTATTAATTTACCACCTTTAACCACATGAACTAGATTTGTCATGTAACAAAATCTAAAACAAACCAAAAAATTGTATGCAGTAAATAAGCCCTGAAAATGCCAATTTTACCCTCATGGGAGAAAAGTTAAATGGTGTTAAAAGGAAAAAATTGAGAAATAGAAGAAGAGGAAAAGATTAGAAGCAAGGCTGGAAGACGACGGAGGATCACACAAACTTTGGGAGACTGGTGCAGAAGACAAGAAGTAAAGAGAGAAGGAGGAACAGAACAACCACAAAAAAATCTGTACTCATGTAAAAACAAGATCAAACAATGAAGAACAAAAACAAAACCAAAAAGAGTGGAAAAAGAAAAGAAAAAAATAACGTTCACTACGAAGTTTGTCTCTGCTGTCACTGGTAGACAACAACAGAGACAGAGTCAAGATCTGTGTTGATTTATCCCAGTAAGCTACCAGTAGCTTTATGATAGGATAGTGGATAGTCTCAGCAAGTCTGCACCTTTAGTTTACCCTGAAGTCTGGGCTGATTTCTGGCCTTGAGGCCAGAACCAGACCTGTTCAGTCTGGAACAGTCAATGCATCTTCTGTGGGTTTGAACTCAGCTGAAGCTGCTAGATGCAGCCAGCAGTTGTTCTGAGTTCCTAAATCAGTTAGTCCCTCTTGAAAATGTCTCCCAGACAATTGTCCTCTCTTGTAAATCCAAGCCACTCGCTAGCCAGTGCAGTCCATAGTGTCCACTGCTCCACTGCACTGCTGTGTCTCTCTGTGGAGGCCTCTGGGGTTACCAGCCATTACCATGTGTACACAAGTTTGAGCCATTCCTCTCATGCAGCGAGTCCTGACTCAGGGAGAAGGTGCCACCCACCATCTCCTTCTTCGTTGAAGTTTCTCACTATGTTCTCCCTGTTGGCTTCAGTTCTCACTTCGTATCCTTCCTGGATCCAGGAGACCCACTTACTTCATTTTCTCTTCCTTGTTTTGCTATATTTCAGTGTCTGGACAACAAATCTCAAAGAGGCTTTTCTCAGCTGCCTACCACTCTACCATCTCCTAAAGTCCCTCCGTGAAGATTTTTTTAAAAGAGGTATGAAACAGATGGAAAAACAAGCAACCATAACCAAAGTCCCTTACTACTTAGCCAGCTACCAAATTGTATAGGTTTTCATATAACTGTGCCATATATTTATGTAATCTTCCAAAACCACAGATATGCCTCCCTGCCCTCCTGAGTCTTGGAATATATGGGACTGGGACAGTGTAGGGGATAGCAGAGAATGTGGGGAAAAGAACAAAAAAGCAGAGCTGGGAGCAAGGCAGGGGGTCCAAGGTGTCACTGGGATTACTTTATGCAGATACAGCAGTCTTGGTAGGTCCACCTTGGGAGAACAGTGAAGCTATAACTTTAAAGTTAGGTTGGTTCCTTTGGTCAGAGGACCCTGAATGTAGATCCATACACTGAATCCAGCAGCTGCTGTGAACTGACATGATAAGCCTTTCAGGGAGACTAAGTGACGCACATGGCCTCTTAGGAAGACTAAGAGCAGAGGCCCTGTCCCCTCTCACTTTAAACCTAATCCCTTTCCTACTACACACTTCCTTCAGGTCAAACTCATGACTTTTTTTTTCTTTGAAACAAGATCTCACTGTGTACCTAGGCTGGCTTCAGTCGCCCTCCTGCCTCAGTTTCCCTATGCTGGTACTACAAGTGGCATTAACCACCACTAATGACCAAACTAAAGACTTTCCAAAGCTACCCAAGCCAGTATCCACTTCACACTGCTTCCCTCTTGAGTGCTTCAACACTGTTTATTGCCCCATAGCCTTTCATAGTTGGTGCTTCTAATTTTAAGTCTGTAAGTGAAGATGAGGTTTTCTCTCAACATAATCTTAGCATCTACTAATAATTACCCCATGAAAACTTTAAAAATTAGCTTAAACACATAATAAGGAACCTAAACATATTAAAGAAAAACCCTCAAATATAAGCCATGATGTGGACCTAAACCTTTGCTCTCCAATTAAATACCCCAACACTTTTTAAATAGCTATATACTGGATAATGGTGGGATGGCAAACTGAAGTAAAACAAAATGTTGAAATGAGTAATTTAACCTCATTTTTCATTATCAGGTGCCTAGTCGTTTATTGTACTGCACATCAAGACACCCTCTTTGAGTATATACCTTGGATAAAAATGCATCTTCCTTAATGATGAACAGTTTGGCTAAAGAAGGTAGGAATATGGGACACTCAGGCGTGAGTCTTTTCACTTATTTATTTATGCAATGTTTAATAAACTCCTCCAAACACCAAACAAGTTAACAGGTGCTCACAACAGTGCTGCTGCAGGAGGGCAAACATCAGCCTCAGGCTTTCTTTACATATGATATTCAAATCATTTTTTAAATGTAGTCCCCAACCAAGACAATTCAAAATCTAAGTTTAATCCTGAGCATCTGATCTGGAGCCGTGGAAGGACAAATAAACTTTGTCTAAACAACAAAGGTAAGCCAGGTTAAGTCGGCTCCTTCACCTTGCTCTTCCAAAACTCCTCCTCTGGGTTGGACACATGAACTCCAGGGACATCCATTCATATGGCCTCTCCAAGGACTGGATCTAATCTCCCATTCAGCTCCAAGACCAAGACCTTCTCTTTAAAAAGTTCACAACAGGACACTAGCCATTTCAGGGAAAGGAGAGAGACCAGATCAAGCAGATATACTTTCCCAGGACAAATTCCCAATTTAGAAGAAAGTGTTAAAAGCTCCATTCTTTTTTCAGGCATGATGGGCAAAGCTGACCAGGGTTACAGACACTGACAGCAACCCTAACTAACATACAACGTGGCTGTGGCCCCACCAGACCCAATCCAGCCCCAGACTGGATTCCCGCAGACCCCTCCTGGCCCACTGGAACCCTGCAGCTGGTTTACCCACAACCACATGGACTTCACACGTGACCTCCCACCAGGGACCTACCAAACTCTGTCACTCACTTGCTCACCAACATGTATGTACTCCAAGGTGTGGGTTCTTGGGCCTCTGACTAACCACCCAGATCTTGGGGTCCTTTGCATATACTTTGCTGTCCCATCTAGGCAGCTCAGACATCTAACTCAGTGATGGGTTCTCAAGTAGCCAGTGTGGAATCCAATTCAGAGCAAGGTAGAGTGGGACCTCCTTCAGTCCTTTCAGTAGTTCCCCAAGAGCAGATTCAGGGAAGATGGGAAGTATTTCTGTACCTGCCCTTCATTACGTTAAGTGGACCTAGTCTAGTTCACTTGCCTTTGGCTTTTTCACCAACACTACCAAGTGTCTGGCCTATCTCTCCTCCCTTCCTGTCAGTCAGGACTCTATACTTCCGCCCAACCCCTCTCCGATTTGCCTGGACTATATAAATAAGCAGGACTGGCTTCTACCATTCACTGATACAAAAAGAAAAAGCCTTAGAGGAACCAAGATTCAGCTACAAGGGCTGAGCGTTATAAGGGCCTCCTGGAGGAAGGGAGGGAGGGAAGGAGTGCGTGTGTGTATCTTGATAGTTCGGGCTGGTTCTGAACTCATGGTGATATTCCTGCCTTAAGCTGCCAAGTGCTAGGATTACAGGTGTGTGCCATCAGGCCTATTTCATATATCGAAGGCAAAGGAAAGGAAGGGGAGGGGAGAGGAGAGAGCAGAGACAGAGAGAGACAGAGAGAAACAGAGACAGATTAAGTAGAGGTATTGTTCTTAAGAGATTTCCTGTTAAGTTTAGCAAGGCAGCCACCAGTTAAGGTGCAGTTAAACTGATAATATGTCTTTATGTTCATAAGACTAGAAGCTTTTTTACCCTTACATGCCAGCAGCACAGAGTAAGTACCAAAGGCAGCATTTGAATCCTGGCCTGCTCAAACCAGTCTTAACTATATCGTGAACATCAACTGAGGAAGACTGTGTGGAAACTTGTAACATGAACAAATGGGAAAAGACACAAATTTGTAATTGTGCTCTGAATTATGAATTTCTAAACATGAATGTAATAAATATGACTACCGTCTAAAAGTGGAGAGAGTAAATAGGAAGTGTTAGCAAAATAAGAATTGTAGTACTTGTTTTCTTGTTGATTTGTACACGGCATTGGTTGAAATCATTCTTACTCCTCAGTTATTCTGAAGGGAGTACAAGACATGATGCCCTGTATTACAGTTTGTGGCTAATGTCCCCCCAAGCCTCAGTCATGGGTGTGGCTTTCCTGAGGTGGCTGACTCTAAGATGTGTAATGCTGGGGTCAAGGATTGATGCTGGATGTGAGTGCTACCTGCCCGAAGGGTGGGTAGTCTGGATGGAATATAAGGGACAGAGAGAGAGGGCTACTGCTGCCACTTGGTGCTTGCACCTTTTGGTGCCTTCTGCCTACCATGAACTATTTCTCCTCTGTGATGCCTTCTGCCAGGCCGCCCTACTTTGGAGCCAGCCAACTACCAACTGAAACCTTTTCAAAGTAAGCTACAATAAACTTTTCTTCATTTATCTCTAGGTGTTGGATATTTTGTCTCAGCAACAGAAAAGGTAACATACCATATTATACAAGTGTTAGAATACAAAAGATATCAGCTTGCTGACAGGGACTGTCAAAAGGCAGTTCTTACCATTTATGTATAAATTCTCCAAATCCCTCCTTAGTCAGTCCTATTGTACTGTTTATTCATTGACTTCCTTTTTAAGGTCTCGTTGTCTAAGTTTCGTAACACTGTTATCACGTAAGGTTAGACCACTAGGCATGGTAACACACAGCTGTAATCCCAGCACTTGGAAGGTTGAGCCAGGAGGATCACAACTTTGAGGTCACCCTCAGCTACATAGTTAAGTACAAGCCAGCCTGAACTATATGGCAAGACCCAGTTAAAAGAAAGGTTGAATAAAAATTCCAATAAGCAAAATTACAAGGTTAAATAAAATTTCTAGTAAGCAGAAAAGTTTAAGATGTATCTAATTCCAAAATCATGTTTGATTAAATTAGCCTATACTCCTACTGGCTATAGTAACAGCACTATTGGCTAACTTTGGTATCTTAGTATCTAGCAATTGTATCAATGAGTAAATAAATGGATGAGGTTACATTTTAGAAGTGGGAATCTCATTTTGCTGAGATGACTCCCTGGGGCTCTTTTTTGAACTTTGTCCTTAACATTTGCAAAAGGACCATAATGTACATGTATGGCTGACAGTGGTATGCAGTACTAGTGGTACATGCAGAGTGGGTGACTTTTTATTAATTTGAGGACAAATAAAATCAATTAGATCCATTCATATCACCAGCAGTACAAGCCACCTGATGGCAATCATGCATGTACCACTGGTGTGGTTCAAGCTAGGAGAAAGGTATTCAACCTGCTCAGTTGGGACAAAGATTTAGTTCAGCTGTAGCACACTTGTCTAGCATGCACACAGCCCTCAGTTCAACCCAAAGGGATGGGAGTGTAACTGCTCATTTGCCCATCTATGTCCTTGCCTTTTGTGGAGAAAACACTTCTTTACCTTGAAAACATTATGCTCCTACCTCTGATTTGGCATTCTATCCCTTTTGTAGTTCATTGCACCTCTTCAGTGTTCCCTTTCCAGTCCATGTCTTCGGAATCAAACCTGATTCTTTCAGTTACTCATTTTGCTCCATTGGCATAATAGTAGAATGCATGTCCACCAGCAAGTTCTAGCTATTAAAAATTTAAAAATAACAAAAATTTGGGGCACTGAGAAATGGAAATGTGAAACTAATGATGGAGGAGGGATAATTTCATAGAAGATATAAATCTGGGAGCTTTGATTTGTTAACCTATCACTATCACAACTGTCTAAGCAAAATTCAGAGAAGGGCCCCAGAGTCACCTCAGCAAAGTGAGATTCCCACCTCTGAAAATGTAACCTCATCCATTTACTCACTCAATAATCTAGACACTACGACACCAATGCTAGCCAATGGGTGCTATTACTTTAAGATTTCAAGGTCGGACTAGCTCCTCAAAAAAAATCCTCAAGATATCCTCTCCTAGTATCCTAGACAGCTTTGGGAAGTCTTTGGGATCAGTCACAACTGATACTGAATTACTGAGGATGTAATCAGAGTTACCAAAGAAAACCTTCCTGAGTTCTAAGATGTGTCTAATACTAGTATCACGATGATGAAGAGTTGTGGCATCACATCTGACTTTGAGCCATTAACTTGCTGTGAAATCGTAACAAGTCGACTTCTCTACATCTCAGCTCCTCTGTTAATACAAACCCAGCCTCCTTGTAGAATTGTGATAAGAATTAAGTTTACGTACATACGCATATGTGCATATAGATAGTGGTTGAAACAGATTAAGTAAAATAAAGTTAGGTGTCTCTCTAGACTTTTTCCTCTTCCCTCATAAAAAACAAACTGCTGAGTGTGGTGGCACACACCTGTAATCTTAGCACCTGGGAGGCTGAGACAAGATCACCATGAGTTCAAGGCCAGCCTGGGCTACACAGATCAGGGCTAGCCCAAACTACAGAGCAAGTCCATCTCAAAAGCCAAAAAAAGTGTGGGGGGGAGACTAACACAAACTCATTAATGGGACTATCTGCTTAAAACGGTAAATTACTTGCCTGAAGGATTACTTTGGCTTTTTTTTCAAATGTGTTTTCCTCTCCAAACCATTTTTCCTTGTTCTACTGAAACCTCAACAACTATTCACTTATTTCATGTACCAACATCACAACTGAATAACTAAATCCTAAACATCTGGCTGGGTTCTAGAGATCTGTGGAAAAGCAAGTTTTATATCAATACAAAAGAGATCCATTCTTGTGAAGTTTCACGGAGGAAGAGTTGTAGCCAGTAAGATTCCAAGATTCCCAAATGCTTCTGACTGAGGCCTTCAAATTTTGTTTGAAACAGATTCTCAGAATATCAAGCACATCTTTATTCAAGTAGAGGTACAAAAGCACATTCCTAAATCAAATGCATACATGTGATTTGTACATATTTTGTTATTTAGGGATTACTTATTCCTCTGTTTCATGGTCACCATAGATAATTACTGATCTCTATAAGGGTATACATGTTTGATAGGAAAAAAACATGCACTTCATTTGCTTTTGTACATTTAGATCATTTAATTATATATCAATTTCAGTTAGGTCCCTACCTTGCCCTGATGAGAGCCTATGCTTGCTGATGGAAAGATATAAAATATAGTGGCAGAACTATCCTAGAGGTTAGCTACAGGAGCCTTATAGAGTAATGTATTTTTACATATATTTTGCAGATCCCTAATGAATATTATAACATCTGAACTATAAAAGCCTCAATTGCTGGACAACTAGAATTTTAAATAACACTTGGATTATTCACAAAATGTTATAAAGCTTAAGATGGAAAAACTATTAAAACACTTTGACACCTAAATAATCATGAACTGTTTTTTACTCTTTTTTAGATACATGACATGGTCCTGAACTTGAGCCAACATCTGTGATCACTTTTATTAATCAAAAAAGTCACGTTCTTTCATATAACCTGTAAGTTCCATTAAAATACAAAAATTTAATGACACACACATGTAGTCCAAGCTACTCTGGAGACTGAAGCAGGATAACTTGAGCCCAGAAGTTCAAGGCCAGGTTGGGCAACAAAGTGAAACCTATCTCAAAAGCAAACCAAAACATGATGATGCACAAATAATTACATACAAAGGCCCCACACTTCAAATACTGTCCTGAATTGATGAAGGAAGTTGGGGACAGATCCAAACAGAAAAGGAGTCCAAATGGTTACATTTTTAGCAAGAACAGCTACACTGCTCTCTTACTCTCTAGATACATAAGAATAACACTTTTCTATTCACTTTGGAAATTTTGTGGGTTTTGCATTGTAGTTGTTTTTTGTATGTTTTCTTAATGTTTGTCCTAGCAAAAGCAGACCTGAGCATTTTTCTAGGCTTCATAAGAGAACTCTAAACTTAGACATGCAGAACAGGCACAGAATGAGTGTAACTAGGTCACTAGGAGTCTTATTGATGCAGACGAAGCAGCTAACAACTTGGACATCACTTGAAAATATTTAGCTATGTGCCCCAAACTCAGGAAGACCAAATCTTCCATTCTTAAAGACAGGCTGGAGGTGAAAATTCAATTCTTTAAAAGGTGCTTCACAAAAGAAAATACCAGACCAGCAATGGCAAGTAGGAATGGCACACCTACTAGTGACACACTTAAAACTAGGAAACCACCATCTTAAGGTTCATAAAGGAATGCAGGAATCTAAGGGTTGTGGCTATGAAAAAACTGGAATGTACAGTCCTCAAAAAACAGAAGTCTTAAGAATCTGTTTTGGAGACAATTTGGGCCAACAATAGGAAAAAATAAACTACTTTCCAGAAATTGGTGTATGCTTTAAGGTGTATTAAGAATGTCTTGGGGAAGAAAAAATAAGAAAGAATATCTTGGAAAGCTGTAAATAAGAACCAATTCCAGGATGAATACAAATGTATATAGGCCATAAAACAGCTTAAATGAGTTTCATAAATAAAATACACATACCTAAAAAACATTAAATAATGTGATGAGGATACAGGACAAAATTATGTTTGAGACTAGATTTTTCTGCAATGAAAACAGGGATTAACGATTTCATACATTAGTACTAACAGTTTTCTACTACTTTAATAATGGGTAAAGCCTTAAATACAGAGGCACATTTCTTCATCTGCATTTTCATCTGATATATTTTGATCACAATGAAGACTTGATAAATTCTTACTGAAAAGATCTGCCACATTTACTAGACTCAAAGGACTTCTTTTGGGTAATTCCTTGATGTTGAATGAGCACTGGGTTATAACTGAATTTCCCCTCACACATGCATTTATAAAACTCATAGGCTTTCTGCATGACATGAATCTGTTATTGAAGCAAGGTAGTTCCTTTGATTGCTTTTTTACATATTGGAATTTTATTCCAGTACAAATTCCCCAATTATGAATAATGAATGAACATAGTGTGAATTTACCATGTTCAATATATTCTTAGCTTTCCCTACTAGTATGAATTGCTGGAGCCAATTAAGAGTTTAACAATAAAAGCTTTCCAACATTTACCACAGAGGGTCTCTCTCATGAATTCTGACATTGACCATAGTCTGCGCTATGACTGAACCTTTACCACATTCATTACGTACATGACTTCACCCTGGTGTGAACCCTCAGATGTTGAATGAGGACTGAACATGATTAAATATCTTCTCATGTTCATTGCATTCATAAGGTTTCTCTTTGGTATTAATCGTTTGATGCTGAACAAGATGTGCTCTCTGACTGAAGTTCTTTTCCCACACATCACAGTCAAAGACTTTTTCTCTGGTGAGAATTTCTTGTTGCAAGATAAGATCTGAGTTATGATTGAAACTTTCCTCATAATCATTACATTCATATGATTTCTCTTTCCTAGGCATTTTGTGATGTTGAACAAGGCATGAGGTTTGACTGAAAGCTTCTCCACACTCATTACATTCATGTGCTTTCTCTCCTGTATGAATTCGTTGATGTTGAATAAGATGTGAATTCAATCTGAAGTCTTTTCCACATTCATTACATGTATAGGGTTTTTCTCTGAAACGAATTCCCCGATGTTTAACATAGGCCAAACCACATTCATCATATTCATAAGACTTCTCCTGATGGTGGATCCTCTGATGTTCAACTAGGTATGAAGTGTGACAGAAGTCACTGCCACATATAGTACACTTACAGGGCATCTCCCTGTGAACCCTCTGGTGTTGAGTAAGGTGTACACTACGACTGAAGACTCTGTCACAACTGCTACACTTGTAAGATTTGGCTTTGGTATGAATCTTCTTATGCTGAATTACATCTGAACTCTGACTACATGATTTATCAGACTTTTCACAGGATTTATCAGATGCTTCACATTTATAAGGCTTTTCTCTGGTGTGTATTCTTTTATGTCGACTAAGACTTGAGCTCTGACTGAAAGACTTTTCACATTCTTTACATTTGTACGGTTTCTCTCTGGTATGGATTCTCTGATGTCTAGTAAGGGCTGAGCTCTGATGAAAGATTTTTCCACATGTATCACATTTATAGGATTTCTCAGTGGTAGAAATGTTTTCCCATTTATTGAGATGGGAGAGATCCATTAGGCTTTCTTTGTATTCACTATCCTGAAAAGTCTGTTGTAGACTTATGTGTTCATGTTTATCAGTAGCTGAGTTCTGGAAGTTCGTGTCATACTTACTGTCATCAATATTCTGTATTCTAAGAACTCTGTGATCTGTTTCAAGGGTAGAATCCAGACTGAAGCTTTTCTCAGGTTCATTACATTCGCTGTTCTCACTGGTGAAGGTTTTCTTGCCGATTGTTATTTGTCTAAACTCTCTCTCCAGAAAGAGAAACTTCCTTAGGATTTCCTGAAGCCTTTCTAATCTGTCCTCAGACTTATATACTTCTCTAGTCTCAGGAACTTGGGCAATATCCTGTTTGAGTCTTCCTACTCTCACTTTGTATGAATGCACTTCTTCTGAAATTTTCTGCTTAGGAATCAACAGCTTGTTCTCTTCTCTGGTTTCTCCATCTGATACAATATATAAATAAAAAATACAAATGTAATCTGTACCCTGTACTTAAAAAGAAAATTCAGAAGAAAACTGAATAGTATCTACCAGCATAAAAGAAGTTTATTTACTCTGAAAAACAGGCACAAAATCTCAACAGCAGATGTTAAGGGCTTGAACAGCAGCAGCCTGGTAGGATCCAAATGGATCATGCAGGTTGTGTTCAACAGAGTAAAAGGATAACCAGGTATGGAACTTTAAAACAGCTAACAGGAAACTTGTTCAAAAGGATTTTAGGTAAGCAACTTGAATAGGGGCCTAGTACAACTTGTGCCTAGGAGCTAAATAAATACAAAGGGTCAACCTAAACCACAGGAAAAGGCAGGAGCTCTCTATTCCATGACAGAAAGAGCTCTTTTTTTTGAATGTCAAAGCACTTACAATTTGACTCAACAATTTCATTTTACTTCCCTACTAATTCCATGTGATTTATTCTGCCTTACTCACCTGAGTAGTCACCTCTTAAGACTTCTCTATCCTTAGTTTCCAGATCAAAGACCTGTAGATCTTGTTCCAGCTGGGAGATCCCATCAGGTTTGGAAATTGGAAATCCTGCTCATAGAGAAGGAAATGGGATATGGCAATTTATCCCCAGATGCCACACCAGCCACCTTTTTCTTTTAACTGGTAAGTAGTAGAGAAAGATGTTCTGAGAAGATATTAATTAGGAAGGCCTGAAGAGTGAGAAGGGCAAAGGTCCTGTACAAGGAGCTCAGATTTGTGCTCTAGAAAGAGATGTGTTAAGCAGCAAGATGATAACTTGCAAGCAGCAGCATTCATTTAGAGATTATTCAGACAAATTTTGTGCATCAGTGCACACCTGTCTTCACAGAAGTTATCATTATAACCATTTGTGGCCTAAAGATAAATCCTTACATTAGATCGGGCCTATAGATATCAAATATAATTTTGTTAGACTGGAGAAGGTGAAACTCCAGCACCTACTACATAGAAAGCTAAACTATAACAACAAAATCACTGAAGACAGAATATTCCAAGAATAAACCCTGAGAAACAAAAGTTCATTAAGAAGAACCAAAACAGAGTAAAGGAGTGATTTCTGGTTCCTCTTTAGCAAATCTGGGTAACAGATTAAAACAATCTAGATTTCAAATTGCCTAGAAGAACATGAAATTTCCAACACAGAAAAATTATTATTGTAATTTAGTACGGCTAGCTACTCAGGAGGATTCACATTAGAGGTCAACCTAGGTAACAGCAAAACCTTGTCTCAAAATAGAAAGGGCTGATGATGTAGCTCAGTGGTACAATGTTTACCTAGAATGTGTGAACACCACCCCCAAAAAGGATTGTTCGAAAAAATAGAAATGATTACCCTAATACAGTTATATTATATATACTATATATTATGCAAAGAATCACCCCAATGCCTCAAGAAAATAAAATTAAGTTTCTGTGGACATGAACAAAGTCTATGACAACCTTACCATTAGTTTATACTCTTGTTTATTTAACAAACATTTAGAATTGAAGGCAGATGTCTTGTGCTCTGGGTGAATGGGTTTGGGGATGACCCAATGTATGTATCATTGTTATCCCTTGACTGACATGGTTTGAAATTGTTACAGTTTTTCTTCTTTTTCTATTATCTTTGAATAAAATGGATTTGTAAAAAAGAAAAAACAACATTTAGGAGAGTGCCTCTCATATGCAAACAATGGAAGAGATGGAGTGCCCAAACAGAAGGTCCATCTCTCCAAGGTCCTAACACTTCACTGCTGAGATAGCAGTGAACAACTACAATACAATATAGTGGGAGAAGCACAACAGTAAATATGCACACAGAGTAATCTTGCTGTAGCTTGCATAATGGACTACTAGCACCTAACTCTTTTAATGCTAAAGCAACAGGCAGTATACTTTTTTATACATTGAGGCCAGAAAGCATCTAAAAGTATACATACAAGGTCTGGCTCAAGCCATTCATCTCCAAAAATCTCTCCCTTTACTTACTGAATGTCTGAAAAATGTATTATTTGTTCCCCCTTATCCTACATGTCACCATGTAATGACATTAATAGATTTTTAGTAAGTAGTTCCAGAATTCATCATCCTCAATTTATAAATTTGTCATTTATCTTACATTTCTTTTGATTTGCTTAACAGCTACTTACTGAGTATCAACTTTGTCCCCAAGAGTAAATGTATTGACAGCTACTCAATTTTACATAACATGACTGCTCCTAGAAAATGTGAACCAACAGGTACTTCCTCAGGATTCCATGTGAGAGTCTACGCACAAGGAGATCGGTACACATGCAAGTCATTTATTATGTTTCTGAATTCCAGCTAGGGATTAACAGTCAGTTTTCCTTCTGGACACTTGTTTTAAGTCTTCCATGCCAAATAAAATAGTTTTACTAGAGTGGGGATGTAGCCCAGCAATCCAGTGTTTGCCTACCAGGCACAAAGCCCTGAGTTAGTTCAATCCCAGGCACTAAAAAGAAGGGTTTAAAAATCACTACAACCTACAGATACAGGACTTACCCTACACATACAAGAGCCTAGTTCAATCCCACACCAAAAAATATATTTACACAGTAGTACCTCAGTTCGCCAGAATTATAGAACAAATTCTGTGACCAGAATCATGGCATGAAGCTTATAAACTGAGGCACCATTGTATATGTATGTATATATAAAGACACACATATGTACATAAACACACATATACCTGTACACATACATACACACAGTGAGCACTTGGCTAGCATGTGTGAAGGCCTGGATTCACTATCTAGCATGGAAAAAAAAAAAAAGAAAGAAAGAAAGAAAAAACAGTGTGTGACATGAAGGACCAAAGATTGTGTTCAGAATTCTAATTAACAATAATGTTAAATATTTACTATGATGCTTCTCAGGTTTGTTTGTCTGTTTGCTTTTGGTACTAGGGATTGAACTCACGTCCTCGCACTTGCCAGGCAAGCACATACACCACACTGAGCTAAATCCTCAGCCTCAGTATTTAATATTTGAGACAAATTGGCTATTTATGGTTACATTTAAAATGCAAATGCACAGCAAAAAGGCTGTCTTCTTACAGGATGAGGAGTTTGACACTTGTATTTAAGAAAATAAAACAGAAAATGTCGAACAAGCAGTTAATAGACAAGACTGAAGCTTGGAAGGAAGAAAATGGTTTACAACACACAGCCACTTGTAATGTAAGTATTATCAAAGTATTAAGGTTTACTAAGTAGGTGCAAAATGCCATGCCAAGAGCTTTAAAGTTTTCACTCATTTAATACTCACTACTTTATAAAGTAGGAACATTATTGTTTTCACACAAATGGGAATTTGAGATCTCAAAACAACTTCTCCAAAGTCACAATAGCTGGTGAAACTAGCTTTTAAACACACTACTTGTAAAAAGTAATGACAGTGAAATAAAGTCTATCCCTTCCTCCAAAACACATACAGAAACAAAACAGAAGATCAATGTACAGAGTAAAAGGTAAAAAGAAAAATAACAGGAAAAAAAGTGACTAGAATAAAACATAGAGTGAGATCCTAAGAATTTGGAGCTACAGAAAAAAATTTTTTTTATCGGGGATTGAACTCATGACCTCATGCCTGCCAGGCAGCACTTATACCACTGAGCTAAACCCCTGGCCCTTGGAGCCATAGAACTTTTAATTAAAAGGGGTCTTGCCAGATGTTGTGACACATGCTTGTAATCCCAGCACCTGGGGGGCTGACACAGGCAGAGTGCCATGAGTATGAGCCAGCCTGGACTACATGGCGAGACCCTGTCACAAAAAAAAAAAAAAAAAAAAAAAAAAAAAAAAATCCTATTGCTGACAGTGCATGAGAACTGAGAACTGAGCCATCTGCCAAAACTGAGAGCGAGGAACAGTGCAGGGGAGTCTGGTAGCCTAGAACTAGTCAGATTACTGATTTTAGAACACAAAATGCCAACTAAATTGTTGTATACCCTTGTACAAATTGATTGTGTGTTCCTCTGAACAAAGCAGACAAGTTACAATACCATCAATATTGAAATTCAACCTCCCACTTCTCTAATAAAAAATGAAAACATACACAAAAAGGGGAGGCAGTTCCTCAAAGATGATTTAGCATCAAAAAATGCAAATCTCTTTTAATAATAAACATCCAAACCCAAGGCTAGTTTGAAGAAAATTTGAAGAAATTCTATATAAATAATTTTAGGGGCTGGGGATTTAGCTCAGCGGTGTAAGCGCCTACCTTGCAAGCAGGCAGTTGTGAGTTCGATACCCGGTACTGATAAAAAGGAAAAAGGCAAAAAAAAAAAAATTTTTAATAAGCTCCTTACATGTTTATTTGTATTAAAAAATCTCATAAATAGTTTGTATCACTTGCTGTGCTTCCCAAAATCACTATCACAAGCCAGGTACTTATATATGTACATAATCTAACTAAATCTTTAGCACAACTCATGCTTTGCAGATGAAGAAAATAAGTGTAGGCTATTTTGTTTTACATATCACAACTAGTAAGTCACACCTATGTTTGATTCTATGGTCTAATCCTTCCAATTTTTCATACTGCCTGTTGCAGAAAATATTAATGGTAGATTTTCTTGGCAATGAGATGAATTTTTTTTCCCAAAATTTTAACTTGAAACTCTGTACTTTCAAAATATCTACTTGTGCCAGTCATAATGGCACATGTCTGTAATCACAGCAATCAGGAGGCTGAGGCAGGAGGATCATTGTGAGTTTGAGGCCAGTCTGGGATGTATAAGCCAGCTAAAGCCCAGCCTGCATGACACAAGAGACCCTATCTCCCCCCCACCAAAAAAAAAAATCAAAAAAAGCGCACTTGCTTTAAATTTTTCCTCTCTATAACTTTTATTCACATCTTTTTATTTTTTAATGTAAGTCTTAATAGTGTTCTATTAGCTTTACTATAGTGTAGTCTTTAAAAATAATATTTGAACCAGGTGTGGTGGTGCATGTTTGTAATCCCAGCACTTAGGAGGCTAAGGCAGGAAGATCTCTGTAAGTTGGAGGCTAGCCTGGGCTATACAGTGAGACATTGTCCCCCACCCCCAAAAATTTATTTTTTCAGTAGGAAGTAGGCCAGCCTAGGGAACTCAGCAAGACCTTGTCTCAAAAAAGGGTTGGGGATGTAGCTCAGTGGTAGAACACTTGCCTGCATGTATAAGGCCATATATTCAATCCTTAGCACCACAAAAATAACATTTAAATTTTACTTTATTTGGCTCATTCCTCTTACCAGAGTTGTGCTAAAGTGTTCTGCAATTTGGAAGCTTCATGCTTCCTCTCATGGTCCTTAATAAATCCACAAATAAAAATCTCTTAGCAATAGCTTTTTCATGGGGATGTGGCTCACTGGACTTCACACACACTTGCCTGCACTGAGCTACACTGCCAGGCTTTTTTACGAAAAAGTTTCACTAATTTCCCCAAGTTGACCTCAAACTTGTGATCTGCCTCAGCTTCCTCAGGAGCTGAGATTACAGGCATGAGCAAACACAAGTAGCAAAGCATTCTTCTACAGGTATCTCTTTTACTACACTATACTACACTCTTAGTTTTACTTCTTACATACATAGCCTTTCAGATCCCAAACTGTATAAACTAGTCTGTGTAACTTATCATAGTCATTTTGATGTTCTCTATTATCAGAATACAGATAACCCATAAAAAATATTTATAGTCCTGAGGCAGGAGGTTTATAAGTTCAAGCTCATCCTGGACAACTTGGTGATTTGGAGACTCTCCTCCAAAATAATAAAGGGTTGGGGATGTAAGTCAGCAGAGGCCCTGGGTTCAATACCCAGTATTGAAAAAAACCAAATTTCAAATGTCATATGTGGCTGCACTTATTACCCTAGAAGCACAAAACAGTAGAAAACAATACAACTTTCCAAGATAGGTCTGGATCTTAAGTCTGTTAATTTTTCTGAGCCTCAATGTCTTCAAACTCAAAGTAAAAATAACATCTTCTGTTCACAGGGCGATAGTAAGGATTAAGTGATATAGGTATCACTAGGCTGGGAAACAGCAACTGCCTGGCAATCACAAGGTCCTGAGTTCAATCCTCAATACCAGAAAAAAAATAAAAATAGTAGAAAACATTCCGTGCAAAATCACCGTTGCCTTCCAGGGCATCAAGTTCAAAAAGCCATGGGTATGTGTAAAACATTCCTGATCTACTAACTCATTTACCACCAAATAGAACTTTGATAAGCATACTTCTAATGCCATCAGCTACATCTCCCACAATGACCTATGTAAAGTGCAACCCAGTCTAAAATCTTCAGCACTCGCAGGCAATTTCTTTTTGGGTTAAAAGCCAGTTATTTGTTCACTGTCAACAACCAAAATTTGGTTTCTTTTAAATTTGATAATGAAAATTATTTACTGTGTACTTTTCACTCAGCTATTCCTAGTCTGCATATTCACTACTATCTAGTGAAAACATGGAACCAAAGTTCCGCTGTGGTTGTTTTGTTGTTCTTGTTTTGATTTTTTCAGTCTTGCTAGATAATTCAGGCTGGATTTGAGCTCACTATGTAGCCAGGCTAGCCTTAAACTCTCAGCAATCCTCCTGCCTCAGTCTCTCAAGTGCTGGGATTACAGGTGTGCACCACACCTGATCTCAGCTGTGACTATTTATATTCTCTACATTTACTAGTATACTGTGAAAGCACTTAACCAAAGGACCAAAATTCTAATGTCTGTGGCAAATACAATTTAGAGCTATTGCTAGAGGAAAACAAAGGCGTAAACTTAAAAGTGGGAATGTTAAGTAGAAACTGAATTATAAAGCCCTTCGGTTACAACCACAAATAGTTTAATTTCAGAATGCAGTTCAGTAAACCCACAAATAGAAAATGATTTTCCATAAAAGTGATTTCTAAAGACATATTGTTGACCTGATCACAAAAGTAGACTGAGTAGGTGGGCTTCCTGTAGTGCGACTTGATGTTGCAGTATGCATGGGTGTCCTGTATACATGCACAGAGATGACATGGAAAATGGAATAAAGTTCAGTCTCACTGCATGCTGTGCTACTAGACTACATTACACCATAATCTACAAGTTTTTCCACGATGTTTTACTCCAAAAATTAGACAGATTAATGTTGGAAATTCTGTAATTATTAAGTAAAATTGACAATATTTTACAATTATATATATAATTTTACATTTTACAAAGTTATTAAATATACATTCATATTGATGCCCTGAAAAAAAGATTTAACTTTGTTTTATGCTCCCGTTTCCCCTCCCTCAAACAGTGCTAAGGAACACTTCATCAGGAAAGGTACTATAAATACATCAATCGGTATAGCACCTCAGAGTCAAGGGGAGGAAGGTAGGCCTTTGAAGGAAGGAAAAAAGCATGATGTTAAATGTAAGGAAAGCCCAGAGGTTGCAGCAGAGTGAGAAAACACAAGGAGCTGGTCCTGCTCACTGTGGAAAAAGGGCACACAGCAAATGTGCTACATTCTAATACAAGACCCCATATGAAGAGGTAGAGTTGAACTTTTGAACTCTGTAGTTTCTCAAAACCTAAGTGTCTGACTAGAAAGCATGGTTTCTGAATGAACTGGGTTCAAAATGCATCGGGGTGCAAGGAAGGCTTCCTTGGACCCTTCACATTAAAATTTAACAAAGGTCATTGAGAAGCTACAGTTTTACACAGTGGTGGTATCCCAGGGAGCATCTATTCCATCAACCAAGTTTAATATCTTACACTTGTGGAAAAGGAGTTTCCGAGCAGGGACGAACACTACCGATGGGAAGCCGATACTTGGGCCATCTCTTGGAGATTCCTGCTGAAAGCACTGCAAGTGTTTCTCCAGAGAAAGCACTTGCCTGGGTATGACTCAGAGCTGGGCAGGAATTCACACAATGAATCCGGGTGGTAGGAAGGCGGAGAAGTATGCCTATAAAGATCAAAGAGCCAGGAATGGAAAACACACTAAAAATCTTTCCAGTGGGCAGACTTCCTCCCCACAGTTAAGACAACTGAGTGAATCCTAAGGGTAATTAGGGAGACAAAGAAATGCCCTGCACACCGCCAGTGTAGGAAAAGCATAAAAAAGAAGTGTGAGTAAATATATAGACATAATACATTCCTACAGAAGTGGGGGCGGGGGGGACTGAGAAAGAGAAAGAGAGAGTGCTTATATAAAGGAGGCTACCAATAACCCACTGCTGATTCTTGTCAAGTGCATTACAGGTGCCTAATTCCAGCTGCCTATTATATACCATTCAAATTGATAAAGGACAGATATGGTTTAGTAATTTTTTTCCCTTTATGCTTTTTTGAAACAGGATCTCACTATATACTTCAGGGCAGCCTTAAATTCACCTTGTAGCCCAGGCTGGCCTCAAACTCACAATGATCTTCCTGCCTCAGCCTCCTAAGTGCTAGGATTACAAACATGCATCACCATGCCCGGCAAGAATTTACCCAAATTTTGTGTGGGGTAAATGTTTGGGACTTCTGCTACCCTGCGGGTGGTTCTTTGGGATTACCATCGAAATGACTCATTGAAATGTACTCACAGTGACTCATGCCATTTTATCAAGTCTCTCCAACATTCCTGTGTAGAGATTAATCTTAAGACACAGGAGACTACTCAAAAAGGATTTTAGTCTCTTAAAAAAACTTTTCTTTTTCTTAGCAAAATGGGAAACCCTCAGATGCAGAGCAAATATACCAGAGAGAAAAGAGCCTAGCCAGGGCTGGGAGGGTACTCTTAAGAGTCTTTCTTACAAAAAAAAAAAAAGAAGAAGAAGAAAAAGAAAAAAGATAGGGAAGGTGAGAACTTATGCAAAGCATAAGCAAGTTTCTCTCTGATCAATAGGGATGTCTCTCTTTGATATGCCCCAAAAAAGTAGAAAACATGAACTTAGGACAAAGAGTAGAATGTCCCCTCTTGATACTCCAAGCAAAGCAATTATAATTTCCTTTCCAAAGAAAATGTCCTTAAAGATAAAAGAATTCAGGAGTTCTAAGACCTAAAATCTGAGCCACACTTTACTAATCTTTTCAGAGACTTTACATTTACTCAGAAACAAGTTAAAGAAATCCAAGTAGGTCAATTGAGTAATAAGAAAAGACAGTCCTTACCCAGTGAGACCACGTTCCCATAATTTTCTAACATCACTTCTCTGTAGAGGTTCCTCTGAACAGGGTCCAGGCATCCCCATTCCTCTCGAGTAAGGTACACAGCCACATCCTCGAATGTCACAAACTCCTGAAATAACACATCCTGGCTGCTCTTGGGAAAATGAGGCCACTGTAGCACCATGGCCAGGACACGAAGATGATTACAGAGAGGGTATGCAGTGTATATTTATGTTGGGGAAGATGAAGAATAGATTAAAATACATGGAGATGATCTAACAATCCTTCAATATCTATGAAGTGCCCATCACAGCATCATGAACAAAGATTTGCTCATGGTGTCAGGGAGATGGGAAAGTAGTCTGTGTGAAGTCTAATTCTCTGAAGAGACTCAGTTCCCAAACTGGGGTCTGCTAGTGAAAAAAACTCCAAACAAGGTTTAACGGATGGACTGAAAGAGAGGCCACAGTGAACCAGCAGCCACAGTCCAAGGAAAAGCAGAAGGTTCCTCAGCTCACCTGGTACCTGGCTGTCAGGAGTGCAGCTGTCTGGTCTCCTGGGCTTCCCTCTTGGGGAAGAGCAGGCACCTGGGGAACAGGTGGAGCTGAGGGAGGAGAAAGGATCAAGAATAAGAGCAGCCCTTCCACAGGGCTCCCTTGAAAAGAGGCCTCTCCAGCCCAAGGGGTGTCAGAGGGACCCTCTTCCACATCAGTATTCTACTGAAACCAAGAAATACGTATCAGGTACTGGGTAGCTCTACTCTGTTCCTCCTTAGTACTTGTATGACTTACTTATGTGTATTTAGGCCTATGACACGGGATGTTCTTAGGAAATCTATTTCACTTTATCCTTATAACCTAACATTCTTCTCACAGCAGGGTAAGCACTGGCCCTGCTCTGCATTGGGAGACGCAAAGCATAAAGAGTTGAAGTGACTTATCAAGGCCAGAGTTATTTAGTAGATTTCTAAGTTTCCGGAACACAGTTCTACAAACTCTGTAAGTTTTTCTCTGCAACCACTTGTGCAAGGTTTCATAATCCTTTCCACATTCCCACAATGTTTCCCCACAGCACCCTACACACCATGGTACTCCTCATGTGGTGTTGACATACAAGTTACTTCTGACATTAAGCTGGCCACAGCAATCTAAGACACAGTTCTTAACCAATTAAAAAAAATTGGCCAACCTATCTATACAAAGCACTAAAATGTGATTGTATTGTCAGTATGTAACATGAATGCATTCAAACAGACACTGTGTTAAAATAGGGAAATAGTCACTTTCTTAGTCAAAACTAGATTAGTCACAAACGACGTGGTGGTGCACACCTGTAATCCCAGCACTCAGGAGGCTAAGGCAGGAGGATCACTGTGAGTTCAAGGCCAGCCTGGGCTACAAAGTGAGCTCAAGGGCCACCCTGCACTCACAGAGAAACCCTGTCTCAAAAAAAAAAAAGAAAAAAAAAGCTAGATTAGTTACAAACACTGTAATTACAACACAATGGCAAGTGGCAAAGCACCCTATCAGCAAGGAAAGAGAAACTAAGTGAACAGGGGGAAGGAAAGGTCTTAAATTTAAGAGGAAGTAAGAGCCAAGCAAGAATTATGAGATGTGGCAAAAGCAGCATAGCTCAAGAAATTATTCTAGATGTGTTAACTGGGATGAAGTGAAGGTTGTCTAAAGGACACAGAGCCACAGAATGAGTGAATACCACTCTGCTTATTAAAGAGGAACCATTCTCAACAGCAGGGCCCTGGCCAGTCCTCCCTCTAAAGTCCATCTTCTTGTTCGAGTTGCTGACTTCATCACACCAGAGAGGCCCAGAAGCCACTCTAAACTCCCATTCTCCTGGATACAAGTGTTGTCTCTGCCTTACCCCCAGTGAGTCCCTGCTCCATGTCGGCGTCCTGCATGAACTGAGGCTCTGGGGAAAGACACTCAGACTGGGTCTCCAAAGAGTGAAACTGGACCCTTGGTGATCCTGAGGCTTCTTGTGCTGACAGTTCCTCCATCCCTGTTCTGGAGAACAATGACCATCACTGCAGGATGAGATTAGGAAAAATGATAGGAATAAGATAAAGTATCCCATTAGTTCAGATCCTTAGGACCTAGCAAAATACCTTACACCCTGGAGATACTCAATAAAAACTGGTAAATAATGATTAACCACCCAAAATAAACAGAAAGAAACATAGTTATTATTCAACTTCAAATACTTCAGAGCCAAATCACTAGGTCCAAGAATGAAGGTTTATTTGAACTCCACTAATTCGGAATTTATGGTATTTAAGGGGAAAGAAAAAAAAAAAAAAAAACGCAGGGCATGCTAACACACGTCAGTAACCCTGGAGCTGGGGAAGCTGAGACAGAAGGATCACCCAGGTTTGAGGCCTAACTACAGTTCAACAAAATACAAAACAAACCAAAACAAACACAGTACAGCTGAATAGAGCTTCCTGTAGAAAGTCTAAAATAGTTGAAACTTTCAAGCTTGTTGGAAGCTCAAATTTGTACTGGAAGAAATACGCTTGTTATGATTACTCATTGTTATATCCAAACCAGGCCCCCGAGGAATCACTTGATAACAGTTTGTCAGCCCACTTTGAGCTACTAAGTGGGCCTAATAAGACGACTCCATTATGGGGGAGCAGACCCCTCGTCAGACTAGGTGGGCAGTCTAATAATACAGGGAACAGCTGCAATTCCAATTAAGTTTGACCGGTGTCCTTCAAACCCAAGGACGTGACACGGTTACATCCTCCCCCAACCCTCCTGAAGGCCCTCGCCTGGCTCCTAGCTTGGCCTCAAGAGGCCCCAAACTGCGAATGCGCCCTCCTCCCGCTTCCCTTTCAAGCAAAGACACGGCCCCAAAGTGCGAAGCGGGCCTTTACAGACCCCAGCACACCCGGACAGGTCACCGAGTTCTGACTGCGGAGCGCTCAGTCCGCGGGGCTTCAGGCGAACCAGGACTGAAGACGAACAGGCTCCTGCGCCCGGGCCTCCGCGCGGTCCAGAAGACAAGGAAATCTTCGGCCCAGGCCAGGCGCCTCTTCCTGGGGAGACGAAACAAGGGACCCCTCCCACGGCAACCCAGAACGACTTCCGGGGGACTCGGCGAGAGAGGCGGGCCTAGCTACCGTCCCGTCAGCTACACACTCCTCCGCAGAGCCGCGCAACTCTTCCGGGGCGCTCTAGACTGCCGGGGGGCGGGCGCTTCTCACCGGCATTTCCGGCAGTGGAGCGCAGGCCCCGGATGCGACCCGGGGAGGGCGGTGGAGGGGAGTTCCGGCTGAGCGCCCGGTGCAAATCGTTAGTGGTTAGTGGTCGTGGGCGCTGTCTACTGCACTTGGCTTTGCACGTTCTTCAGCGGTTGCACCGCTCTCTCTACTGATCTAGTGGACGTTGCTAGCCATTACACCAGTGATGACTGCGACAAACGTCAGGAAAACTAACCTGACTCCAGCCGCTACTGCGTAGGGAGGTGGCCACCTCAAGGGGCACGTACTTGGGGTGAGGAGGAATGGCGAGCCTAATGGTCGGATTGACCAGTAAGAAACTAGCTCAAGGGTGCTAATGCAGAGTGTGAAATATGACTGACTAAAGACGCCTTGGTGATAGGACATGAAATCAAGACTTATTAATGTAACAAAGAGGTTAAAATTCTCAACACCCGTGTTTCTCTGCTGACACAGTCTTGCTCAGCACGTGCTGGGCAGTCAGGAGGTATTGTGTTTAATCCTGAGTAGATAAACAAGATTAAAAATAAAGAACTCTTCATCCCAATGAGCCCTGACCCATTTGTCTCTCAAAAAATTAATGTGTATTGGCAGCCTTATCTAAAACTACAGGGGCTGCTGTGAGACGGGAGTAAATGACCTTGGCAATTTGCAACTTGATGTATAACTTCAGGTGTTTCTGAAAGAGTAACAAGTCACAGCAAGCCCTGGAAAATATATCTAAGATAACTCCATTTGCCAACTCAGACGCTTCCCCACATCTACAATCTGTCACACTAAACATAGGAGTCCTCTCTTGGAACCTTGCCTGCTGTCCCTCTTGGCAGTGTACTCTAACCTGAATAAACTCTTGTCTTTCCTATATTCCTTGACTTTGGTAATTCTTTTACCACCTCAATCACTGCCCATACACTGTCTGGCACATTAAGGATCTTGGGCGAACTCAAGAGAGGATGAGGTTCAACAAGTTGGAATGGAAGAAACAGAAGTAAGACAAACCAATTATCCTTCTGGCTAGAAAGACTCAGCTATGCAGATAGGCTGCAGAGGCAAAGAACTGAGAAACCCTTAGGCATTGCAACTCCCTGTATGTCTCAATCCTTATGAGATTACGATGGCTTCTAGAAGAACTAGATTTTCAGGACAGTTGTCATTTTAAAGTATGAAAAACATTGTGGCGCTACATGCCTTTAATCCTAGCAGTGAGGAGGCTAAGGCAAGAGGATTCCAAGTGGGAGGCCAGACTGGGCTATGTAGTAAGATCTTGTTACCAGCCAGCATGGACCTGATTTTTGACAGAATGGAGAGACAGAGAGAAAGAGGCCTTTAGTGGAGGCACCAGAGGTCTGCAGAAGAAACCCAAGCACTCTCTGGGTAGAACAAAGAAGTGGAAGTATTTTTTTCAGGTCTGGCTGGGGGAGGAATTTGGGAGGTGGGCAAAATGACATAATCAACAGCTGATTTGAAAGGCATCTGCCTGCACAAAATAGAAAAACATCGGGGACTGGGGGTGAAGCACTTGGGTGGTTGCGGGGTCTTGGGATTGGAGAGGGCTTGGCACACGTGCAAGAAGGGAGTGGGAGGTTTATTAATGGAACTAGAAGGAGAACATAGAAGTTACTCTTAGAGAGATAAATTGTTTCTCTGGGCCCCATACCAAGTTGGACGAATGTCACTTTAGAGATAGATAAGCCTCAAGCTGGCAGAATCTGTCAGAAACTAAGACTAAACCACAAATTTACAGTAGAAAAAAACTTTAATTAGAAAGTTAAAGAAAAGATAGGAAAAGATTTAAGTTTAGGTAGCTGGAGAGGGCACACTTTGATAGAGGGATTCAGAGTGGTCCTCCCACAAAGGCAAGCAACTATGTTCAATGACTAGCTGGTAGGCTGGGATCCAGTTGATCATTATCTCATTCCTAGTACATAGTTTTGGAATGACTGAAGGATGGTTTCCTTCCCAAAAAAGGATTATCTTTGTTTATGATGGTCTCAAGTCATGTGGGGCTCCACCTTTACTGGAATTCAGGTGATCACAGGTATAAAAGTGACTGGAAGGTGAATGTTACTGTAAATTCCTATCATGGTGTCCTCAATCTTGAATGTGGATGAGATTAGGAAAATTGGCTAATCAACCCTGCCTGGCCAGCTTCTAACCCAACATTCCCTAAATGATCATCAACATGTCCCTATGAAAATCTAAGAGATTTAATAAAGATTTATCATATAAAGTATACATAATGAAGGTCAGGCTTTGCTTTGCTTTTAGTTACTTATTAAGCACATGTAGACCCAAGGGATGAGTCATAGTTCATAGTAAAAATGGCTTTTCAGACTGTGGCTGCCCCAGGAGAAAACATAAATCATGCTTTTAATAAGTAGTAGGCAAAGTCCAGGACCCTCCCTGTTCCCAGGCCCTTGACTATGTCAAGACTATGTTCCCTGTGTCTCAAAAGGAATTTTTTTTAATACCAGGAATCAAACTCACAACCTCATGTTTGCCAGGCAGGCCCTGTGCCACTGAGACATATTCCTGGAGCTCAAAAGGAAATGTTTAAAAAGTGATTTGGAAGAAACTTTAAACATTGCCCAACCAAATTAAATGCCACCTTTTAATATTTCAAATTAAGAAAAAATTGAAGTGTATTTGTATGTTAAAACTATGTCAGCTTCTCAGAGATGTTGTAATATCTCCTAGCCTTTCTCTGTTGAGTATCATGGATTTAGTCCAACTTCATAATGCAGCACAGTCCCTCTAGTCTACAATGTTCCTGTCACAATGGAATGAGGGTCAGATATAGAAAAATGCACTTCTTGGTCCATTGCTTGCTGGGCAGCTTCACTTACAAACTTTTTTGTGTGTTGAGTAAAAATAAACCCCCAGGGATGTGTAGCTACTGTTTCTACTGTTGACCCCACCAAGTCTCAAATTTGTCCAAGTAAAATAAACTAGATTATACTAAAGCCCCTTCCAATTTCAGAATTCAATCATAGACTGAACTTAGCTAAAAAATTCAGCTATACAAAATCTTAATGACCTGTCAGTTTCTTGGTATTCCACCATAATATATGACATGTTTTATGGAGAGGTACTAAGTGGCAGATAACTAAAGAAAATTTATTATATAGGCCAACACTAGGTAGATCAAAAGCAATTAATAAATGAATTTTGATGAATACACTGTAAGATCAATGAAATCTTACTATTTTTGAAGAATGGGAGAAATGTATGTAACCTACAATATGAATTCATAATTTACTTCTGTATTTCAAGCCTGTGCTACTATAACATTGCTCACATTCTTATTCAGATGTCTTATAAATAACCTAGCAGTTGTAGTACACTCACATCTCTTAATTTATAAAACATGACCTGCTGAGAATTGAATTACCAGGCCCTTAATGATTTTATTGAACTTTATACAAATAAGAAGAAAATGTTGCTACTGTATCCATGAGAACAAATACTACTGGTTGCAATGAACTACATATATTATGTGACTTAAGGGTAATAATGAAAGCAAAAAATAGCCTTTATTCTTGATGAAAGCCCTAGTTGAAATGATAGGAAAGCATTAAAAATTGTATTTTAGGGACTGGCAATAGTCCATTAGTGGAGCACTCCCTAGCATAAGCAACGTTTTGAGTTCAATCTCCAGCACCATAAAAATAAAATTCAGAGCAAGAGCTATCAAAATTTTACATACAAAGCCTGGTGTGATGGGTCACACCTGTAATCACAGCACTTAAGAGGCTGAGGCAGGAGGATCATTGTTTCAAGACCAGGGGGCTACAAAGTGAGCTCAAGGCCAGCCTGAACAGCGTAGCAAGACACTGACTCAAAAAAGAAAAACAAAAGATTTTTTTAAACATACAAATCAGTAGAGGAGTCAGTCTGAGGTCAAAAGAGGACCGAGTACTGAGATCATTTGAGAAATATAAACTGAAACCAGTGGTTTCTACCATCACCAACCCTGACTTGGAGCAGGAAAGTACTCCTGGGCCTCTCAAAGTCAAGGAGAAACAGCTGTACCCCTGACTGAAGCCCTGGATCTTCCAGTTTTACCTCTAATTGAAGTCCCTTCATCTTGATTCATCTTGCCACTATGAGGGACTGCTTCAAAGAATGTTTTCTTTCTCTTCATCTTTTAGAATTTTGACCCAGATATGCAAAACCAAGATTTCATTTCCTCCATCTTAAAATACTTGAGACAAAATTTCAATGAACTATATTGAGAATCATAGCAGAAATGAGTTTGCATGTTTCAGTACAGAGCACGTGTTAGAGCTCGGTGATAAAGTGCTTACCTGGAAACATGCTGGAATGGGGATAGGAGCTCTGGTAATTTGCTGCCGGTGAGACAGAAAAGGCTATGAAAAACCAGACACATTTGGTGCAGAGCATTATCTACGCTAGGCCTCAGTAAAGCTGAGATGCTTGGATTCATTTCAAGAGATAGTTATTATTAAGTCATAATACACTATATCTCTGTGCCTCTTATTTCTTCACCTATAAGATGGGGACTATAATTACTTTTTGTGGACAGTTCCTTAAGATCATAGCACAATGCTTTGGAAATTAAAAACACTATATAAGCATAAAGCATAAATGCTTATACCAAAGACAAACTGTGGAGAAATAATTCAAGCTCAAAGTTAAGCATACCAGAGTTTCAGTCCTGACATGAACTTTTCCTACCTAATCATGAACAACTGATTAGCCTTTCCAATGTTCAGATACATTACAAATTTTGTAATAAATACATATTAACATGTAAAAAGTCTTTAGCACAGATACAAAACTTCTTTTTTCCATTTTTTGAGACAGGGTCTCACTTTCTCTGTGCAGGCCAGGCTGGCCTAGAACTTGCCCCAATCCTCCCGCTCACAGCCTCCTGAGTGCTGGGATTACAGGCATGTGTCACAATGCCCAACTAGTTTTTGTTTCTCTTATAAACAAGATTTTCCTATTCCCCTAGTGTTTAAGTTTATTTATCTAGACCTAGTGATGGGCTTGGGCTAGCTAGTCATGTGCTCTTCTGGTCTGTATCAGTGATACATACCATATTGTAATTTTCTAAGCAGGCACACAACAAAGCAGTTGCCACATTGCATCAGACTCGTGATTTATCATGCTCATCATTCTATCAATACCAGAGGCACTAAGAATGAGATACCTTGTAAAGAAGTAAAATCATTGACAAATTCCAAAACACACGTTTTTTAATTTTGTTATTCATCCTTGAATAACCCTTATTATCTGCTATATTTCTGACATCTCTGCAGGTATCTGCTGCCTAGAATTCAAGTCTATTTCATCATTTTCTTCCTTCTTACATCATTCTGACTTGAAGGAGTGTCTTAACAGTCCTACTATTCAGAGATTTGGCAACTTCAAATCAACATTTCTGGTGAAGTCATGTCCATAAGTTTTCCACAAAGACAGAAAACTGCTAACATCTTTGCTTTGTCTTAAAGCAAAAGAACAAAGCTGGGCTGGGCTGGGCAGCTTTCTAGGGGGGAACGACACAAGGAAGAGGGTCATCTTGCCACATTCCACTGGGGCTGGATGCCAGGAGCAGTAAGTAAGAATCTCAAAGCCCCACAGTCCTTCACCACCTCTCCCTGACCATAATCCAGAGCTCAGGGTAGGCACAGTAGATAGATGAAAAGAGCATTAATATTTAACCCTCAAAACATACTGACTAGAGAACCCACTCACTGCCAGTGCATCACTGTCCAGTCTTCCTCAATGGACTGCCACCCACCTTGAGGGTTCTCTAGGAACCCTCAAGGTCTCACCTTGGTGGCTCTCTAACTTGTCCTCTATAAAGCAAAGAACTTAAGCTCCTCTTCAGAGTGGGAAAAAGACCAAGTTCTATAATTGGTTCTCACTAAGAAAAAAGAAATAAAAGGACTGATGGGGAATCTAGCCTCCTGGGTGGAAGGTGCAGGTCACCTCACATAATGCAGCAGCTTAATTGGGACTACTACTTGGCCAAGTTTGTAGTAGTCCACTGTTATCTGCCATGATTCATGGTCTTAGTTCTATAGCATCCAGATTGGTGAAATAAATATATATATATATATATATATATATATATATGAAAAAGGCTATTACTTCTGTATCTATTAAATATGTAAGGATACCCCAATCTCTGCCACTCTCAAAAAAATAATACCCTTCTTAACTACTGTGACTGGGCTGGCATATTTCCAGGAGTTCCCACCATATTTCACTAGTTTCATAGCCTCTCTGTCCAGTGTACATTTCCAGGCATGAAGATGACAACTAAAACATTTCTCTTCTACAATAGATCTCAATCTACAAGTAAAGAAACCTAGGTGAGGGTTCTACCAAGTAAGCTATGTCCCTTCCAATCACACACTGAGGAACCATGAACATGACCACTAAGTGAGTCCATACACCCAGTGAATCCAAAGGAGTATAGACCTGGATTAAGATTCCACTTACCTGACTCCCATATGGTTCTGTGAGGAGAAGAAAGGAGTCTTAGGTATTTGTTTCTAATATAGAATGACCTCAGTAAGTGGCCATGAGTCTCTTTAGAATAAATGGGGAAATCACTCTATATGTACTTTCCATCACATTGTATGATCTTTCCTCAAAGCAAATAAATTCACTTTTAGTCAATTGGCTCTTGAACACTGGATTGTAATTTCTCATTGGGATGGTTGGCTCCAGACTTCTGTTCATTCATTCTTCTGATTAACTATATTAAATCTATCAGAAATTTTTGTAAATCCCTAAGTTCAGCCTCTGATGCATACATTCAGGCAGTTACCAATCATAGCAAACTGTATCTACTTCGCTACTGATAGTTATACTCTGCTAGCTAGATTCTGCTATTCCAGGATCTATCATCTTTTGCTACCCAGAAGCCCAATTGTTTAAGAGAATCTCTTACTACCAGTCCAGCAAATGAGGACAGCCAATAAGATTTTTAGTGATGCTATTCTCCCATCCCAACCAATGTAGTCCTTACTACCTTGGTAAAACATTCTCCAGACCCTCCTAAGAACCATAGCTTGTTTGGTCCTATATAACTCAGTTTGTCTATTTATGAACTTTTTGATCCAGCCTTCCTCCAGCAGTTCTGGCATCTCTACATCATTTAATATCAGCCTTGTCTTTCCTAAACTTTTCCTAAGCTCCAGGGTTTCAGCAATCCTGCCTTAGTATCCAGAGGAGCCTGGATCATACACAGGGATATGACACTATACCTGGTTTTCCTAACCTTTCAAGAATCATGCCAAAAGTATGTTAATCTCATTTCCCAGTTGTCATTTGGTTAAATTCTGTCACAGGGTGCCTCATGTTGTCAAGATTTCCAACTTTAAGTAAGTCCCCGACAGCACCTCCAGGTCACAAGCCCTACCGGTATATTCTAACCAAGACCTGAAACTCTTTCAGCATAAAATCACTGTAATACCTTAGCAGGCCTAGCACTTGCAAAGTTGGATTATGGTAAAACTTGGTCCTCCTAACATGTCTGATGGATGGGTAGGAAGGTGGGAGCAGGTTCAGAGGGTCAGCATTATCTTATACATCACCTGTTTCATTCAAGGCATCCACAGTTTCAATAAGTGAAAGCTGCTATTTTCCAACAAATGGGCCAGTTACACAGGATGAGTTCAAGGGAATCAAGGGATTCAAAAGTACTCAAGCATGGTTATTCATATAGTCCTGTCTTTTCTACCTATCAGAGCCAACTTTGACTACAGCCACCGTGGTTATGAAATCAGGCTTTTGTAAAGTTCAGTCATCCTCAGTTAAATCTTATGTCTTTACTTTAGATGTGTGATTATGTCTGTAGATAAAGGTCTCTACACTTTTCATTAATTCAGTGGCTATTTACTCTGTCATCTTCTATCTGGAAGAAGTCAGTGGCTTTCAGCAGAAACACTGATCCTGCAGTCCTTATATTATATTCTTGTTTGTCCCAAACCTTACATAAATCAATTCATCCTTTCCACTTGTGTTCCATCCCAGTTCACAAGTCAGTACCTCAGTGATTGCATTGGTATTATATGACAAGACTAGCAATATTCTACTCCCTACCAGTGATGGGGCTCTCATGGTCCGACGGTGAGTGACCAACTCCACAAGCCACTCATAGTCAGCTCTCAGGACCACTCACGGCACCAAATGTCTTATGTGAGGTTCTCCAGAGTAGAACCTTAGAAAGGGACTCAGAGCCACATAGCTTTGTTGAGTGTGCTCCTCAGGAAAAGCCTTTGAGGGAGGGTATGAAAGACAACAACGAAAGGAAAAGCTTGGATGTAGCTCAGATTATATCTAGCTTTGGCCTGATCCCCAGCGGGTTCTAGGACACAAACCACACCAGTTTTTCCCTTCAAGATAAGTGAATCAGCTTTTTTTCCCTGTCAATCATGTCTAAGTCACTGGATGGGGACACAGAGGAGAAAATTGGATTAAGGCAGCTCCCATCTTCTAAAAAAAAAAAAAAAAAACCCTAATTACTGTAGTAATACAGCTGGGTGCACTTAGCAGACAAACACAAGAGTCTCTGAGGGATGGGCAATACCAACTTGGTAATGGAGGCTAAAGTGGGCAACACCATGAACCACACAATCAACATGGGCACCAAAAGCAGACACAGAACTTCAGTAGCATCCTTGAAGTGCTCTCATTCTCTGTAGCAAACATGCTTGAGTCAGTTCTCTTATCTGTTATCTTTCCCTTGCAAAATTCCTACCAAAACCTTCCCAAATGGCAGGTGGTACTAGACCACATTCACATCACTTCCTTGTTAGTTTTTCAATTCTACTTGCAACATAAACCAAGACTCAATCCTATATACCATCAACCTACACATGAGGCCTCTCCTCATGGAACTGGTGGACATACTCCTCAGGGAACTTGGGAACTGGTGGACATACTGCTTAGATTAAAATATCTATCTGGGTGTGATGGCACATACCTATAGTCCCAGCACTCAGGAGACTGAGGCAGAAGATTTGCCACAAATTCAAAGCAGCCTAAGCTTCAAGGCCAGCCTAAACTACACAGCAAGACTTTGTCCCAATAGTAAGTAAATTAATTAGTTAAGATATTAAATTCAAGCTAGGTACAGTGGCACACACCTATAATTATAGAAGTCTGGGAACCTGAGGCAGGAGGACTGCAAATTCTGACGTAGCCTGGGTAACTTAGCAAGACCCAATTGGAAAAAAAAAATTTTTTTTTAAAGCCGAAGTGTAACTCATTGGGAAAGCCCTGTGTTCAATCCTAGTACCACACAAACACACTCACACACCCACACCCACACACACTGGATTTTGAGGTAGTTACCTCAAATTCTAATTCAACATAGTCCAATTCATTCTATGGATTTGTGTGTACTACAAAATAAACCAGCCTCCAGTTTCACCTTTTTCTGTATCTCCCTAAGGTCTTACACACCTTAATAGTATTTGATTAAGACTACAATTTCTCAAAGATTTACAAATTTAACTTTTTACTGGATAACCCTGTAACTAATATAATCAAAATGAAAATAAGATAGAATATTTCATGGATAATTTGTAGCTTGGATTAGACAGTAGAAACACATCTCATCCAGGTTCTGAACCCAATTTTATCAAAATATAGATGCCTAAGTCAATTTCTTTTCAAAAGGTTTAATACTTCGATGGGAACAATGATTGGAGTATTCTAGTGGTTGGCATAATAGTTTCTAGAAAAAGTTCATTGCTGAGGTACCAAAACAGGTGTCATGCTGAAGAGTTCTTTCACTGTACTCTTCCCTGAATCAATATGCTGTCAAACAAGGCAAACTCTACAAATAAAGCATATTTCTACTGCATTCATGAGGCTTTTCCCAGTGGCAGTTTTCTGAGATTCTAATAAAGAATGAGTGTCATCTGAAGGCTTTCCTTCATCTGCCATATCCAGCTAAGCATAAAGATGCTACCCAAAGCACTTCTAAAAAGTAATACAAACTGGTATTTACTTATTGTGGGTGCTCCAGTGTTCCTTCAGGCTGAGTTCTTTTTTTTTTTTTTTTTTTTTTTTGTCTTTTTCCTTTTTATCGGTACCAGGGATCGAACTCACGACTGCCTGCTTGCAAGGAAGGCGCTTATGCCGCTGAGTTAAATCCCCAGCCCCCAGGCTGAGTTCTAACGGAAAGAATTCAATGCATTTGTAGATTTAATGGTTAAGTTGGAAAAATGCTTCATATTGTTATTACACTCATTACTGGAATAAGGTCTCTCTTTAGGAAGGCTTCTTTAATATTGGGCTGTTTTTTAATAGAAACCCTATACACATAAGGCATTTATGGGATCTGTCCTCTCATGGCTTCTCAGATGCTTAAAGAGGCTACAACTCCAGCTGAAACGCATTCCACATTCTTTACACTGAAAAGGTTTCTCACCAGTATGGATTCTCTGATGTTGATTAAGATGTGATTTCAGAGTGAAGCCTCTTTCACATTCATTACACTGATAGGGTTTTATACTGGGACAGATTTTTTGATGCTCTTTTATGTGGGAACACTGGCCAACATTTCCTCTACATATATCGCATCTATGGTTTTTCTCTGCAGTGTGAGTTCTATAATGTTGAATAAGGTCTGAACTGTAATTAAAGGCTTTTCCACATATGTCACATTTATATGGCTGCTCTTGTAACTCAATCTTTTTGTCTTCAATCACAGCCAAGTTCCAACTGTACGCTTCTTCACAAATGCTGTTTTTCTCATTTTTCTGACCCACATGGAGCACCTGATGTTCAACTAGGCTGACATACTGAAAAAAGATTTCTCCACATTCATGGCACTGATGGGACTTCTCACGGGAGTGGAGTCGCAGATGTCCAGCAAGGTGTGAACGTCTTCCAAAGCCTTTCCCACATTCGTTACACTTAAAGGGCCTCTCCCCACTGTGCACACTCTGATGCTGAACAAGATGGGACCTCACTCTAAAGGATTTCCCACATAAATGACAAGGGTAGGGTTTTTCACCTGTGTGAACTCGTTGATGCTGAGTGAGGTGCACACGTTGGTTGTAGCTTTTCCCACACTCATCACACCGAAATGGCTTCTCCCCAGTGTGAATTCGTTGATGTTGAATAAGATGTGCACTCTGAATAAAGCTTTTTCCACATTCATTACATTTATGTGGTCTCTCTCCTGTGGAGGGTTTCTTGTGGATATAAGTGATCTCACTGCAACTCATCCTCTTTGAAGAGGGCTGTCCTAGTATCTCCTTCATAGGAATTCCTTGCTTTCTATCAGCTTTGCCTTGCTGTTCATAGCCTTCTCCAGAACCTTGAACTTCAGAAGAATTCCTTTGGATTTTTCCTGATACTTCCATGTCTGCTTCTGAAAATTCTGAAATTTTGTTCTTAACATTCAATTTTGTATTCCTATTTCTTTTGTCGCTGCCTAAAAAAGAATAAAAATGCAAATATCATCAGTTATTTTGAAAGAAAAATAAACTGTTGGGATGGGGAGAAGAGAATGATTAAATGAAATTATAACAGAAGTAACAAAGGGGAATGTTTGAGACCAAAAGGAATAAAAAGAAAAAATTGATATTTGTCCAGTAAAAAGAACAAGACAAAAAAAGAGATTTATCTAATAGGTAGTAGGAATGACTAAGCTTAGGTAATAACCTCGGTGAGGTTAGGATAGGGTAAGCCAAAAAAGTGTATGGAAGGAGTGAAAGGAATTCTGAAATGGGATGAAAGACAGAAATGAGGAGAGATTTACTACCTAAAATGAGGAGTTAGGCACACTGAATGAGGCAGAACAGAAACATAACTGGATGGTGAGAACTAACAAAGACTAGAATAAAAAACAAAAGACTATACAAGTGTTTAGAATTAGGAAAATATTCCTAAGAAGCCATGAAACAAAAAGAAGACTTCAAAAAATATCAAGATAGCAGATGATAAATTAATACCTGCCCTCGTAACCTGGGCTGACCCTCTGGCTTCTACTTCCTTCATATGGAAACTTACGTTTCTCTCATTTTTATTTTGTTTTGTTTTGTTTTGTTTTGTTTTGTTGAGACAGGGTCTACTAGGTAGTTCGGACTGGTCTTGGACTCATTTATATAGCTCAAGGCTGGCCTGCCTCAGCCTCCCAAATGCTGGGGTCACAAGCATGCACCACCACATCAGGCATACTTCATTCATCTTTAATATCCCACCAGACCACACCGCCGTGAGAATCCCAACAGGATCTGTTCTCTATTTTCCTGCCAGATCCTGAGTACCTAGCATGAGAGGCTCTCAAAAGTAGCTGGATGAAAAAATCAGCATTCCTCCTTTGGCCCAAAAGAGTAAGGGGAGGGTCAGAGTAATGATTAGGGAATAAGTCTGAGGAACAACTACAAGCAGAATCTGAAAGATACTTGAGAAGCAACTGCTTTTCAAGTCCAGAGGGCTACCAGATGGTCTTCCCAAACTGGGTAGTCACCAAGGAGAATGGGATAAAACTGGCTAAGGAGAAAGCTCAGCTTAATATAAAACTCTAAAAACATTACAAACTTCTGTAACTATCTATACCATGAAAGAACACATGCAGTGACTGGTAATGTGAATCACAAGTAGCTGAGCTTGAGGACCTCAAGAAGATAGATTTAAAAATTTAAAAATAAAAACAGGTGGTGCTCACACACGTAATCTCAGCAGTCTGAGAGGCTGAGGTAAAAGGATTACAAATTTGAGTGCAGACTAATGACTTAGCCAAGACTGTCTCAAAGGGGTAGGCAGCTCAGAGTTAAGAGCGTAGGTTCAATACTCATACCATAAGTTAACTAAATTAAATTTAATAAAAAAAACTCTGGCCAGTCTTAGAGCATTAATTAAAGAATATTAATAAAAAAGCCTTAAAATTTAGTTAAGTTTATGTTGATCTCATTCATATTTAATGTCATTTGAAAAGATTTTTACAAAATAAACAGGAAATTTACTAAATCTTACTCATTAACAAATTAATGAAAATGAACACAAAAACAAATTCTGTTTGCACAATGGTTAAAAAATTTTAATAACCCTAACAAAATTTTATTAAAAGGGATACATTCATATGTAGTGCAATTGTTTAAAAAAAGCAATGTGACAATATGTATCAAGTCATAAAAATATTTCTTTTTTTATCTATGAATCCCACACCTGGTATCTAATATAAGGAAATAATCCTAAATATAGAAAAATATATATGGGTAACATAATTATCATAACAACAGATAAAAATATTGTAATTAAACAACCAAAGAACAATTGAGTATAGATAAGTAAACCACAGTGTCACTAAAGATGGGAAGTTGTCCAAAATAACCAACAGGAAGACTGAGCAACACTGGAAACTATATTAGGTCATACTTAACTGTACTCTATGGGTACAACTATGTGACATAGGTTTATTAAAAAGATATCAGAAAACATACTAAATAATGATAGCTCTGTTCCTTAGGATGGTAGGATGCTGGGTGGCTTATTTCTTCCTATCTTTCTTCCAAACTTGATGTACCACCATTATCATTTTAAAATAAAAGAAATAACTAAATTAAGAGAACAGGAAACAAAGATGCTGGTAAGGGAGCATCTGTCATATATATATAAAGTCTACATAAAACTGAGCACAGTGGTACAGTGTGCTAATTGTAGCATACAGGGATGCTGAGCAGAAGGATCACAAATTCAATCCCAACCTGAGCAATTTAGTAATTTGGCCAGATCCAGTCTTAAACTAAGAATACAAATGGTGAGGGATGTAGTTCTGTGTAAAGACTCTGGGTTCAATCCTCAGTACCTCAAAAAAGAACGTCTGAAATGTATGAGTCAAGCAATAGCAGTGTTAGGTTAAAATATGGAATTACCAAAAGAAACAGGTAAGTGAAAGCAAGTACGGGGGGAGGGGGACGCCCAGGGGACACAGAGACACTGGGTTTTGTCTATTAATTTCACAATTAAGTATAAATAAGAATAAAATAAATTCTGGTCTTCCTCTTCCCACTATTACAATCTATCTGTCCTGCGCCACTAAGCTAATAAAACAGAATTTTGCCTTCGTGTAATTCCCAAATACAAACCCCTCCACGTACATCTTTGGGACTTCTCCCGGAAGTGCCGTTTCAGGTGCTCGATCAGGTGTGACTGGCGACCAAAGCGCTTCCCGCACTCCTTGCACCCGTAGGGCCTCTCCCCGCTGTGGACGCTGTGGTGCTGCACGAGGTGAGAGCTCACCCGGAAAGCTTTGCCGCACACCTGGCACTTGTAGGGCTTCTCCCCCGTATGGACTCTCTGGTGCTGAGTGAGGTGCACCCGCTGATTATAGCTCTTCCCACATTCGCTGCACTGAAATGGTTTTTCTCCAGTGTGGATTCGCCGGTGCTGAATAAAGTTGGAGGCTTGAAGGAAAAATTTCCCACAGTCGTTACATCTGTGCCCTCTCTCACCATTTGTGCTCTGCTTACGGTTAATGTCTGTGCTAGGGGAGAGATTCCTCTTCCGTGAAGGGTTCTGCCTTGGTTTTCCGACGGTGGGGTTTACCTGCCACCTCTGTATCATGCCCTTTAGGTCACTAACTTCAGCAAACCCTTGACTCTGGGGTATATCTTTTTGCGTGCTTCCTGCTGCCACCCAGTGTGAGTGGGGTGAACTGGCTTCATTGGAAATCTGCTTCACTATGAGATCCACATTATTGTCTTTGGATTCACAATCTGAAATAAGAGAAGAAAAATGGGGAAATTAGCTATTTCCTGCATTAGAAGAGATAATAGATACAGGATAATTAAATGAACCCAGTGTGTGCTAGAATGCATGACTTTGTAAAAATGACTTGAAAAGGAGGATAGAATAAATACTATGCAGAAAAGTAAGCAGGGCAGAGAAAGAAACACTGACAAGAATGGACCAAAGAAATGCAACTGAAGAGCAGTCATTCCACTTAATGAAGAGAGTACCTGGTTCTCTTGCTATAATACATAAAGACAAGATCTGTTTGCGAACACATGTATGTTACTATATAAGATATTTATCCTTCTTTTCTCTTTTCTTTTTTTCCCCCCGGAAATTAAATCCAGGAACTTGTGCATGCTTGGCAAGTGTTCCACCACTGATACACATCCCCAGCCCATAAGTAAAATTTTCTTTAAAATAATTGACATTGGATTATGCAAATAACTCCAGCATTCACTTTTCTCTTCCTGTAAGAAAGATGATCTTTCTAGTTTTCCAGTCCCCAAAGGATGTGAGTATGGTACGAAAATGACTAAATGAAGAAAGAAAAAAAAAAAAAGATATTTTTGCAATACTGAGAAAGGTACCTACTGCTTCAAAGACCTACATTAACATACAGTAGTGACTTATCAATAGATGAATTTTTAAATACCTGCGATTAGTTCCCTTATACAACTATTGGCTCAAATATTAGCAACTGATATTTTACTCAAAGCACTAAAGTTTAATTAGTGTTTGCAGAGAAAAATCTTCAGTAATTAGCAAATAATAGGCAATATTATTTTTAAAATGTTATAGATACTAGGGCTTTATAAATGCTGGACAATTTCGTAGTAAAACTTCTCTGCTGCATCTTGTGGCATACGTCTATAATCACAGCTCCTTGGGAGGCTGGGTCAAGCAGACCCCAAGTTTGAGATCAGACTAGGCAACTTAATGAGACCCTGTCACAAAATAAAATTTTAAAAAAGGGTCAGGGATGTAACTAAGTGGTACAGGTCTTGCCAGGCAAACAGAAGAACCTGGGTGAAAGCCACAACACCACAAAACAAAAAACAAAAACAAAAAAAAGAATTTTCTACACATAATAATGGTAATAAAAAGTAACATTTGCAAGGTGCTTACTCTGGGTCAAGCATTATGCCAACTGCTTCACAATTTTATGACATACATAATCCTCAGAATGACCTGTTGAGGTAGGTGTTATTTCATCCTTTTTTGATACAGTCCTAAGTTATAATTATTGTACCATGAAGACAATTTTGGTTTTTACTTTGTGGTGCTGGGATTGAACCAGACCTCATGCATGCAAAGAACATGCTCCACAACTTGCCTACATCCCCATCCCTTCATGCAGACAAGTTTAATTTGCCACAGAGCCATTTTTACTTTATGTTTTTCTACATTCTAGCAATGGAAACTAGTATATGCACAAACAAACAAAAAACCTACTATAAAACCAAGACATACTGTCATTAGTTCCTCTCAAAATACTCAAAGATTCTCCCTCACTTCAAACACAATCCATCTTTCTTGGCAACATATAATAAAGTTTTTTAAACTTAAACATTCATCATAGTTTTCAATCACCCTTTGTGTCTCTCTTTTGTTCATATTCACCTGTCCTCATACGCTTCATAACAAGTCAAACAAGCATATGTCTTTCTTTTTCCAGGGACAAATTCAAAAAATGTCAGAGCTCTATATACCTCTCTGGTATTAACAGCTGTCCTTTTCCAAGGACAGGGGCTACACATATTGTGATATCAGTCTGTTTATAGACTGTCTTTCTGTCTCTTCCCTCGCCTTTCCATAGTATAAATGGTAGGCTTTCTGAAAGACCCTTGGTTTATCTGAATATTTGACTCATTGCCATCTTGCTCAATGCTATATCAGGCTGCTGAGCAAATGCAGGGAGTAAAGGGTACAAAAATGGTCAATCACATTTCAAAATGATGACCTTCAACTTCATGACTGCTAGCTTGTTTTCTAACTTTGGCTCTTTTTCTTATTCATTTTTTTTCAGAGCTATATCAAAATATTTCCATCACTGTATTTTTTCAATGGACTAATATATATGGTATACTATCAGTTTTTCATGAACTTTACATACATGAAGAACATGTCTAAGGTTGGGAAGGGTAGCATACACCTATAATCAAAGTACTCTGTGAGGCAGAAGGATCCCAAGTTCAAGTCCAGCATGGGCAACTATAGAAACTAGCAAAATTAAAAGGGGGAAAGGGGAACATGTAGCTTAGTATGGAGGCACTAGGTTTGATCTCCAGTACCACAAAGCAAACAAACACATTTAGACATACAATCAACATCCCTGGTAATCACTGCCTTGTTGGGTGTGGTGACATACACCTGCACATCTAGCATTCAGGAGACTGAGGCAGGAGGATTTCCATGAGTTCAAGGCCAGCCTGTGCCACATAGTAAGTTCAAGGTAAGCATAAACTATATAGCCAGACTCTATCTCAAGAAACAAATAGGGCGTTCTGGGAAGATGGTGGAACAGTAAGCAGCAGAGTAAACAGCCTTTCTGAGAGAAAGAGGCCAGATGCTGGAATATAACATTCTGCAGAAGATCAGAAGGAAAAAATGGGACCCCTCAACCCAGGGAGAAACTAAAGTGAGAACTGAAGCCCACAGAGAGAATTTAAAAAAAAAAAAAAGAAAAGAAAAACTTAAACAGAAGGCAGTAGCCAAAGGTGCTTTCACTGGAGCCAGTCCCACTGTACAAGAAGCACCACTGGAATCCAAAGATACAGAGTCACAAAGAAACAGGTGGCTGGCAAGCCCAAGGCCTTGGTGAGGAGATGCAGTAGTGGATGGGAGCAGCGGACTGGAAAACTGCACTGGCTAGTGGTGAATGTGGGGGACTCAGTCCTCTGCAGGAGTGGGCAATTGGCCAGGCACCATTTTGGATCAGGCAGGATAAGCCCAGAACCAGAACTGCAGCTGGCTTCATTCAGCCACTCCTAGCGCAGAGCAGATTAGTGACAATTGCTTGGACTGAGTCCTGCCCCTGTGCGTGGTCCAATAGCCAAGGCCAAGGTTTCCCTAAAACTATCCCTAACCAACACCGCCTGCGCAGCACACACTAACATGAAGACTCTCTGTGGTTAACCAGCTCAGAAGGGAGAGGCCAGCCTGTCCTGCCCTTGCTTATACTCCAGTAGTCACCAGCAGATTGGGGAAAGCAGCAAAAAGCAGAAATCCCTAGCCAGCATGCTTTAGAGTAATTATAATCAATACAGGAAGTGCCAGGGACCCCACTATCCACTTGTATGAGAGAAACCAGGAACATGACAAGAAGAAACAAAAGGCAGTCTCTGGCCTCCAACCCAAGTACTGGTCCAGAAGAGATAAACACAGAAGAGATTGGGAGTCACACACCTCAGTTTATGAAGTAACAGCAAATGACATAAAGAAACAATTTCATGAAACTACAAAAGAACTTAAAACAGAAATACTACTACAAATAAAGGAAGAGATAAGAAACACAATAAAAGAAATGCTAAGTACCTCTAAAGAAAACACAGATGGAAGAATAGAGGAGCACAGAAAAAGAAGGGAAATCTTTAATGAAGAATATAAAAAAATTCAGAATACATAAAACAGATTCAAAGAGATCACCAGGAAATTTAAAAACTCCACTGAAAGCTGCCAAAACTGCTTGAAAGAAACCAAAGATAGACTATCAAACCTTGAAGACAACTTTGTAACTTGCGATCTCAAAAGCAAAGATCTCTTAAAAATAACAAGGAACCAGGAAGTAATAATACAAAGGTTAGAAGATTACAAGAGGATCTATAACTTAAGAATAAAAAATGTGAGTGAAGAAGCAGAGGTAAACACAAATGAAATACAAGGCTATTTACAGAAATAATTAATGAAAACTTCCCAAGCATAGGAAAAGAAAATGATATTCAGATAAATGAGGCATACAGAACTCCAGCCAGCTATAACCAAAATAGATCTACAGTCAGACATATAATAATCAAGATCCCAGAAATTGAACACAAGAACAGAATATTAAAAGCTGTCAAAGAAACAGATCATCTATAAAGGAAAACCCATCAAAATCATGACAGATTTCTCAACACAAACCATCAAATCAAGAAAAGCGTGTAGTGATGTTTTCCAAGTCCTGAAAGAAAATAACCTCCAATACAAATTGATGTACTCTGCAAAACTATCTATCAAAATTAATGAAGAGATACTTCCATGACAAAGACGAACTGGGGGAGTTCATGACCACCAAACTAACCCTACAAAAAACACTGAAGGACATTCGAGAGAGAGAAAAAAGACCATGGTTTCAGAACTTCAGCAGAGGGGGCACACTGAACAGGGAAGACAGTGGAATGAAGGGGAAAAGTAGACAACCAATGGCAGAAAAACAGCATGGCAGAGATGAGACAGAGAAGGTTGGCCATAATCACTAATACGCATGGCCTTGATACAGTAATAAAAAGAAATATAGGCATAGTGGATCAGGAAATAGGGCCCAACAAGATGCTCTACATACGAAATATAGTTAACTTGAAAGAGGGTTTAGTCTGAAAGTCAAAGATGAGCAAACAATACTTTACGTAACAGGGAACCAGAAAAAAGTGGGGGTAGCTTGCCCATCACCTGCAGATTGGTTGGAAAGACATGACACTTTTATACAATGGAGAACTACTATAAGGAAGGAAAACCTTGAGGCTTTTGTGGGTAAATGGATATAGCTTGAGATCATGCTTAGAGGTTAGAAGGTTCAGGGTCACTTAGGTGAATAGCAGGTTGCCTCCCTAATCCAAAAACTAAAGGAGTTAGTGGGAAACAGAATGTACAATGCACCCTGTGAAAGTGAAAGGGGAGAAACTATCTAAAAAGGGAAGACAAAGGGCATTGTTAATCTTGTATCATGATTTGAAACCCATAATGTTTTCATCGCCATATTCAGTTTGGTCATATTCTGTTTCAGTTTTTCTACTTGTATTAGATTTGATGGCATGGACAGCTATTCCAAAGATAGCAGGATATAGTAACCATTTTTTATTTCCTATTAACTTAATTTGAAGCCCTATATTGCTTTCATTGTCTTGTTTTGACTGATTTTATTTGAATCTGTTCGTTTGATAGTATCAAGTCTGAGAGTATAGGCAACTACTTTGAAGACAGTAAGATTCATTATTATAACCATTCTGGTTTGACTATTATCTTCTTTTGAAGTCCTATAATGTCTCCAATGTTTCATTTTTATTTATTTTGTTCTGTAATGTTGTGTTCAATTTTGTTGTGCCTGATGATATGGGCAATCCTTTTGAAGATAACAAGAGGCATTATGGTAACCATTGTTGATCACCTTGTATTTCGGTTTTAAGTCATATACTATGTCCATCCTTTTGTTTTGACTGACCCATTTTGTTTTGTCTCATTTGGTTTTATTCTCTTCAAAATAAAAACATATAAATAAAAAAAAAATAGGGCCCTAAGATATAGCTCAGGCCTGACTGGCAAGTGCAAGGTCCTGAGTTCAGCTCCCAGTACCAAAAAAAGAAAAAGAAAAAAAGAAGAACGAAACAAAAAATATTCATTGCCTCTGTGGGGGAAACTCAAGGTAGATAGGTATTTATTTTCACTTTATACCCATTTATACTATTTGAATATTTGAATTTTTACCGTGTGTACATGACACTTTAAAGTCACAGTTCTGGGGACAAGGATTTAGCTCAGTGACGTAAGTGCCTCAAGCATGAGGTCATCGGTTCAACCCCCAGCACCAATAAACCCTGCACTACATTAAACCTCCTACTTCCTCTATTATCTATTGAATCACTTGCTTACTCTCAACAAGTACCTTTCCTATTTCATACAAAGTCAAAGCTAACCAGCCCAGAGCTCCCTGAAAGCCTTATAACCGTATCTTTAAACTTACTAGCAGCCTATTTTTCATTCTCCTGTTGCTCACAAAGGAGCCATACCTGTCCTCCTAACCAAGAACACTCCTTCCTGCCTCCTATTCCCTGGATCTCTCATGCCTTTGTGCTTTCCAGGGAGCTCCCTAGATCACTTATTTGCTCTTTTTCATATTCAACTTCATTAATTCTTTTTCCAGTAGTATTTAAAAATGCTTAAACTCTTTCCCCTTTAAAAAAAAAGGGGGGGGGGAGTATACAGTCAGGTGTGGTGGTGCACACCTATAATCCCAGCACTCAGGAAGCTGAAGATCACTACGGGCCAGCCTGGACTGTACAGTGAATTCAAGGCCAGCCTGACCTGTATAGCAAGACTCTGTATTAAAAAAAAAAAAAGTATACGAAAACAATCTATCCATTCAACCCATGTATTCTCAGAGATCAATGCTCAATGCTCTCTCTTCCCCTTTACAGACAAAGTTCTTGAAAGTTTATCTAGAATACCCACAAGTCCCTTCCCTTTGTAGTTTAAGACACTGTCTCATGTCCCCAGTATTCCAGCCACTCCATGTCTCCAAGATATTTATTTCTTTTTTAAAATTTCATTTCCAAATATGATGGATATGTTTAAAAATTCTAACCTTCTGTTAAAAATCCACAAGCCACAAAATGATCAAGTGTGGCCTAAGGAGGCAGAAACCACTGAACATGGTTACCATGTAGAAGAGTAGACTGAAGTTGAAAAGATGTTGCAACAAAGATAATGAGAAAAATAATTAGAGGGTAAGCATTGAAAACAGCTGGAAGAGTGACAGGAAAGAACTTTGCCAAAATCTCCAGCTTTAAAACCAGTAAGTCAAGTCCCAATAAGTGTAGTACCTGAAAACACACAATAGTAACAGGCTCAAAGCAGTTTAGGAAATTAAAAAGAAGACAGCCTAGAAAATATTTCATTAAATATACCTTTTTTCCCCCAGACATGGTCTGGCCTTGAATTCACTATGTAACCCAGGCTGGCCTTCAACTCACAGCAATCCTCCTTTCTCAGCTTCCTAGGTACTGGGATTACAGACATGCAACACCATGCCCAGCTCAAATATAACATTCTTATTATATTAATAATTTACTGAAATAAAAGAATATTCCTAAAATCCCAACAGATTAATGAACAGAGGAGATGAGGAAATTCTTAGAAATACTAATAGCAAGTAAAATGTAAAAGAATAAGAGTCATCTTTAAGTAAAAGCCTGTGAATGAACTAAAACCATGAGACAATGCTGTCTCCTGTAATGCTTTTCAAAAGAAATCTGGCATTGTGTACGTATCTCACCTGAAGCCCACCACTGTTCCTGATATGAAGTGGTTCTTCCATAAGAATGAGTAAAAAGCTAAAAGCATAATCTCCAAAATGTCTGTAGAAATGCTGAGCTTTTTATCACTGCTCTAGGCAGCACATTTCCTATGCTCATATACTCTGAGTAACTACTTTAAAGATAATATGCAATGTATTAACTATTGTTATTCCCCTATCATCTTGTTATGGCATTTTGTTTTACCTTTTCACCATAAAATAAAAAATTAATAAATAAATAAAGTATTTAAGGGGTTACATATCAAAAATCTTCAGTCATACCTTTATTAATCATTTAATGAGAAAAAGATTGACTTATAGGAAAAAATGGCAAAAATATAGCAATTAAAACACATATGCTTTTTTAAAGGATGTGTTAGAAATATTCCTTACAAATACCAAAATTAAGATGTCCTAATCCATGCAGGTGAAATAATTCTTACCCAGGGAAGCAATACTCCCATAATTCTCCTTCCTGCCATCCCTATAAACAGACTTCTGGGACTGGTCCACATGTCCCCATTCCTCCAGGATGAAGGACACAGCCACATCAGCCACATCTTCCATTTCCACCAACTTCTGAAACAGGAGATCTCTGCTAAATTCCCACTCCCTGTGTACAAATCTGGAGTGAGGGGAAGAACTGGGAGCATTACAACAGGAAATCAGTGGAAAAGGACTTTGCCTCAAAGAGAAGTGGGAAGTATTGGGCAGAAAGAAAAAGATAAAGGGAATGAAGGTAGTAACCCAAGATGGGCTGGTCACTGGTCAAAGCAACAGACTTCTGAATAAAAATTTACAAGCAATCAGCTACGTATCAGAGAAGGGGTATAGGTCCTCACAGAGGGTAAGGGGGTGCCAGCTCACCTGGGACCCAGCTGAGAGAAGTGAAGCTGTCAGCTCCTGGCTGTCCTCCAGGGGAAGGGAAGGAGCTTGGAGAACAGGAAGGGCTGAAGGAGGAGAAAAAGAGGAGTGAATGAGAATACCTCTGTCTACTTCTCAGTGTTATATCATGGGCCTCCTCTGCTCACAAACCTACAGTGACCCCTGCCACGTTCCTCTGGTTGGGCTCTCACCCAAATTTACCCTCTTATTCCTCCTTAACCCTCAAAACCAGACTTGCTGCTTTGGTCAGGCTAATTCCTACCGGACCGTTCTCCTATAAAGTATACACTGCATTCCACTCTGCGTGCATCAACTCTGTTGGCCTCTAAGAACAAACACAGTGTCACATCTTCCATGAAAATGAAGCATACCTTAGAGTCCAGAGCTTCATGGGCTTTCATGTGGGGATCTTAGACACAGCAGATTCTGACTCAGAAGGCTCGGGTGGGTCTAAAATCTTGCATTTCTAACAAGCTTGAGCAAGCGAAGTGGTCCTTAGACCGTACTTGGATTAGCAAGACTCCAGTCTAGTCTCTGCCTTCCAGGAACTTTAATGGTTTGTTTATATTCACATTAGGTCTACTCTATTACAGGACTAGTCAGATGAAACTACTTTTGCCTTCTAAAACCCTGATGGAAAGGACATGTAAGCCCATGTTCCTCTTAACAGTGTGAAAAGTACTAGACCTGAAGTTCCTAACTTTCCACAGGAACACAGGGATACAAGCAGCTGCAGACTCGAGGGGGAGGCTAGGGAGGCAGGAACGAAGCAAGGCCTCTTCTTGTAGGATGACTCTAGGCAGTGGGGTAAAGGAGATGGCAAGCTTTTCTAGGTAGAAGGAAGAGCACGTAGGTCACCCTAGCAGGTCCCATCTCGGAGGCTGGAGACAGTCTAAGCCTCTGCTGTCACCTCTACTGGCTCTGTCTCAGATTCATGGTATACCAGACCTTTCTGTCTGTGTGCCCTGACAGTCTTATCTGGTATTAATCTTTAAGTCAACAATTTCCTTGCTATGATTTTCTGTATATGTGGCCTGCTTTCTTCCTAGGATTTGCTTACTTATGAGAATCAGGAAATCACCAGTGACACAGAAAGGAGAAGACACTGGTGAGAAATGGAAGATGAAAACAGAGGAATCTGAACCAGGACTGGCCAAAGAGTCAAAATGGGATTTGAAAAACACAGAGAATGGTCCTTAAATGTGTGAAGTCATTTGTTGAAATCAAGAAACTTGTTAAGTTCTGGTTTATGGGCAGAGAAGGCAAGAAACATCTACAAACAGAAGAAAAGCGGGGCCCTGATGAGACCAGGAGAGTGGAGGAGCATGAGTGATTGAAAGCTGGTCACTAGTACACGGGAAAACATCGTGAAAAAGCAAAGGAATGAGTCGGCTCAGAATAGGTCAGGAGTCTAGATTTAGGGTCGGACAGCTTAAGTTACAACCTGTTACTTATTAGCTATGACCTTGGACAAGGTACTCAAACTCTTAGTCCTCCTTTTTTTTCCTTTTCTTTTTAATTTGCCTGTGAGGAGAGCAGGGATTGAGCCCAGAGCTTTCACACTAAGCTGCATCCTCAGCCCTTTTTGAAAAAAAAAATCACAGGTTTTTGTTAATTTATTTTACTTTGGAGAGATGGTCTTGCTATGTTGCCCAGGCTAGCTTCAAAATCCCAGATTCAAGTAATCTTCCTGCCTCAGTCCCTCAAGTAGCCTGCATGAGCTCAAGGAGTGTACCACTAGTAAGAATTATGTGTATACAGCAAAGTATACTGCACACTGTTTTAGTTTTTGAGCTTCTTTTTTTGAACAGTTTTATACTGTTTTATTGTTTTGTTTTGTTTTGTTCTGTTTTTTGAGGCAGGGACCAGCTGAACTCACTAGTACCGGTTGGCCTGGAACTTGTGGCAATCCTCCTGTCTCACCTTCCTGAGTTCTGGAATTACAAGTATGCATCAACATGACCAGTTTAAATATTTTTTAAGGTTAGTATTGTATAATATTTATTATTTTTGAAGCCTTTTCAAGAACAAAAAGTAGGGTGGTACACACCGGTAATCCCAGCACTCAGCAGGCTGAGGTAAGGGGATTGTTGTAAATTCAAGACCAGCCTGAGCTACAACATGAGCTCAAGGCCAGCCTGAACTGCATAGCGAGACCCTATCTCAAAAAAAGACAAAAAGACAAAAAAAAAAAAAAAAGGAAGAAAGGAAAAAATGGAAACAAAGCTTTTTTAAATAGAGAGAGGAAGAGAGGTTAAAGAAAAGAGACTAGGGGAATGGGGAAAATAAAAAATCAAGTTATATCAAATACATATACAAATGCCCTATAACGAATGTGATCATTATGTATACCTAAAATGTATCAATAAACTTGACTAATTAAAAAAAGAACAGAAAGGAAATTTGTTTTACAAACAGACATTCTGTAAGGATCAACTGGACACATGTACAAATCTAAGACATAGTTTGGGGTTTACATGATCTTAATTTCCCTCACCTTAAGATACTTTTCCATTTCATTCTAGGAATTATTTCAGTGTTACTATCACCATTAAGTATTTGCAACAATACCACAAAAGACTAAAGCAAGGAGAATGGAAGAACAAAGGAAACATTTAGGATGACAGAACAGTGAAATAAATCATCACTTTACCCTACTCAAAAATACTACATATGTTGCCCAAAACACCACTTCATTATTCAATCAGGTGAAAAAACAAGCCTGTTGACACATGCTTAGTTTTCATTCAACACAACCAAAAGATCTCACCACCATACATTGCTCAGGCTGCACTGAAACTGCTGGACTCTGGTGATCTTTCCACCTCAGCCTCTGGAACAGCTATGACTATAGATACATGCTACTATGCATGGCTCCAAAGGATTTTTTTCCCCACTAAACTAGGCATCGAACTAATCTGACAGCAAAATCTGACCTAACCTTTTTTTTTTTTTTGAGACAGGGTAAATCAGGCTGGCCTTGACTTTACTACGTAGCCTTGGCTGGTTTCACACTCATGGTGATCCTCCTGTCTCAGCCTCTCAAGTGCTGGGATTAAGATGTGAGCCACTACATCCAGACTGCACCTGAATTAATATAAAGCTATTTAAAGTTTTATGTAGGCCAGGCTTACAGCTGTAATCTTACAGTGAGAACCTGTCTCAAAAAAAAAGTTTTTATTAAATCAACTTACTACAAATATGCATACATTTTCTCACACAAATATTAATACGTGTGTCACTTCAACTCTGCTGCTAATGTAAAAACTCAGAATCCTAATAGCAAAGGATTCTGATTAGAGATTGTGGATTGGTGGACGTATGACATAATAAATATGAAACTCTGTTCATGGTTCTTTCTTGTTGTATCTAATACTGGTAAATAAAATTGACACAGGGAGGAAGAGAGGGGATGAGTAAAAAGAGAGAAAAAAGAGGGAACAAACAAAGAACAGGCAAATATTCTAAGGTCAGTTAGAAAACTGCTTCAAATAAAATTTCAAAGGGAATGACTGAATAGCCAGAAATAAATGCAAGTAAGAATGAGAGTACCTTTAAACATAATCATCATGATAATAACATTTATGACACAGTGGAAAACTGCTGCAAAACAACTTTTTTTGAAGATAACAATATGTAATATAACAACCATTGTTAAGTTTCTATCATCTTGTCTTTAAATTCTATATTCTATTGTTTTAGAGTATTTTGTTGTTGTTTCTTTTGTTAAACGTCTTCTGTTTAAAAAAAAAAAAAAACTTTTTAAATTTTATTTTCTGAGCCAGGGTCTTGCTATGCAATTCAGGTGGTCTTCAACCCACTATGTTGCCCAGGCTGGCCTCAAACTCTCACTGACCCTCCTACCTCAGCCTCTCAAGTGCTAGTATTACAGGCATGCACCACCACACCTGTCTTGCAAACAGATTTGAAAGATGTGTAAGAGACTTTTGTAGATCTCCGAACAATACCTATACCTCAATCTGTCATTATAATCATCTGTTACATTGGGGATTTTTGGTGCTGATGATTGAATCAAGGGCCTTGCAGATGTCAAGTACGACTGAGCTATACCCCCAATCTCTATAAAAGCTTTTGTGTTTGTATGCAGTTTTCTGAGACACAGTCTCACTATGTAGTTCACTAACTTGAACTATGTCACCCAGGCTGGCCTCAAACTCACAGTGACCCTTCTGCCTAAGCCTCCCAAATGCTGGAATCACAAGCATGCTCCACCATGCCCAGCTCCAGCCACGGATATAGGGCACTGGTAGGTACAATGCTTGCCTTGAAAGCACAAGGTCCTAAGTTTGATTACCAGTACCAAAAACAAAACAAAAATAACAGTATACCATGCCCAACTCCATTATATCTTTTGAATACAAGTGTACTATATTACCAGCCAGCCTAGAAGCTGTCCCCTATTTTCACACCAGAGAAAACATCCCATATTTTCATCCCTTCCCATCCTCCTGAGCCTGCTGCCTTCAGACAGGTTGCCCAGCCTCCCTTCTCTCTGTTCCAGATGCTGTCTGCCTGTGCATCAGAGCACCCAGTTCTAGCCACATCTGTTATGCTGAACCACTGCACCTCACCATTTTCCTCCAGAAGATGAGGCTTCTGTGGCTCTTGTTCAAGCTGGGTGTCCATGGACAGGAACTGATGACCAAAGGCCTCCTGCACCGCTCCAAGTGGCACTGTCTTCTGAGGCAGCACTTCAGGATACGCCACAATCTAACAACCACAACCACAACCAATCAGTGCAATTACAGAGATGGTTATGAAAGAACTCAGTACAAGCCACTGGACTTTCATTAGTTCCTCTGCCAAATATTTAATGCATATCTACAATGAGCCAGGAACTGTTATACAGTGGTTTAAGAAATATTCTTTACTTCTAGTTGGAAAAGATGTTCACTGAACACAGCAATGCACATACACATATTTACAAACTGGTATAAGTTACAAGAAACATGGCGCCATGAGACAAGAACAGATGAGATCCACTTTAGACCGGGAGGCCACTGAAAGTTTTGCTGAGGAAGTGTCATTTAAATTAACACCTAAAGCATCAGAAGAAACCAGCCAGGGGAAAAGTATAGTAGAGAGAAGAGACCCAAGGCAAGAAAACGTTAGCAAAATTCTCAAGCAGAAAGTGTGTTCAGTATAATCCAGGAACCTTAAGAAGGCGAGAGTGGATAATGGTTAGTGAAAGCAAAGATGAGAAAGGAGGTTGAAAAGGCTGTTACACAACTAGGAAGTCACATTTAGACAAACACTAGCATACAATCTAGTTTATATCCACAGTGTTATCAGCCTCTAGTTTTCTGCTTTGCCAACCACAGGCTACAATTACTCTGCTACAAACTCTCTAGATATGCCCATTCTGCAGGGTAACATGTCAGTCCCAGCACAGGGTAAGATAAGATCTTACACTTAGAGCTGCTATCTTCTTTCCCCCTTCCTCAGGTTTCAAAACACTTTAAAATGTAACACTTCTAGTATCCACAAAAGTGCTACAGGTATCATATTAAGAGGCAACTGTAAAATACTCATGGCAAATACCACTCTGACAGTTTCTGTGTCCCTGTGAGCCTGATCAGAACACAAAGAGTTCCAATATGTTAATGGGTGCCCAGGTTCTAAAGAACTAAAGCACCACTTGAGGTTCCCTGACACAAACACAAAGGAACCAGGAAGAATTATGGATGGCATAAACAACATTGCTGGGGTCACCAGAAGGCAGGCAGAAGGGAAAAAGTAAGCTATGAAGATCTTTAGGAAATCCCTCTAGATGGGCCTGACAGCTCTGACTGCCACAAGAAGTGATTTTCCTTTGTGTCCCTTCCAAAACATGTCATGTGCATATCATAATGAAGAGTGATACATGTGTAATATCTGCTATAAGTTCTGCATCTTAAGAATCTTTTTGGCTTTATGTTAACTTCTGAATTTTTAATTCTGCAAAACAGTAGGCAAATGTCCCTTGGTAACTCATGTTAGGTTAAAAAATAATAATAACTGTGTTTTACCATGAGCCTTTATTTGTTGTTCTAACTAAGCAATAGAAAGATTGAAACATTCCCATCTGTAAGACAATCTTTCAAGACAGCAGCAGAGTCTGGCTGCAAGTCAACCAAGTGGATCTTTTGGAGCTCTGAGGGTAGGAATGATGAGACTAGTACCTCACACTTAAATGCAATGGCTCTAAAGAATGAAGAAAACTCCACAGTACCTTTAAGGTCTTGTAAACTCATGATCCCATAATTTTTGTTTCTTTGCAATTAAAAGAAAACAAAAGCAACTAAAGATCAGAAGAGCCTTAGCACAGGAGCAAGAGAAGGAAGTCAGTTTATAAATAAGTATAGGGAAGAATGAGAAGTGAAAGAAAGTTATGAATCCTCCCTAAATTAATGTGTGATTTAATGAAATCCCAGCAATATCAATAGAACTTTTACAGTGGTACAAACTAAACAATGCTGAAGTTCACAAGGGCAAAAGAAAACACTAAAAAAACTTTTTGAAGGGAATAAGAGTAACTGTACTAAATATCAAAACATTTTACACAGCTCAAATAATTATAAATATTGATATTAAACAGTCAATAAGATCCATAAAAAAGAATACAAAGACCAGACATGAACCCAAAATACAAGCAGAAATAAGTGATAAAGGTGGCATATAAATCAATGACGATAAAAAGGATTCACTATGCTACTGGGCTAATTAGATAAATATCTAGGAATAAATAAATGCAACCACACTAAATATCTTATACCAAAATAAATTCCAGATGAAACTATCACTTAAAAGCACTAGCCAGGCGTAGTGGTTGGTATGTCTGAAATCCCAGAAGTCAGGAAGCTGAAGCAGAAGGATCGCTATTAGTTCGAGGCCAGCGGGGGCTACAAGTAAGTTCAAGGCCAGCCTGAACTGCATAGTGAAGCCCTGCCTTTAAAAGACCAACAAACAGGGGCTGGGGATTTAGCTCAGCGGCATAAGAGCCTACCTTGCAAGCAGGCAGTCATGAGTTTGATCCCTGGTACAGATAAAAAAGAAAAAGACCAAAGAAAAAGAACAACAAACAGCACTAAAAAATACAATGGAAAAAAACTGTGAGGAAAATGTTTTCATATTATAGTAAAAATTTTTGAACTGTGGTATGAAATCTAGAAATCATCAAGAGTTAAACAGATGGCATAAAAATTTAAAGTCTCCACAACCAATGACAAACAACAAACTAGAAAAACAACACATGCAAATCACGCAATAGACACAATTGTAGAAAGTACAAATTACAGGTAAGAAATATATACAAATAAATTGCTAAAAATACACAAAAAAAGATATATAAATAGCCTTTAAAAATATGTGCTGTGTGGGATGGGGATTTAGCTCAGCAGCATAAGTGCCTATTTTGCAAGCGCATAGTCATGAGTTCAAGCCCTGGTACCAAAAAAAAAGTGCTCTGGTCAAACTTAAGACAAATGTTGAAATGGTACAGAAATGAACAAAGATCTTTTGTCTTTTGCCAATGGGAAGAGGATCAAGAGATGAAGGGAGGCCGGGCATGGTGGCTCATGCCTGTAATCCCAGCACTAGGGAGGCTGAGGCAGGAGGATCGTGGCAAGTTCGAGACCAGACTGGGCTACAAAGTGAGCTCAAGGCCAGCCTGAACTGCATAGCGAGACCCTGTCTCAAAAAGACACACACAAAAAAAAGAGTGATGGAGGGAAGAGGAGGAAAGGAAGAATTAAGATTTGTTAGGATGGGGGCTGAGGATTTAGCTCAGCGGCATAAGCACCTGCCTTGCAAGGAGGCAGTCGAGGTCATCAGTTCGATCCCCCGTACTGGTAAAAATGAGAAAGACAAAAAAAAAAAAAAAAAAGATTTGTTAGGTACATGTACCAGTTCTCTACACTAAATGGAATCATGAGATGCAAACACGTACAATAAAAATTTTTTTAAATGACACAGAAATGGAATATTGTATCTTCTACACTGATGACGAAAACTTTTGGTAACATTGATGTTATTAGGCCATGACAAAAAATTCTTTTATACTTTGCTGATGGGAATGTATATTGAGATAACCTCTTTAGGAGACAACATGTATCAGCTATCAAAATTGAAAATGTACCTCTGAACCAATGAATTAATTTCTTTTTTTTTGAGACTGGGTCTCAAAACTAAGCCTTGAACTCACAGCAGGCCTCCTGAATGCTGAGATTATAAGCCTATGCCACCATGACAAGCCAACAGTTTGATTTCAGAGTATCCGTTCTACAATTCACGTATGTGTGTATACAAACACACACAGAATATTCATTACAGCAGCTTTTTGGGAATAAACCCAGGGCCTTTGCTACATTCACCAACCCTTTTCTTATTTTTTATTTCGAAACCGGATCTTGTTAGGTTGCCAGATTGCTCAGGCTAGGTTAGAATTTGTGATGTTCCTGCCTCAGGCTGCCATGGAGCTGAGATTATAGGCATGGACCACTATGCCCACCTACCAAAATTTATTATAGTAAACAGCTGGAAACAATCTGCAGGAACAACTAAAACTAACAGGAGTTAAATGATGGTACAATCACGCTGAAATATAATGCAGCTGCAAAGAGTGAGGCAGTTTTATTTGCACTAAGATGGAACAAAATGTAAGAATGAGCAGGGCGAAAGTGCACAAAGACTTAAAAACATTTCTGTGTTTTTTAAGCATGACATAAACATATATGCTAATACATATATGAATGTGGTACATCCCTGTAAAGATGTACAAGTACCACATAAGGAAGGCTGCCTCTAGAGAGAACTAGGCAGTTGGGATATCGGGGGTGGGAGGAAAACTTACTTTGCATTATAACCTTATGTACCTTTTTGGATTTTGTATCATGTCATTCAAAAATAAATACAATCTTAAACATAAATAAAATCGCAGATTGTCTTCTACAGGTTAACACACTGGATATTGCTTCTCTTTGCTGGAGTGGCAGGAAATCTCCACAGTGTACCTAATCCCAGAAGAACAAAAGAATATAAATGAAGCACCAGAGGGCTAGAATCTCACCACTGCTTAGCAGCTCCTTAACTCTTTCCTCTCCTTCAATGCTCCTGTCTCCTCTTCCACTCACCTGTTGTCTGTGTTCCTCAAGTTCTCTCTGTATACTTTCTATCACAGCAACAGCCTCTTCTCCACTTTCAGGGTGGTGTTCTCTCACCCAGGCCTGGAACTCTTCAGGCAGGATGGTGAGGAACTGCTCCAGCACCAGCAGCTCCAGGATCTGCTCCTTGGTGTGCAGCTCTGGCCGCAGCCACTCACAGCAAAGCACCCGGAGCTGGCTCAGGGCCTCCCGGGGTCCTGATGCTTCATGGTACTGAAAATGCTTGAACCGCTGATAAAAAGTCTCAAACGGAGGTGGATTGTACTCCTGCATCCAGGTGCAGTCTTCTTCTTCCACCTTCACTATTAGTAGATCTTCCTGCTCTTGTGAAGTCTCAACTGGAGGATCTAAGTCTGTAACTTCCCGGGAGTCTGTCATTATCATTCCAACTCAGAAGGAGGTCTCTTGAGGCTGGCTGTTACTCTAACCCAACTTATTTTCTGCTCTTTAAGATCCTCCGAAGAGCACTTTGAGCAGTGTACAGCCTACTGATACATAGGAATCATTATTAACAAAGAGATGACAAACACGTCATCTTTACTAAAGATAAGCACTAAACAAAGTAACTTAATGGAAAACATGCGCTGTGAGGCAGTCGTCCCTCCGCTCATTAATGTTTAACAAAATACTTCCAAGATTTTTTAAAATATTTTTTAAAAGCCATAAAAATTTGACCTCAGGCCAATCTAAAACATCGCTTTGTAAGTACCAAACTTCACATTTCACGCAAATAATGGAACAAAACCTACTAATCCAGATGAAATCGCTTCTTCTCGCTATCATATCCAAACTTAAGTCAGAACAGGGGCGAAAAACATTAAAATGGTCATAACTGGGCTTTGTCCTTCAAGTCACAACAGCTTGACAGACCGACAGGAAACTTCATTGGTCCCTAAGAGAAGCAGGATTTTTACAGTTAGGAGATTTAAACCTGGATCCCTCAGATTCATTTCTGACCCTGTGACAGAGATAGGCCCGGTCAAGGTTAGGGATTGGACTCAATTCCGACACAAATCCTACCCTCTCCCTTCAAGTTTCTAGTGTCGGAGAGCTCTCCTGGAAGATAAAACTCCTCACAACTAAAGCACAGAAGATGGGATTCTTCCTATAAACGGAGAAAACACTGACGCCAACACTTCCCAACACTTCCTCGCCGGAAGTAAGCAAACCCAAGATTCAACCATAAATCCCACCCCCGAGAGTACTTCCGAGTCCTCTCTAGGAATCCCGGAGGTCCTAACCTCGCAGCAGGCGGGAGTGCCGATTCCGGCCCCGCCCCGGCTAGGAAGCCTACCAATAGGTATGGAGGCAGAGGGCGTGTCCAGACTTCAGTCCGCCTTCCCTAACTCAGCCATCTCCAGCTCCCCAAGCACCCGAGCCGACCGGGAACCACCTTTTTACCCTACCCAAAACCTTGAAACAACTCAAGCTCCTCCCTATCCTTTGGATTGGAGTGAAGGCGGTGCCTTATGGGGTGGGCAAGAGGTGCCAGCGTCTGATTGACTGTAGATCTTTGCGCCTACCCACCCTGAATGCTATGCGCATTTCAAAGTAGGTGTGTACCTGTCTTTCTACGAGCCGTAACCCTCACTCGTCTTAAACTTTGGACCCTTTAGGGCTTTTTCACCTTGATCCTAAATCACCTTTCCAAATCACCTTTTCCAAACATTCCATTCCTAAATCACCTTTTCCAAACATAACCATTTTAGCTGGGTGCGGCAGTTTATGCCTGTAATCCCAACACTAGAGATAGTCAGGATGATTACCGTGAGTTGGAGGTCAACCTGAACTAACTACACAGTAAGTTCAACGCCGACCTGGACTACACAGCAAAATCTTGTCTCAAAAAAGAAGGAAAGAAAAGAAAAAATATCCATGTTTACAGCTGCAGTCGGCTCAGTGAGCCGAAGTTTAGGTCAAACCCTCAAGACAGTGGCTCCAGCAGCACCAGACTACATATCCCAGAAAGCATCGCGCGTACTATGCCTACTGGCCAATAGGGTCGCGACTCTCCTTGACGCTTTGGTTTTGCAGGCCTATCAAAAGGTGCGTGTGTTCAGGTACTCAGCTAGAAAGCAAACTCACAGCTGGGCTTCTAACCAAGGCAAGAGGTCTTTGTGAGGGGAAGTCCGTGGTACGCAGGGTTTCCCTGGATAAAGAGTGCCACTTAGGGAGCTGGGGATTTAGCTCAGCGGCATAAGCACCTGCCTTGCAAGCAGGCGATCGTGAATTCGATCCCTGGTACCGATAAAAAAAATGAAAAAGACAAAAAAAAAGAGTGCCACTTAGGTTTTCCAAGCCCTTCGCGGTATACAAAGCTTTCCGACAAGCAGTACAAGACAGTTCCACCATTTAGGGGCACATAGTTACACATGGTTTTGAAACTGCAACTCTGTTAACAGATGCTGTACGAAGAGGTTAGAAGATGGTTCAGGGAGCGTAAAGTCATGCGTGATAGGTAGCTTCCTAATTAGGACCAAGCCTCTGGTGGAAGTCTGTACTGTATGTGTGAGTTGTCATTTAAAAATAAAAATAGAATGATCTATGAGGGGATGTAATATAGAATTTTGCGACTATTGCTTAATTTTGCTTCTCCTGAATTGGCTTATTATAATGCGCATAAAAGTTGCCTAAAGTCAATACCGATTTTTCTAATATATTTACCTCCATTTAAGGCATTTACAAGTGTTCTTTAAATTTTTGTTTGTTTCTTATGAGGCAGAGTCTCACTGTGTAGTTCAAGCTGGCCTTGAAGTCACCATGTAAACGAGGCTGGCCTTGAACTCCTGGTAATGTTCTTGCTTCCCTAGTACTAGAATTACAGATATTACAGATATGTGTGTCCATGTCGGTCTGTGTTCTTTACATTTTAGTATTTACTTATGAAATAGATAATACATACAGATCATTCCGTATAGCATTCTGATTCTTTTATGTGTGACTAGCATTGCATTAGTACTATAGTATATTATCAAATATGCTATACTGCAGTCCTCACTGATGGGTACTGAATTTGTCTCCATTTTTTCTACAGTGAACAGTGCTATTCTATGTACATATATCCTTGTCTATATTCATCATTTCAGACATGTGCAAATATACCCATAGGATACATTACTATGAGTGAAATTGAATCAAAAGATTTGTTCCTCATGTATTTGTATCTATATCTACATATCTGATCTGAGCAGATAAATGCTCTCATAGCTAAAAGCATCTGGAAAGATTAGGCTACATACAAATGTGTAGTGCCACTAAATATTATTTTCCTCTTTTCTGCCTAAGAATGTCCAACTACTAAAGACTTCTTTCCAAAACTGTAGGACAAGTTTTCATGTTTCAAAACCTCAGTGTTTATAAAACACTCTGCTAAGTAGCTATCTGTGTTTTGCCTGAATACTTCCCATTTGACATTTCTAGCAACTCAAACAACTACTACTATTATGTGGGGTAATGTTCCACCAACCTAAGTGAAATGAAGAGCATACATATGGTACAATTCATGAATCCTTGACCTCACCTTCCCCTCTAACATCTGCTGGAGTTCAGGGGTCCCCAAAAAAGACCAGTCTCAGGATTGATAATTTCCAGGAAGGACTCAACTCATTGAAAGCTGCTAAATTTACATTGCAAAAGATACATATTTTAAATAAAGCCACAGAAGCCAGATGCTGCAGCCTATGCCAATAATTCCATCACTCTGAGAGTTTGAGGCAGGATTGCAAGTTTAAGCCCAGGCTGGTCAGTTTAGTGACTTATTGAGAATCTCTTTAAATTTAAAAAAAAATTTTTTTAAGAAGCGCTAGGATGTAGCCCTGTGGTAGTATCTTTGGGCTGCCTCCCCAGTACTCTATTAAAAATAAAATCAGTTAAGAGTAGAGGTTGGAGGCCAGAGATATGGCTCAGCAGCAAAAAACCTGCCTAGCAAGCACAAGGTCCTGAGTTCGATTCCTGATACCATTAAAAAAAAAGGCCAGTGACATAGGATCTAAAAAAGTTCCAAGCATGGAGCTTTCAGGTGTCCTTTCCTTGGGGATTGGTGCAGACAGTGCTAACATCAGCAAAAATGTGTGATAATACACATGCAGTATTGCCAACTAGCAATTCACTTGAATTTTAATGTCATAGATGTTTTTGAAACTCAGTCATGTGGGCATGGTTTACTGTTCCTATGGCTGATCTTAGTCTCTAGTCCTCCAAAGGTCAAATATATGACATAGCTAAACACACTTCCACAATAAATTACACTGTTAATGTAGATTATCTGAAATGCCCTAAATAAAGATATGTATCAAGCAGGCTACTCCAATGGTTTAGAGATAATCTCCCATTAGCTGAAATTAAAAAGTAGATAGCTCTTTGGGCAAGCTTAATTGTTTACTGTATGTAAACTTTATGTGTCTTTTTGCCTTTTTATTTATTTTTTCGAGACAGGGTCTCTCTATGCAGTTCAGCCTGGTCTTGAGCTCACTTTGTAGCCCAGGCTGGTCTCGAACTCGCAACAATCCTTCTGCCTCAAACAATAAAAATTTCATTTTTTCAGCAAGTTATCACCCTTCCTGGACTACGTAGGGGGAGAGATCCAGGCCTCACCAGGAAGTGGTCTTAGCTGGGAAACCATGTCATTTTCATTGCTTTGTTGAGTTGGGTTTTATTCTCTTTTGTTTCGTTTGATTATGTTAAATCTGATGGCAGGAGCAGCTATCTGAAAGATAACAAGACATATGGTAGCCACTAGTGTGGCTTGCTTTGAAGTCCTTTATTGCATTCATTGTTTTGGCTTTATTGTCTCCATTCTACTCTGTTCTGTTCAATTTTTACTATGTCCTAAAGTATCTACAGCTGTTTTGAAGACAACAAAAGGCATTATGTAACTATTGTTGGTTTCTAAGGTTTTAAATTCCTGTATCACTTACACGGGCTTATTTATTATTGGTTTTATTTTACTTGGCTTTATCTTCGTTAAAATAAAATTTTAAAAATATGAAAAAAAAATAAAAACTTTGTTTTCACAAAAAGCTTATGTGTGATCAATTAAAAATTCAGTAATGTGTTAAATAGATTATGGGGTTTGTTTTGTTCTTTTAGATATTAGAAATATAAGATTCATAGTCCTTAGATAGGGACCAGGTATTTAGCTCAGCGACATAAGTGCCTACCTGGCAAGCTCGAGGTCACAAGTTCAATCCCCGGTTTCAAAAAAAAAAAAGCCGGGAAGCTGAGGCAGGAGGATCGTTCCAAGTTCGAGACCAGCCTAGGCTACAAAGTGAGCTCAAGGCCAGCATGAACTGCACAGCGAGACCCTGTCTCAAAAAGACAAAAAAAAAAAAAAAAAAGCTTTGCTGTGGTCACAACATAGTCCTTAGACAACTTGTGCAAAATCATATCTCAACCTTTGTCCAAAAAAAAGTCTAGGTCTTAGACTTCCTAGGACTTCTAGTCCAAGATACTTTGCACTAAGTCACACAAAGCCATATAAAACAGATTTCCAAGTTGTCCCTAAGGTAAAGATTTTGAATGAACAGAGTGTAGTGGTACATACCTATAATCCCACCACTCTAGAGGCTGAGGCAGGAGGAGTGCTATGAATTTGAGGCCAGCCTAGTCTATACAGTGAGTTCAAGGCCCTTTTTTATTTTGTGATGAGTTTTCACTAAGTTACCCAGGCTGGTCTGGAATTTAGGATCCTTCTGACTCAGCTCCCAGATAGCTAGGATTACACATTGTACCATAGCATCCAGTACAAAAGTCTTGCTAGGAAATTCTCAGTAGGTCATGATCTCACTCAAATTTTAAAAACAATATTGCCTATCATTTGTTAATCACTGATTTTGCTCTGCAAACCATATTGAACTTCAGTGCTTTAAGTAAAATATCAGTTGTTAATATTTGTGCTGATAGTTGCACAAGGGAACAAATTGCTGACACTTAAAAATTCATGTTATCAGTAAGTCACTATTGTGTGTTAACCTAGCTCTTCAAAGCAGTAGATACGTCTCCCAATATTGAAAGAACATCTCTTTGTTTTTGTTCATTTAGATGAGTTCATATCATACTCACAATTTACAGGAAGAGGAAAGTGAACACTGGAGTTAGGTGCATAACCCAATATCAAGTTTATTAAAGAATATTTTATTGGGGTGGGGATTTAGTTCAGGCAAGCCTGAGATCCTGAGTTCTATTCCCGAATATCCCCCCCAAAAAAGTCAAAGAACTATTTTATTTATGGGCTGAGGCTATATTTCACTGGTAGAGCACTTGCCAAGCATGCACAAATCTTGGTCTGGTTTCCAGGAAAAAAAAAAAAAAGAAATCAAGAGGAAGAGAGATGAATACTTTATTTAGTACTGCACATGTGTTCACAATCAGGTACTGTTAGTGCTACAGACAACACATTGAACTGGACTTGTACTTTCCTGCAAGCAAAAGCAGAGTAGGTGGTCACATATGCTTCTTGAATGCAGAAAGGAAGGAACTAACCAGGCAATTTGGGGGCAGTTACAATAAGTGATTTATAGTAATGGAATTCCTGAGTTTGGAATTTGAATTGTACATTTGGTTTTATTCAAATCACCAGCTGCTTAACATCAGGCAAGACATATTCTTCCTTCCTTCCTTTCTTTCTTTTTTAGGTAGTGGTTATTGAACTTAGAGCTTTTACACTGAACTATGACCCCTGTCTTTTTTAAAAACTATTTTTAAGGCTGGGATGGTTTACCACAGCGGCGTTAGTGCCTGCAAATGCGAAGTCGTGAGTTCGATCCTCGGCACCAAAAAAAAAAAAAAAAAAAAACAAAACCTGTTAAGACAAGTTCTCGCTAAATCACTAAATTGCACAAGCTGAGATAGAACTTGAGATCCTCCTGCTTCAGCCTCCCAGAATGCTAGAATTATAGGTGCGTGTGGCCTCATCCAGTTTGCTAATTGGTGTTAGATTCAAACCCATAACATCTGACATACATAGAAGCTTTTAAAATTCCTTGTTTTCTCCCTGTCCTGAATGTTCCCTGTACCAGCGTTGGCCACATGCTCTTAAACCATTTATTTATGTATTCTCCCAGCTCCAAACTCAGCCCTAATCCTAATGAGAGAAAACCACCGAGAAGCCTTTCGTTTCTTATTGTTTTACTAGTACAGGTTTGCAGTAATCATTGCATTTGTTGTGGAGAGTTGGTGCACAAACATGCATAACGCGTCTTTTTTTTTTTTTTTAAACAGCGCTAGCCAGGTGCCCAGGCTAGCCTGGAACTCAAGCCAATCCTCCTGCCCCAGCCTCCCGAGAGCTGGGGTTACAGGCATGCGTCACCACATCTAGCCACTCATTTTAATCCTTCTCACTTCCCTTTCACACACCCCCACTCTGCTACCTGCGTCTCAATCCTCCCAAGCGCGCAGAGAGGCCCGGAAATGGGGAGAGCAGCCGCCACAGGGCCAGGGACGCACTTCCGGTTTGGCTTTGTTTTGGTTTTTCCCGCAGCGGCGTGGTAAGGGTTCTGGTTGGAGAAGTCTGTGGGAAAGTGACCCCTGGGGTAAGCGGCGGCGGGGGGCGGGGGCGAGGGCGGGGCGGTGTTCCGGAGCAGACGTCCCCCGGCTCTCGCCTTGGGGGCAGCTCGTCAGTTCCGTGAGTCAGCCCTTCTGTCCCCGGCAGGCAACACTTAGAGGAAGTCAGCAGATGCCGGAAAAAGTCCTGTTAAATTCTGAACGCCCCAAAGCGCAGATGGCTGTGAGGTCCCAGGTCGCCGCGCCACTCCTGTCGGAGGAAATTTTAAAGGGGAAAGTGGAGGAAGACTCACGCGAGGTGCTGGAGTCCGAACCCCCCGGGGCCTGCACGGATCCCGAAGGTTCTCGGCGGCAGTTTAGGCAGCTGCGGTACCATGAGGTGGCTGGGCCCGCAGAGGCGCTGAGCCGGCTCGGGGAACTTTGTCGTCGGTGGCTGAGGCCCGAGCTGCACTCCAAGGAGCAGATCCTGGAACTGGTGGTGTTGGAACAGTTCCTGAGCATCCTTCCTGGGGAGCTGCAGGCGTGGGTGCGGAGACACTGCCCAGAGAGCAGGGAGAAGGCTTCGGCCCTGACTCGGGCTCTCCTGGCAGCGCTGGCCCAGACCCCATGTGAGGTGAGAAGGGACGTTAGTGGTGGTGGATGTGTTGCAGATGCATGAGCGATGCTCTGGACTTCTTACTCATCTTTCCTCGCTTATCACATTTTTGGGAACTTTAGGATGTACATGAACGTTCTTTTCTTTACGTAGGAAACTGACACCTTAGGGTTATACCCAACAGCAGTTACCGTTCACGCATTGCAGCACACCCACCCTCTCCTTTAGTAGACTGTTTAGGAAAGAAAGATGTCAGGATGGAAAGTGAGTTCAGATCCTTAAGTTACTCGTGCTGGAACAATAGTTTCCTCCCTACTTTGAATGCAAAGGTCCCTTTTTGTTTTTTTCCTGTTTGCTGACCCCTCCTCCTTACGCACTGATGCATTTTTCAATCTGCAGCTTTCAGTTCCCATGGACAGTTTGTAGTAGGCTTTCAGCAAAAGCAGATTCAATGTAATTATAATTCATAGAATATTGTTGGACTGAAACTTTTTTTTTTTTTTTAAGGTACGGGCTGTCAATCCCGGGGCTGTTTCACTGATGTGCATCTTCAATATTTTTTGTATTTTTATTTTGAGTCATAGTCTCACTGAGTTGCTAAATTGCCCAGTGTAGGTTCAGACTTGCAGTCGCCTCTACGGCCTCACAGACTGATGGGTTTGCAAGCCTAAGCCACCAGGCTCTGGTTACTATTGGACTTTATATAAACCTCATTTGGGTGAGAGACAGCCATTATCCGTAATTTTGCATTTTGTGGGACTTATTTTATCCCACTTTGCTGCTGCTTGACCAAAGCCAAAGCTAACCAGTTTTAGTCATCACTAACATACCTTGGGTGAGATAAGAACCACATATTTAGTGATATGATATTATGGCATTAGCAGAAATGTGTGCCTTGGTTCATTGCTCTATGTCATTTTCACTGATGTTGTTACATACCTCTCTACACATAACTCCATATGCCTCCTCTAAAAACAAGGAAAGGACATGTTGCGACATAGATATTAGCATCATTAAACAGCTGATCAGAGTCCTTATATTTGGTTTGAAAAGTGTGAAGAGAAGAATGTCATTGAGGGGGCTGGGGATGTAACTCAGTGGCGCAGTGCTTGCCTGGCAAGCATGAGGTGCATGAGTTTGATTCATGGTATTCATCAAAAAGAAAAAAAAAAAAGACTGTCACTGGGATAAGCAGCCAGTTACTTACAAGAATGAAAGTGAGGAGTGGTGTATATAAATGAAATGGCATTAATATTTGGTGTTCGTGTATGGGCTTTTGTAGCAATTTAAGACAAAATGTTGTAGCTGAAAAATGCGTGATGCCATCCTGTTCTATTTTAAAAAGGAATATGAGGTAGAGAACTATTTAGTTAAACAATTACTTAAAACAGAAAAGTGCTGATCTGGGAGTTAGAAGATCCAGTTTCCAGTAATCATATCTTTGTGTGTGTGTGTGTGTAGTGTGGTAGTGTTGGTACTGGGAGTTGAAACTAACGCCTTCACACTGAGCTACATTCCGGTTCTTTTTAATTTTTTTTCTTTTAAAATGAGATTTTCCTAAGTTACTCAGGTTGTAACAACAAATGGTCATTTCATACTTCAGCCTTGTTCAAAGGCAAAAAATTTCTCTGCCTCAGCACTCAGGCACTTAAAAAGGGGCTGACACTGAAAAAGTTAGAAGTAGGAAAATTCCAGGTTCACTGCTGGCTTGGGCTACTTAGTGAGATCTTATCTCCAAAGGAAATTTTTTAATTTTCAGATTTTGGAACATTTCAGTGACTGTGTTTTTCAATTAGGAATGCTTAACCAGTAAAGTATATGCAAATGTCCCTAAATTTAAGAAGCCCCCAAACATAACACACGTATGGCATCTGACCTGTAAGTACAAATATAGAGACACATACAGTGAGCATGAAAGTGAGTTTCTTTTTTTTTTTTTTTTTGAAAGTGAGTTTCTGATCCTCACTAGAACCTGGACAGACATCTCCCTCAACAGTCGTAGAACCTTCGCTTTCTAAGGATTGTGACTTTAATTTCTGTGAGTAGTTAGCTGATTTGGGAGGGAGGGTACGAATGAAGATTTGAATCCAGGACCTTTGCATCTCTGGCCCATTTGCTTTTGTTGAGACGCAGTCACTCTAGTTTAGGCTACCCTTGAATTCACTATGTAGTACAGGCTGGCCTTCAACTCTGCTTTAGCCTACCTAGTGTTGGGATTATAGGTGTACATCACTATGCCTGGGATTTTTTTTTTTTTTTCTGTTGTTTTGTTTTGAGTTTCAGGTTTCACTAAACTAGTCTAGGCTGGGTTTGAACTTTTGACCCTCCTGCCTCAGCCTCCCAGAGTGCTGAAATTATACCCATCTACCACTGTGCCAAACTCAAAAGATCATCCTGTTGGTAAGTGTTTTATTATAAATGGTCAAGGGAAAGGAAATGAAATTTTTTGAGCACTTGTTGTAGATGAGGTAGGTCTGTCTCACTTATGTGGAAATAGCATCTCAGGGAGCCAGAACTGGAAGGTAAAACTTTCTCTATGATTTTCATCTATATCAGGTTACTATTTTGGTTAATTACAGTGAAATAATGCAAATATTTTGCTCCTACCTATCTCATCACTGTAGAGAGTTCACAGAAAGATGTTCAGGTTTACAAGAGGCTATTTACTCCTGTCTTTGGCCCCTTGAGAACTCCCCAATAAGTACACACATCATTAGCAAAGATTCGGCTATTGTGATTTTTGATTCTCGGTGCTTCTGCCTTCACTTCTTGAGTCTGGCCTCATCCATAGATGAGTGGCAGTGCTGTCTCGGAACAGCAGGTACTAACTTGGGATCTCATGTTGTTCCAGGGATTGGTGACTTTAGAGGCTGTGTCTGTTACCTGGGAAGAGTGGAAGCATCTAGATGCAGCTCAGAGGTACTTCGGAAGGGAGAGTGCACTGAAGGATTACCGGAGCATGGTCCTGCCCAGTGAGTCGATTACTCTACTGGTTTGTTTTTTTGTTTTCAGACAGGATTTCACTATGTAGTTCAGGCTGGCCCTTGTGTAGCCCAGGCTGGCCTGCAACTCAAAAACTCAAGATCTTCCTACCGTCCCCTCCTGAGTGTTGGGATTATAGACCTGCACCTCTATGCCCAGCTTTAACTGATTTATAGAGCATGTGATCTGTGAAGGGTTGGGTTGTCTACCGTCCCTGAACCAGTCTGCTGTGCAAAAACATAGCCAGTAGGACCTCTTCCTTCCCTATTACTAGGCGATAGATTAAACTTTTTGTTGCATTCATTTTTAATACTTATATATAAAAAAATTGCATTTTTCCCCATTCTCCTCCCCTCCCTTCAACTCTTCTTCCCCTCCTTAATTTACAAAAGCTTGGTTTTCAGCTTTTTTCTGTTCTCTTTTTTTGCTTTGTCACTTACTTCCTTACCCCTCCCTCTTCCCTATTGTTTGTATTTGAAAATTTTCTTCCCATTTCCAATGTCTATTTCACATTTTGACCCTTATTTGCACTTCTGGTTTCTCATGGCAGAGAAATAATGTAGTATTTAAGCACTCGTGTCTGACTTATGTCACTTAAGATTATGAGCTCAAGGTACATCCATTACCTCGAAGTGTCTCAACATTGCCTAGATGTGTCAGAAAAACACATCTTTATCTGCTCATCAGTTGATGGACATTTTGGCTAGTTCCAAGATTTAGCTATTACAAACTGTTCCCCTATAGCATGTTTCACTGTGGAATGATGCTTTTAATTCTTCTGGGAAGATACTGAGAAAGAGAACAGCTGGGTCAAATGGGACCTCTAATATTAGTTTTTTGAGAAATCTGCATGCTGATTTCCACAGTTTGCACCAATCCAGACTCCCATCAACAGTGGAAAAGGGTTCCTTTTCCCCAACAGCCTTTCCAGCATTTGTTTTTGGTTGATTTCGTAATGATAACCATTTATTCTGCAGTGAGATAGAATCTAGCAGTAATTGCATTTGTATCTCTTGAATTCTTCATCTAAGACATGTCTGTTCACTTCAGATGTGCATTTTTGGATTCCGTCTTTAAATTTGGAGATCAGATTTTTAAAAATTCTTTATTCTAGATAGTAGTCCTTTGTTGAAGGAGCAGCTGGCACAAATTTTTCCCCCACTGTGGGTTGTCTTCACTCTGATGAGGGTTTCATTTGCTATACAAACTTTTCAATAAGATGGGATCCCAAATGTTGATTCTTTGTGATAGATCCTGTGGTTTTGTTCATAAAGTCCTTGCCTACATCAATGTCTTCAAGAATTCCACCTATCCTATCTTCAAGCAACTTTAGTGTTTCTGCTTTAATATTTAGACTTGCTCCATTTTGATTTTAGTTTAGTGCGTAGTGACAGATGTGGGCCTAGTTTTAATCTTTGGCATGTGGAAAGCCAGTTTTTCTAGTACTGTTTATTAAAGAGGCTTTCTTCCAATGAAGATGTTTGGCTCCTTTGTCAAAGATAAGGTGGCTGCAGCAGCAGTCACAGGCCATGGAGGAGAAATAAGCCATCCCTTTCTGTGAGCCAACTGGTGACAAGAAGAGCTGATCATACGGCGCCTCTTCACTGCTCCCCAAACAACTGGCTGGAGAAACAGGCTGAAATGATAGCTACTGTAATAGAAAAAAACAACTTAATGCTTGTAGTGTTTAATATTTGATTGACTGCAGGCCTAAGGCTGCTGTCTGAGCATCTATTTGGAGGATAACAACATGACAGTACAGGAACTATGGGGGATCTCCTTCTGAAGGTGGTAACCATTGTTAATTCTCTGTTATCTTGTTTTTAAATCCTGTATTGTTGTCATTGTTTTGTTTGGTTTAGTTTTATTCTGTTTTGTTTTGTTTGATGTTACTATATCTCATGGCATGGGCAGCTATTTCAAAGATAACAAAATATATTATGGTAGCCATTATTGATTTCCTATTATCTTGTTTTGAAGTTCTGTATCACTTTCACTGTTTTGATTGGCTTTATTCTGGGTGTTTGTTTGTTTGTTTTCTGGTACCAGATATCAAATTCATGACCTTGCACTTGCCAGGCAGATGCTTGGGCCACTGTTTTATTAAATCCCCAGCCTATTTTATTTTCTTAATATATTCTTTTAAGAATATTTTATTCTTTTAAAAATAAAACTTTATTCTTTTTCAAGTAAAAGCAAGATAAGATGGCTGTCTTAGAGTTGTTTCTACATCTTCTAATCTGTTCCACTGATACTACAATCTGCTTTTGCCAGTACCATATTTTTACTCTAGTAGCTTTATAGTATAATTTCAAGGCAGAAATGTGATTTCTTGCTTTTGTTGCCCAGAATTACTTTTGCTATTCCAGGTCTCTTCTGGTTCCAAATGATTTTAGAATTGTTTTCTGTAAGTCAGTGATATGCTGTTAGTATTTTAATTGGGATTTTCTTAAATCTGTATAACAATTTTGGAAATGCAGGCTTTTTCACTATATTGGTTCTTTCTATCCAAGAATAAGAGATATATTTCCCTTTTCTGATATCCTTTTTGATCTTTTTTTTTTTTTTTTCAGAATACTGTGGTTTTCAATGTGAAGATTATTTTTTTAACTTCTATTGTTAGGTTGATTCTAGATATTTTTATGATGGTGTTGTAAAAGGCATTGTTTCCCTAATTTCTTTCTCAGTGAGTTTATCATTTGTGTACAGGAATATTATTGATTTTTGAGTGTTGACTTCATATCCAGCTATATATTACTGAATTTGGTTATTAAATCTAGAAGTCTTTTAGTAGAGTTTTTGGGATCATCTTTATAAAATATTATGTCATCCACAGATAATGATAATTTAACTACTGTCTTTCCTGTTTTTATTTCTTTCTCTTGTCTAATTGCTCTGGCTAATGTTTCCAAAACTGTATTGAATTACATTGGTAACAGTGGACATCCTCATCTTGTTCATAATCATAGAATAAAAGCTTTCAGTTTTTTTCCATTTCCTATGATGTTGGCTGATGGTTCATCATAGATGGCTTTTATCAGATTGAGATAAAGACCACCTAGTCCAATTTTCTGTAGGGTTTTTATCATGAATGAGTTTATCATGAATGAGTATTGGACTTTGTCAACATCTACTTTGTACTTTTTCTACATCTGTGAAGGTTTTTGTCCTTGACTTTGTTAATACAGTGTATTCCATTTATTGATTTCCATATATAGAACCATCTCTTGATAATCTTCTTGATGATATGCTGCATTGTTTGCCAGTATCATATTGAGAATTTTTGCATCTATGTTCATTAGGAAAGGAGATTGGCCTGTAGTTCTTTTTTTGGTTGGTTGCTTCTCTGGTTTTGGTATCAGGGTAATACTTGCTTCCAGGTATGAATTTGAGAGTATTACCTGCCTTTCTATTTTACTAAAGAGTTTGAGGAGTAGTGGCATTAGTTTTTTTCTAAATTTCTTGTAGAATTCAGTGGTGAATTGTCAGGATTTTGGCTTTTCTTTGAAAGATTAAATTGACAACCAACCAATCTTAACAAGAAAAAAAGACTCAGATCCATGCAATTAGGAATGAAAAGGGTGAAATCATAATAGATCCTGCAGAATTCTACCCAGAAGATCATCAATACCTACTTCAAGTACTTGGTAGGTTTTTAATTGTGTCTTCAATTTTAATGACTGATACTAGTTTACTTAAAATTCTTAATCTGTACATGGTGGTACACACCTGTAATCTCAGCTCTTGGGAGGCTGAGGCAGGGGGATCTTTGTGAGTTAGAGGCCAGTTTGGTTTACAAAGTGAGCTGAAGCCCAGCCTAAACTGCAGTGGGACGCTGTCTCAACAAAGACCAAAAAAAAAAAAAAATCCAAATTTTTATATCTTGATTCAGCTTTGATAATTCATATGTATTTAGCAATCTGTCCATTTCTTCTGTGTTTTCCATATTATTAGAATACAGATTCTTGAAGTATGTACTGATGTTCTTCTGGGTTTCTGCAGGATCTATTGTGACTTCACCTTTTTTCATTCCTAATTACATGGATCTGAGTCTTTACTTTCTTTTCTTTTTGTTAAATTGGTTAAGGGTTTGTCAATTTAATCTTTCAAGGAAACAACTCTTCAATTCATTGATTCTTTGCATTGTTTTCTTAGTCTCATTTGCATTAACTTCAGGCCTGATCTTTGTAATTTCCTCCCTTGTATGAACATGGGGTTTCATCTGCACTTCTTCTAGGAGCTTGAGATTCAATATTAGGTTATTTATTTGAGCTTGCTCTGTTTTTCTGATATGGGAATTCATTGCTATGAAATTTCCTCATAGGACTGCTTTCATTTTGTTGTATAAGTTCCTGTATGTTGTGTTGGCATTATTGTTTAATTGTAGAAATTGTCTCCCTCTTCACATTGGCTGTATTCTACATCTGAACACCAAATCTTATGCTGTCTCTGCTATTTGTCACTCTGCCACTTTCCCTGAAGCCCCCAGAAAAATCATTTTAAAAATATAATGAGCACCTGTGTGTTTATCACGTAGATTTATAAAATGTTAATATCTGACCATATCAGCTTCATTTTTTTTCTCCAATAAATAATACATTGCAGCCATAGGTGAATCTCAGTGTACCCTCCCTGAAGCTGTTCCTCTTCTCAGAGGTAACCAGAATCTTAATTGTGCTATTTATCCATTCCATACATGTTTTATATTTTTCCACATATGCATATAGATATAATTTACATATCATTCCTGTATGGTTCTTTTTACTCAGCATTCCATTTTTGAGATTTTTGCATGATGATACATGAAGCTACTCATTTATTTATTTCATATATCCAGATAACGTCCTATGCTGCTTTTCCCCCTCAATTCAGGCGTGGTTGGGAGGGGTACCAGGAATCAAACTCAGAACCTCACACTTGCCAGGCAGGCTTTGTACCACTGAGCTAAATCCCCAGCCCCTCCCATCAGTTTCATTTATCATTTCCTGGCTATCCACAAGGAAAGATGATAAAGGATTCTATTTCCTCAGCATGCACATATTTAGCAGTCTGTAATTCTCTCATTATAACTTAATATCTTTGGTTAATAAATGTATAGTATTAAATTTTTATCTACAAACTGGGCATGATGGAATTTGCAGACCAGCCTGGGTACATAGTGAATTCAAGGCTAGCCTCCCAAGTGCTGGGATTATAGGCTTGTACCACCATGCCCAGCATTTTCAGTTTTATTCTTTCCCTTGGAGAAATCCCTCCCACAGGTTCCTCTGCTCTGTAGTGTCAAGAGAACACTCTTTGGCAGACCTATCACACAGCCATTTGACCCTGGAAATTCCTTTCCTGTTCCTTTTTAACATTTTCTTCCTTGTTTTACTCCTTTGATTTGGTGGAGAATATCTCCCATTATCTTCCTGATAGCTTGTACTTGGGAGGGAAATCTGTTGAAACTTTGCATATCTGAAAATGTCTTTATAAGATCATGAAGGTGGGGTCCGCATGATGGCAATGATGGCTTTATAAGAACGACCTCAGATAACACATTCTTGATCTGGGCAGTAAGATGTTGCCAGATATTAGTACAGTATTCCTGAACTTTCTAAACCTATGTAACTCTGAGTTAAATAAGCCTTTATTCTTTATAAAGTACCTTCTCAGATATACTTGTTACAAATTAAGATATATGTCTAAATATTCCAGTTTAGAATTGATTGTGAAGGTAGGCCTGGTGATGTGCACCTATATATCAGGAGGCTGAGGCAGGAGGATCACAAATTCCAGTCCGATTTAGTGACTGAGGAGAGCAATTTAGTGACTTAATGAGATTCTACCTCTGAAATAAAAAAGGTCTAAGGATGTGGCTCAGTGTAAAAGCCTATATGGTTCAAGGCCTTGGTAACATAAAGAAAATTTTTTTCAAGTCTGAATGCAGTAGCACACAACTATAACCCAAATTACTTGAGAAGCTGAGGCAAGCCTAGACAATTTAGCAAGACATTGTCTCAAAAAATCAAAGCAAACTAAAAAGGGATGAGGCTTTATAGAGCTTGGTGCTAGAGTACTTGCCTAGTATGATTAAGGCTTTGAGTTCCATCCCTAATACAACTAATGATTATGTTAATAAGAGGATTTTTGAAGAGAGTGAATTTTCTAATTTACCCCTGTTGCTATTGAGAAATCCTGATGTTTTTGTGGTATTTTATCCTTGATGTGTATACTGTTTGTATTTTTCATTTTCTGTATCCTAAAATGTTTTGACTTTTTTTTTTTTTTTCGAGACACGTTTTCACTGTGCGTTCAGGCTGGCCCTGGGCTCACCTTGTAGCCCAGGCTAGTCTCAAATTTGCAGTGATGCTCCTGCCTCAGCCTCCTAAGTACTGGAATTACAGGAGTGCGTTACCATGCCCATCTGGCTTGTTTTGACATTTTAAAAGTCTCAGTCAGTAGTGGTCTTGGTGGTGCATGCCTATAATCCCAGCACTTAGAGGCAGAGACAGGAGGATCATTTCAAATTCTAGATCAACCTAGGCTGCAAAGTGACCTCAAGACCAGCCTGAACTGCATAGTTAGACACTGTCTCAAAAAGACTACAGTAAATAAGCTGGGTGTGGTGGTGCATTCCTGTAATCCCAGCAGTCAGATTTTTGAGCAGGAGGATCATTGTGAGTTTGAGACCAATCTGGGCTACAAAGTGAGCCCAAGGCCAACTTGAACTACATAGGTAGACCCTGTCTCAAAACGACAGAATAAAAGAGAGAGAGAGAGAGAATAAATGAATGAATGTTTCTCTGGCTGGGGAGAGACTGGGCTTTCTAGTGCAAGTCAGTTGTTAGAAATAGTAAAGAATTTACGTAAGAGCAAGCTAATTAGTTACTGTGTAAACTAACCCTGGATCATCCTTTTCTGTTTGGCCCAAGCAATCTTGGAGGTGGTATTCCTATGGGTCAGGCATCACAGTTCCAGGCATCAGGCAACAAAAGACCACCCCTGTCAGGGCTAGGAGACCTGCTGAATTATTCACACTAGTCCCATTGCCTGTTCAACCTGCTCCATCTTGCCTTTCTTATCTTACTTGTTCATAAATGTCATGGATAACTGGGAATGGTATGCACACCTGTAATCCTAGCACTCTGGGAGATTAAGGCAAGGGGATTATACATTCAAGTTCAACCACACATCTAAGTCCAGCCTAGGCAATTTAGAGACTCAGTAAGACCTTGTCCCAAAACAAGTAATTAAAAAACTCCTGGGGATGTAGCTTAGAGCAAAGCTCTTAGGCTTACTCCTCAGTATCACGGGCAAAGATTCTCCCCTTCACTTCTGCTTTTTCTGCCTTCTAGTACTTCTAGTAATCTTCTATGTGGTCTCACTATAGTTACTCTGTAGTGAGAGGTACTTTTTGAAGGGCTGTCAAGAAGGTGGTATAGCCTTTATCCCAGGAATGAAGGATGAAGTAACAAGAGAAATTCTCTTGGGGCTGGGGATTTAGCTCAGCGGCATAAGCGCCTGCCTTGTAAGCAAGCAGCCCTGAGTTCAATCCCTGGCAATGATAAAAATAAAAAATTAAAAATTAAAAAAAAAGAGAGAAATTCTCTTCCCATGCAGAGATAAACTATGGAAAGAATAAGAAAGCTGGGCATGGTGGCATATGCCTTTAATCTTAGCAATTGAGAGGCTGAAGCAGAAGGATTGCCAGAAGTGAGTCAGCTCTCCCAGAGCATGACAACTTTGTTTCCTTGAGGCTGTCTTATCACATAAAAGAACACAGGACAGTATGTGAGCTGTCTATTGTACGTGGAGGCTTTTAGGATCTTTTCTTTCTCTTGGTAAAATGAAATATGACACTGAGGGTAGCTCGATGTGTATTTTGTAAAATCACTGTTCTGGTGATGGAAGATATAGCTTAATGGCACAGTCCTACCTAGCAAGCACGAGGACATGAGTTCGATTCTTGGTACCAAAACAAATAAATAAAATCATTATTCTGAGTAGTTGGGTACTTACAATACAGATTTTCATGTCTTTGAATTGTGAGAACTATGTCATCTTACTGCTTTTATTTAAGTCACCTCCTTTTGTCTCAACTTTTCTTTTTCTCCTGCAAGTTCTTTTAGTTGGCTGTTGGGACTCACAGCTGATCCCTAGTTCCATTATTTTTATTTTTTTTTTTGTCTTGCTTTCTTTTTTTTTTTTTAATTTTATTTAAGGAGACAAAAGGAAAAAAACAGAAAAAGGGTAGAAGCTATCAGAATTTCAGAAAAAATAAGCAGTAGGAAATCACTAGTTAATTATATATTGTCATCTTAGAAATAGTGGTTGAAGTTACAAAATTAAAGCACATAGAGGGGACTTTCAAACAGTGAGACTGCAAACAGTTTTGTTCAATAATCCAACAAAACTCAGTAATATGGTTATCTATCTTATACACTTAAATATATATGCAGTTATATCTTTTAGAGAACTTTCTTTTCCTTTCTTTTGTACAATGACAATTACACATTTTGGGTTTTATTACTCCCACAGTTCTTACTACTTTTTTTTTTAAGAAATTAAAACCAAATGTGACATACCAGGACAGAGTCAGTCAAATCAAAAGAATGGACATAATACATAATGTAAAAACAAAATACAAGGTGATCAACAATGGTTACCATAATGCCTCTTGTTATCTTAAAAAGAATTGCCTATATCATCAGTTATAATAAAATTGAACAAAACAGTAAAGAATAAGACCAATAAAACCAAAACATTGGAGACATTAGAGGACTTCAAAAGAAGATAATAGTCAACCAGAATGGCGTCACAATGGATCATATAGTCTTCATAGTTGTTGCCTAGACTTTCAAACTTGGTACTATCTAGCATAACAGAATAGAGGAAAATCAGTGAAAACAAGATGGTGAGAGCAATACAGAGTTTCCAATCAAGTTAATAGGAAATCAAAGTGGGTTACTATAATATATCCTGCTATTTTTTATTTATTTTTCCCTTAATTAAAAAGATAAAACTGAAAAAGTAGATAATAAAAAGGAGATTGAGATAAAAAAGAGGGCATAACAACAAAACAGTGCAGGTCAAAACATAGCCATTTAAGCAAAATAGTGTTTCACCACAAGATAATCTCGACATAATCGTAGTTACCATAGTGTCTCTTCCCTTAAAATCTTTGGATATAACTTCATATACTGTAGCATCAAACATATCAAGACAATGTAAAACCGTTCAAGAGAATGACAGTATTACAGGGTATTTAGAATCAACTAACAGAAAATGAACAATGGTTTCTGTATAATCTCCTTGTCTATAAAAGTTTTTGTTTATATTATCACATATAATAAAATCCAGTAAGATACAACAGGTTAAAACCGATGGAGACAGAAGAACAAAAGCTTGATGGGACTTCAAAACAAGAGGATTTTAAATCAGCACTACCTATTATGATGTCTTGTTTTCTCCAAAATGGCTGTTCCTACCATCCAACCTTCTCTGCCTCATTTCTGCTGAGCTTTTTTTCTGTCACTAGTTGTCAGTTTGTCCTCTTCATTTCGCTTTCTGCTCCATTCATTGTGGCCGCTCTGCCACTTTTCTGGAATCTTGGTATCTTTCATTTTTAGAATATCCTGCAGTAATCTCTGTAGAGTTGAATTGGTGGTTGCAAATTCCTCTAGTTCCTCTTTATCCTGGAAGCACCTTGTTTTTCCACCAATTTTTAGGGACAGTTGTGCAGGATATATCAATCTTGGCTGGAGGTTATTATCTTTCAAAGCTTGAATTATTTCCCCCCATGCTCTTCGTGATTTGATGGTTTGTGCTGAGAAGTCTGCTGTAATTCTGATGGGTGTTCCCTTGTAAGTGATCTGTTTCTTGTCTCTGACGGCTTTTAATATTCTGTTCTTATATTGGATTTCTGGTATTTTGATTATTATATGCCTGGGTGTAGCTCTGTTTGGTTTGTAGGTGGCTGGGGTCCTATATGCTTCATACATCTGAGTATCTTTACCTTTTGCTAAATTAGGGAAATTCTCCTGGATTATTTCTATGAATAGCTTTTGTAATTCATTTGTTTGAGTCCCTACTTCTTTTATGTTCTTAATTCTTAAGTTATAGATCCTCTTGTCATCTTCTAGTCTTTGTATTATTGCTATTTGTTTTCTTGTTATTTTTAAGAATTTTTTCATTTCATGCTCCTACCTTACAAATCTGTCCTCCAGTTCTGATAATCTATGCTTAGTTTCTTTCAAGCTGTTATGCCAGCTTTCAATAGAGTTTTTAGTTTCCTGGTAATCTCTGTGAACCTGCTTCACGTATTCTGTTTTCTCTATTTTCTCCATCAAACAATTCTCCCCTTTTTTTCTGTTCTTCCATTCCACCATCTGTTTTTTCTTGGGTGGTGCTTAGCATTTCTCTAACTATTCTACTTATTTCTTGCTTTATTTCATTAAATACTTCATTTTTGAACTTGTCTATGAGGCTCCGGAGATACTGTTTTATATCTATAGGTGCCGTGTCTGATATTGCATGTTTTCTGTCTTCATTCTCTTTTGCTTTTACCTTTCCTGGATCAGTGTTCTCAGGATTGGGGACTGAGGAGCCTTTCTTGTTGCTCCCTTTTCCCATACTTTTTGTTCCTTCCATACAAGTGTATGTAGGAGGCTCAGTTTTTTTTTTTCTCTTTGTCTGTGGCAGTTTGTTTGAATCCGCCAGCTAAGTATTCCCACCCACTACAATGTACTAGGCAGACACAGACCTGGGCAGCCTCTGCTGGGCCCGCCCCTCCAGGTCAACCTACTGAATGTTTCACTGCTAGGGTGCACTGCCAGGCACAGGGACCTGATTTGGGCTAGCCTACAGGATCTTAGTCTGCAGAGAGACCAGGCCAAGCGCTCCCCACCAATCTCGCTTGAGAGGGGAATATGTGACTAAAGTCACTGCAGGGCTGTGTTCCGGCTAGTCTGCCCATTCCCAGAATGTCCTCTGTTGGAGCCTCCTAGTCTATGAAAGGGTCCCCATTTCACTCACTGCAGGTCGAGCCAGTCCCACTCTCAACGCTGTTTGGGCCGATTCCCACTCTCAGAGCTTTGGTGTGCCTCTCTCCCCGCTGTGCGGATTGGGACGCAGTATCAGCAGCAGGAAATTCAAATGGCAGCTTCCAGTGGTGCGGGATCCAGCTTACGCACTGAGATTTTATCTGTTCCTGTTATATCATCAGGAGTGCATTTCCAGTTGGTTTCTCTCAGCTTACTTTGTTCCTGGGTTGGCAAGGTATATCTCCCCTCGCGTGGGACTCCTCACATGGCACCGCTCCTGTATTCTAAAGCTGGTAATCTCAGAGAGCCTCCGTGGCTGCTGTTATTTGTCTGCCATGTTCTCCCGGAAGTTTTTTGTCTTGCTTTCTGAGACCTTTATTCCCCAACCCTTCTGCTTAAATATTTCACCTATCATTTTACTTTCCTAAGGTTTTTCTTAGTGTTTTGGCTATATATACACAGTGCCATGATATAGTTGAAGCTGGCCTCTAACTCACTATATATCCCAGCCCAGACTCACGCCTGGCAGTCCTTCTTCTTCAGCCTCCCCGTTGCTAAGATTACAGGCATGCACCACCATGCTCAGCTTTCTTTTTCTTTCAATAGTTCATTTCCTTGTATGAGTAAGAATTTCTTCTTACTCCATCCTTCATTCTTGGGATGAAGGCTGTACTACCTTTTTAACCTTTCCAAAGGTAACCTCTCACTGTAGAGTGACTTACCACAGCATTGAACTGGAGCCAAGGATGAGGTGGGTTCATGGGTTTCAGTACAAGAATAAAAGGAAAGATATGGGGGTTTGCATTGGTAAACATCCTGAAAAATTAAGTAAAATAATTTCTCTTGAAAGAATTTAAGTGTTCACTTAAGGAGAATACTTAAAAAGGAGCTTGGGAATTCTGTTAACATTTGCTTATTTCACTCTTATGCAGGGATGAAATGGCAGCAATTTGTATTTTTATGTTTCAGATTTGGAAACTAAAGCTGAGAACAAGGAGTTGATCCCAGAGGAACAAATATTTGAAGAAGTGAAGCCCCAGCCATGGCTACAAACAGTGTCCGAAGGAAAGGCATCTCTGTTTTCTGAGGGTGCCAGTATCGATGAGGACAGAGTTGAGAAGCAGCCAACAAACTTCATGTCACTAAAACTCAAAAATTCTCCTGAAGAGCAAAGACTCACCAGCATCTCAAATCTCAATATAAAGGGCTCTACAGAAGGAGTATCTAAAAGTAATGAATTTGAGAATGGGGCCAGAAATTCCAGCTTTATTATTGGTCAGCACAACCAGACTGTGTCAAGGCCCATTGATGGTAAAGAATATAGGAACAAGCATAAACAAAGTGTAGATAAGGTGAACTGTCATATAGTAAAACCTCACAAGTCTGTTCACATTGGAGATAATGTTCCTTGCTCTGGCCTTTTTGAGACCCAGAGGCAGTTTTGTGAAAGACGTTACAAATGTGATAGCTGTGAGAAGAGTTTCAAACAGCGTTCAGATCTCTATAAACATCAGAGGATCCACACAGGTGAGAAACCTTATGAATGCCAAGAATGTGGGAAAAGCTTCAGTCAGAGTGCTGCTCTCATTAAACACCAGAGGACACACACAGGTGAGAAACCATATGCCTGCATGCAGTGTGGGGAATGCTTCAGACAGAGCTCACATCTAAATCGGCATCAGAAAACACATGTTGGAAAGAAATACTGTAAATGTGTTGAATGTGAGGAGACCTGCAACAATTCCAGCCGTTTTAGGCATCAGAGACTCCATAATGGGGAGCGACGCTACAAATGTGAGGAGTGTGAGAAGAGCTTCAAACAGAGTTCAGACCTCTTTAAGCACCAGAGAATCCACACTGGGGAGAAGCCTTATAGATGTTCTTTCTGCGGGAAAAGCTTCAGTCAGAGTGCAACTCTCATTAAACACTGTAGAACTCACACTGGAGAAAAACCTTATAAATGTTTGGAATGTGGGAGAAGCTTTAGACAGAGTACACACCTTATCCGACACCAAAGCATCCATCGAAATAAAGACCCATGCATTTGATACGCTTTTGTGTGACCTGTGTTTCGTTCATGCTGTTTTTGGTTTCCTTGTCCAGAAATTCCATTCTTTGGCATTTAGAGTACACCACTCACTTGTGGATTAATTGTATTTCCTTTGGCATCCTACATATGATAGGATTGGTCTGACTTGAGTCTCAGTAAATACTTTATATAGTATTTCAGTAAAGAAAGAATGAGTAAAAGTCTGCCAAAAGATGAGGTGGTTACTTGTAAGATGTTTAATAAGAGCAAGGGCTGATAAATGGCCTAATTTTCATCCCTGTCATTGTCACTGCTCCTACCTCTGCCTTTGAACAAAATCATCTCCACTTCAGCTACTTCCCTAAGAATTTATGTTGGTCACTTAATTATCATTGATGGTGAAGAGGATTTCAACTACTTATAATCCCCAAAACACAAAGTAAATTTCAACACATAGAAGAGGCACTAGTTTTTACTTTTTAAAGAAAATTAATTTTGAAGAGCCTCTTTGGGTTTTGGTTTTGGGTTTTGGAATTTTTTCGGTTTTTTGTTTTGTTGTTTGGTAACAGGGATCAAACTCATGACCTCACATTTACCAAGCAAGCACTTAATGCCACTGAGCTAAATCCCTGGCCCTATTTTTGTTTTTTTGTAACAGGGACTCACTATGTAGTTCAGGCTTGCTTTGATCTATGTAGTCCAGGTTAGCCACCAACTGATAATGATCCTGCTGCCTCATTCTCTACAGCCTATTGAATAGGGCTCATTATTTGATAAGTTGGTTTTTAAATCAAGTCATCACTACACCATTCAATATATGGACTCTTGTCATTCCAAATGAGATGTCTTGCCATGAGGGAAATAAGGGAATGCTTCTGCAGAGTTTGCTTAGCGTTTTCGAAATGGGAACTCACTGAAGATAGATAACCTGTGGTTCTTCTTATTGGTCAGTTTTCCCATTGCTGGGGGGAAAAATACCTGAAATATACTTAAAAGTGTTGTAGCTTGATATAAATGATGCCATCTTATGCCCTGTATTTGACCCAAAAGAGTGAAAAATTACCTTGAGTACAATCCCATGAGAAAAGCAAAATGAGCTGCACCCACAAGAAAAAACCTGCTCAACAAAGCAGGATACAGATGTCAAGCAAAAATTAATGTAAGACTCTGCCTAAATTGTTTCCAACAGGATGTCTTTTTTGTGGTTTTCTGTTTTAAAAGCTCTGTAACTCCCTCCAGTTCTTGGCCATTCTGTAGGACTCTGAAATGGGTTTATATCCAAGTGTTCCTGAGCTCAGCTAATGAAATTCTAAATTTAAAGTTCTAAATTCTAAATTCATCAATTTGGCTGCTTGGATTTCTATATTGTTCACCCACTTCATTTGGGGTCTCAACCAGGATGAAATAATGCCCTTGGAACAGCTTGGCTAATTTGGTTCCTCCTAAGTGGGTTGCCCAATGAGTCTCTTGGATGGGGGGGGGCCCTAATAATTCTGGGATGGGAATTTGCCTGTCCAGTAAGGTCTGCTAGCCTTCAGGAGACAGTTGGGCCTCTAAGTGCTTGGCTGGTCTCAAGTCTAAATCTGAATAAGATGGCTTGGGTAGCACAGGTGGCAGAAGAGCTGGGAGGAGCATTATAGGCCCCACTTGTTTTAGTGCCACTTCTTTGGCTGTCTTAGTGGGGCATTTCCATGAGCTATTAGGGTATCTTTTCATTGGTGCCCCAAGCAATGCATAATGGGAAACTTGGTTCCCAGCCAGATGGCAGCCAGTAGGTCTAAGATCTTGGCATTCTTTATCTTTGTGCTGAGGTTAATAGTCCTCTTTCCTATTAAGTGGCCCCATGAACATGGATGGTAGCAAAAGCATAATATATATATATATAGTCCCCATCTTAAGTCTTGAGTAAGGGCTATCAGTTCTGCCCACTGAGCTGAAGTTCCTGACCCTAGAGCTTTGGCCCATATCACCTCAGTTTTGGTGATCATTAGCTCCTGTCACTCGAGTACCTTAGTGGAAGTAACTGCCACCGTCTGTGAAAAGGATGGCTTCAGGCAGGAGGGCTGCAGCATTCACAAGCGGCCATCAGTCAGGTCAGCTTGCAGGCTTCAGACCGAGTCCACAATGTATATGATTACGTATCAGCATTGAGGGATCATCATCCAGCAGAAAAGTCGCTGGACTGAGGGCAGAGGTAGACAACTCGAAGCAGTCGGGATCTGATAGAAGGGCTTGATACTAGACAATATGAGTGTTGGAAAGCCATCTTTTGGGCGGCAACCACAATAGTGTCTCTACAACATGGGGCCACTATCTGGAGTCCCTGGCCAAAAGTCAACTTAGAGGCTTCCTTGGTGAGTATTGTAGTGGCTGCAATTGTCTGTAGGCAATTTGGCCATCCTGTAGCCATGGGTCTAATCGCCAGAAAAGATTGGTGACAGGCCTCTTCCAGGGTCCTAGGTACTAGGTTAAGACCCCTTTTGTGATCCCATGACTCTCGGCCACATGCAATTAGAAAAGTTTGGCTAAGTCAGAGAGAGTGAGGGCTGCAGCATTCACAAGAATCTGTCTTAAATCATTGAAAGCTTTTTCTTCTAGCTCAGTCCAGGTTAAAGGTCCAGATGGAGCCCCTCCAGTAGAGGTGTAGAGTGGCTGAGCCATTTCAACAAAACCCAGAATCCACAACCACCAGTAGCCAAAGGCACCTAAAATTCTCTAACTTGGTGCGTGGTCTTTGGGGAATGGATTTTTAAGATAACCTCAATCCTTTCATCTGACAAAGTCGGTTTTCCTTCCTCTAATACATACCCCAGGTAAGTGACTTTGGGCAGGCGGAGCTGTGCCTTTTTGGTAGGGACTCAATAGCCCAGTTTGTCTAAATCTCTCAATAGGACCTCTGTGGCATCCAGACAAGAGGGCAAGTCTGCAGTGGCCAGTAATAAATCATCAACATATAGAAGAAGCTCAGTGCTGGAGGGGTGTTCTGTCCAAAAACCTTGGAGGTCCCTGCTCAGGGCCCCATCAAATAGAATTGGTGCATTTTTGAACCCTTGGGGTAAACGCATCCAGGTCAATTGTCCTGATCTCCCATCTTAGGTCTGTCCATTCAAAGGCAAAGAGGAGTTGTCATACTGGAGCCGGTGGTAGGAAGAAGAAGGCATCTTTCAGGTCCAATGCACAGTAGCAGGGGTGCATAGGAGGCAGCAAAATGAGCAGAGTATATGGATTAGGGACAGTGGGGTATAGAGTTATAACTTATTTACCTCTTGGATGTCTTGGACAGGCCAGTAGTCTGAAGTCCCAGGCTTCTGGACAGATAGCAAAGGCATGTTCCAGGCTGATTTACAAGGAACCAGGAAATTTGCCTCTTTCAGCCTTCACATGTGCTTGGAAATTCATTCATTTGGAGGCTCACTTGGGATCCCTCATTAGGGATTTACAGGATCCAAACCTCTCTTTAAAGCAATTATTCCTCAGGGGGACTGCCAAGAGACATTCCTCACCCCTGAGGAATCCCTAGGTTTCAAAGAGAAACCAAAACCCTGAGTGCTAAATTCAGAAGGAGCCATCAGGATCCTTACTAGTAAGATTGTGTTAGTTTGGGGTGCCCCTTGAAGTCCCTTGAGACATTGGGTGCAACATTACAGTTTCCACAACCCATTCCCAGACCAAGACCTTGGTCTGAGACTTGTTGACCTTAGGGTCCAATTAGTACCTGGTGTCAGTTTACAAACTGACTTAGTCTGTGTCTTTGTCTTATTAATCTTGTTTGTCACCAGCTTAGTGTTTGTTATTGGTGTCAGTGGGTCAGTCAGCTTCTGCTTCTCTGTCACCCTTGCAATGTGTTCTTAACCATTTTCAGGAATTTTGTTAGAGAGCCTCTTCCTATGGTGAACCTATTTACACACGGAAGCTCTGAACTTTTTGTGAATTTGAATGGCCTACTTTCAGAGTCTTTTGGCCTCTGGAAGGGACTTTTAACCTCTCTTTATGTCCCTCATACACCTGTAACAGACAGCCCTTCTCTAAGGCTTCCTCCCACCCAAGACCCTTTTCTTCAGACTGCACTTCTGCCCCCTGGCTGTCCTCTTTTACTCCTCCACGAGGCTGTGGAGAGGAGTCTCCCAGACCCTTCCTAGTCTATGTCCTCTTCTTCACCAGTGATATTTACAATTGGAAACAACAAAACCACTTGTTCTCCCAGGGGCTCATTTGCCTCCTTGAGTATGTTTTCTTTAAGCATCAGCCCACCTGGGACAACTGCCAAAAGCTTCTCCAGATTCTTTTCACTTCTGAGGAAAGAGAATGCATCTGTAGGTGGCAGACTGTGGCCCTTCCAAGGGGAGAACCACCCGCAGCTCCTGAGATCCACACCATGCTGGAACTTAGGACGCTGGAAAACAGAAGCTAGCCTCCCTGGTAAGTGGCAGTGGTGTGGCAGACTGCGGCCCTTCCAGGGGGAGAACTACCAGTGTCTTCTGAGATCCACACCATGTTGGAACTTAGGAAGCTGGGAAACTAACCAACAAGCCTGCCTCCCTGATAAGCAATAGTGAACCTACTGGTGCAAGGCCTAGAGTCAAACATCCCACTTCCCCTACCCCTCTTCTCCTGTCCCCCGTTAGCAAATGGGAACTAGAAATCTGAGCATCTCCTGGGAGGTTGACATAGCAAATAAGGGGGATTTCCTTCTACCATCTCTTTGAAGACAAATATTTTTATTACTATTTTGCTCTATTCTGATTAACGATACTGCTCTATTCAATATTCTGTTTTGATAAATTCTATAATGTTCTGTATTTCATTTTATTTTGATATATGTGATTGAAAGAACAACTATTATAAAGATAACAAAATATACTGATACCTATTACTGTTATCCCGGTAACCTGCTGTGAAGTTCTGCACCAATTTCACTGTATGATCTTAGTTGAGTTGGCTTTATTCTGTCTTGTTCTGTTGTATTTTACTACTTTCAAAATAAAATTTAAAAAAAAGAGAGAGAGAATGTGTCTGCACCCTGGGACACAAACTGGTCCTGGGACCCGATGGCCACCGTAGTTACCACCCAGCTTGACTGGACCACATGTTTCCTCTCACTTACCCCTCTTGGGATCCTAACAATGAGCAAAGTAAGGAGGCTCTCCATCGCCACTCTTTTGGGTGCTTTAAAAGCAGCTACTCAGAAGCCAATTAATTTGTGTAAGGTTTCAGAGGTAAATCAATGACCTGATGAGGCTCCATCTGTATTCTTGGAGTGCCTCCTACAGGCCTATTGTATTTATACACCTATTGATCTGGAGGCATCTGAATAAATGCACCCTAAATATTAGAAAAAAGCTTCAAAGACTAGGAGGATTCGAAGGTAAGGCACTCTCAGAGTTAGTGAAGATAACCCAAAAGGTCTTCAACAACTGAAAAGATCCACAGGACTTAAACAAAAGGATGGCAAAGGTCCTTCTTGCTCTAGGAGAAAAGAAAATCCCAAGACCAAACGTGATTTGGGGAACCCTCCTAAATCTAAAAGTGCTCTACTAGCCAGAAACCAGTGTGCCTATTGTAAAAAAAGAGAGCCAATAGAAAAAGGACTGTCCAGAGCTCCAGAAAAAGACTGCCTCCACTCTGAAGGTCTTAATTGAAGACTGAGCCAGTCAGGGTTCTTTCAGCCACCAAGAACCCTGATTAACTCTTACTGTGGGGGGCCAAAATCCTGGTCAACACAGGATTAACTCTTACTGTGGGGGGCCAACTTCCTGGTCAACACAGGAACAAGTTATTCAGTCCTTCTCAGCCAGTGTGTCCCCTGTCCCAGGCTAAGATGAGCATTCAAGGAGCAAGTGGAAAAATAAAGGGTTACCCATGGACTTGGGCCAGTATTATAAACTTGAATAGAGGCTCCCTAACCCACATTTTTTCTTGTTATGCCCAAACGTCCTTACCCCCTGATCGGATGAGACTTGCTCCACAGGTTACAGGCCAAATCTCTTTTGAGGGCCCAAACTCCTTGATGACTCTTGGGTTTCACAGAAAGACTGGAGATCACCAGGAAGCTAGATCAGAGGTGACTACCACTCCTCCTTCTTCTATTCTTTTTACTTGTCCTCCGACTGAAGGATACTTGTTTCTGGTGGACTCGCCTCTGGCAGACCCCCTCCAACTCCGTTGCTACAAAAATGACAAAAGGAGATCCCTGGGGTCTGGACAGAATCCCACCTGCCTGTCTCGCAATCAATCAACCTCTGATAGTAGTCACCCTTAACCCTGAGGCCACCCCAATCTGGATCTGCCAATATCCACATCAGCTTTAAGCATCAGTTTTAAGCAGGCCAAGGAAGGAATTTCCAAGTACATCCAAAGGCTGAAAGAGGCAAATATTCTGATTCCTTGTAAGTCAGCCTGGAACACATCTCTGCTAAATGTTTTATTTAGCTCATGGTTTCGTAGGTTTCAGTTCATGGTTGGATGCTGCAAAGTAGAAACCTGTTGGAAAGGTGTGGTGGAGTGAAGCTGCTTACTTCATGGCAACAGGGAGTGGAAGAAGGCAAGTGTGCCATTGAGAGGTACACTCTCCAAAGGGACATCCCCAGTGACCCTTTCCTCCAAATGGGTCCCACTTCCTAACAGCACATTCGACTGTGAACATGAGCATAACACTTCGTAATCCAACACCTCTCTGGGAATTTCTTAATCCAGTTCAGTGGACAATTAGGATTAATTTGCACAAGTAGAGTTCACTAATGTAATACTCTTTTCATAACATGAATCTCCATTCATTCCACCATTTGATTTCCAAGCCAACTGTCTGAATTAAATAGAAACTATGCTATCCCCATTTACAAAGGAAGAAACGGTTAGATTTGACACAAACTCAAGTGAATCCAGGTATGGTGGCGCATGCCTGTAATCCCAACACGTGGGAAGCTGAGACAGGAGGATTGCTGTGAGTTCAAGGCCAGCCTGGGTTATAAAGTAAGTTCATGGCCACTAAAATGCATAGTGAAACATTATATTAAAAAAAAACAAGTGATCTGAAAGCTTATACAGTCAATGGTAGTTTTCTGTTTATCTGAGCGTGTGGCTCCCATCCTATAGTTGACTTACTCTGCCCTTATCTTCTGATCCCTACTCCAGCTGGAACCTCTGCAGTGGAGAACAATGTCTTCCAGTGGTATCAGCAAAGGGTGGGTGGATACCTACACCCAAACTATGATGACTTACAATCAGTCAGGTTTGATTGTTCCTTAACATTCCAGCACTTTTTACACCCCTCTGATCAGATGAAGGAAGAAATAGTATTGGCTATATTGTCCTTGTTGGATTTAATTTCAGGCACACAATGAGAAGCTGTCTCCAAAATAATTTTTTAGGCACATACTATTTTTGAAAGATCTCAGGATATAGCCTAAATCTATCTAATCACCTTTCCTATTTTACACACCTGTAAATATTGCATCGGAATTCTTTTAGGATCTTAGTTGTTTTTTAAAAATGAGGTTAATGCAAGCATATAACAATGTGGCCATGACTGTATAGAGCGTAAGAAAGATTATTGGAGATGAGACTTTAGTTGAATCACTGAGAGGACCCAGAGGGCCTGCTACTTGATCATAAGAGAACTTCAGAAAAGCAGCAGCAAGCTGAGCCCTCTGCAGTTACTTATTTGTAACTCAAGGACGTAAGAACAAAGGAGAAAAGCATTGCAACATATTATAGAGGTGTTTTAGCAAGGTATGATGGTGTATGCCTGTCATCCTAGTACTTCACAGTCTGTGGCAAGAGGGTTGCTGTAAGTTCAAGGCCAACCTGAACTCCACAGCAAGCCTGTGTCTCAACAAAACAACAAAGATGTGTTGATCAGGGGATAGGGCTAGAATGGCAGGGTTTGCTATGTGACACATGTCAACCTACTTTGAGTAATTTTATGGGCCAGAGGAGCCATAAGGGCCAAAGCAAATGTCTCTGAGGACAGACAGATTTTGATTCTGTTGACTGTGTTGTCCTGAAGATTCTGCCTAAAATATGGATTCCAGGAATTCTGAACTGCTGTCTAGAAAGTCTCTTCCCTTTTCATGTTCACTTTAAACACTGCTTTGCCGTTAGTCGCCTCACAGCACATTATTGGTATTCGGGAAAATAACAGGGAAAAAAAGTATCCATAATCCTACCCTAGTCTAATTGGCATTCGGGGGTATGATTTTTTTCTATGTATATTTTACATAGTGAAAGTCATAGTGTTTGTATTTTTAACATTATATCTTCAAGATTTTATATAGTCTTCATGATCTTTGTACTTAATGGCTATATTATTTTCCATCAAATGTAGCACTCAAATATTTTTACTTTCATTAGATAGTTCAAGCATTTCTGACTTTCAGTCATTTTAATAGTGTTTAATTTTAATATAAATATGGCCAAAAATGTTTCACTAGTCTTATCAAAAAGACATGATCAGTACAAGAAACTAAGAGGGCAGAGTGGGAAGCGACAGAGAAAACAGCCTCTCCAAGAGTCATCATCCAGATACTGGAATATAGCACTATGAGGAAGACAAGGGAAGTGGGTCCACTGGGGCCAGAAAGAATCTGAAGTGTGAATTGGAGCCCACAGAGAGTAAAGAGATAAACAAGTGAAGACGGTGGTAGCCTGCAGTGCCTTCTCCCTGAGATAGACTCACTGCATAAGAAGAAAGGTTCAAATCTGTGTATGCATGATCATGGTGACAATAATGGCTGGTGATCCTGGAGGCCTCTGCAGAGAGATGCAGCAGTAGAGAGAAACAGCAGGTGTGGAGGACTGAACTGGGTAGTGGTGAGTGCAGAGGACTTAGTCCTCCTACAGGAGAAAGTGAAGACCTAGGAACCATCTTGGAAAGGAGCTAGCTGAGCTCAGAACCCAGAATTGCTGCCAGCTCCCATCTGGCAGCTCCCAGCTGTGCTCAGACCCTCAGAAATTACTTGAGCAGCAGCAAGCCAAATATGGTCTCAGGGAAGGCCTGATGAGATAATCTACTCCCCCACCAAAAAGCTACTGCTGGCCTCTTGGAACAGATCAGCATGATTTGGGTCTCTGTCTCCATAGATTATCTGCTAGTGAAACCAGAAAGAATCCTGGAAGTGGGCTGTTGTTTTTCTTTTTGTTATTTATTTATCTCTTTATCCTTCATTGTTTTATATGAGTGTGAAGATGGTTCTGAGCCTCTTTGTCAGTATGGTTCTGTTCTGTTCTTCCTTTGCTCTCTTCCATCTCTCTTTTCCTTCAGTCTTCTGCACCGGTTTCCCAAAACTGAAATGATTCCCCCTTAGTCCTCTAGCCTTATATCTAATCTCTTTCTGTTCTCTATTGTGTCTTTAATCCATTCTAAATTTTAAAAACTGAGGGCAAAATTGACACATTAAGGACTTGGATACTGCATATAATTTTCTGGTTGGTGTTACATTTTGTTGTATAATCACAAATGTAGTTGATACAGTTAAAAGTGGCAAATTAAGGGTTAGCTCAGTTTGTCATTTTCTAGGCTGTGCTTGATCCTATTGATACGATGATAGCCAGAATTGACATAATTGTTCTGAACAGCTGTTGGTCCATGTATTCCATGACTGAGACTGACTAAGAATGACAGCAAATACTGTGGAACTGTGCCAAAGAACCAGAGAACAGGCCACACAAGCAACCACTTCTCATCTCCAACAAACTAAAGAGGTAAGATCTTGCATTAGACTCAAGGCCCCAAACCCAGCTACACCTGAAAGATACCTCAGGGAATTAATCATCACCTAAAGGTCCTAAATACTAGCAAAAAAGCAACCCACTATAGGCAACTTGCAATGATCATCCCAGGAATTAAAGTAAAAACAGAAAAGAAAATGAGAAGACACTTAAACAAAATGTAACCCCAGACATCCAGTTCTCCAAAGGCAAATCAAGGGGGCAATGAGGTGAGACAATCTGAAAGCCCCACCAGGCCTCAAAGCAATTGAATGGAGTTCTGGAAAAAATGAAATCAGAAATAATCTCTCACATAACTACAGAGATTACCAAAATATCCACCATGTTTAGCAACATTAGAGCAGATACAGACAAAAAAATAGATGAGCTTAAGAAAATTATGGAAGCTTGGCATAGGAAAAAAATGTAATCCATAAAGCAGATTCAAACATACATCCAGGAAAATAAAAATTCCATTGAAAGTATTCATAGCAGATTAGGTGAATGTGGGGACAGGATTTCAGATATTGAAGACAGGCTTTCAGTTAGCAACCAGGAAAGGGAAGATTCCTCAAACCTAGCAAGGGACCATGAGAAATCAAACCAGAAGCTGTTTGGTGAGACAAAGAATAACTTAAGACTAGCTGGAGTCAAGGAACAAGCAGGAGATACCACAAATGACATTTAAAAACTCTTCATAGACATTATGACAGAAAACTTTCCTGATAGAGAAAAATAATTTAACATACAAATAAATGAGGCATAGAGAAATCCAATAAGCCATGATCAAAAAAGATCTATAGAGAGGCATATCATAGTCAAGATTCCAGAAATTCAACACAAGAATAGTAATATGGTTATCTATCTTACACACTTAAACCTACATGCAATTATATCATTTAGAGCACTTTCTTTTCTGCCTTATCGCTTAGTAATTTTCCATTGTATAAAAGTGCTACGTCTTTCCAACCAATCTGCATCTTGATGGACCCTATCTCCTGACCCACTCTGGCTGTGTTTCTGTTTATTAGTGTATCAAGGCTATCTATGTTAGCGATTTTGGTTCATCTTCTCTCCCTCATTTATCCCATGCTATCTTTCTGTCCTTGTTTGTTTACTTTTTCCCTTCTTTCCAATGTCTGTCCCATTTTGTGAGCCCCCTCTGCCCTAAACTAAATTTAGAATGGATCAAAGATCTTAATATTAAAACAGAAACATTAAATCTTCTAGAAGATAGAGTAGATAAAACTCTTGAAGACATTGGTGCAGGCAAAGACTTTATGAACAAAACCCCAATTGCACAGGAACTATCATAAAGAATCAACAACTGGGATCTCATCTTATTGAAAAGCTTTTGCACAGCAAGAGAAACCACCACAGAGTGAAGAGACAACCCACAACATGGGAGAAAATGTTTGCCAGCTGTTCCCCACACCAGATTACTATCAAAAACATATAGAGAACTAAAAAAATCAGTCCTCTCAGATTTAAAGATCCAATCCAAAAATGGGCATCTGAAATGAATACATACTTCTCAGATGAAGAAATACAAACAGCAAATAAATACATTTTAAAATGTTCTGTACTGGTTAAGAAGTCCCTGAATTTGCAGGGAATGTAACTAAGCAACATAGTGCCTGCCTGGCAAGTGCAAGGCCCTGAGTTCAGTTCCTGGTACCACTCCCCAAAAGTCACAGAATTGGTCAGGGCAATAAAATAATAAAATAAAGAAACCAAGACTGAGTACAAAAGGGACCTAAATAATCATAAATTAGTATTAATTTATAATGCAGACCTAGATCAATTTTTAGGATATTGAACTACAGTAAAACCTTGGAATGCAAGTAACTTATTCTGCACATGTTCTGCTAGATGAGTGAGCAAACATTTCTAATAAATTTTAACTTGATAAATTAGTGATGTCTTGCAATATTAGCACATGAAACTAAATATGACATGGTCACAACTGAGCCAATGGTGGTTTCTCTCTCTGTGGGATTCTGGGTGATCATCTCCCAACAGCAAGAGGTTATGGAGATCTGCTCTGCAGAAATGGAGGAGAAAAAGTTGAGAAAAGAGCAGAGGAATTCCTCCCTTCAAATGAGATTGAGATGTATAAACTGTGGGAAACAATATAAAAATTTATAGAATAGCACCAGCCCCATAAGGTGATAGCAGTATAAGAAAGTGTCACATTTCTGCAAAATCCTCAAAAGGAGGTACAGGCGTCACCGGTTAGGCTCCTTGCTAAAGTTGCATGAAATGAAAAGATTCCATTGAGCCAATAGAGGGCAGTGATTCCATTAGTGACAGTCCAAGTTGTCCTATACAATAACATTTCTCTCTTGTCTCCCTCACACCAGCCATGAAGGTTTTCAAAGGTAAGTGCAGGTTATTTTTCTTTGTATTTTATTATTTTGTATTTAGTATTGTAATCATTCTTGTCTGAATATTTTTGGCTTGTGGAATGAATCACCTAAATTTCCAATACATCTTATGGGGAAATTCACTTTGATATACAAGTGCTTTAGATTACAGAAATGTTTTTAGAAAGAATTATGCTCACACACCAACGTCTTATTGTAATTTCAAGCAGACTTTTTGTATGGCTGAGCCCTCAGGAGAACAGTACAGTCAGAATGTGCCTAGAGTAAATAGAAAGAACAAGGATGTGGCTCTTAATGGATTCATGGACTTTTCGTTTTGTCTTGAGGTAAGTATATGTAGTTTACATTGGTCTTGAACTCACTGTGTGGTTAGGCAGGCCTTGAATTCACAGTGATCCTCCTGCCTCAGCCTCCTGATTGCTGGCACTACATCATGTGCCACTAAACCTGGCACATGGATATTTTTTGAGTACAAGTAGTTTATATGTTGAGGAAATGCTGAGATACTGAAAGGGAGACAGACATATAAGGGAGAGAGACAACAACTAAGAAGACAGCATGTATGGTGTGACTGTATACAATTTTATGAAGGAACTCTGGAAACTGTAAATAAAATGTGCTTCACTGATAGTCCACCCAAGAGGAGAGGGAAAACTTGGTATTTACTAAGTTCCCACCTATGGTTGGTTGAGCATTCAGGATGTTGATAACTTGCAGGTCATGAGATGCAGACACTGAATGGCAGCTATAGCACAAAAATGGGAAGAACCAAAAGGAAATGGACATAGAAGACATCCCTAGAGAGACTTGTCTCTGTTGCAGATGATTCTGCCCCCAAAGAGATGTGGTAACATCAGAGATGTTTTTGGTAGTCACTGTTTGTGGCAGGGAGGGGGTTCTACTGGCGTGTAGGGGTGAAGGCCAAGGACACTGCTCCATACCCAGAGTGCAGAGGGCAGCCCCTCACAAGGAAATGCCCAGCCCCAAACATCAACAATGCCAGAAGTGAGAAAGCTTGGTTCAGAGAAGTGTGATAAAGGGCTAAAGCAATAGTCAGGAGATGGAAGTAAAACAGAAGAGCTAATAAAGAAACACTGAAGGAATATAAAAACAAGGGGGTAGAATCTAGTAAGGGGAGAGGGTCACGAGGCTAAGATAAAAAGGTAGTGATAGCTGTCACTTAGGAAACTTACTACCAGCTGCTTTGGAGAAGCCTTCATCCTGCAGCAGACATAATGAAATTTTCCAGTTTGAATTTAAATCCCAACTGTAATCTCACTGTCTGAGAAATGTCTTAGTGATTTCTTTATCTGGAAAGTGGGGGTGATAATTAAAAGAGTTTTCAGTGTGATAAAAGAGAGAATATAAAGTAAAAAATAGCCCTGATTCCAAGGAGATGGAGAGGAGTCCATGACCATAGATGGCCTGGATCCCTCTGATCGGAATGTGGGGTATAAAATATGCATATAACCTCTGAATGGGGTGGCATTTAGGGCAGGCATTGATGATGCACAAGGATCTTATTAGAGTTTTCTTTGTGTCTAAACAGAAAAGGCAGTTGCAATTAAAGCTGAGGAAGAAGCAGGAAGTGAAAGGCATTCCTGCTTTGGCCTTCCACCACGTTAGACTACTGCCATAACTGTACACTAATTTATATTAAGGCAAGAACCTTTCATTCCCCACCTTTGAATTATTAGGAAAAGGGTGAAGTCTCTCTCTTACTACTTCCTGCTGAAAGGTGGCACAGTATTGGGATTCAGGAAGGCTAAAGGGATGATGGTTGATGCCCATGTAGAAGCTGGTACCAGGTGTTTCATCCAGGACAACTTTATCATTGGTGAATGCTCACATCATAGACTGGAAAAACAGAGAGACAAGGTGCTATGAGGAGGCAGGCCACTATCAAATTTAAGAATTTGATACCACCACCAGAGGAGGTGTCTTTGATTCAAATATTTCATTCCATCAGGACCACAGTGAGGTAGAATTCTGAAAGATAAGTGTGGGGTTAGGAGGAATGAAGTTATGAGAGGTAATTATTTCCCCCATCTTAAAGGGGAAAAGTTAAAAGTATAGGTAGATAGGGCTTGTCTCTGGTCCAGAAGTTGACTGGAAAGAATAAGAGGGGTGGGGATGGCTGTGGCTGTGTCAGGATAATGGAGATAAGAGCCTAGGCCCACAAGGATCTCACATTTGACTAAACAACTGAGGGTAGAGAGAACTATGACAGTTGTCATGTAGAACAACATGAAGATGATTTTATGCATAATGTGCATGTCTTTAGGAAAGACTGTCAAGAGTCCTGCTGTAAAAAATAATTAATAGCATATAAGGTATTAGGAACTAAATTGGATAACAAAACATGACTTAGACTGAGAGTTGTGGCTGTGAGGCCTTGGTAAGATAGAGACAAATGGGAGATAGATGAGATAACCACTCAGGATGGTTAGATTCAGGGTTGGGAGGGCACCGCTTAGCTTGAGTGATACTGAAACCAGGATGGCAGTCCAGCAACTTTGACTGCTGTTGGGGTTGTCAAGAATACATGTTCCACCTTGGTTGTAGTCCTTGGGATGATTTCCTATAACAGGACTTCAGTAACTACATCAGCAGTCTCCCTGGTTGTGGGAAAGGCTTTTATCTATCCTGAAAAAGTACAAACAAAGGTGAGAAGATATTTGAGAATTTTGTGGCAGGGCATGTGTGTAAAATCTACCTGCTAGTCCTGACCAGGGTTGTGTCCATGAAATTGATGAATAGGAAAGGAAGGAAGTGGTATGTGTTCCTGAGTAGAGGTTTTACTATAGAGGTGACAGGTATAAGTTGTTGAGATCTCAAGTTGTCTTGGTCAGTCTGCATAAACACAATGGAACTTTAAAAAGGCATCTTTAAGATATAGGACTGTAAAGTAAATGCTGGAGGGAGGGATATGAGAGAGCATGGTATAAGGGCTTGGCACCACTGGGTGAATTGGGGTAACAGTGTCATTGTTTACCCTAGGTCTTGTACTAGATGATAAGACCCATTAAACTTGAGTGCTGGGAGAATGAGAGTATTGTAGGGTGAATAGGCAGGCTTGAGAAAACTGTTGTCTAAAAGAAGCTTGATTATAGGTTTAAATCCCTGTAAATGTTAGGGAGCTACAGGATATTGGGGAATGCAAGGAAAAATGGAAGGATCGCTGAGATGAATTAAAATAGGCATGACATGGGTAGCATGAGTGGGGTTGGAGGTATCCCAAACTGTGTGAACAACTGGAGAAGAGACAGGAGGGGTTGGCTTTATGGCACATTGTGATGGCGTTTGGAGGACTAGAGCTGTGGAGAGGGAGAAGGTAAAGGAGAAATTAAGCTTTTGAAGAAGATCCCTACCTAAAAGGAATGTGGGACATGTTGGAAATACTAGAAAGCTATGGGTGAAGAAGAGAGTTTGGAACCTCCATGGAGTAGGACCTGTCTGCAGAGGCTGTGTAGACTGGCCTTCAACACCCACTACAGAGACTGAGGACTTAATACAATGGCCTGAAAACCTAGGAAGTACACTATAACTAATCCCTGTGTTGGGCTGGGGAGTTAGCTCAGTGGTATAAGTGCCTGTTTGGCAAACATAAGGTTGTGAGTTCAACCCCTGGTACAAAAAAATTTTTTTACCGTGTGTTTACAAGTACAGATAGTGTCTTACCTGAGATTTCCAGGATCAGTTGGGGCTCCAAGAAAGAGATCTTGGGCCCCAAACCTCATCAATCTTCAGCAGCAAGTCCAAGTAGATCAGCCAGCAATGAATCTGATGGTGATGAGATCTCCTGTGAGGGCAAGGAGTTAGAGTTAGACTTACCTGCTCTCTGGCAGTTAGGAAAATCTCTCTTTTAATGGCCGTTGAGATTGCAATAGGGGCAAGGCCCCAAAGGAACACCTGGGTTGGGGCACTCTCTTGCCAATGTCCTTTCTTGTTGCACTTGAAGCATGGTCCAGGAGGAGCTCAGGGAGCTCTGCCTTGTTTCAGACTTTTTTATCTTGGAAGCCTCAAGTGTTATTGCTAAATGATCAGACTGATATTTAGCATGTTTTTTGTGACTTTCCCCCCCTCTTTTTGAGTTTTTTCTCTGTTGTTGAAAACGTGGAAAGCCATGTTAAGGAGCTCTCCCTGTGGGGCTTGAGGGCCACGTTTAGCATTTTGTAATTTTGCATGACTATCAGGAGCAGACTGAGAAATAAAATAAGAATTAATAACAATTTCCCCTTTAAAGGAGTCTGGGTTTACATTAGTGAACTTAATTAAGGTGTTCTTAAGCTGGTTTAGGAACACAGCTGGATTTTTATTAGCGTCTTGGATCTGCTTTAAAAGCTTGTTATAATTAGTATTGGCACACAATTGTATATTTAATCATCTTATCTGTTTTATAAGAACCTTCTCCATTTTGGTAATTTTAGTTAGGATCCTGTTTAGGCACTGCAGTAGGCCCAGGGTCATTTTCAATGGTATTTGCCTTATGTCTGCAGTTGGCTTTTTTTTTTTAGCGGCTTGCCACAGTTGAGCTCACTCTTATGAGCTGAGAGTAGTGTTTAGAATCATGTAAATATCCTTGAAATGTAAATTATAACAATTAGTTGTAAATTTAAATTTTTGACAGGTCTTGCTGCTCCCTGCCAGGCTTGGCGGACTCTGGAGGTCTGGGCCTGCTAGCGCCATCGGTTCCAGAGGCTGGGCAACCTGGGGTGAGTGTCCTGCACCATCTCCCAAGCCCAACTAGTTTGGGACCCTCCTCAGCCCCAGACAGAGAACTTTGCAGCTTCCTCTTGCACTGGACCAGTTCAGTGGGTCTTGAGCAGGCCTTTCCCACCTCCAGTGACCCTCTCTAAATCAGGGGAAGAGGGCAGCCAGAGTCCCAGGAGCTGAGGGCATAGAAGAGGATTTCCAACAGGCACTGGGGAAGCCTTGGAATAACATTTGAAACAGAGAAATATAGGAAAATGACAAAATGAAAGACCAAATTACAATCTTAAACCTCCAGCCCAACCCAAGAAACCTTAGGAGCTATGTACATAGAAGAAAATATATGCCATACACCTGAAATATTGGACATAATAGCAACTGAAATAAAGAAGCAACTCTGGGAAGCTTTAAAAGAATTCAAACTAGAAATAATCTCCCAGGTAAAAGAAGAAATGATAAAAGAAATGAAGAATGTGCTGAAAATATCTAAAGAAGACACAGTTAAAGAATTGGAGAAACTAAACAAAAAGATAGAATCCCTGGATGAGCAATATAAGAAACAAATAGAATACATAAAGCAGATGCAAAGAGATATACAGGAAATCAAAAATTCCATTGAAAGTTGCAAAAACCACCTCAGTGAAAGTGAAGATAGAATTTCAGACCTCGAAGACAGGATTGTAGCAAATGAACAGGAAAGGAAAGATCTTTTAAAAATAACAAGGAATCAGGAAATAACAATTCAACAGCTGCAAGATGGTGCAAAGAAAAACGACATACAATTGATAGGGATAAATGAAAAAGAAAGGGATAACATAAAGGATGTCAAGAGGATATTTAGAGAAGTAATAGCTGAAAATTTCCCAAACATGAGATTGGAAACTGATATCAGGATCAGTGAAGCATGTAGAACCCCCAATAGCCATAACCAAAACATATAATAATCACCATCTTAGAAATCAAACAAAAGAATAGAATATTAAAAGCTGTCAGAGAGAAAAGACAGGTCACCTATAAAGGAAAACCTATCAGAATCACAGCAGACTTCTCAGCACAAACAATAAAGTCAAGAAGACCATGGAGTGAAGTATTTCATAACCTAAAGGAAAATGATTTCCAACATAGACTGATATACACTGAAAAACTGTCCTTCAAAATGGATGAAGAAATAAGATACTTCCATGACAAAGAATAGCTGAAGAACTTCATGATCACCAAGCCAACCCTGCAAAGAATACTGAAAGATAGTTTAGATACACTTAGGAAAAAACCACCAAGCAAAGCAGACAATTATACAGAACAGAAAGATAAAGATGCAACAGCAGAAAGATAACGTCAACAATAAACCAACATATATCAGTTATAACCATTAATGTAAAAGGTCTCAATGCACCAATTAAAAGAAACAGACTGGGAGAATGGATCAAGAAACAACATTCAACCATATGCTGTCTACAAGAAACCCATCTAACTCAAAAGGAAACTCACAAGCTGAAAGTCAAAGAATGGAAAATAATATTTCATGCAATAGGAACCCAAAAAAATGGGGAAAGCTATTCTGTTTGCAGACAACGTGAACTTCAAACCAATAATGATCACAAGAGATAAAGAAGGTCATTACATACTGGTTTGGGGAAAACTTCAAGAGGAAGAGATAACAATCTTAAATATATATGCACTAAATTCCAGAGAAGCCAGTTATATAAAACAAGTATTAACAGAAACGAAAAACCAAATTAGCAATAACACGATTATAACAGGAGACCTTAACACACCATTGACACTGAGGGACAGATAAATCAAACAGAAAATCAGCAAAGAAATAACAAAATTGAATCACACCTGGGAAAAAATGGACTTGATAGACATATACAGAGAGTTCCATCCAACAACATCAGAATACATATTCTTCTCAGCAGTACATGGGTCATTCTCTATAATAAACTCTATATTAGCTCACAGAACATATTTAAATAAATGCAAAAGAGTTGAAATTATCCCTTGCAGGTTATCAGATCATAGCACCATGAAATTAGACATTAATGAAAAAAGATACTGCAAAACTCCCACAAACACATGGAAACTGAATAACACACTCTTCAGTAATCAGTGGGTCACAGAGGAAATTAAAGCAGAAATTAAACAAAACCTACAAGCAAACAAAAATACAAATACAAATGATCTTTCCTGTCTTCAATTCCAGTGCTCAGTTCCCAGGCCTTCCTGTAACTGACTCAGCAGCTTTTTTTTTTCAGTACTGGAAACTGAATTCAGGGATGTTGCATTGAACTATATCCCAGTTCTTTTTTTCTTCTTTTTTTAAAGTGGGGTTTTGCTAAGTCACTAAATTGCCTATGTTAGGCTCAAATTTGGGATTCTCTTGCCTCAGCCTCCCAGAGTGCTGGGCTTTACTAGTATGCACCACATGCCTGGCTATTATCAGTGTGACACAGGTCATTTACCACTCCCTTTTCCAAGCAACCTTTTCTTTAACTGGCTACCAGGATGTTATACTCTGGCTTTTTCTCCAGCTCACTTCAATGATCATATCTTCTCAGTCTCCTTTATCTCCTATTCCATTAATTGTTGGAGCTATAATACTAACAAGATTTTATCTCTTTCTATACTCATTATTTTAGGGATCACAGATTCATAGTTATAAACACTGTCCCTGTAGATTACTTCCAAATTCAAACCTCCATCCTGGACTGTCCTCAGAGCCTCAAGATTTGAAGGAAAAGCTACTTGGGTCTAGTTCACTAGGTGAGATTTCCTTGGATCTCAGAAACAAGACAAAAGGGGGAAAAAAGGATGTGCTATGCCAAGATAAGATATCAGAACAGGGGCTGGGCATGGTGGCACATGCCAATAATCTCAGCACTCAACAGGCTGGAGCAAAAAGATCATCACTGGGCTACATAGTGAGTTCAAGGCCAACCTGAACTACATAGTGAGACCTTGTGCCACTTACACACACACACACACACACACACACACACACACACACACACGGAAGAGGGAACTCAAACTCACAAGGAAATCAACAGGAAAGAGTTTAGCAGTAGGTTTCACTTCTTCTATACTTTGTTTTAGGGGCAGAGAAATAGCAGCAGTCTTGGCTGAAAGGAACAGAAAATAAAATGAAGTAAACTCACCCTTCCATTTCCAAATTCACTAGGACAAAAGATGTCACAGGGCAGATGTTGTGAATAATATCACAACATCTACTCTATTTGACTCAAAAAACATAGATGGAGATAGAGTAAGACAACAGAACAAAAGTATTTTGATCAATAAGTATAATTAGTCAGATATGACGGTGTATATTTATAATCTCAGCTACTCAGAAAGGTAAATCAGGAGGATCAGTAATCTGAGGTTACTCTAGGCACTTTAGTGAGATCCTGTCTCAAAATAAAAAAATAATTTTTGGTACCAGGGATTTAACTCATGACCTCATGCTCTCCAGGCAGGCATTTATGCCACTGAGCTAAATCCCCAGATCCTTCAAAGTAAAATTTTTAAAAGGGTGGGGATGTAGCGCAATGCTCCTTGAGTTCAATCCCCAGTACTGAAAAAAAAAATTTAAGTTAAACTTACAGAATTCCTCAAAAAACTAGGACTAGAGGTTCCATTCCACCCAGGTATTCCCCTTCATGGTCTCTTCCTAAAAGAATTAAAAGCATTTAGAAAAGAATTAAAAGCATTATACCACAGCAATATATCCACACCCATTTTATAACAATATAGTTTGTAATACATAATCTTGGAAGTAGTCCAAATGCCCATCAACTGATGAATGAATAAAGATGCAGTTTTTGATTTTTTGCAGGTGGATACTGGGAATCAAACTCAGAATCTTGCACTTTCCAGACAAGTGCTGTGCCACAAGCCTTGCTTTTGCTTTTTGAGACAAGTTCTCACTCTGTAATTCAGGCTGGTCTTAAACTCACTATTTAGCCCAGGCTGGCCATCTTCCTGCCTCAGCCTCCCCGGTGCTGGGACTACAGGTGTGCGACACCATGCCTGGCTAAAATGTCGGGTTTTTTTTTTTTTACAATGGAATACTACTTTGCCATAAAGAAAAATCTTGAGACATTTATAGCTAAATGAGTGCACCTTGAGACCATAGTCTTCAGTGAAATAAATCAGAAACATGTAAACATGGCATTGTTTCTCTGGTATGAGAAACCGAAACTGTAAATAAGGACCAAAATGTATAAAAGATACTATGAAATAGGAAGAAAATATTCAAATGGGAAGGGAAACTATGGAGAGGGTAGAGGAAAGAAAAGAAAAAAGAAGGAAAAATGTAAATAAAGCTTTTATAAATAAAGAGGGGAAGATAGGTTGAAAGGAATGTAGTGAAATGGGAAAAAGAAAGAATCCAGTTATATCATGTACAGGTACAAATTTCCTATGATGAATGTAACTATTATATATACCTAAAATATGCCCATAAACTTAATTTTATTTTTTTAATCTGAAAATGATTTTATAAGTTCGTGTAAATTGCACAGAATAGTGGATTACATTTTGGTGTACTGCAACTTGCATATAATATACATTGATTTTTTTTTTGAGGTGCTGGCTTGGCTTCCCAGAGTCCTAAGCTACAACATGGCGTGGATCTTAGGAGACACTGCTAGTTCTCCCCCTGGAAGGGCTGCAGTCTGCCACCCTGCCTCCGCTTACAGGGAGGGGAGGTGCTGGCTTGGCTTCCCAGAGTCCTAAGTTCCAGCATGGCGTGGATCTCCTAATTTTATTTTTAACTTATTTATTTTTGGTACCAGGGATTGAACTCAACACTTTGCATTTACTAAGCAGGCACTTATGTCACTGAGCTAAACACCCAGCCCAATAAACTTAATTTTAAAAAGTTCACAGCTCTGAAGCACATCAACCTTTTGGACTAGTCTATTAGGGGTAGAAAAGTGTTACCTGCCTTTTCCATAAAAGCAACTATGATGTAATATTTTACCTTCAACAGTTTTACAGACCAAGTGGATGAGCATAGCAGTACAGAAAAAGGAACATGGGACCAGAGAACAGGCTACAGGAACCCGCTTGTGTTTTCACAACAATGGCACTGTCTATTCCAGGCCTTCTTCAGAGAGGTGTCTGCTGCTTTTCTATTATTTGAAGGGCCCCTAACAGTTTTCTTCTCACTGAGGAGGAGTTTGAGGCCAGACTGGTATGAGGAATTATTACAGTGTGTCTAAATAAAAAGATACGTATTACAGTGAAAGAAATATTGCCATTAATCTCTCAAAATACCTCTTCTAGCTTAGAACTCACTTACCCCATCGTTCTCACTGAAAGTTTTGGCCCAGACAGGACACTGTAGCTGGTGAAGCCTTAGAGGTGGAACCAAGGAGCTCCTATCTCCCCCACCCCTTGGAATTTACCTGTGACTCCATCTTCCCTGCCCCTAGGAATTTACCTATGACGCCAAACAAAGACCAATGGGCTACTGTGCATCCCTAATGCCCCCTTAGGTTCCACCCCAAACCGAGGCTACTTATATACCCCCATGCCACGTACCCACCAGAGAGAAAGCTGGACTCCAGCGGTCTGGGGGTGTTTTGGTTTTCTCTCTCCGTGTTCTCAGAATAAAGGCCTCTTTTGTTTTATACTTCTCATCTTTTGGATATAATCTTATCACTCACCACTTTCTGTAGCAGTTCTGGAAGTCCTCTTTCATAAGTGTCTTTAGTTGAATTGTTGTGGCTGCCTCCATGCCTTGAGTCAATTTAGAATGTTTACCTTTCAGAGTCATTTGTATCTTGTGGAAGAGCTAGAGGCCACATGGGCCAGATCCAGTAAAAAGTTGGATGAGGACACATCATCAAATTTTTATCAGCTTTTCAACTGGAGAGAAAGATTTGTGCCTGTATTGTTCAGACAATTGAATGCAGATGTCTTGTGCTCTAAGTGAATGATTTGAAGATGACAATTGTCTTAGTTACCTTTTACTTGTTGCTGAGACAAAATACCTGATGCCCAAAGTTAAGGAAGGAAAGGTTTATTTCTTACAGGTCTTAGAGGTTTCACTCTATACTCAGTTGGTGGCAAGGCAGCATGGTGGGGTAGCCATCCATGGCTGCTGCAAACAGCAAGGTGCTAACCAGCAAGAGAGAGACACACCTTCTTCCTGTGTTACATCATATCCTGGCTCCACCCCTAGGCAGGTGTTACACTCACACAATCAATCCAAGCACTAGACAATGAACCAATCACAAATGCATAATTGCAGGCAGCCTGGGAACCACTAACATAAACCATGACAACAATGCATAATGTATGTATCTATCATTGTTGTGCCATGACTGACATGTTGTTTTTTCTTTTTATCCTTGATATAAAATGGATTTGGCAAAAAATTTTATGAATCTAACTTTCCATTAGATGGCACTGAGCATCAGCATTCATATTTTTTATTATACCTTGTAAGGACTTTAATTAAAAAGGATTTCCAGAACTGGTTCAGAAAGTGGCAAGAGCAGGGCATGGTGGTATTTGCCTGTAGTCCCAGCACTTGGGAAGCTGAGGCAGGAGAATCTCCATGAGTTAGAGGCCAACCTGGGCTACATAGAGACTTCAGGGTCAGCCTGAATTATATAACCAGACTCTGTCTCAAACAAACAAAGGCAGCAAGAAATATGGGCCAGCTATAATGATATACACCTGTAATCCCAGCACTCAGAAGGCTGAGAAGGGAGTTTGAGGCCAAACTGGGCTACAAGATGCATTTAAGACCCACCTGAATTACACAGAGAAACTCTGTCTCAAAAAAAAAATAGTGGTAAGAACTATGAAATAAGTATAGTGTATTTGAAGGAAGGGGAAGTATTTTGAGAGAGATTAATGGATATATGTCTTATACTGTAATATATTTTACTTAGGTATTTATTTTTGGTACCGGGGATCAAATTTAAAACCTCACACTTGCCAGGCAGGCACTTGTGCTGCTGAGCTAAATTCCTGGGCCTGCTGTAACATATTTTAATTTAAACACCCTGATAGAACTGTGGGGGACTGGTGGCAGCTGAAAAGATAAGAAGTATGAAATATAAATAACCTTTATTTTGAGAATGCGGGGAGAGACACCCCTGATCTCCTGGGGCATGGCATCTCCCCCCACCAGGGTCGGCGATCTCTCCATGGAACACGTGGCGTGGAGGCATATATGTAGCTTAGGTTTGGAGTGGAGCCTGAGGGGGCATTAGGGATGTACAGGTAGTCCGTTGGTATTCTTTGGGTGCCAGAGGTAGATTCCTAGGGGTGGGGGAGATGGAACACCTTGGTTCCACCTGAGGCTTTTCCGGTCTGGGCCAAAACTCTTTCATATCATGTATTATGATTATTATTATGAAAAGGGGTGAAGATTTCTCTCTTTACTGATTCCTGCTGGCAGGGGGCGCTGTACTGGAGTCTAGGGGAGTCGACGGGATGATGGTTGATGCCCAGGTAAAAGCTGGTGCCAGGTCTTTTAGCCAGGACAACTTCACTGGTGAATGCACGTTATGTTAGACTGGAAAAACAAAGAGACAAGATGTTATGAGGAGGCACTGTCATATTTAAGGACCCAGGTGAGGTAGAAGGAAAGGTGCCTTTGATTTTGATATGTCATTATATCAGGACCACGTTGAGGTAGGATCATTGTCATGGTGAGGTATAATTCTGAAAAATATGTGTGGGGTTAAGAGGAGTAAAGTTATAAGAGGTGATTACTCCCCCATCTGAAAGGGTAAAAGTTAAGAGGGTGAGGCTTGTTCCTGGTATGCATGATGTGGGAGTCTTAGGAAATACTGTTAAGAGTCCTGCTGTAAAATGAATAAGAAATTAGAAACCAAATTGGAAAACAAAACATGACAGCCTGAGAGTTGTGGCTTTGGGGCCTTGGTAAGGCAGAGATGAGTAGGCAAAAGGATGGTGAGATCTAGGGCTGGAAGGGCACCACTTAGCCTGCGTGATGGGAAACCAGGATGGCAGTCTAGCAACTTTGATCATTGTTGAGGTTGCCAAGAATCTCAGGTATGGGTCGCTGTAACCTGGTTGTAATCCTTGGAATGATTTGCTGTAACAGAACTTTAGCAAGCATATCAGCAGTCTCCCTGGTTGTATAAAAGGCTTTTATGTATCCTGAAAAAGTATAAACAAAGTGAGAAGACCAAATTTATCTGCCAGTCTTGACCAGGTTGTCTGAGAAATTGGTGAATAAGAATGGAACGGGGTGGTCTAGTGATAACAGGTGTAAGCTGCTGAGACCTCAGTGTCTGGGTCAGCCTGTATAAATACAAGGGAATAAAAGCATTTTTAAGATTTGGGGCTGAAGAGTGAGTGGTGGAGGGAAGATTTGGCACCACTGGGTGGATTGGGAAGAAGCAGTCTGGGACTTGCATGAAATAGGGCGGTGGAGGCGGCAGTCACGCGGCACACGGTGGGGGGGGGCAGTGGTGCAGTGGTGGGGCAGCAGCGGCAGTGCATGCTGGGAAGCGGAGCTGAGATGCTTCGTGCCAGGATCCTGTATGCTGGGACCCCTGGGGCTGCTCACGGAGCCGTGGCTGGTAGCCCAACCAACGCGGAGCTTAGCTGCCACATGGAGCTGAAACTGCTTGTGGGGTGCGCGGATTAGAGCGTGGCATTAGAGCCCAACCCCACGCGGACCTGGAGTGCCACATGAAAGCTGAGATACCACACGTGGAGTTGGGGCACGGTGTGAAAGCTTAAAGCAGCCCCGCATGTATCTCTCAACACTGTTTGGGCTCTTTTTTTCCATCTTGGCGGGGAATGGGTCAGTGCACGGCAGGAAAGGGGAAGCAGTGAGGAGACAAAGGGGATGCTGGTGGGGAAAGGACACACATTCTCAAAATAAAGTGTAGGGAGCCGCGTGACAGCCCCATTGCTGCCTCCCTGCCTCTCTCTCCTATGGGCACAATGCATCTGCCTACATCAACCATAATCCTCTCCTGCTTACGTCACATACCCGGACATGACGATGACCCTGTTGTATTCATCCCCGTGCCTCTTTCTGTCCCACCAGCCCGCCCTTAGCCTATAAAAGATGTGATCACTTCTGGAATAAATGGGACTTGATTAGACTCTCTCAACTTGCCTCAGTCTCTCTCTGTTTCCCCCATGTCTTTATTAATCCCCATTCCCCCTCCAGGTACACCCCACGGATTGATCTGTGGGCCAGATCAACAAAGGCTTAAAGATAGAGAGTTTTGTAAACTTGTCATCAGTGTGATAAGCCATAGATAGGTATGTTTTTTTGGGGGGGGACAGGAAGTGGTCCCCAAGATAAAATCTGGTGTGGGGTCTGGCCCACAGAGTTATAGCCAGATGAGGCAACAGCCCGTGGTTTAATAAGTGTAAATTGTCACTTTTTACTTATAGACTGATCGGTATTATATGGTTCCAAAACTCATAATAATTGGCCGTCACCAATATACGAGTGGATTTCACGTGGGTTTAGTAACAGCTCTGCCCGTAAGAACTTAAAAAGCTCTGAAGGACGTGAGAGACTCTCAGTGTGGACACAGGCTGGCCCAGGAAAACTCTGCCTTGGGCTATCTAAGGACATGAGAGTGTCATGTGAACCCACGGAAAGGGGGAGAAAACCCACCTGGGGCCTGGCCCAGCGGCAATCTCTGGGGGGGGGGGTTGCTCACCTGTGGTAAATTGGGTCAGTGTTGTTTGTGAACCAGCAGCGACAAGATTACAGCTCCTGAGTGTAAAAGTGAGGAATTAATGCAGGATGCAGTCCGGTACTGGTCGTGAACGGCAGGGGACTCAAACTGAGAAAGCCCCAGGAGTCTCTTGTCTGCCATTCCTAGTCAGGGAACCATATGATAGAACTGTGGGGGACCAGTAACGGCTGAAAAGATAAGAAGTATGAAATATAAATGACCTTTATTCTGAGAATGTAGGGAGAGACACCCCCAATCCCCTGAGGCACAGCATCTCCCCACCAGGGTCGGCGATCTCTCTGTGGAACAAGAGGAGTAGAGGCATATATGTAGCCTAGGTTTGGGGAGGGGTATTAGGGATGCACAGGTAGCCCAGTGGTATTCTTTTGGCGCCAGAGGTAAATTCCTAGGGGTGGGGGGAGATGGAGCTCCTTGGTTCCACCTGAGGCTTTTCCAGCTACAGTTTCCAGCCTTCACACCCCCTGTACATTTTGATCACCCCCTTGGTGTCACTTCTTTCCACTTGCAACTTCCTATTTCCCTAATCTTACCTTCTCCTTATCTTCCTACTTCTGATGGCAACAGAATCTTTGCTCAGCTTCTCCTCCTTGTTCTGCTATTGCTAACTTCCTCAGTGTTTACTGCTTCAGATGAGGTGACCATGGATTTTTCAGGAATACATACCCTGCTGCTTTCTGTAAATCATCCACCTTCGACAGGAATCTCTGGACAGAAATTCTGAAGTTAGGTTTTACTTTCTGTAAAACTCATTCCTGTTCCCTGGGACCTCTCCTTCTATCTCCAGTACTAATAGGTGTCTTTGTTTTTAAGCCGTAGGCCTTCAAAAATAGTTCTTCTTTGTTTGAGGCCTTTATTACAGTGAGAACTGGCAGCCTACAGGACTGACATGCACTGCATTCTCCGCAATACCCTCTATCCACAGGCAACTCCCAGAATCCTCTGCTCATAGTCTCGGTTCCCCAGAAGTCTTTGCGACAGCCCAGGCCACATTGCTGGGCACTAGGAAGAGGTCCGGAAGGAGGGAGATTCCCCCTCCTGGTGTGGGCCTGTTTTGCCGGGTAGGATGAGGACCAGGTGCTGCCCATCCCTGACCCTGGGGACAGGACCTGGAAGCCCAGCTGAGGCTGGGCAGGAGTGTTCCAGCCTCGGGTGCACACAGGTCGCCTCTGGTTTTCTCATCCAAGACTCTGCTCTGTGTACACTGGGATCCTGGAGGCTGTGCCCTGCGGCAGGCTGGAGGAGCTAAGGCCCCGGTTAGTCCCGCCAAGTGCAGAAACCCAGGGGCTGGAGTCTCAAGTCCCATGTGAAGTCGCATCTGAGCACTGGGAGGGGGTCTGAGCAAAAGAACTCCAATTCCCAGAGGGCTTGGGGACATCGGTGCCATCTTCAGGGCCGTCTCCAGAATGACAAGCGGAAAATTAACAGCAAAGAGGAAACCTCACCTGAAAGATATAAAATGCTGTAACTAAAGCTCTTCAAGTGATTTTATTGTATGATTCTTTGTACTGAACCAAAAATCTTCACTCATTCATTTATTCGTGTATGTTTTGAGAGAGTCTTGCTGTGTAGTTTAGGCTGGCCTCGAATTCTCAGCAACCTTGTCTATTCTTGCCTTTCTTCAGTTCACGCTCTTTAAAGTAGCCAAAGTGAGCATTTAAAAAGTAAGCCTGAGGGAGAAGACTCAGTGGTTGTCTTAATTACTTTTCTGTTGCTAAGACAAAATATCTGACCCCCAAGGTTAAAGAAGGAAAGGTTTATTTAGCTCACAGTTTGTAGAGGTTTTAGTCCATCATCAGCGGGGTCCAAGGCAGGGTGGCACATGGCAAAGGGGCAACAGTTCATATTGGCAGAAACAGGAGAAAGGCAAACCTCTTTCTGTTCCTTATATTGTATTCAGGCTAACATTCACACCCTTAATCCCATCACTGGACCATGTATCAATCATAAACTCTAGATTCAGACCCCTGTCCTCAAGACCCACTGACTGCATTGGTGGGGAGATCCAGACACAAACCATAACAGTGGTAAAGTAGTTATGTAGTATGCAGGATGCCCTAGATTGAAACCCAGTACAGCAAAAAGAAATTAGTAGAAATTAAATCTGTTAGCCAGAGGATCACAATTTTTTTTTTTTTTTTTTGGTATTGGGGGTCAAACTGACAACTGCACACTTGCAAGACAGGTGCTTATAACACTGAGCTAAATTCTGGGCCAATTTTTTTTTTTGTAACAGGGGTCAAACTCATAACCTTGTGCTTGCCAGACAGCTGTCACTGGGCCAAACAGCTAGCTGATAGTCACCTGTGACAACCATTATCCATGTTGACAATTCAACATTAATATGCAAATAAAATTGTTGATGTCTGGAACGTTTGCCTTCAAAATTGATATCTGAAATCTGAGATAACCAGCTGTGATGGCACATGCCTGTAATCCCAGCATTTGGGAGGCTGAGGCAGGAGGATGATCATGAGTTTGAGGGCAGCCTGAATTGCATAGCAAGATCCTGTCTCAAAAAAGAGGGGAGGAGGGTACAGGCCTATAATCCCAGCACTTGGGAGACTGAAAAAGGACAATTGCTCAAATTTGATGCCAGCTTGGGCTACAAAGTGTGTTCAAATCCAGCCTAAACTGCATAGTGAAACCCTGTCTCAAACATACACACACACACACACACAGATAAAATACCTTCTGAGATAAATACCAGTGCCTTCAGATTGTCATTTGAGATGCTTTTCACTGTGACTCCTTTCCTAGCAAGTATTCACTCTGAAAATGCAGGAGGCCTGCCTGAAGGAATAACCCTTGATTGAATCATTGGCAGCTTAGTAGCATTTCAGGCCCTAGGACTGCCAATTAAGAGGATGGTCTTTTTTTGAGATTACAAAACTGTTCTGGCTGAAAATGTAGCTCAGCAGTAGGATGCTTGCCTGGCACGCACCAGGCCTTTGGTTGGATGCCCAGAACTCCAAAAATGAAGTGTGTTAAATTGATTAAAGTGATGGCTGCACAATTCTGTGAATGTACTAAAAATCACCAATTGTAAAATGATTTAAAGTAAATTGTAAGGCCAGGGATTTAGCTCAGTGGAGTTAGCACCTGCCTGGTAAGCATGAGGTTATGAATTCAACCCCCGGTACCACCAAAATAAATAAATAAAAATAAATTGAATAGTATCATTTATGAATTACATCCCAAAGCTGTTTTTAAAAGAAACATGTAATTTGTAGGTAACACCTGCCAGTATAGTATTGATGGGAATTTTTTTTTACAAAGAATAATGTTTGAGGAAATAATAGACAAAAATATCAGGAAATTGTGAATCATCAGAACATTCATGATGTTCTGAGTGGTTTGATTGTGGGTAATTTTTAGTTTTCTTGTCATATTTTGCTATATTTTGGCTTTTATTTTTTAATACTGGGAATCAAACTCAGGACCTTGCACTTGCCAGGCAGGTGCTTGTGCCATTGAGCTATATGCTCAGTCCTGGCATTCATTTTAAGAAACATATTTTATTCTTTAAAAAACAACTAGCAACTGACCTCTTAAAAAGAGAATGAAAACATGAGTACAATCCTGGCACTTTGGAAAGCTGAGGCAGTGGGATTTCAAGTTCAAACCCAGTCTTGGCAATTTGGCAAGACCCTGTTAAAAAGGAGGGGGCTGGGGCTGTAGCTCTGCACTTTGTGTAAAGGGATGTAAGAGAATCCTTACTCCGCATCTCTCTTCACCCTGCCATTTGTGTGGTGTCACTTGTCATTTGTTAAAATCTTTTCAGATGTATTATGAAATTGTTGCCCCCCCCAACTCGGGCCTGGTCTACTTTAATCTCTGAGTGCTTCTAGAACACAGCTTGGTGCATCTCCTATATGTGAGCACACTATGCGGTGATCATGTAAATGTTTGTGAAATAAATTTAGGCTATTGTGCTCAGAGTCCTCCTACAGTGGAGAAATCCTTCAGAAGTGAAGCAACATGCTCCTGTGTCTTTTCAAAGAACATCCAGGGAGGAAGGGCAGGGTTTCAAGAAAGTTCCAGGTATTAGAAGGTTCAAAAGGGGTCGAAAGTCCAGCATGAAGGTCCCCAAAATGAACTGAGAAGTCAGTCCAGAAGGTTAATCCCAGGAATATGAATGTGCAGATGGAGAGAGACCACAGGTCTTATCACAGTCACCACAGTTGCTTGCTTTTGTGTCCTGCAAATTGGACCCAGCTTTAGTGAAGAACTAAGATAGCTCCCCATGGTGCTCTCAAGATGATGGAAAACAGATGTCAAACATTTCCTTACAGTCCCTCCCCTCCCACCTGCCCTGGGTCCTTAGAAATTCTATTGGTGATGGCAGCTGCTTAGGATACTTTAGTATCAAATGGAAACTGATCCTTGCCCCACCTGGATTTTGAGTAAATCTTTGTCTTCTTGGCTGCTGAAAAATAAGTCCTTGGCCACCTGCGCTGCTCCCAGGACAACAAACTCCTGTGGTGGACAACTAGTTTCCTGATTGCAAAGACAAGTATTCCCTGAGCTCCAGAATCCTGTTTCACCTGTACTTTATGTGCTTTTCCATATTACCTTATATATCCCTTAATGAAGGGACAAGAAACTCAGATTATTTCAAAGGACATGCAAACAGAGGTAACAAGTATTGAACTATGCTACTGAAAAATTTTTAAATTAGTATATATTAAATACACAAAAGAACCTTGTGCTTTGTACAAACAATAGCAGAGCTGCTTGGAGATCAGACAGTTGTGTGTTCAAGCTACTTTGGCATCGATGTGAGTAGAGATTCTGTCCATTGTAAGATTTGTTAAAAGCAATACCTAGGAGACTCCCCATTAACTCCCATTGCTATGAATTGAACTCAGGATGTAAGCACAGTTACTTAAGTGCTCAGCCACTAAGCTACATCCCTTGCCAGGGACAGCTGTTTATATCAAAGGGAGAGGAGCAACTGGCACAGAGGGATCGCCATCCTGGAAAGAACCCAGCTATCTCCAATTCTGTTAGCATGGGGTTTTCTTTGCTCTCAGTTCATGAGAACAGTTGCTTTATATGTGGGACTTAATTGTTTCATCTCTGGATTGAGAGACACACTGAACTCCTAAGTGAAATGGTGATAATTACTCATAACTTTCCACACATAGAGACTTCAAGAGCTTCTTCCCAAAAATCATATATTTTAAAATCAGTTTTACAGTATTTTCTCCTTAATCAGAATGTTCAGAAACTCAAACCATGAAATGTTGTGTGTATGTGTGTGTGACAGAGAGACAGACACAGAGAGACAGAGAGACAGAGACAGAGACAGAGAGACAGAGAGACAGTGAGAAAGACAGTTAGTTGACTCCAAGAACCCATCTTTTCTTTTATGGTACTGGGGATTGAGTCAAGCTTCACGCTAAACTACATCCCCATCCCTTTTTCTATTTTGAGAAAGCCTCACTAAATTCCCTAGGCAGCACTCAAATTTGCAATTGATCTTTCTGCTTCAGCCCCCACAGAGTGCTGGGATTATGGGATAGCATGTGTCACCACACCCACATCCAGTGAAACTATTTTCACACCAGAAAAGACTCATTAGCAAAGCCTCCTCCTGCCTGAAGAGCCCACTTGAAGTCATCTGAATGTCTCACCTGAAACCTAGTCCTGATATGAAAGTGAGCAGAAAGATTTAAATTTTAGATCATTTGGATTTTCTTTTTTAACTTTCATTCAAGCTTAACCTTTAGTTTGTCCATTGATCAGTTGTTCACAAAAATTCCTCTGAGGGAGAAGCAAAAGAACACCCAAGGCTGCCAGTTAGTGCAAACATATGTTTTGCTAGAGAATTTAAATATAACTTCCCATGCATTAAAGAAAACATCTGGATTTCTGACCTCGACGTGATTTGAACACGCAACCTTCTGATCTGGAGTCAGATGCGCTACCGTTGCGCCACGAGGTCCCATGACATAATGCAGTTTCATACTTTACAAGGATGTCAATTTTAGCAATTAGATGGCCTGACCAGGGCTTGCTTTTCGTTTTGCTCTTATAATTTGACTGTGTGTACTTTGTCCTATTTGTAAAGCAACCATTCAATGTAAGTACCTGCAGCAAGTGAGATGCGATACAAAGACAAGGGACTGGGGAATACACTACCGTGATTCAGGAAAACCCATCTCCCCAGGGCTATGGAAATGCTGAGAGCAAAGCATGGGAAACAGCTTGAAAAATTCCAAGTGCAGCTCACCAGGGAAGCTCATGTGGGATCATCAGGGATCCTGGTTCTCTCCTGCACATCACAAAGATTTGCAGGCGGGTCACACCTACCAACAAAGCTTATTTTTTCATGATCACACAGAGCACTTAAACCCAAGTGGTGGCACGTACATTTTTAATCCCAGCACTTCAGGAGGCTGAAGCAGAAGTACTGAAAGTTTGAGCTCCATTGGGCCAGTTTATCAAGACTGTTACAAAAATTTAAAAATTCTAAGTAGGGCTACAGATGTAGCTCAGTGTTAAGGCCTTGGGTTCAATCCCCAGTGTTTTTTAAAAGATTGCAGTACAAGTTAAGGGACATGCTTGGCATGTGACGCTGCTACTTTTCCAAGCCTATTACATTATAGTATTAATCTAACCCTCTTGGAGGGAGACATTGTTATTGTGAATCCTAACTTTCTAAAGAGGAAATGAAAAGATAGAAGATAAGCAAATAGATCAAAGTGACTCATCAAGGAAAGTTGCAAACCTGAGAAAGTCCCTCAGGCTTTACCTTGCTCACCTGGTAGGTGTACCCTCAGCGTTTGGTGGAATAAGCTACCCTGAAGGGTACAAATTTCAATGCCCTCCATTGCATCAACAGACATAATATTCCTTCTGGTGAAGTGGAGGGGGGATGTGTACAAGTATTGTACTGAGATAGGTGATTTGCTCTTTGATATATACATGGATTTAGATATATTTTCATCAGTTTTCTAGATGGTGATTCAACCACCAACATTGGCCACTGGCTTGTAAATGAGCTATAAGTGTAGTCATCAAGAACAGCTTCAGAAGCTATGAGTGTGGCTTAGTGGTAGACCTGCCTAACATGCGGGAAGACTTGTGTTTGGTCCCCAGCACAAAAACCTAAATCAAATAGAACAATTATAAGACCTTATAAGACCTCTGGCATGGTTCATTTTTCTTCCACAGTAACTCTTCTGTGAAAGTACATTTAGAGGGCTGGGGAAATAGCTCAGCAACATAAGTGCCTGCCTGGCAAGTGCAAGGTCCTGAGTTTGATTCTTGGTACAAAAAAAAAAAAAAAATTAAAGAAAATACATTTAGATGGCCCACAATAGACCTGCATATACAATTGCTTTTTGTGAGAAATGCAAGTATTTCTGGCATAATCTGCCCTTACATTCATTAAGGTAAGAAAAAATAAAATTTTGTGAGTTTTTTTTTTTATGTCGAATTGAACTCGGGACTTTTTGTTTGTCAGGCAGGCACTATAACCCCAGCTAATAAAGTTCTTTTGATTATTTAAAACTCTAGTCTTTTTATTGTTTATTTAGTCATGTTGAGGACCAAACACAAGGCCTTCCCACTGAGTTACATCCCCAGCCCTGATTGATTGATTGATTGATTGACCAATATATTGCTTGCTTGCTTGCTGTTTTGAGATAGGGTCTCTAAAAGTCATTGAATTACCCAGTCTGAGTCTGAACTTGCCATCCTCCTGCCTCTGTCTCCCAAAATGCTGGGATCACAGGACAATAGCTTGAGAACTGCTCTCTTCTGTGTGGGTATAATCACAGCTTGCATGTCCTGACTTTTTGGGTTTGCCTGGGAGGACTGGTCTTGGCAGTGCCCCTCTCTGGCCTCTTCCAGTGTCCAGGTCATGGACTCAGGCCACCTGCCACTACTGCTGTGAGCTGGTGTATGGCCACTGGGTTGTAATCTCCTTGGCTCCCTTGCCCCCAAGCCAACTAGAGTGTCAGCCCTAGGAGATGACCATTGCCAGGACTTGGTGCTGTGTGATATCCCTGGCCCCAAGTCTTCCAGTCCCTTCCCTTCCCTCCAACTTCAGCCAGACCTGCATGCTGCTCCTCTGCATTCTCCCCTTAAGAGATGTGTCCTTGAATCAGACCCCTGGACTGAACTTAACACTACTAAGACCAAGCAAAGTAGTTCAGTGACACTCACTTTCTCAGGGTGAGCTGGAAGGTGGCCACGGCAGATGCCTTCTCTGCCCAGTGCTGGACACATTGACTTCTGAAGATTCTGGTCCTTGTGCCACTAGTGGCAGGCCCTAGTCTGGCTGCTCAGTGCCCAGCTGTGAAGGGTAGACATTAATAGGCCCTAGCACATATGCAGGGTCTTCCTTGAGTCCAGTTACTTAGGGATGCACTGTCCTAATTACGCCCTCCTAATTACACTGTCAATCAGCACACAACACCATTCAAGCAATCAAAATGGATTTCATAGTGGCACACACTTGTAATCCCAGCACTCCAAGAGCCCAGCCTACGCAATTTAGTAATTGAGACCCTGTCTCTAAAACAGAAAATAGAGTTGCAGATGTAGCTCAGTTGAAGGACCCTAGGTTCAGTTCCTAGTAATTCATAAGTAAATGAATAAACATTAACAATAACAGAAAAGTATGAAAACGATCATTAAAACCAGCAAGGATGACATAGCTCCAACAGTGTGGAATATGAAAAAACAAATGAAATACCAAAATGAATCAAGTTATTCTAGGTGGCCTATGCCTGTCTATAGTCCCAGATACTTGGGAACCTGACAGGAGGGGAAGTTCAAGGCCAGCCTGGGCAAAATAATGAGACTGCTCCCCTCAAACAAAGGTTCAAACTAAAGGAATAGGTAAGAAAAATACATATCATTGTTGATATTTGCTGTGATTTATTAGAGAGCATTGAGAGTCGATGATTAATTCATTTTGTTTTGTTTTTTTGAGACAAGGTCTCACTTGTAGTCAGGCTGGTTTTGAATTTGCTATATAACCCAGGCTGGCCTCAAACTTGCAGTGATCCTCCTGCCTCAGCCTCCCAAGTGATTTCAGGTGTGCACCACCATACCTGGGAAAATTAACCACTTTAAGCAGGGAGTAGCGGTGCACATCTGTAATTCCATCACTCTGAGAGGTTGAGGCAGAAGGATTACAAATTCAAGATTCAACCTGAGCAATTTGGTGACTTATTATAAATTGCTCTGTCTCAAAATAAAAAAGGTCCAAGGATGTAGTTCAGTGCTAAAATTTTGGATTCAATCCCTATTACCACAAAAATAGATAAGTACATATGTAAATAAAAATGAGCAACAGGGTTTGGATGCAGTTCAGTGGCAGAGTGTTTTCACAGCATGCACAGGCCATGGAGTCAATTTCCAGCACCACAAAAACAAAAGCAAAAGCAAACAAAAAACAGTAGTTAAGAGGAACTAGAAGCCCAATGTGGTAGCATAGTCCTACAGGAGGCTGAGGCAAGAGGATCATTGTGTGTTTGAAACAAGCCTGGGCTACAAAGTGAGCTCAAGGCCAACCTGAACTGCACAAAACCCTTGTCTCAAAGAGCCAAAAAACTTAGAAAAATTTATGAATTTATGTTTGGGATTCTTTTTGAAGTTAATAACTTCAGAGATCTCTAGGATATTATGAAAGTGCACTTCTGTGGGTAAATAGCTCATTGGGTATGGCCTTAGGCACTATATCTGCTTTCTGGTACCTTTCTTTCTACCTCTTTCCCTCTTGGTTTCTGGCTGTTGTAAAGTGAGCAGCTTATTCTTTTTCCATGTCCTTATGCCATAATGTTTCTGCCTTCAAAGCAGCTGAACATGGACTGGAACCTCCAAAACCGTGAACTATGGTTTAAAAAAATGTGAAAGTTGTTGACGAGTGCTATTCAACTGAAAGAGAGGCTGGAAAAACATTATGATCTGTGCTCATCCATCCACCTTATTCACTAGATCTGGCACTATGCAACTTCTGGCTCTTCCTTAAAGTCAAATGGCCATGAAAGGTAAAGGTTTCAAAACAAAAGGGAAAGAAAGCAAGCAAGCAAGCAAGAAAGAAAGATAGATAGATAAAGGTTTCGAACTGATTCAGGACACTGAAACAGCCACGACAGCATAATTTAAGATGTTCCTGCTAGAGGATTTCCAGAACTTCTCCAGGCAGTGGCAGGAATGAAGGGGAGATTTTGTATTTTGTTTTTTGTTCGATTTTGTTTGAGACAGGATCTGGCTTTAAAGTGGAGAATGGCCTTAAACTCACTATATAGCCCAGGCCAGTTCTGAACTCATGGTGATCTTCCTGCCTCAGTCTCCCAAGTGTTGGGATTGAAGGCATGTGTCACCACACCTAGTTTACGTTCTTTTTTAAAATTAATTCTATTGGTATACTTTTGATACATATAACGATCACATTCAACATATGGAATTTGTACCTGTACATAATATATCTTAATTCTATTTTCCCATCTACTTCCCTTTATTTCAGTCCTTCTTCCCCTCTCCCTTTAAAAAACTTTGTTTCTATTGTTTTCCTCCCATTGTTTTTTACTTTTTAATCCCTCTTTCCTCTTTTTCCTTCTCCTTGCCCCCTCCCTTGTTTCCCTTCCTTTTGAACATTTTTTTTCCTACTTCCCAATATCTGTCATTCACTTTGGTCCTTATTTATCCTTTGGGCTTCTTACACAAGAGAAGCAATGAAATATTTAAACATGTGTGTCCCATGTATTTCACTTAAAATTATGTTCTTCATAGCGGGGAGTTTAGCTCAGCGGCATAAGCGCCTGCCTTGCAAGTGTGCAGTCATGAGTTCGATCCCTGGTACAAAAAGAAAAAACCAAAAACAAAGTTCAGTCTTCCATCTTCTGGCTGGAGATTTAGCTAGGCAACATAAGCACCTGCTTTGCAAGTGTGTGGCCATGAGTTCAATCCCCGGTATCGATTTAAAAAAAAAAAGACAAAAAAAAAAAAATCATGTTCTCCAGGTGCATCCATTTACCTGGAAATGTCTCAAGTTTATCCTTTTTTATGGTTGAATGGTACTCTACTGTATAAAAAAATCTTCTTTATCCATTCATCAGTTGATAGACATTCGGGCTGTTTCCAAGATTTAACTATTACAAACTGTGTCGGTATAAACATGCATGTTCATCTATTCTTGTGCTACAGTGCTTTTTAATTTTGAGGGGAAGATACCAAGAAGGGGACTAGCTGGGTTGAAACGAATCTCTAGTTTTTATTTTTTTATAAATCTCCACACTGATTTCTACAGTGGTTGCACTGTAGTCTACACTCCTAGCCACAGTGGAAAAGGGTTTTTTTCTCTCCCCCAGATCCTCTAGCATTTGTTATTGGTCAATTTCTTGATAACAGCTATTTTTTTGGAAGGAGATAGAATCTCAGTGTTATAATTTGCATTTCTCAAATGACCAGTTGTTGGGAACCACTGAGCTAATGATTGCTCACATGTGGAGCCGAAAGCACAAGTGCCTGAACAGGAGGGCCCCACGGGCACAGAGCACCTGACAAACACCCCCGAGGGCTTGGGGTGCTGGAGGTGAACAGGTGCTGCAGTCTTGAAAACACAGGAGAACACAGGGGCACAAGAAGAAAGCTAGTCAAGCAGAGGAGCATGGTATGGCAGGTGTACAAATAAACACACTGCAGTAATTAATTGAGCAGTCTCATCCTCTCATGTAGAGAAGGGCTCCACCTCACCCAGCATTCTGTCTCTATCTTTATTTTCTTCATCCTCTAGGTGTTCTTTCCTCTGAAATTTAAGAGATCTCTGGTGGACATCTACAGTAATATTAAACAGTAATATTAAACATTTTTCATATGTTTATTTTACCTACAACCAGTGATATTAAACATTTTTCATATGTTTATTTGCAGTTTGTACTTCTTCATGTGATATGTGTCTATTCATTTCAGATGCCCATTTTTGGATTTGGTCTTTAAATTTAAGGGTCTGATTTTTAAAATTTGAGTTCTTTTGATAGTCTAGATAAATTTTTATTGAGTCCTGGGTTACTTACACTGGGCTGTGGCTTTTCTAGAATAAAACAAGCTGGCATTGGCAAGTCATCCGTGTTTTAGAGGCATGTTTTTGGCAGAAAAAAATATCTGCAGCCTCAGCTAACAAAATTCTTTCCTTGACTAAACCCCACCCAGGCTGCTGTGAACTCTCTTCTCAACTGGGCTTCAACTTCATGAATGCCAGCTGGCAAACCCAGATGGGTTTCCATGTGGTCCAAACCCCTTCCAGGCTTTGTCACTGACTTGATTCTACTGAGCCATTTCCTTTCCCATATAAAATACTCAGGCACCTCTGTACTAATCAAACGAGTGCAATTCATATTGGATTCTTTTCTCTTTGCAGCACTGTAGTACTGATTACAATCTGTCCATAGCACGTGAACATTTAGTGTAGTTTTATTTTTTTGATTTTTTGTTTGGTTTTGGTACTAGGAATTGAATCCAGGACCTTCATATTAAACTACATCTCCAGCTTTTTAATTATTTTTTTAAATTTTGAGACAGGGAATTGCTAAGCTGCTACATTACTCAAGTTGTGTTCCACCATGCCCAGTTTTAGCTTTGTCAGTCTTTTACAGTACCTAAAGAACCTTATTTCAGTTCTCAGCGTCTCGCCCAGAGCCGGAACACAGTGGACACTTGAATCAAATCTTTTGAAGCCTGTGTTTGGATACCACCTTCTGTGACTGTTACTTCCTTGAGAGTCAGAGCTTACTTGCCATCCAGCATAGCTGAGAGTAAGGTTCTTGATAAGCCCCTCTCATTTTTTTACAACAAATTTAATTATGAGAAAATCAAAATGCCTTTTTTTTCATTCCAGTACTGAGGATTGAATTCAGGGCCTTCACACTAAGCTATATCCCAGTCTTTTTAAAATTTATTTATTTAGTCTTTGTGAGACAGTGTTTTACTATGCAGCTTAAGCTGGCCTAAAACTCACTTTGTAGACCAGGCTGGCCTTGAACTCAAAACAAGTCTTTCTGCTTCAGCCTCCCAATTGCTGGGATTACAAGCATGCGCCATCATATCTATCCCTCTTTATTTTTGGACACAACATCTGGCTAAATTGCTCAGGGTTACTCTAACTTGCTGTTCCCTAGTCTTAACTTGCCAGAGTGCTGGGACTACAGGCCAGTGCCACCATAGTTGTTACTGGATAGAAGCTGGCATGGGTTGTTTCCAGTTTTTCAGTAACCTGAACAAAGAATGGAGCAGGATACTCAAAGTGAGTAATAAGTGTCATATTTATTAAAAGTGAAAGAGGCTGGGCATGGTGGTACATTGCCTGAAAGCCTGAGGCCGGAGGATTGCCATAAATTTTAGGTCATTCTGGACAACATATGGAGACCCTGTCTCAAAAAATGACAAAAACAAAACGTGAAAGAAACAAAAGTACATGTCACAGAGTGGAAGAAAGCCAGTGGGAAAAGTTCACAGCCTGAAAGATGCAGGTCCTGGATCTCTTAAGAGTCTTGGGATTATAGGAGGATCTACAGAGGGATTGACAGGAGTCATAGAGTGTAACTGACTGGTCCACCCTTGGAGAAGAGTTTTTGGTCGTATTAGGTTTTGTCAAGGAGTGCAAAGATCACGTGGTGGGAGTGGGGTTGGGGATTGGGGGTGTGTCTGGAAACCCTAATGCAAATGAGGTGGACACAGGCCAGGGTCAGGTACTTCTGGTTTTGCACATGCTAGGGGACCTTTTTGGGGGGAGGATAACGTGTCCTTTATCTGTTATGTCTTTATGTAGTAGTTCTTAACTCCAGTTTCTAAATTCTTCCTCATACAATTTCTTTTCTTCATTTAAAATTTTTTTTGCACGGGGTGTTTAGACAGGCTCTCGCTCTGTCCTTCTGGCTAGTCTTGCCCTCCAATTCATGGGGATTCTCCTACTTCAGCCTCCTGTGTGCTGGGATTACAAGTGTGTACTACCACTGCTTTCTGTGGTTCACTTGTCTTTATTTTACCTTCTACTGCAAGGCCAACTTTTTTTTTTTTTTTTAATCCTTACAGTTACTGGGATACGGAGACAGACCAAGATGCCAGCTCACTAACTGCAGATTTCCTGCTGTTCAGGCAAAGAACGTCGCCCTTCTCTTCATGGCACCTTTATAATTCCAGTCTAGTGGCACTGTTGACCGGCTTCCCGTGAGTCTCTGCTCCCAGCGCTCGCTTTGAGACTTACTCCCTACCCAGCAGCCCTTGCGCGACCCACTTTAGCGGACAGCAGGAATCCAAAATGGCTTCTGTCGGTAAGTTCTTGTCCTGTATTTTATATGCCGCGTTGGAGGCAGAGGCTGGCATATAGGTCAGAATCGCACTGGGAAGCTGCGGAGTCCCCCCTCTACTTTCGGGGGCATCATCGGGGCGTCACTTCAGGCGCGCTGAACCATTTCTCCAGGGTTTTGGCGCTGTCCGACCTTCCAGCGCTCTTCCCGTCCTGGCTTTCCGCTGCTCAGGACTCGCGCCACCCACGTTCGGAGTGGAGGGCGAAAAAAGCCTGGAGACTCGCCTTTGGCTCTGGGACTGTCCTGCCTGGGGGACAGTTACCCTCTTTCAGTTAAGTTGCTTCTTAAAAAAAAGGAATGGCTGTTTCTTTTTCCCCTGAGACACAGGCGATTTGCACTTGAACCTTATGGGCAGCTTCTTTCTGCCTTTTCTAAAGCTGAAGTTAAAATTAAGCTCCAGGAGGAGCTAATGCCTAAGACGGTGCTCCGCACCACCACGTTAGGTTCGATGCATACATATTGAATAGGCTTACAGAGATGAAGTGACCTATTCAAGGTCACAACTCATGCGAGGGCTGAGCTGAGATTCAAACCTAGGCATGTGGAACCTTATGGTAAATGAAGTTTATTAGCATTGACCGGCAGGCTTTTCAGGGATACATATATGTAAATCGACATTAAAACACTGTGCACTGTGATTTTTTTTTTTTAAACTAAGTTTTAGCCCTAGCTCCTCAGAATTCCCACATCAGGGAGTCCGTTGATCTCCTTGTAAAGAGAAAGGAAGTAACGGTCCGAGATATTGTGTGGCCACATAGCCTCCAAAGTTTTAATTAACTCTTGTGTACTATATCCATTTTATATTATTAATCTCAGCCTGGAAAAATGAAGAGATTAGAAAAAGGGAGAATGAAGCTGCTATCTGTAAAATGGGCATGAAACCACTTGTGATTGATAGTGATCGTGTTTAACTTGTCCAGTGTGAAAAGGGAGCACTGAGACTTGGCGTTTTATTTAAGGAGGATTGAAGTGAACAGAGTTCTGGATTCGAGATTTTAAAATGTAGTACATAAGGGCTGGGGATATAGCTCAGTGGCATAGTGCCTGCCTGACAAGCTCGAGGTTCTGAGTTGGATTCCCCGTAGCAAAAAAAAAAAAAAAAAAAATTATATATATATATATATATATATATATATATATATACACACACACACACACACACACACACACTAGAGAGAACACTCCCTGCCCCACAGTGGAGGGCTCAGTGGTGTGAGGTGATCACCCAGTGACCAAGGTCATGTCCCATGCCTGGCCTATTGAGCATCACCCTAGTATTTGGATTTTATGTCCTAAGTACTGGAGCTCTTTTACATGATATCTTGTGCCAGGGCACAAATCCACTAATTTATTACCAAAGTGAAGGAAACAGGAATGATCAGCAGTGGATAGTGTCAGAGTTTGGCAAGCTATGGACAGCAGGCTGGATGTCTTGGGGCCTCATTTTGTACAGCTATGAGCTAAGTGGGGGTGGGAGTTGGGAGGGTGGTTTATATTTAAAAAAAGAAAAGACTGTGTTACAGAGACTTTATATGGCATGAAAAACCTAAAATTTTTACTTTTTTGGCCAACTGGTGGGTTGGAATTAGCAGTAAGGGAACACTTGCCATTTCTATGCCACTCCTTAGTAAGTGGATAGGGTATCTCTCCAAGTCATAAAATCACCTACCCTCTCAAGAACCTATGATTGTTCAACCATTAATCTAGTGTCATGTGTCAGGAATTGTGTGGGGATGTTCCCACATTCAGTTCATAATCAAGCAGAAAGATAATAGTTTCATATATATAGTATATACTGTGAGGCAAAAAGGTAGATATTTATTATCCTTATTTTACAAAGGAGGAAACAGAAACAGTTTTCTGTTTGTAAGAGAACAAAGGGTATGATTAATCCCTGAAGGCTGGCTACTCAAAATGCCCCTAAAATTCAATTTATATGCCATTGCTCTCTCCCCACCCCCTTTGTTTGTGATGCTTTACATAGATAGACCTTAGTAAGATTTCGACGGTAATAACAATCTGCAGTGGTCTGGCATTTTTCATTAATTCTTAATGAACCCCATGGGTAAGCCATTTCACAGTTAAGGAAATAAGCTTTCGGGTTTTAGAGGAAGAAAGTAGTCAAGCTTATTGGAGATAGGGCCTCCAGGAAGGCCTTTAAGATGTCCCTGTGGTCTAATTGATGCTTTACATAGATAGACCTTAGTAAGATTTCGACGGTAATAACAATCTGGTCTGGCATTTTTCATTAATTCTTAATTAATCCCATGGGTAAGCCATTTCACAGTTAAGGAAATAAGCTTTCGGGTTTTAGAGGAAGAAAGTAGTCAAGCTTATTGGAGATAGGGCCTCCAGGAAGGCCTTTAAGATGTCCCTGTGGTCTAAGGGCACTGTTAATACAGACTTGTCAGCTGTGAATAATCTTGTTGCCTAGGAGAAACAAAGGGGCTAGACCAGTGGTGACAAACCTATTGTGCAGCAGAGTGCTGTTTTTTCAGAGCTGAATGCACTAAAATGTTTGCCATCAGTGGGCTGGACTAAAATGTGACCCTGGAAAGAACAGCAGGATAGAAGATGGTTGCTTTACAAAGAAGAATGTTATAATTGGTCACCAGTGAATCCACAGTGATTAGCATGATGCCTGGCATACAGTACATGCTCCATATGAGTTGGACGAGAGTAGATGGAAGGTTTAGTGGTGGCTCTTAATAGTGTACCTTAGTCGTCCTGTATGAACTTACAGACCCATGTATCTCCCTGTCACTTGCGGCCTTTGGACAAGTCATTAAAGCTGCATGTCTGTCTTGTTAGATGAACCAGAGCAGATTAGGGCCATAAAGCCTTGCATTTCTGTGTTTACATCCCAAAAGCCATTGTTTTTGTTTAGTGTTGGGAGCTGTCAGAGCATTTGTGGGATCCCCTTAGCAGATTGCTGTGGCTGGTCCAGAAAGAGCCTTAGTCTTTCTTTGGATCCCCTAGTGGAGAAGAAACCTTGGAATGATTTAGTCTGGCTGTTCCTGTGGTTGGTCATCTTTAAGAGGGGACACAGTGGTCCTGGACTCCTATCCTGAAGAGGGTATCTGCCAAAAGCTTTTAAAAATTGGTCTTTATAGGAAAGACAGAGGAAGACCATTTTCTTCTTACATACATCTTCTGCACAACCACAGGCCCATCCCTTCTCCCCTCCCCCCATGCTACTTATTATCGTATTTGCTTTTTGGGCCCAAAGATGAATATGATACTTTTTCAGCTGAGAGACTTTCTTATGGTTTGTTCCAGACTCTCACTGGGACATGGTCTGGGGCCCATTGTACCATACAGATAAGATTTTACTAAATTATTTAATTTCTTGAGATAGGTTGTCTTTTGTTTCTGGAAATTGTTGACCTCTGCTGTCCCAAGTAGGATGCTTGAGGTGGGAATTTTTACATTTTTATTTTTTTAAATGTGGGTTGGGGGAGGGCCACTGTAATACAGGCTGGCCTTTTAACTCTTGGTGAATCTCCTGCCTCAGTTTCCCAAGTGCTGGGACTGCAGTCATGTGCTACTATACCTGGCTCTCCTTTACATTCTTTTCATTGGGTATTCTAAGACCGGCAAACCTGGGGAGAGTGGCAGTGATTCAGGTGCAGCACAAAGCCCTCCCCCAATAAACAAGCACATCCAACCAATGAACTGCATGAGAGCATATCCAGCTGGTCTCAGTCCACATCCCTTCCTATCAATCTGTGACCACAGATCCCCAGAATTTGAACAGACCCATCCTTAGATAAGCATCAAAAGCATAGGTCCCATCTCAAGGTTGTATTGTCAAGGTTGTATGTCTGTATTGTGCATATGACTTTGATTAAGATACCCAACCCTCTGAGTCTACTTGCTTCCCTTCCCTGACTAAAGGCACCAACCATCTGTGAAAATTAAATAAGCTAATATATACATAAAGTAAATGTTAGTTTTCCCAAATATTTTGTCCTGCATTTTATTGCTGTTTTCACCATGGTCCTTAGTTTACTTGTTGGTAGCAAGCTGTTGTTCAGACATCCTGTTGTCTGTTGGTTCATAAAGCAGTTGCTGCGGCAGTTCAGCCATTTTGCAGGCTGAAGGTTAAAATAGTGTTTTTGATGTAATGGGTTAATTCGTAATGCTTATGCACAGCCACTATGTGACAATCTTGACAATGTTGAAATGACTTAAAAAGATGCTATTTGTATTATTGGGAGACTATTTAGTAGGTGTGGTGTTTTTTGCTTTTCCTTTTCAGTACCATTGAAAGAGAAGAAACTCTTGGATGTGAAACTAGCAGAGCTGCCCAGCTGGATATTGATGCGGGATTTTACTCCTACAGGCATTGCTGGAGCATTTCAGAGAGGTCAGAGCCTTAAGGATATTCGTAAAACCAAAGCAAATTTCTGAGTCTGCAGGTCTCTTTGCCATGAATTAATTTGGGCAATAAAAGCCTTCTTATCTCAAAACTAGGAAGTTCTATAGGAGAAGGGCAAAGGTTTGTCAGCTGTTGAGTTTTTGTATTTCATGGGCTCTATCAAAGGCTGGCTGTGTGTCTTGCTCTGTTCTAAGTCTTAAAGCAAGGCCCTCAGAATACCCAGTCTAATTACAGCTGTGAACTGAAGTGAACATGGCCTGTTCATGTTTATAGCTCTGCCCTGCTCCTTCAGGGCATCCCTATCTTATTTATTTGGTTTTGAGACAGGGCCTTTCTCAGTAATCCAAGCTGGCCTTGAACTTTCTGTGTAGGCCAGGCTGACCTCAGACTTGCAGTGTTCCTCCTGCCTCAGCCTCTCTTGCTGGAATTGGTGTGTGTCACCATGCCCATCCAGGTTTCTATTTTAAATTTACTTATTTCATTTATTTGCATCAACTATAAAGCATGTTTCCCCTTTAGAGAAGAGATGAACAAAGGGAAGGCTTTTCCCCCCAAGGGCTTTGCTGATCCAGCTGACTATAGTCACGTGGCCCCTATTGGGGGTTGGGATCTGGGACAGAATTAGTTAGAATTTGGCTAAGAGCATCCCCAGGGCTGGAGGTAGGAGGTAAGACAAGTTGACCCAAATCTGTAATATCGAGGCCAAAGGCAAACTAGGACCAAACTCTGGAGCTGCTGGTCTTGGGCTGTGGGGATTGGACCATGCAGTCAGTGAATGTAGAGTGAATGGGTTGACGATCCAGAGCAGGACTGATAGTTCCAGACAACTCTGTGCACTGTGGGAAGGAATCTCAGCAAAGCAGGGCCTCGTCTGTTACAGGTTACTACCGGTATTACAACAAGTACATCAACGTGAAGAAAGGGAGCATCGCGGGGCTTAACATGGTGCTGGCAGCCTACGTGCTTTTCAGCTACTGCCTTTCTTACAAGGAACTCAGTGAGTGGCTCTTGCATTATCTTGCCTCCAGATCCCCTTAAGATTGTAGTGTTGGCTCCCTATGTTAGATGTGGCAGTCTACTGTCTGTCACCTGAGGGATCTTTATACTTCCTCCTGAAAGAATGAAATTGTATAAATGAAACATATGTGATAGTATTTTAGGTAAGAAATTTGTGATAGAGAACAGAGGAAAAACAAGATGAAACTAAGGTAGAGGTCATACTTGGGAAGCATCCTATAAGATACTGTAGGCTCTTTACTAAAATTTGGCTTGATTTTCCTAGCAGGCAGTATGATGAAGGATATAGGTTTCATGGTTATAATCCAGTATCTCTCCAGTGCTTTGGGAAAGCAGTTATTCCTGGCTCTAAGACCTGGATGATCTCAGATGTCTGGTGGGAAATGCTGTAACTGGGACTCTGGCTGAGTTTCCTGGGCCCCTTTGGATCATAAGGCCTGTCAGCCTGTGTATCATGGCAGTGGTCTCTAAAAGATCGACTTCTGGGGACTCTTTATATAAAAAGTGGGCATCTTACAAGAGGCTAGCCAGGCTGTATCTTTGTGCCCCCAGTTTGCTGATTCGACTGACACTGGCAGGTGTCTGGATCATCTTAAAAGAACTCATGATCATAGCCTGCCGTTGTCACTGTCATCTTGTGCTTTCACTAGAATACTTAAGAAACTTACTATTTTTTTCTGACTTCAGAACATGAGCGGCGACGCAAGTACCACTGAAAAGGGCCAGTGTGGAAGGCACTCTGCACTCTAGACTGTGACTGCCTCATCCTGCTCCCACCTGAGAACAGCTTACTCATGGCTCGGTCTGTTCATAGTCTAAGTGAGAATTAATGCTTAATAAAAGGTGACCAGTACAAGTACTGCTTGTGTTTCATAGCCCATCCTGGCCCCATCTGCATCAAGAGGTACAAAATATTGTCAGACAGCCCATGGGTTGGCTCCTGAAGCCTTGGTAGACTCTGCACACCACTTGACCCCTTGGAATCACATTCCAGCATGTGAGATGGCAGTCTTCTGGAGTTTGTCATTGTCCAGGGCCCAGTCTCCTGCTGTAAGCTTTATGGCCACTTGAAGGGACCACAGCCGTTTGATAGCTGACTCTATACAACAGATGCCAAGTTCTAGAGTACCACACCTCACCCCTGACTATCTACAGTTCTAGGTAAGGGATTCTTTTTTATGACCCAGTATCTTATTCATTTTGCTACATGAGCTTGTGGCATCAGCTGCAAGTCACCAAGGACTATCTAGAGACACCATAGGAGCTTAACTAACAGGGAGCTCAGTGTAGTAATGGTGAGGGAGAGGCACAAGGCTGATACAAGCTCATCATGCTCTTCACTCCTTTTTGCTGACCCATCAGAGGTGTTCAGGTTATCAGGTATCGTGAATGCCAACACCAGCTCCTTGCTGAGGGGTGGACAGTGAGTACATAAATCATATCGAACCCAAGGAAGAGGGAAGACAGTGGGACAGTGCTGTAATCAAGTTCACCTAGAAGAGCTAAATTTGGATAGGTATTACCCTAACATTTGACATGAAGCAAGAGCTCCAGCTGCCAGTACAAAGGCCTGTCTCAACAGCATCACTGCCACTCTTGATCTTAGCCAGAGGCTGAGAAGCAGACCACCAACATGTGTTGAAAGGGATGAGTTTAACCACCTGTCAATGTACCCTGAGCATCATCCATTACTCAGGGAATGCATTTGTTTATGTGCTGACTCAAGTGTCATTCAGGCGGGTGTCATTGCAACCAGTCTTTTTTTTTTTTGGTACAAGAATGAAACTCAGAACCTCATACTTGCCAGGCATGTGCTGTGCCAGAGCTGTATCTCCAGCCCAACCAATAGATTCTCATCTTGAAAAATTTGATCAAATTTTCATATTTATATATCCTGCTTAATTTATGGAAAATATGCAATTTTTGGTCATCCTGTATTTAAGTAATTGGACTGCCAGGCATGGTGGCACACAGCTGTAATGCAAACATTTAGGAGGCTAAGGCAACCCAGCCTGGGCTACATAGCAAGACCCTTATATCAAAAACTAAACACAATTGGACTGGTAAGTCGTTAACATCACAGCTTCATACGTGGCAGCAAATGTAGTCTGGCAGATCCTCCTTCCTCATGGAATCTTTTTAAGGAATGAGACACAGCTTAAAAAACAAGCTTTAATCAACTCCATAAAAATTGTTCTTATAATTGAAACTGGATAGGCCCATTTGTCCAGCAGGTTGCAGTTGATGGTTTCACATTTTCTAGGCTCAAGAACAGGGCGATCTCCTCTGTATGCCACAGGTGTCTGAGTGACAGTACAGATGCTTGATCAGCAGGAGGTAGGCGCAGATGGACTGGGGCAGCTATTTAAAGGATAGTCTGTAGCTCTGGCTGAAGGTACACCTTAAATACTGTCAAGCAGGTACACCACAAGAAAATATGCCCAGGAGAAAAAGAGAACCTAAAACTAGAGGGTCTACATCCCTCTCAGCTGCTGCTGCCTGGGCCTAGGGCCAGGCTGAGGCAGTGAGTGTACCAGGTTTGCAGGAAAGGCTCCCTTGGTTCAAATCATTTTGATAGGCACAGCTTCAGGATTCAGCAGGACATGGAGGAAGCAGGCATGACCTGGCCATAGCTCTGAATGATCCACCAGTCCTGGGGCTCACCAAAACTGGTATTGTATGAGGCCTGAGGGAAAAGGCCATCTTCCACATACCGCTTCTCAGAGCATAAGCCCCTCCCCAGCTACTCCCTCTCTGAGGGTGGGTATGCAGGAAGTCTCAGAAAAGAGGCACTGATGCTCAGGCAAACATGATGTCAACTTGGGATACCCGACTGAAGCATAGGTCCCTTTGTTTAAAAAAAAAAAAATTACAGCAAAATAATAGGAAACTAACAGATGTGGCCCCTCAGAACAGTGAACCCCAGCGAGTGTACCTGCTGGCTCTGGTTGGAGTTGAACCAACACTACTTTCAGCAGTTAAGTGCACACTCGCAATAACAGGGCCCCTCGGGCTGCTCTGAGCTGGCTCCAGCTGCTGTCACTGTCCACTGAGAAAGGCCAAGTGCCCTTTGGTGCATCTGTTGGCGTAGTGTCCTTTTTCACCACACTAGGAACAGCAGGAGGGAAAGGAGAGACAAAAATATAACACTGTTTTCAAGTGCAATTTTCAGTTACTCACATCAAACAAAAGATCAGAGAAGACTTCATATTCTCTGCAATGTACATTTCCTCTCAGACTCCAGCAGAAGGAGATCCAGGTGGTGAAGAAATTCGGCAGAAAGGAGTGAGGTCACCAGAAAATGACCTGACAGCTCAGCAGGGAGCTCCAATCAACCCATTCCTCACTTGCACTGGACCCCAGCATTCTGGAAGGGAACTCTCACAAGTGGGTGGTTGGATGAAGACCAAGCCCCTTGTGTGGCAGGCCAGTCACTTACCTCTGAGCCAAGATCGGGGCCCCCTGAGGAGATGGGAGCAAACAGTGCAACAGAAGCAACCAGACTCCTTTCCCAACTTGGGGAGCCACTACTGTGAACACAGGCGCCCAAACTTCCCTGCTGGTTCTTGCATATCTAAGCTATCCCTAGGGACATGTTTTGATCACAGACAGGAAATGGTTAGACTTGGATAAGTGAAGCTGGTAGTGACTTGTCCTGGTTATCTTTATCCCAGTCCTTCCATAGCATCGCCATTCTTGTGACCCCTCAAAACACAGCAGGAAATTATAGGGAAGGATGTGAACAACAGCCTCAAGCAGGGAACAAAGAGTTGCAAAGCAGCTGAGGGCAGCATCTCCTCTTCACCAGTCGGTACCCCCTGGGCCTCTGCACCCTAAGCCCCTGCTTTTTAGGCACTGTCTACTATCCTTATTTGGCATCCTGTTCTGTTTCCCTCACCCCAGTCCCATTCTGTTTGACCTGTGACTTTCCTATGGTTGAGTGGCTCAGATAGACACAATGTGATGACCAAGAGAGGAACCACAGGGCCCTACTTGTAGTACTATTTTTTTTTTTTTTTTTGTCTTTTTCATTTTTATCAGTACCAAGGATCGAACTCACGACTGCCTGCTTGCAAGGCAGGTGTTTATGCTGCTGAGCTAAATCCCCAGCCCTTACTTGTAGTACTTAACACATCTGTCTTCATAGCTCATCTCAGGAAATCTAGGTGTCTTTAATAGTAACAGCATGACACACCTGTGGTAAGAGAATGTCTAGTCCCCCAGGATGATTACTTCTAAAATCTCAGGGCTTAGACCTTACTTCACAGAGGCCCTGGTATTTCTGAGCTGGGCCAAGGGGATAGCTAACCTGCCATAGGATACGGAACATTTTTTTGTTCTTAAGAAGCAACAAGGGAATCTGTTCTGCAAGGGACACTCTCCCATCTGCCTCACTTTCTCCATCTGTCACCATCCCAAACTCTTCTTGCTGTTTATGGCTCAGACTCCAAAATCTCCCCAGTGATGTCTTTTCATGTGTACTTTCCCTCTGAGTGTCTTTAGGTACGTGCCTAGGTCCTTCCCACTATGAGCAAACTCCTCTGGGGCAGAGCAGGAGCTAAGGAATGCTGGCTGTTAGGACAGGACCAGGGATAACCCTCTTTTTTTTTTTTTTTTTAAATTAAGTGTGTCCTTTGACTCAGAACTTCCTCTTGTAGACATGTATGTCAGTGACATCTTAGCAGAGCCAACAAGGGGTCCAAGTGTTAGATTCAGACTCAGCACTATTATTTGGAGCAAACCATATGGCAGGTTTAATCACAGAAAAAGATTAGATTTCCATATATTGTCATGGAAAGAACCAAGACACTACAAGTTTTTTAAAAGGCTAGTATGTGGAGCTCCATTGATACTAAAATAATGTATCTAGGGTTATGTGAATAAGTTTAGAATAGGAGACCCCCAGATGTGGTATGAGGGTTCCGCTGGTGGGGTTTGTAAGTAACAGTAGAACTGTAATCAAGTGTGTAAACATGCTGAATACAGTGGCTCTTTTTAGGAAGGACAACAGTGAAGGACAGTGTTCTCATTGTATCCTAAACACTTTTATGCTATTTAAAAGTTTTACAAAAATCATGTACCAGGGCTGAGGATTTAGCTCACTGGCATAAGTGCCTACCTTGCAAGCGAGCAGTTGTGAGCTTGATCCTCAGTACCCCCCTCCCCCCCCCCGCAAAAAATCATGTACCAATCTTCTATTTTGTCAAATTTGTAGACTCATAGTCTTTGTGATTGTAGTTCTATTGCTGGCTATTTTGGCTCACTCAGATGGTGTGTTTCCTTGCATGTTAGTCAGTTTTTATTTATTGGTGATTTTTTTTTTTTGAGACAAGGTCTCACAATATAGTTTAGGCTGTCCTTGAATTCACTATGTAGCCCAGGCTGGACTCAAACTCAGTAATCCTCCTAACAGCTTCCCAAGTGCTGGGATTATAGGTATGTACAACCACACCCAGTTTTGCTTTGTTTTGTTTGTGTTTTGAGATTTTAATTATGAGATCATTCTTTGGAATTCTAGCTGTGGAATTCTGAACACTGCTGGTGAAGTTGCTCCTGCCTCCTTTTCAGCTCTCAACAAAGATGTGAACACAGGCCTAAACTTACGTAAAGGCCTGCCAGTAATGAGATTATAAAGGGATTTTTTTTCTTGCTTTCTACCAAGACAGAGATGAAAAAAGACACTTTTCTAGACAGTCCCCCCTTTCCCTGAGAGTTCCATTTATTTTGGGGTGTATGTGTGTTCTTGATTGAATTCCTTGAAGTGTTGGCTCAGAGCTTTGAGGCACCCATGTAGGAAATGAGAATGCCTCCAGGGCAGCCAGAGATGTCCAGAATCACTTTTTACCAGATACATTTATTTTGTTCCTAACTTTTGATTTCCTTCACATTGTTCTGGTGTTTTGTTTTGATGGTATTGGGGACTGAACCCATAGCCTTTGTATACCCTGGTTTTTTTAAAAATTTTTGTTTATTTATTAGTTGAGATAAGAGTTTTGCTGTATAGTCTGGGCTGGCCTCAAACTCATGGCAATCCTCCCACCTCAGCATCCCAGGTGCTGGGATTACAAGCATGTGCCACCACGCCTGGTTTACTTTATTTTTTGAGACAGGGTCTTGCTATATTGTCCAGGCTAGGTTTGAACTTAGGGATTTCCCTGCCTCAGCCTCTTAAATACCTGGGATTACAAGTATACAACACCATACCCAACTTTTCTTTTCTTGCAAACAGAGTCATTCATTCAGTAGCATGTTTTTCCTGTCTTTCACTTTGCCTTGGTGTTTTGCAAGAAGTATGATGTTAATGGTCTCTAGTACACCATAGTGGCCCACCATTTCTCTTACATCAGCAAAACAAAATGTTTTTCCTTTTTTTTTTTTTTGTTTTGTTTTGGGGATTGAAACGAAAATCTTCACACTGAACTAAATACCCAGCCCTTTTTTATTTTGAGATAAGGTCTTAAGTTGTCCAGGCTTTGTGCCAACTGGTGAGTCTCCTGCCTCAGCCTCCCAGAGTGCTGGGATTACAGATGTGCACTACCATGCCCAGGTAATTTTTCAAAATTAACCACACATACAGGGAATGAGGGAATGGCCACCCCCACCCTGTCCCTAGGTCCCAGGACTTACCTTGTAACAAGTGACCTGCTCCAGCGGCCGGGGTCCTCGGTTGCCTGCACTGCTGTTTTGACTCTGCATAACCCCGATGACCTGTGGGGCTCTCTGCTGATTGGGAGAAGAGTTCTGACTCGTTAACTGGATCAAGGAGGACGACCTTTGTAATGGCGGATTGTTACTTTGCTGGAAAGAGTTACACAACACGGTTTTACTGTGGAAAACACGTGCACGCAGACTACCAATGGGGTCAGGAAAAAAAGAGGGCGGGATTGTTCCCGCATGACCAGCAGGAAGAGGACTTCCACGATGACCCAGCTCAGGAGAGTGGGCAGAAGAGAAACTTCTGGTGATGGTGGCAGGAGCCGCTGCCCGAAAAACACCATGCAAACACACAAAAACGAAAAATAAAAGTAGAAATCAAAACACCAAAGAGACAAGAGGAGGTCTCTGGGGCAGTGGGGCAAGGGCATGATCAGGCCTTACTTTTGGTTCTGAGGTTCTAGCTTCAGGTCAGGATGAACGCTTGGTTCAGCCAGATGTTTAGCAGCCTACACGGCGGGCAACAGTCACAGAAAAACAGTTGGAGCCTGGCACGCTGACCTGTGGTCTACGGGCTGAGAGCCCTCCTCCAGGGAGTCACATAAGAAAGAGGGGGTGGGGGCTTGTGGGGAGGGAATCCACAGCAAGGCCACTTCTCAGGTGTGAGTTCTTGGCTCTTGCCCTATAGGACTGAGCTAGGAACAAACCCCCAGGCTGTCAGCTGTACCATGCCTGGGAATTCTGGCTTCCCCCAAGAAGAATTTGGTTGGTTTGGCATCTCCACCAGGGTGGGGTCTGCAGAGGGTAAGCACAGCCTCATACCCTCTTGGCCTACAGCAATGAAGAAGGCTAAGAGAGGCTTTGGCAATTGACTCAAGAGCCCAGCCAGGTAAGAGGTGAGGCTTCAAGGTCAACGGACCTGTTCAGGCCCTATCTAACCCTAGGCCAGCCTTGCTCTGGGCCCAACTCCACTCACGTCCCCAGACCCAGGGAGTCTTTAGTTTGGGAGATAGCAGAAAATCCACACTTGTCTATGGTACATATCTCTCTCTTCCAGTGCCCGAAGAGATGGACCAGCTGCATCGTGGGGCCATCTAGAAAATTAGAACCAGCTAGTCCTTTAGCCCTGGTCTTGCCATAGGAGTAGCAGTGGCCCTAGCATGAAGACACTTGGCCTAAGTTCTGCTCCTTCTAGGAGTCCCAGTCTCCCTGTTTGTAAGAGACAGCATCTGACCCAGCAGAAAAAGCAGCAGACACCAGCCCAGTTGTGGGGCAGACACTGCTGAGCCACAGTGGTACCTCCCATCACTCAGTCACACCCTCTGAACCCTGCCTGTCATCCTGCTCTAGGTCTTACTCACTGTGCTGAAGTTCTGTGCTTGAGGGAAAAAGGAAAGCGGCCCAGTGGGAATTCAGGTTTGGCAGATGTCCTCCATCTCTAATAGTACGTGCACACACCTCCTCTCCCTGAGTTTTCTGCTGGAACTTGAGGTCACTTCCTGTTCCTTCTCTCCTGCCTCCGAGCCCTTATCCTCCTCTCACAAGATTCCACCACTGGGTCTACAGCAGACTGCACACTGAGTTCTCTCCGTGGGGCAGCATGGCCAAGGAGGGGCCAGAATATACGGTACCTTTGTTGGAGGCTGTGTCTGCTGCGGCAGTGGGGGTTGCTCGGTGGTTCCCATGGGCAGTTCAAATCGGGGGCTGGTCACCAGCAGCCAGAGACAAAGTGAACAAGGGAAGAAAGGGCATGAGAGAAGATAGGCCAGGTGGTACTTAAAAAACCACTATAAGCCCTTGTACAAGTGAAAGTGACCCAAACCATGTGGACACAGGGTAGCACAAGAACTCAGCAATGCCTCTGGGAGACCTTGGGTAAGTGCTGCTCCAAGAAAAGAAGGCACAGGTGTCCTGTGTGTTTCTGAAACAAGCTTTCAGATTACCAGATGGTACATGACCCATAAAGATTAAATGCTGATCTAGGACAGCTGTCTTTGGGCTAAGTAGCAGCAGCCATCAGTAGCGGTTCTTCCCTCACCCTAGGCCTTGGTACCAATACCACCCCGTGACAAAGCCCCGCTCCCAGGAAGGACACAGCAGCAGCAGGACTTCAGACAGGAACTGTAGGCAGGGTACTCACTGCATGAATTTACATGAGGGGCCCTCCGGGCAGAATCCCACGAGGTAATTCACACAGATGACTCGCCGCGTATGCCGGTGCCTACACAGAGGACCTGCCAGAGCCAGTGTTCGGGTCACTCAGATGGCCCCTCTGCAGGAGAATACTTTAGTGTCCTCACTCCTAGCCAGAGCCACACCTACACTGACTGGAGTGCTGATTGCCACAGGACGGCTTCATAGGCTGGTTTTGCCTCAAACAGAGAGAATCGGAGGGACTCAGCCTCTCCACATTGGTCTCCTTACCCAGAATGCCAGTGAGCCAGGCCAGTTGGTACACACCTGTAATCCCAGCTACTAGGGAGGCCAAGGAAGGTGGATTGAGAATATGAAGCCAGCTTGGGCAATTTTTTGAGGTTCTGTTTCAAAAAACGGCTGGGGATATACCTTGGTGGTGAACATTTGACTTGTGTGAGCCCTGAGTTCAATCCCCAGTACCAGAGGGAAAGGGAAAAAAAAAAAAAAGAGACATGAACACATCCTCCACAAGGCCTGCTTGGGAGGGATATAGAAAGCTCTGGTTTTGCTGGGACAGGCAGAGCGATGTCCCAGGAGGACCAGCTGACAGGCTTGATGGTCATGTGGACAGGGGGTGCCATCCCATCCTGTACCTACCATGCTTGCAGAAGCCGCGGTCGTACCAAGGACAATCCTTGATCTTGGACTCTGGGTCAATGTGCAGGAAGGGGCACTCCTTATTGCTGCATTCTCCTGCAGGAAACCCAGACATGTGGTCTCCCAGAATAGAGCTTTTCCAAGCCAAAAAGGGGCCAAGAGGTTCTGGTGTCCAGTCTTGGCCATGCAAGTCCTGAGCCCAGGGCAGGATGTTAGTAGGGCTATGTAGGCCTCACATATACCTGTGCCTCTGAAAAGGATAGTAACACCAGCAAAGCCTTGGCCAGGGCAAACTCTCATCAGAATCCATTGTTTCACCCTTACCAAGGCAGAGGGGGCATCATGGGCATGTGGGAGCCCAGATAAGTAAATGTGCCCTTGAGACCAAGGCATGACTTTCCCCCTCTCGTTGACTGTTTGCTGGGACGGGACGGTTTGAGAACTCTTTTAGGATAACCACTGGGAGCTTAAGCCAGGGTCCATGGGGTATTATGGGGTAAGCTTTAGTGATGAAACAACACATGCGGACCAGGACGTTTCAGAAGCAAGCAGCCCAGGTGTCTGTCAGCTTTCGGACACAGCTCCCAGTATAACTATCTGCCACAGGGCTGGGGATTAGCTCAGCAGCATAAATACCGGCCTGGCACACGTGAGGTCGGGAGTTTGATCCCAGGTACAAAAAAAACCACCAAACTATCTGCCACCTCCAGGCTGGCCCTGTACAGTCTATGTTAACATACCCTGTTCATTAACCAGAGGAAACACAAGTGCCCTCTCCACAGGCTCAGCAGCCACTACTGCACCCACACTGACCCCACCACTGTCCAAGATGAATCTTCAGCCAAGACCAGGCCCTTCTTAGCCCCCCGCTTGGCCTCCTCTCAAGAGCCCCTCCTAGGTCACTCTGTCTGACAGGGAATCCAGCATGGGTCTCATCACTTTACTTCCTTCATGGCACTTTCCTTCTTTTTGCCACTGGCTTTATCAGCTGCCCCGTTACTAGGTCACTAGCGTAAGGACAAGTCTGCCCTCTTCACCGCCATCCCTCTAGAAGGAGACCCTCAACACTCAGCTGTGGCGCTTGACAGGAGCTGCAGGTGTTGCATATTCATGAAGGCAGGCTCTGCACAAAAAGGCAGACGGGACATAAGTGACTTCGGAGGGTGGGGAAGTTGAGCCCAGGACTGTCAGCAGGAAGGAGGGAACCCTAAGGGACAGCTCTAGGCCTAAATAAAGAGACCCTGCTCCATTCAGGTATTACTATAGGCAGAAGTGAAAAGGGGCTACAGATTGGCTGGCAGGATGATCTCAAGAGGGTGAGAGCTGGGAATCCTGGGTCTTGCTATCTGCTTTGACTTCTCAGCTTATGATGCTTCAGTAAAGTCACAACTATCATTAAGAACCCAGCAGTCAAGCCTTGCTGGGATGCTGAAATAATTACTGTCTCCTCCATCAAAAGCATTTTGAAAAAGCTTCCAACAGGCTTCTGACCTCCTGCCTGGCTCCTGCACAGAGCCTGGGGCTGGCAGTTCTGGGGCCAGAGTCAGCCCCTGAGCTGACCAAGATCTTCGATCTTCTTCTGGGACATCTCCAAGAATAGGACCAGAATGGAGATCTTGGCCACAAAGCTCTGTGTCAGCACCACTGCCTTTACCCTGTCCCCTGCTTTTCCATGCAGGCCACACATTCTCTAAGCACAGCTCAAAGCAATCTTTGCTTGAGATAAAAAGCAGGGCTCACTGCCACCAGAAGACAACCCTCCCACACCCACTATTCTGAGGGCTGTTAGGATGGTCAAACTACTGCCCAGGATCCTGCTTCCAGACAGAAGAAATCAGTTTAGGTCAAGGTGGTGGTAATCAAGGACTATGCTACAAGGAGATATGGATTCCAGGAGTAGGGCTGCCTTAAACAGAATCTAGGTCTCCAGCCCACTGTACTGTCTGCTTGCTCACCAAGATTCCTCCTATTCTCACTGTCCCAAAGTGCTCCAAACCCTACAGTATTGCAAAGACTGGGAGGGACTATCAGAGAATCGCTATGATAGCTCCTCACTGAAGAGCGAACTCAGGCTTGCAGGAACTGTCTAAGTTTTTCATCAGAAGCTGGCAAGATAGGAGAAGGCAGAGAGAGGCAGCAGGGCCTCAGCAGACACACCGGGTCTTGGTTTGAGAACCTGGTAGAGAACCCAGGATTCTGTGTGCCTTACCAAACTTTGAGTAGAAGTAGCATTCGGGCATCTTGGTCATGTCATACTCGTGTAAGAACTCACACTGGTCCCCTTTCTTGCACAGCCCCCGCAGCCAGTGTTTGCACACAACTGTCTTCTCACCGCTGATGTGGCGGAATGGACACATGCCTCCTGCCAAGGAAGAGAGGCCAGGATGTGAGGAGAAATGTGGGCTTGGGGAGCAGAAGCACCTCTGCTCCATACATTCTTGAAAGCAACATACCCTGGAAGGCAGTGAAGGCAGAAGATAGCCTGGTTTTAGGAAGTATAATGGCAAACATTTTAAACTTTGGTATCTCTGTTTTAGTTTGGAAAAATCAAACTAATACTGAATCATAATTTCATAGATATTATAAGGTGGAAGAATAACAAGACTGAAGTGAGATGGAGGTGGGTTCATTTATTCCTTATGAACATTTCTACTGGTACACAGACATGGAAAAATTGTAGGGGTAGTAAGAGAAAGGGTAAGGGTTGGAAAACTTCAAAGGATAAAGAAGATCATCAGGAGAAGCCTGGATTCCAGGCAGGCTCTGTTTCTTGTACCTGCACAGCCTTGAGATCCCAAAAAGATCAATTTCAGAGTTAAAGAAATGCAATGGACCAAGGGGAGGGGTGTCTTGCAGTCGCAGACCTGTCCCACCCAGATGGACCACAGCCATCCTCTGGGAATACTGGACTTGTAACTGGAGGCCTGTCAGGACCACTGGGAAGGGCTCAGTAGAATAAGGCTATACCTAGCAAAGATCTATACCAGCTCTGACCAGAACTTTCTGCAATGGTGGAAGACAATGATCTATACTCCTGCTGTCTAATGCAGCAGCAGCCACGTGTGGCTTTTGAGTTCTTGAATCATTGCATGTGACAGAGAAGTGCATTTTTCACATTATTAAATTTCAATTGGAATTAGGCACATGGGGCTGGTAGCTACCATACTAGTGGATAGTTGCAGTAATCTATGTTAAGGAATGGTTGTGTTAGCAAATGGTGGTTGGCCAGAAGGCAGAATAACTGAGCAAATATGTTTGTTGAGAATGAGAACAGGAGCAGTGGGGGCATGACCCCCTGAGCAGGCAGTGTGAGGATAGCTGATTGATCTACCTGGAAGGTCTACTGTGTTAGTAGCAAAGGACTATTATAAATCCACTCATATCATCCATGTAAACTATCTCTTTGGTCTAGTTCTACATTCCCCATTCAAGATTCTGATTAAGATTTCCTGAATAAATTTCCCTGTAGGGGGAACCAGACTTGTACATGGCATGGAAGGTCCCACTAGCAATATTTAAAGTGGACAGATACAGTCTGACTTGTACAGCCTCTGTGGGGTCCTAGTAAGTGTAAATAGGACCCCACACAAAGGTTACTGCAGGTCATCTGCTGAGAAGCTAGAAAACAGTGAGCTGGTACAGACTGACCACAATATTATCCTGCAGGAGGCAACACAGGCCAGACATTGGTAGCTTACCTGTCTGCCAGGAGTGGTTAGGTGGTCAAAGGGCACTTTGGGAAGCATGTTGAAAACTCAGGACTCTTACCTTTGCCACAGGCAGCTTTCAAAAAGAATTCACAGACAGCAGCCCCTGACTCTGTAGAAAGGAAAAAAAAAAGGGACAGCATCAATTAAAGCTAGGTGCTACTGCTATTAGCAATCACTGAAGACAGAGTGAGGGGATCCTTCTGGCCTTTGACCCAGGGTACAGGAAACAGTGGCAGAGATGCAAATTCCAATTAAGCCAGGCCAAAAGCTGCTTATTTCAATCATTCCCTAAAAAATAAGAAATGTACACTGAGACAGAACATTACTTGGTACTTTCTGAGAAGTTCCTGGAAGGGAAACGCTGTCAAGTTAAGAGAGTGGGTGGGGAAGGCAGATAGAGCCCAAAATCACAGAAATGAGTTAATTACCCTCAACTCAGACCTCCCAAGAGGCCCAGTTCACAGCCACCTTGACATGAGGTAGAGGGAATAATGGTTTCACAGCTAATGGGACCCTATTTTAAAATAGAATAAAATAAATAAATAGGGCTGAGGATGTACTTTAGTGTGACAGTACTGGGTTCAATGTCTAATACTGAAAAAAAACATCTTAAAGAGTATTTCTGGTCTTTTGCTCTTTTTAGAGATTAGGGCTTCATTCCTTAAAGCTATCAATCCAGTCTAGAGACTGGTTCTCAAGTAGATGTGATAAGAGTATATCTTAATTATCACCAAAAAATCAAATAACAACAAATATTCTTGAGGCTATGGTGGGGAAGGAATCCTTCTGTATCATTGGTGGGAATGTAAACTATACAACCACTATGGAAATCAGTATGGAGATTCCTCAGAAAAATAAAACTAGAAATTTCACTGGACCCAGCTATTCCCGTTCTACGTGCCTTCCTTAAAGAGCTAAAGATGTCATATTAAAGTGACACATGCATACCCATGTTTGTAGCAGCAAATTCATAATAGGTAAATCTTGGAAGCCAACAGATAAGTGGATAAAAAATGTGGTGTTAACATACAGTGGAGTATTACTCTGTCATAAAACATAGATTTGAGTCATTTGTAGGAAAATAGATATACCTTGAAACCAAAATTTTAAGTGAAATAAATCACATACATAAGGTTAAACATCACATGGTTTCTTTTACATGAGAAACCCAAAATACTATATAAAGAGCAAAATAAAAGATACTAGCTAGTGGTGGTGCATGCCTGTAATCCCAGTACTAGAGAGGCTGAGGCAGGAGGCTCTCTATAAATTCAAGGTCAGCCTGGGCTACAAAGTAAGCTCAAGGTCAGCCTGAACTGCACAGTGAAACTGTCTAAAAAGACAAAAAATAAATAAAAAGATACTAGAAAATAGGGAGAAAGATCTTTTTCAAATGAGAACAGGATGGAGGGAGAAAAAAAGAATCGTGATGTACTACATACATGTCCCAACTCCCCACAACAAATGCACTGTATTTTCCTGAAAGATCTAACTAGAAAATAAGCCCTAGCATAGTTTTTCAAGATGTTTGTAATATAAGCACCCTCCCCAAAGCCCCAGTTAAAATCATCAGCCAGGCAAGGTATGATGGTGCACACCTGTAATCCTAGCACTTTAGAAGCCCATATAGTGAGTTTAAGGCCAGCCTGAACTCCATAGCAAGACCTTGTCTCAAAAAAGATCAGCCAGATGGATACATTTAGTATTTTGGTTGCAAAACACAATAAAATAGTATTAACTTATAATTAAATATCAACACTAATACTTAAAAATGATAATATGATTATTTGCAAATACTTATTAAGTAGGTGCCTTTGGATGAGAGGTAAATGCCTACATAAATGAATTCAAGACACTGCTGGATGACCAACTGGAAGAGACACAATGCACAAATGACCACGCATAGATGATAACAGACATGATTCTGTCTAATATGAACCTTCATAATTTAATACATCACATGTTGTTAACAGACATACTCAGTGCACTTGTGTGAAATAAAGAAACACTTTCTGAATTTTGGTGTCTGCAATTTTTCATCGCTTTTGTATGGCCCATAATTATCATTATTTTTGTAGCCACCCCTGACTCATAAGTCTTCAATTAACACTTGATTTAATGGAAACTTTGTGAAGCCCAGCTTGTAAGAGGTCATTACTTGGGTGAAGAATTGATGGGATAAAAAATCACTGACAGCTGTGCTGCTAATGGACCATGAGCAGGCTACATGGACAGAAGTACTCATTTTAGGAAAGCTTTATTGATGGACCCAAGAGATTAGGGACAGTGATTCTACAGAACTGGAATTACAAGAAATCCGGGCCAGAATTTGTGGCTTGGAGAGTTATAATAATGTTTCAGAAGGAGAGGCTTTCGTTGGTTAAAAAAAAAAAAAAGTTTCAGAAGAGGACATGACTGTATTTGAATGTAGATTTTTATATATGAATAAATGTAAATTTTGTACATGGATAAACATAGATTGCTGCATACCCCCTGAAAATAAGCCCTATTGTGTCTTTTGGAGCGAAATGATTAAGAACTGCTCTTATTTTGGGGAAATATGGTAATTACACATACTACAAACATATACGATAATAATAAAAACTAAAAACTGTAGGAAAAAAGCGTGCTTTAAAGGTGCGAACTTTTTGCAAATGGGGAGGGGATAAATAGATGGAGACAGCGGATGGGAACATAAAAAGAATTAAGATGTTATATACATGTACCAACTCAAGATAAATGTAATTATGTACTATAAACATATACAAATAAAAAAAGAAAGAAAAGGTTCATAATTTACAGTTCTCCTCAAACTGTGATGGGAATGAAGGCCAGGGACCAGTGAGGGCCATGACCTTGCTGGGACTTAACATACTGGACACATCACAAAACTCTGGGCAGAACATGTCAACCAAATCTGAAGTCCGGGGCTAGACATGTAAATAATCCTCCCTATGAACAAGTGTGTGGGGCTTATCATTGTACCCACCTCTAGAGGTAGACTTGTGGTGCCAGATGGGAGAAAGTTCTGAGGGAAGAGGTTACCTGGCACGGATTGTTCTGTGTCAGGGGCCACCAAAAGAAGAAAAGTTTCAAGTGGATGTGTACGTGGAAGCACTAAGGAATCAAAGGAGCAGAGAGGCAGGTAAGAGAGAGCCTGTATGAATCTGAACAGCTGCTTACAAGAGGCATCTGTGTATAAAAAATTAGTTGGTTTGATGAATGTGTATTGCTATAAACACTGTCTTGCACAGAAGTATCAATAATAGAGGAAAGAGTTTTGGTGTGTGTTAAAAAGTAAAGGCAGAAAGAGAGGCTGACAGGGATAGAGAGTAAAAGCATCAGCTACCACATTCTGGTAGTAAGGGGAGACAGCATGGAATGCTGGAGAGGTCCTCAGACTCTACCATGCATTGAGTGGTCATAAGTCCCTTCCACACCTGGCTTCAGGTTCCTCATCAACAGACTGAACTGTGACCTCTAACAGCCTGCTGAGTTACACTAGGCTTCAAGGATTTCCAGAAAAAAGTGAAGAAGGAAACTGCTGGTTCCTCTCTTTTTTTAAGGAGTTTTGTTATGCAGCTCAGGAGGACCTCCAATTCGTGACCCTCCTGCCTGTTTCCTGAATACTGGGATTACAGGCATGCCTCACCACGTTTTAGCTGCTGGTTTCTCTAAAAGTGCAAGATATCCCCCCTGAGTTGGTAAGGGTGAGAAGCCAGAAGTTACCATGTGAAGAGGGAGAGTTAAGGGAACTCAGACCAAAGGTCCACAACTGGGGCTTAGATGTGGCAAAGAAATTCAGGAAAAACGAGTTCTAGGCAGGCCCTGAAATAGGGATGAGCTCCCAGGAGTGCGAGTACCAGGAAAAGAATAGTTTGAACTGTGGTTGGTACGGTGAAGGAGAAGCGGTCCTTCCCTCGGTTGATGTCCTCCAACAGCCTAACTTTGATGAAAGCAAGAAGGCCCTCCAAGTAGGGAGCCGGGGGTGAGGAGGCTAATCTAGGTCGGACTTTCCCCTAGTTTGGGAAGTGTGCTAGGGGAGGTTTCCGTGCAGGATCACCGGCCTTCACGCTAGAAGCAGTCAACCACGGATAAGGTCCTGATCTCCTAAAGATAAGTGTGGAATAGCCACAGGGTATCAAAGACCAAAGGAAGGGGACTCCAGGTCAAAAGGAGGGGAGAACCGGTCCCAGGACCAGGGAATGGGTCTTGGTCCGAATGAAAAAGTCCCAGGCCTAAGAGGAAGAGTTCCCGAGTGCGAAATACAGAAGAGGTCCCAGGATCGGGGTAAAAGTCTTGGGGACCGGGTCCGACCCAGTCTCACCCGCCCGCCCGGGCCCCGCGCTCACTGTCCATGCCGGGGAAGGGCAGCGGCTGCGCCCCAAGCTGCTGCTCCACGGCGATTTCCAAGTCGAACTTGATGTGGTCCACGCTGGCAATAATTTCCTGCATGGTGGCAGCGGCGGCCCCCCGGCACGGCTCCCTTCAAGTGTCTCGCCGCCCTCACTCCCCTTTCTGCCACCCGCTCCGCCACACACAGTCCTCCTCCGCCGCGCCCGCCGCCGCCGCTGCCCGAGGAATGCCGGGAGCTCCGGGAGCCCGCGCCGGCCCTTTTGCCTGTTCAGACACGGCCAATCGAGCGCCAGACCCGGGTAGCCGCCAGCCAAACTTACGCTTCTCCTCGCCGGCAACTTCAATTTCAGCCCCTGAGAGCTCAAGCCGCAGACTACGCCTGCGCGAGGCCAGGTCGAGGCGGGCACCCAAGAGGTTGACCTCCGCGCTGAAGCAGAGACTAGTGGAATACCGGTTCTGCGGTCGCATTGTGTTTCGGGTGAGTTCCTACTCGATTCTCGCAGGAATCCCGGGACCTGGGCGGAGGGGCTCTTAGGGCCGAGTGGAGAAGCTCCCGAGTCTCAGTGAGACAAGCGATCCCAGGGCCAGAGGAAGAGCCCTGGGTCCCGCGTCTGAGCCGGTCTCACCGCTTGCCCGGGCCCCACGTTCACTGTCCAAGCCAAGGAATGGAACTCAGCCTCTGAAATCCAGCGTGCTGACAGGGGGGTCTCGTCAGTGTCGGTGAGCGTTTGTAAGGGTCTGCAGATGGTTGGGTCCTCAAAAGAAGATGGCCACCGTGTGTTTCTAATTCAGAGATTTTATTTTTAAATGTTTATTTCTGTAGTACTGGGGATTAAACCCAGGGCCTCGGTATTGAGCTACATCCCTGCCCCTTTCTAAAATACCTAGGATGGGCCGAGGATTTAGCTCAGGGACATTAAGCATTTGTTTGGCAAGTGCGAGGTCCTGAGTTCCATTCCCCGGTACCAAAAAAAAAAGTAAAATAAAATAAAATAACTAGGTTGTTCTCAAACTTGGAATTCTCTTATCTCCCCCATCCAGGGTGCAGGGATTACACCAGCACGTGCACCACTACACCCCACCTTCTAATTCCAGGGGTTAAACCTGAGTAAATTAATGAATTTAGTAGGCAGAAAATTCCACCTTCACTTTTTTCTATGTGAAACTTAGCATTTCCTTTCCTGACAGGCAGAGCAGCATTAGCGTTGTGTGAAATTTCTAGTGTTGCTAAGTGTAAATGGTAGTTGGAAACAGGATTTGTACAACTATGAAGTTTTAACTCTGCTTCAAAATTATGATTTGTTACATTAAAAAGAAACATGTAGTAGTATACCATGTATAAACATTAGTATAGTATTATTGTAAAACGGGTACAGTACCCCAACAAGTCCCTGTCCTGGGCCTCAAACTGCTGTTAACTCTGAGGTCTTTCCAATGGTGACCTTCTAATATTAGCAGACCTTTCTGATATTTTTTATTAAAGAGTTTAAGAATTCAGGTTGGACTCTAGCCCAGCCCTGCCCAAGAGACACATTGTAAGCTATATTTGTGTATTATGTATGTATATGTATGTGTGGTACTGGGAATGAACCCAGGGCTTTTGCACTAAGCTGCATTCCCAGCTTTTTCCTTGTTTTTTTTGTTCTTGTTTTTGTTTTGCACAGTGAATTGAACTCAGTACCTTAAGCTTGCCAGGCAAGGGCTTGTGCCACCCCAGCCCTTTTTTTAATTAAAAAAAAAATTTTTTTGTCCAACAGAAATATACAAGCACATGTATTATTTTAAGTTTTCAAGTAGTCATATTAAAAAGAATTTGTGAAATTATTGTTACTATATTTTATTTAGTCTAGCATATTTTAAGTATTATTTTAGGATTTTTAAAAGTTATATCATGTGTATTTGATATTGTGTGTCAGAATCCTTGAAATCTGGTAAACAGAAGTCTCTGTTTAGATTGGCCCATTTCAAGTACTTGGTAACTACATGTGGCTAGTGGCTGTTATTTTTATATTATTGTATTTATTTATTTTGAGACAGGATTGTGCTTTGTAGTGCAGGCCAGCCTTAAATTCACTTATATAGTCCAGGCTGGCCTCAGATTCACAGCAATCCTCTTGCCTCAGCCTCTTGAGTGCTGGGATTGCAGGCATGTACTAGCATGCCCAGCTTAGTAGCTGCTGTCTTAGCATATTTGACCAGATTTTGCAGAAGAGAAATGCTTGAGTTAGCCTCCATTTGCAGAGGCCAAAATGCCAACATTTTTTCCCAGTAATAGATTATAATAGCTATAACTTTTGACCACTTATTAAAATGCTAGACATTGGTCAATTTATGCCAATCATGGTGTCACATACCTATAATCCTAGCACTCTGGGAGGATGAGGCAGGTACTCATAAATTGAAGCCAAGCTTGGCCAGTTTATCATCTTAAATTCTGTCTTTAAAAATGAAAAGGGGCTGGTGACATAGTTCAGAAGAAGGCTCTAGGTTCAATCCCTAATCCTGAAAAAATAAAAACACCTCAATTTAATCTTGTAGTTGAAAAAATCAAGGCAAAGAAGGTCAAGTAATAGGACTCAACACAGAGGTCTGGCCAGGACCTGAAACCCAGCTCTGACTTCAGTGCCATGTACTTGAGGATGTTAGCTTATGTCTAACAAGTATTTAAGTGGGTGTCAGTGTTGTACTTACATGCTATATATTGCTGCAGTACTATGTGGATCACTTTACTGTTAATCTCAGTTCAGTCTTGGTTACTTTTTCGTTTTTGAGACAAAATCTGTAACACCCACAAGTTAAAGGAGAAAAGCTTATTTTAGCTCACAGTTTGTAAAGGTTTAAGTCTGTAGTCAGCTAGTTCCAAGGCAAGGCAGCCTGAGGAGGAAAAACAGTCTGAGGCAGGGCAGCCAGAAGGCAAGATGCAGCAAAACTGTGAGCCTCCCTTTCCTTTTTATCCCATCCAGTCTACATGCCTGTTGATTGGTGCTGCCCACCCGCTGGATCGGTCCTTTCATTATCTACCATTATTGGTCCTATTCATTATATACCAGAACTATGCTAAACCAATCAGTGGGTTTATTTAGTTTTCACACAACCTTAATCCATATTCATACACTGGAGAGCCAGCCACCTCTGAAAAGCCCCACCTGTGAGCACATGAGGCTCTGGGGGGACATCTAAATACAAGCCATAGCAAGATGCTAGTGGTTGTATATATTTTTGTTTTTTCCTGTGATACTGGGAAATTGGATTTTTATTTTATTTATTTATTTATTTATTTATTTATTTATTTTTGTCTTTTTTAAGACAGTCTCGCTTTGCACTTCTGACTGGCCTTGGGCTCACTTTGTAGCTGACCAGTCTCAAATTTTGCAATGATCCTCCTGCCTCAGCCTCTTGAGTGCTGGGATTTCAGGAGTGCACCACCACACCTGGCTGTGGATTTGTTTTGTTTTTGAGACACAGTCTTACAGAATTATTCAGTCTGGTTCTGAGCCTGTAAACCTTCTGCTTCAGTCTTCCAGAGTGCTGGGATTTTAAGTGTGCACCACCACAGCTGGTTCATAGAGAGCTGTTGCAAAGCTGGAATCTGAGCTGAAACTTCTTTAACTTCAGGACCCATGCTTGCAACCACCTCTCTGTCTTTCTGCCTTTTGTAAGTGTGAACCTGAGTTGACTTCCTTGTTTTTTTTGACTTGCTCAAGGTGCCATTGGAACAGGAAAGCCAGAGATGGACCTTGTGAGACTTGCCCGGCTCTTCTCCAGCCCTTGCCCTGTGAGACTGTCTATCCTCCAACATCTCAACCCACTTGGAGCCCAATGGGCAGGAGGCAGGGAGTGGCTTGCCATGTGGCAGACCTGGCCAGTGTCAGCCTTCAGTAGTTTTTCCTGCCAACTGCCACCAGGCCAAGGGAACCAGAAGAACATGAGCAGCCTGCCCTCCAACCCAAGCCAGCCCAGCTCCATGGACCCTCAGGAGGAAGAGGAGGAGGAAAGTTTTGGAACCCTCTCCAACAAGTACTCTTCTCGGAGATTATTTCGCAAATCAACAGCTCAGTTGTATAACCTGCAACTAAGGGAACAAAATGCTGAGGAAGATGAGGAAGGTAAACTGGAGCCAAAATCCTGGCAGGGTCGGAAGAACACGCCATACTGGTATTTCTTTCAGTGCAAACGCCTGATCAAGGAAGGAAAGGTGAGGAGTTTTTCTTCCTGCTGGGGTGGTTATTTTGTGCATTTGGAAAGCAACCCAGTCTTTTCAGCTGCTAAATGTTGGTATACTCCGCACTCAGCCGATGAGCCTTACCTCTCTATCTTTGCTCACTCTAGTGATCCATCAGCCTCATGGCATTGAGTATCCCCTGGCTGCTGTAGTTATGTTCGGATCTCTAGCCCTGGCCTTTCTGTGAACCCCTCATCTGTGTATTCCTAACACTTATCCTCATAGCTACCTGTACAAATCCAAGCCTGACATTTTTGTTCTTAACCTGTTTACCTCACACTTATTTTTCCTACAGTACTGGGGATTGAATTTAAGGCCTTTGCATTGAACTACTGTCCCAGCCCTTTTTTTGTATTTTTAAAAAAAAAAATTTTTTTTTTTTTTTTTGGTTTTTTTGAGACGAGGGAGGTCTTACTAAGTTCAGACTAGCCTTGAACTCAACTTTGTAGCCCAGGCTGGTTTCAGACTCACAGTGATCCTTCTGCCTCAGCCTCTTGAGTGCTGAGAACATGGGCATGCACCACCACGCCTAGCTCTGAATTTTATTTTTATAGAGTGTCTTGCTAAATTGCCCAGAATGTCCTTAAATTTGTAATCCTTCTGTCTCACCCCCATTGAGTTTTAGTATTATAGGCATGTGCCAAGGTGTCTTGCTTTCTCCATACTTCCTTTATCTCACTAAATGGCAATACCAGTATTTCATTTCACCAAGACCACGTTTCCTAAGTGTTTGGTTTTTTCACTGTGTGTGTGTGGTGGGGTGGGGAGAGAGACAGAGGGAGAGAGAGAGAGAGAGAATGTTAGCTGAGGTAGGTAAACAGGCCTTTATTGAGGGCACAGGAGATGCTTGAGGAGACACTAGCAGCCTTCAGAAGCTTAAAGAACAATCACAGCTTTTTTATCTGAAACCTAACAGAGGCGGAGTTAAAGGGGCAGGCAGAATGACATCCTGACCGCCAATAGAAAGAGCCTCTGCACACTGCAGTGAGCTGGAGGTTTAACTTACGAAGTTGTGAAATTAATACCAGGGGGCTCTGTCCAGCATCAAAGGCAGCTTGTACCTGAGGAAAAACCTATCACTTAGGTCATGCTTCTTTTGTTTCTTTCTCTTACCACCTGTACCTCCACATTGTTGCCACCCCCATTTCTCACAGCCATAGCTTGAATGCCCAGGAATAGCCTCCTAAACCTCCTCAGTTATTAAGACACTTGTTTCTGGGCTACCAGCTGTTTGTGTGATCTCTCATCTTGCTAACTGCTCACAACACAGAGCTGTCCTGTTGAACAGAAAGCAGATCATATTAATCTTCTTCCCAGGACCGCCAGTACATTCGGTGGTGTTAATGTTCATTTTCTGGCTGTGATGTAGGTTAGTAGTAGAGCAATTGTATAGCGTGCTTATGACCTTGGGTTCAATCCTTAACACTAAAAAAAAAGTCTGGTGGGAGTATAGCTTAATGACACAGTGTGTTCTAGTTTGCTTGAAGCCCTAGGTTTGATCCCTATTCCGCAAGAAGAGTTGAGGATGGTGGTACACTCCTGTAAACCCAGCTATGTGAGAAGCTGAGGCAGATTGCAAGTTCAAGCCTACCCTGACCTATTTAGTGACTTAATGAGACATTGTTTCAAAATAAAAATTAAAATTGAACTGGGAATATAGCTCAGTGCAAAGGCCCTGGGTTCAGTTCCCAGTATAGCAAATAAATAAATAAATAATTTTTAAAAGCTCACTTTCCTGGAAATTGATAATGACTTTACTGTATATTTATGTTTGAAAATCTCTTAATGGTGTATACTAAAGGTCATATGGATGAAATGAAGGGTGTCTGGGATTTGCTTTTAAAATGCTGTTTAGAGCCAAGCATGGTGTGGTACACCTGCAGTCCCCACATGAGAGACTGAGGCAGGAGCATTGCTGCAAGTTCAAGGCCAGCCTGGAACTACATAGCGAGACCCTGACTCAAACATGCCATTTAGAGCTGTGCACGGTGGCACATGCTGCTAATCCCAGCTATTTGGAAGATTAAGGCAGGAAGATTGCAAGTTTGAGGCTAGCCTGGGCAACCTAGCAAGACCACTCTCAAAATGTAAAAATAAAAAATAGGATTGGGGATATAGCTTAGTGGTAGAGCACTTGCCTAGTATATGGAAGGTTCTAGGTTTAAGCTCCTGTACTATATATATATATTTTTTAATTGGTACCGGGGATCAAACTCATGACCACGCGCTTACAAGGCAGGCGCTTATGCCCTGAGCTAAATCCCCAGCCCCGAGCTCCTGTACTATAAAAGCAAAAACAAGAAAAACATCGTAAAAAGCCAGGCATGATGGCACACACTTGTAATCCCAATACTCTGGGAAGATGAGGCAAGAGGATCACAAGTTCAAGTACAGCCTGTGCAACTGAGTGTTTTAGTAAAAACTGATACCAAATCTCTCTTATCCCTCAAAAGCAAGGAATAAGGAAGCCTAGCATAGTGGTACATACCTATTATCCCAGCACGTGGAGGGTAAGGCAGAAGGATTGCTGAGTTTGAGGCCAACCTACGCTACATAGTGAGTTCGGAGCCAGCCTGAACCACATGACAAGGCCCTGTCTCAAAAAAAAAAAAGGAGAAGGTGAGGATATAGTTCAGTAGTTCAGTGCAAAGTCCTGAGCACAATCCCCAGTACTACAATAAATAATAACTAAACAACCATACTGTTTGGAAGAGGTTTGCAGAATTGACCACCCATTTATAATCCCTATAGGTGATATTTTATATACATCTTGAATTCTTCATAATGAACAGTTAAGTAAAAGCTAAGGTCCTCACAATGGCTTATCCCTCCATTACTTTTCCACTCTCCTCCCCTTTCCTCCTTTACCCCACTGCAGTCACCGTAGCACTTCACTCATTCAGCTCCCACGTGTACTCCTGCCTCAGAGCCTTTGCACTGTCTGTTTTCAGAGAGCTGTTGGGCCGTCTGCCTTACCTTCAAGTCTTTGTTCACATGTCACCTTCTGGGTAAGGACTTACTTGGCTGTATCTAAAAGTGACTCCCCCACACCCTTGTTCAGCACTTCTTAATTTATTTTTTGTTCGAACACCTACCATCATCTGGCAAAAAGACATATTTCTCTTTTCTTTTGTTTCTTTTCTCCCTCCCAGCTGGCCGAGGCTCTGGAGCTGTTTGAAAGGCAGATGCTGAAAGAGGAGCGACTGCAGCCACTTGAATGCAACTACACAGTGCTGATCGGGGGCTGCGGGCGAGCAGGCTACCTAAAGAAGGCCTTCCGGCTCTACAATGACGTGAGTGTGGGGCAGGGCCGAGGGCTGGCACAGGCTTTGAGTGCAGAAAGATCTAAGTGCAGATTTGGGCGTGCCACTTGCTAGTACATTACCCTGACTGGGTGGCTTAAGCTCCTGGCATCAGATTCATCACCTGTCAACTAGAGATGACCTTGGACTATTAACTGAAATGATGTGCAAGTGCTTCAGAACCTGCCTTGGCCACAGCGGGCCCATGCGGCCTCTTCTCTGCTGCCATGCACAGTTGGCTTGTGCTCCTTTTTACCCCCATACCTGCACATGCATATACTCTGCTTCCAAGTCTACTTCTTTGGAAAGGACTTTATTTTTATACCAGGAATCAAACTCAGCACCTTGTTGCCAGGCAGGCTCTGCGCCACTGAGCGATAGCCCTGGCCCTGGAAAGGAATTTTATTATTCCTGGAAAATCACTTTACTTTGCACTCATGTCTCTTGGGTATATCATCGTCACTGTCAGAGCCAACAAGCTGTTTCCTGCATGAGTCCAGAAAGAGCCTCACCTCTGAGGACCATTGACTTTTTCTGAAGAGAGCCCATCTCCTGCAGCTAGAAACTAGCGTTTTCACTCCAGTAGGAGCTCCTGGGAACCCCGGTCATATTATTTGCCACACACTGCTCCATGCCTGATGATCTGTAACTGCAGTCCAGGGAGAGAAACTGCACTTACAAATAGAAAAGTAATGTCAGCCTTTGAAAGACCTAAAGTGCTGTCCAGCACTGCGCTGGAAAGGCAAAAGGCCACGCTGACAAGAGAGCTGGCTGAAAAAAAAGCCAGGTGTGGTGGTGTACTCCTGTAATCCCAGAACTCTGGACACTAAAGCAGGAGGATTGTCGCAAGTTTGAGACCAGCCAGGGCTACAAAGTGAATCCAAGGTCAGCCTGAACCATGTAGCAAGACTCTGTCTCAGAAAGACCAAAAAAAGGGCAGGGATTTAGCTCAACAGCATAAGTGCCTGACTGGCAAGTGCAAGGTCATGAGTTCAGTCCCTGCTACAAAAAAAAAAAAAAAACTGGCTGAAAAGCATTCAGGTGCCAGGCAAAGAGCCAGGGTGCAGGTGAGACAGTTGTTGGAGTTGTTGGAGACAGACTGGTAGCAGCCCTGAGGGTCTTTTTTTTTTTTTTTTTTTTTTTTGGTAGTGAGAACTAAACTCAGGACCTTATGCTTGCCAGGCAGGCACTGTGCTGCTGAGCTATATCCCTGACTTCATCCCTGAAGATAAAGTGATTGCCCTGCATGTAATCCAGAGAAGCCTATGCTATTCTGTATCTTTTTGTTGCCTTTTGTAAACTGATACACTTTTTCTAATAAACATTTCACTTTGGAATACTTTTAGGTTTATAGAGAAGTTGCAGAGACAGTATAGAAAGTTCCAAATATCTGAGCATGGTGGTGCATGCTTGTAATCTCAGAATTCCAGGATGTTGAGGCAGGTGGATTACAACTTTGAGTCCAGCCTGGGCATCTGATAACTTAGTGAGACCCTGTCTCGAAATAAAAAAGGACTGGGGATGTAGCTGAGAGGGAAGGCCCTGGTTTAAGCCATGATACCAAAAAAAGGAAAGAAAGAAAAATGTTTCCAAATATTCTTTACCCAGTTTCTAACTTGTTTTTACCTTACTTTGGGTTAGTGTATTTGTCAAGACAAGACGGCCAACGTTGGTGGGTGGCTGTTAATTAAACCCCAGACCTTATTTGAATTTCACCAGTGTTAGCACTGATAGCCTCTATTTCTGTATCCAGTCTGGGTGCCCATACTGTCTCTGGCTCCTGCAATCTGTGACCTTTTCCAAGTCTTTCCTTTTCTTTGTGACCGTGATCATTTCAAGGAGCACTGACGAGAGGTGATGGAAACTGCCTATCCATGTGCATTAAGGTGCTCCTGCTTCATGAGGAGACAGGAGTTGTGGCTTTGGGAAAGGGACATCAGAGAAGTGAAACAGCCCTCTTGTGTCAGAATGTGTATGACATCACCATGGCATCATTGATGACATTCACCTTGGTTACTTGGTGAAAGTAGTGGCCAGGTCTGTCTGGACTTTCTTTTTCCTTCCTACTTTCTGTTTTCCTGTGTCCTTCACAGTGCCCATGAGTCCTTGTGTATACGTCCTCCACTGCAGTGTGAGTCCCTCCTTGAGTGGATGCTCAGTGAAGACAGTCTGCCTTGCTCACCACTGGGTGCTAAGGGTATATGCAAGTCCTTAGTCCACATCTATTGAATACAAGCTACATGCAGAATGTGCGTCTTCCTACCAGGAGGACTCAGCCTCTGCCCTTTCAGATAAAGAACTTGAGGCCCAGAGAGATGAAGGGATATGACCAAGGCATCCCTCGTTGAGAGCATTGGAACTGGAGCTGGGATTTGAGCCCTGAGCAGCCTGGTTCTAGAAAGCTCTTTGAAGCCTCAGTGTCTTGTCACCTGTCCTTGGCAATCAGTGGCCTTTCTCTGACAAGTAAGTGCTTGTCTTACTCAGATGTTTTCAGACTCAAGTACTAGCCCCAGCCACTGGGAGGCTTGATAAGCTGAGTGTGTGTTTCAGAGGATACCAGCCTCTACTTTCTTGCTGAGCCCTGTACCTACTCCTCAGATGATGCCCTCATCCTCATTTTCCTGAGAGCTTGTGGTCCATAACCCCTCAGCTACGGAGTAATGCTCTCCTTTTCCCAGCCACATCTACTCTGACCCCTTGCCAGTCAGAGTGACCTGGCCTGAGGGCGGGGACTCCAGGCTGACCTAGAGCAGGTACAGAGAGAGTAGTTTTTTCTTGGCACTTTTGAGGATACAGGCACAGTTTTTAGGTCTCTCTGGTGAAGTCTACAGTTTAGACACCAGATTTTGATCTGTCCGTAAGCAAGTAGGATCTGAGACTGCTTGAACATAGTCATGGAGGTCTCTCTCAGGTCTTCTGGGGTAGCTGCTCATTTCTACCTGATCCTGGAGCCACCTCTTAAGTTTCTCCCATCTTAACAGATGAAGAAGCGAGACCTGGAGCCCTCTGATGCCACATACACAGCCCTGTTCAATGTCTGTGCTGAGTCCCCCTGGAAGGACTCAGCTCTGCAGAGTGCCCTGAAGCTCCAACAGCAGCTTCGGGCCAAAAACTTCCAGCTCAATCTAAAAACATACCATGCCCTGCTGAAGGTGGCCGCCAAGTGTGCAGACCTGAGGATGTGCCTCGATGTATTCAAGGTAGGGACACTCTTTCTGGCTCCTCCCAAAGGGACCCCAGCCCCCCATGACAGGAGTAAGGCAGAGGTTGGCTTCTCCCCTCCTGCAGAAGGATCAAGGAGGCTGCTGGGTTGTAGAGATCCAAGGTTGGTACAGCATAACCCTGCCCTGGATCTGACACCCAGAATGCTGTGTAGTAGCGGAACAGGAGAGTAGCAAGGATAGGGTGAGGCCTTGTCCCCCATGTGCTGGGACAGTCAAAGTAAATTCCGAGGACTAAAGAAAATACTCGAGGTGACTTATAAGAGAAGCTTCATTAAGGCATTGACAGCAATTGAACATGGTGGTGCACTATTGTAATTGTAGCACTCTGGAGGCCGAGGCAGGAGTTTCGCTGACAGTTTGAGCCCTGTCTGAACTATACATTGAGACCCTGCCTCAAAGAAAAAAAAAAAAAAACAACGAACAAAAAAACCCAAAACAAAAAACATCAATGCACAGAATGAAGTTTTACTTAGTAGCAAGAAAGCATAAGATCAGAATTTTTATTGGCAGCAGACTGGATTAATCAATCATCAGAAGGTTCAGGGACCTGACAGGAAATTACCAGAAGACCTAGTGGTGGCAGGCAGGACAGAAAACTTCCAGACAGCTCAGTGTCCAGTGGTCCAGGTGAACTATAGTACTCCATAGAGCTCTGTTCTGCACTCAGTTATTGCAGGGTAGAGAGGGTTATAGAGTAAACCACATGGCAGTGTCATCTGTCGCTTGCTTTGTTTTATTGTATGACCTGACCAGCATTCTAAGGAACGGCTGCCTTAGCACACAATCATGAAGGTAGTTGCTATAGATAACACTAGTTTGCCTGTTTCTAATGTTGTTAAGCTAATTATTTAAACAGCCCAGTACATGTGGACTTACAATGGCCCCTTGACTTGATAAGAGTCTTGGGATCACAAAAGGGCTAAATGCCCTCATTTTTCTAGGGATGATTAGGCAGGGAACCTCTGCTAACCAAAGAGACAGAGGAGAGACTTGAGGAGGTAGAAGGAAGGTATAGAGGAGGCCATGGCCAACCCTGATACCCCAGAGGACAGTGGGAACTAGACTCACTATGGACAGCACTACACAGTTGGGCTGTTCCTAGGGTTCCAGAAAGTGTGTCCTTCCACAGATGAGGAAGCTGATGCTCAAGCGGACCAGTGGTAGAGCTGGGGCAAGAACTGAAGACTCTTGAGTTCAGGGGCTAAGCAGGCTGCTGGATGGGTCTTTCCAGAGGAGCTGCCCAGACTTGCTGGGACCGAGCTGGGCAGAAAGGCCTGGAGGCTGCAGGGCAGCAGTCGGGTACATTGCTGAGGAGCTGGTTCTGAGCAGGCCCCAGATGGGTGGAGCAGATCCTGGCCCACATGAATTAGATAACGTCTGCCCTAAGCCTGGGCCCTGTCTAGCTTCTGAGTGGTTCTGCCTTGTTCCCTCCCCCAGGAAATCGTCTACAAGGGCCACGTGGTCACAGAGGAGACCTTCAATTTCCTGCTTATGGGTTGCATCCAGGACAAGAAGACTGGCTTCCGACATGCTCTACAGGTCTGTTCTTCCTCCCTGGCTTCTTGCCCTGCTTCCAGCATGAGGCTATGCCAGGGTGCTAGATGATGATCCTTGTCATGTTTCCTGAGCACCTGCTACTGCCCCATGGCAGGTACATTTATTTATTTGTTTGGTTTTTGTTTTTTGAGGTGGTTCTCACTATGTATTCCAGCCTGTCCTCAAACTCTTGGCAATCCTGCCTCAGCTTCCTGCGTGCTGGGATTACAAGTGTGTGCCACCGTGCCCAGCCTTCCTTTTTCTTTTTCTTTTTGGAGACAGGGTCTCACTTTTTATTTTATACTTGCCTTGAATTCACTGTGTAGCAGTTCAGCAGTCCTCCTGCCTCAGCCTCCCAAGTGCTGGGATTATAGGTGTGCACCATCACTCCTGGCTAGGGGCTTTTATATTTGGCATCTTTTGGTCTTCTCAGCAGGTGCTTCAGGGCACACTGCTTCCTATTTTTAAAGATGGTAGGCAGAGCAGTGCCTTGAGTGAGGGTGCAGCAAGCTCAGACCCCCTGCTCTGCTTGGTGAGCAGCCCAGACCCTCTAACCTCGTGGTCTCCAACAGCCTGCAGGGCCCAAATTCAGTCGGCCTCACAGCCTTCCTCTCCTCTCCTTCCCTTTCTTTTCCTCTCAGTGCAGCCCAGGGCTGTGGAATGTACTTGTAAATTCGAAGTCAAGCACACACTTCTAGTCTCACCTTAGCCCTGCCCGTGCCCCCACCCCAGTGAATTGGTGTTGGCATTGGTACTTCAGCTGTTCTGTGGCTTCTAAGTCTCCTCTGACTCTCTGTCCTCACATATGTGCCATAGACCAGCAGCTCTAGCCCTGTCCCTACCTTTCTGTGCACAGCAGGCTCCTTGGGTACTTTGCACAGTCTGACCTGTCCTCATCTGGGACGATGCAAGCACAGATGTTTGTATCCCCGCTGCGGTCTCTGGCAGCAGTGACCAGCCTCTTCTGATCCTCAGGAGCTTTCCTTACAAAGAGCTAAGATATGGTACTTTTTTTTTTTTTTTTTAAATTTTATTTAAAAGGAAAAAGAGAAAAACACAAAACAAAACAAAGCAGTGTAAGGGTACACGTAATACAGAACTACAAAAAAAAAAAAAAGTAAGAAATCACCTGTTAATAGATTACATATTATCATCTTAGAAATAGTTGCTCAAATCACAGTATCAAAGAATACAAAGTGGACATTCAAACAGAGAGACTGCAAACAGCTGTGTTCAATGATCCAAAAACATTAATATAGTCAGCTATTTAACACCCCTAAACACACTTGCTGTTATATCCGTTAGAGCTCTTTTTTTTCCCCCTCTCTTTTTTACAACAAAATTTACACATTTTGGATTTTATTACTCCTTAGTTCTTATTACTTTTTTGGGGGGGAGAGAATAAAGTCAAATATGGCAAAACAAAGCTGTCAGTCAAAACCAAGAATAGACATAGCACATGATGTAAAACAGAGTACAAGGTTATCAGCAATGGTTATCAATGATGTCTCTTGTTTCCTTAAAAAGAATTGTCTATCTCATTAGATATTATAAAGTTGAACAAAACAGTAGAGAACAAGACCAATAAAACTTAGGCATTGTGAACATTACAGGACTTTCAAAGGAGACAATAGTCCAACCAGAATGGGCATCTTAGTGAATCTTATTGCCTTCAAAGTAGTTGCCTATACCCTCAAACTTGATACTATCATACAGAATGGAACAGAGTCTAATCAGTCAAAACAAGATCGTGGGAGTATTACAGGACTTCAAAACAAGTTAATAGGAAATCAAAAAGAGTTACTATTATATATCCTGCTAATTTTTTTAATTTTTCCCCTTAATTAAAACAAACATAAGAAATAACTAAATAATTTTTTTAAAGAATAAGGGAGAGATTGAGATAAAACAGGACATAACAATATAGCAATACAGGTCAAAGCAAGACTGTTTCAGCAACCTAGTGCTTCACCACCAAATAACCCGACTTAATAGTAGTTACCATAGTGTCTGTCTTTTTCCTTGAAATATTTGGATAAAACTTCATATACTATAGCTTCAAATATTTCCATATCAAGAAGCCCAGAATAAAGCGTTTCCAATTAATAAGTGAAAACTTTATAAGGCTTCAAGGCCACATAATGGGGAATCATGATTACCACATATTTTTATATATTTGAATCATTACTTACTTTAGGGAAACTATTCGGTATTCACACATGCGAGATTGATTTATTTCACTTATGAGTATGGTCTCAAGCTGCGCCCATTTATTGATAAATATCTCAATGTGATCCTTCTTTATAGCTGAATAATACTCCATTGTATAGAAATACCACAACTTTTTTATCCATTCCTCAGTTGATGGACACTTGGGTTGTTTCCAAGATCTGGCGATTACAAATTGTGCTGCTATAAACATAGGTGCACATATATCACTGTGGTATGATGCTTTCAGTTCTTCCAGGAATATGCCTAGAAGTGGAATAGCTGGAATAAATGGTATTTCCAATCCCAACTTTTTGAGAAATCTCCAGACAGACCTCCACAAAGGCTGTACCAGTCTACACTCCCACCAACAGTGCAGGAGAGTTCCTTTTTCCCCACAGCCTCTCCAGCATTTGTTGTTATTGGTTTTCTTGATCCTGGCCACTCTTTCAGGAGTTGAGATGGTATCTCAGTGTGGTTTTAATTTGCATTTCTCTAATGACCAATGATGATGAACATTTTTTCATGTATTTATTTGCCATTTGCATTTCTTCATCTGAGAATTGCGTATTCATCTCAGATGCCCATTCTTGGATTGGATCTTTGAATTTTGGAGGTCTGAGTTTTTTTAATTCTTTATATGTTTTAGACAAGAGTCCCTTGTCTGAGAGAGAGTTCACTAAAATCTTTTCCCAGTTTGTGGGTTTTCTTTTCACTATGCTGGAGATTTCTTTTGACATGGAGAAACTTTTTAATAAGAAGTGGTCCCAGTTATTGATTCTGGGAAGTATTTCCTGTGCGGTTTGAGTTCTGTTCATGAATTCTCTACCTACTCCTATGTCTCCAAGGTTTCTACCCAATTTGTCTTCCAATAGATTTAGTGTTTCTGTTTTAATATTCAGATCTTTGACCCATTTAGATTTTAATTTAGTACATGGTGATAGACATGGGTCTAGCTTTAGTTTTCGACAAATGGAGAGCCAGTTTTTCCAGCACCATTTATTAAAGAGACTGTCGTTCTTCCAATGAACCTGCTTGGCTCCTTTATCAGAGATAAGGTGGTTGAGTGTGTTTGTAGTTGTGGTTGTATCTTCTAATCTATCCCATTGATCTTCGGCTCTGTTTTGATTCCAATACTATGTTGATTTTACTACTGTTGCTTTGTAGTATAACTTCAAGTCAGGGATTGTGATGCCTCCTGCTTTGTCTTTGCTGCTTAGAATTGCCTTTGCGATTCTAGGTCTCTTCTGGTTCCAGGTGAAATTTAGGAGTGATTTCTCTAGATCTATAAGGTGTGTTAATGGTATTTCTATTGAGATTGCATTGAATCTGTATAACAGTTTTGGGAGAATGGCCATCTTCACAATGTTTGTTCTTCCTATCCATGAGCAAGGGATGTCTTTCCATTTTCTGAGATCATCCTCAATTTCCTTTTTTCAGTGTATTATAATTTTCACTGTATAAGTCTTTCACTTCTTTCGTAAGAGTAATTCCTAAATATTTCATTTTTTTGCTTGCTAATGTGAATAGTCCAGTTTCTCTTATTTCCCTCTCTGTGATTTTGTTGTTTGTGTATAGGAATACTATTGATTTCTGAGTATTGATTTTGTATCCAGCCACATTACTGAATTTATTTATTGTATCTAAGAGTCTTTCAATGGAGTTTAGGGGGTCTTCTATGTAGAGTATCATGTCATCTGCAAACAATGATAATTTAACTTCTTCTTTTCCTATCTTTACCCCTTTTATTTCTCTCTCTTGCCTAATTGCTCTGGCTAGTACTTCCAGTACTATATTAAATAGGAGTGGTGATAAAGGACATCCTTGTCTTGAGCCTGATTTTAAAGTAAAGGCTTTCAATTTTTGGCCATTTAGTATGATGCTGGCGGTTGGTTTGTCATAAATGGCCTTTATTATATTGAGGTAAAGACCATTTATTCCAATTTTCTGTAAGGTTCTTATCATGAATAAATGTTGGACCTTATCGAAGGCTTTTTCTGCATCTATAGAAATGATCATGTGATTCTTATTTTTGGCTTTATTGATATGGTGGATTACATTTATTGATTTGCGTATGTTGAACCATCCTTGCATTCCTGGGATGAATCCCACTTGGTCACAGTATATAATCTTCTTGATGATTTGCTGCATCCTATTTGCCAATATTTTATTGAGGATTTTTGCATCTGTGTTCATTAGGGAGATCGGTCTATAGTTCTCTTTTTTAGTTGGGTCTTTCTCAGGTTTTGATACTAGAGTAATATTTGCTTCCAGGAATGACTTAGGAAGGATTGCTTCCCTTTCAATTTCATTGAATAGTTTGAGGAGTGTTGGCATTAGGTCTTCTTTGTATTTCTTGTAGAATTCTGCAGTGAATCCTTCTGGGCCTGGGCTCTTCTTGGTGGGTAAGGACTTAATTACATTTTCAGTTTCATTAACAGAGATTGGGGTATTCAACAGTTTTACATCCTCTTGATCTAGCTTTGGTACTTCATATGTTTCTAAGAATCTGTCTATTTCTTCTGTGTTATCAAACTTTTGAGAGTAGAGATTTTCGAAATAGGTGTTGATGATGTTCTGTATTTCTATTGGGTCTGTAGTGATTTCACCTTTTTCATTTCTTATTGCATGAATTTGAGCTTTTTCTTCCCTTTTTTCAATAAGGTTGGCTAGGGGCTTATCGATTTTATTTATTCTTTCAAAGAAGCAACTCTTTGATTCGTTGATTCTTTGGATTGTTTTCTTAGATCTATTGCATTGATTTCTGCTCTGATTTTTATAATTTCCTCTCTTCTTTTGGCTTTGGGCTTGACTTGCTCTTCTTTTTCTAGCTGTTTGAGGTGTAGCATCAAGTTATTTATTTGTATTCGTTCTGTTTTCCTGATATGGGAACTCAGTGCAATAAATTTTCCTCTGAGGACGGCTTTCATTGCATCCCACAGATTCCGGTAAGTTGTATCTGCATTTTCATTTTCTTTTAGGTATTTAATTTCTTCTTTAATTTCTTCTGTGACCCACTGATTACTCAAGAGTGTGTTATTCAGTTTCCATGTGTTTGCGGGATTTTTGCAGTATCTTTTATCATTAATTTCTAATTTCAGAGCGCTATGATCCGATAACATGCAAGGGATGATTTCAACTCTTTTGCATTTGTTTAAATATGTTCTGTGAGCTAATATATGGTCTATTTTAGAGAATGGTCCATGTACTGCTGAGAAGAATGTGTATTCTGATGTTGTTGGGTGGAACATTCTGTATATGTCTATCAAACCCATTTGTTAAAAATATGGAATGCTTCACGAATTTGCGTGTCATCCTTGCACAGGGGCCATGCCAATCTGCTCTCTATCATTCCGATTTTAGTATATGTGCTGCCGAAGCGAGCACTAAGATATGGTTCTTTCTAGTTCTTGGCTTAGATCTGTTCTTGTTAGAAGTAATCTGTTACCCTAATGTTTGTGTTACGTACTTATTGCACTGCTTCTGTTAGGTATTAGTTGTTTCAAACCCTTTTCCAACCTTTGTTTTTTTTCTTTAAGACTGAGGATTGAATCCAAGGCTTTCACGTCCCCAGGCCTTTTTATTTTATTTTGAGACAGAGTTTTGCTAAACTGTTCAGGCTGGGCTTGAATTTCTGATCTTCCTGCTTCCTCCCTCCTGCTGGGATTATAGGCATGAACCATAATATCTGACTTGGTAGCCATATATTGCAGGTGAGGGAACTGAGGCAAAGACCAGTAGCTTGTAATAGGTCCCACAGCTACTGACACTCACCCAGAGTTAAACTGATACTCATTTGATTCCTAATCCTGAACCCCTGCCACCACTCTTCTACTGTGAAATAGTGGGTTTCCCTTGTACTTCCCTTCTGTCAATCATCCCTTGAGGGGTGTGGCTGCCAAGACCCTGCCTCAGTGGGCAGTGGCCCTCTTGCAAGATTTGCTAGCTGAAGCCTGACCCAGTCTTCCCTACCCACACCTCTGATGAAAGTGAGTGTCAGATGTGTGTCCCAGCCCTGGAATGAGTGCAGGCATCTGTTGAGCCCACAGGCAATTTTTTTTTTTTTTTTTTTTTTTTTTTTGTACTAGGGATCAAACTCATGACCTCGTGCTTGCCAGGCAGGCTCACCACTGAGCTAAATCCCCGGCCCTCATGTGATATTTTAAAGATAGTGTGGTGGAAGTGTTTGCCTGTGATCCTAGCCCTCAGGAGGCTGAGGCAGGAGAATCTCCTTGTCTGAAAAGCAAAGCAAATCCAGAAACAGCATGGTTTTCAGCCAGGCATACTAGCACTTGCTGGAAGCTTGTTAACATTCTGGAAGGCTGAGGCAAAAAAAATTGTAAGTTTATGTCCAGTCTGAGCAGTTTAGTGACTTAGCAAGACTCTGGCCTCAAAATAAAAAAGGGCTAGGGATGTAACTCAGTGTGAAAGTCCTGAGTTCAATCCCCTGTACCACAAAAAAAGAAAAAAAATGGCATAGTCTAGGCTAGTATGAGAGTTACCCAGATGTGATCAGAACTACATTTGTTGATCTCACATTGAATGTACTAGGTATGATGCTGTGGAGATAAGAATGATCTTGTCCCACAGGGAAACAGGATCCTGGGGTCACATCTAGGAGAGGTGAGGGCTTCCACTGCCGCCTGCCTAGCACTGGTGCTGTACTCTGCTGGTTCTGTGTTGGCTCTGTCCTGACTTCTGCTGATCTCAAGGAAATCAGGCAGGAGTAAAGAGTGGGCACTTGGGGGACGCTCCTGAGTCCCAGCCTCAAATGTTAGCCTGGACTCTTGGAGAACTTTGGCTCTCCTGTCCATTCCTTAGGGGCAAGCAGGAGAAGGTAGGTAGGGACCCCAGGTAAAGGAACTCTGGGAGAGAGCAGTGAGACATGAGAACAGTTTCGAGATGAATTTGAGGAGGGAAAAGAAAGTTGCTGGCTCTATGAGCCTTCCTAGGAAGTTTTAGAATTGTCATAGTTCTTAGTTTCCAGAGCTGAGTGTTGGGTTAGAATCATTGCTTTTTCTTTGTTTGTTTGATTTTTTTTTTTTTTTTTTTTTTTTTTTTTGAGATGAGGTCTCACTATGTTACCCAGGCTAATCTTGAACTCTGAGTAGTCACCAGTCCTTCTGACTCAGCCTCTTGAGTGCTGGAACTACAGGCATGCACTACCATACCCTACTATCTTTTTTATTTTTTGCTGCAGCTGAAGATCAAACCCAGGGCCTCATGTCTACTAGGCAAGTGCTTTACCATTCCATCACATACCCAGCAATAATTTAAGAAGTTGTATGTGTTGGGGGGCAGTCCTGGGGATGCACCAAGGGGCCTGCCACTGAGCTACATCCCTACCCTTCTTGTGCCTTTTGAGGTTGCTGGTCAGACCGTCAGTTCACAGTGCCCATACACCTCTGCCAAAGGCTCTTAATGGCAGGAGCACTGAGCTGGTATTTGTCTCTCTCCGGGCAGGTGTGGAGACAGATGCTGAGTCTGGGGATCAAGCCAAACCGGCATGGCTATAACCTGCTCTTGGGGGCAGCTCGAGACTGTGGCCTGGGAGACCCAGAGGTGGCCTCCAGGCTGCTCTTGAGGTCCAGCGAGGAGATGGTCCTGCTTCCGCACCAGGAAGGCAAGCAGCGGGCAGGGAAGAGAGACCCACCCAGGGCAGGTGGTGGCACATCAGCAAGACTGCTTGTGGAGGCCCTGGAGAGGCAACTCTGCATGGAACTTTCTCCAGCACTTGAGGTTCCTCCGGAGCCTTTGAAGTCTACAGTGTCTGATAAGGCCCAACCTGAGGTGGAAACCAACAAAGAGACCAGCCATACTGCAGCCCTTACCCTCAGGCCCCCAAAGCCACTTCCCTTAGAACTGGAGGTCAACCTCCTGGCCCTTGGGGCTGTCTCCCCAGCTGTAGTCTCACTTGGGGCAGTGACCACCCCTGCTGACAGGCTGGTCTTGATGGGGGGCCTGGAAGGCTTCCTAGGCAAGATGGCTGAGCATGGGCTGCGGCCCAACATCAAGACTCTCACGCTGCTGGCTGAGGTGGTAGAGCCTGGGAGCCCTGCAGAGTCCTCACTGCTGACCATCCTGGATAGGCACCAGGTGGAGGCCGATGTGACATTTTTCAACACACTAATGAGGAAGAAGAGCAAGCTGGGGGACCTGGAGGGGGCAAAGGTAAGGGGCTTGGGGCGAGAACCTCCCTTTCCTTCCTTCTCTGACCCTTGCACCTAAAACATGGCTCACCTCTTAACAGACAGCTCTGGAGTCCTCTCAGATCTGGCCCTGGGTACAGCTGGGATGGAGCCATGAACCAGCCAGACATAGCTGCCCTCCTGGGGGATCTTAGGGACTGGTAGGGAAGGATCCTAGGAAGTGGTGGTGTCAAACATGTCATTACATGGGCACGGGGTGGGGGTACAAAATGGGCAGGTGCTGTGGGAGGCAGCCTCTGATGGCTCCAGTGACACTGCTGAATGTCACTGCCTTCAATGCCTCAGACTGACACTGCTCCTTCTGTGCTTGATGCTCTTCTTAGAGCCTCTTGTCCATTTGCTCCTTTACCGATCACACCAGAAGGCACTGGTGGGAACGTGAGGGTCTTGACAGGGTTTTTGTTATTTGTTGAATTTTTGTTTGTGCATGTGCGTATGCATGTTTGTTTTGTTTTTTGAAGTAGGGGGTTGACTGCAAGGCCCTCACACTAAGCTACATCCCCAATCCTTTTTGATTTTTAAATTTTGAGACAGGATCTTACTAAGTTGCCTGGACTAGTCTTCAACTTGGAATACTTCTGCCTCAGCCTCTCAGGGTGCCAGGAATAAGGAAATATACCATAATGCCCAGCATATCAGGGTTTTGTTTTTTTGTCTTTTCAAGATACAGTTTCACTGTGCAGTTCAGGCTAGCTTTGCACTTAGTCATCTTCCTGCCTTAACTCCCAAGTGCTGGGATTATAGCCATGTGCCACCATACATGCTTTATGTGATACTTTTTTTGTTTTGTTAGAAGCACTACCCAGGGCACTTTCACTGTAGCTGTGGCCTGTCCTTGCAGGCTCACAGTGGGACCACATCTTCTTCTGGGCAGGCTAAGCATGATAAAACCTTTCTGGAGGCCCTCTCTGGCTCAGCCAATCTTTGCGGGCAACCTGATTCCTCCTGCCTGTCCAGGTGCTCCTTAAGCCAGTACTTCTCATACTGCTCAGTGTTAACTCCTGCTCTGCACCCAGTTCTCAAGGAACCTTGTGCTGGGACTGAGGGCAGGGTTGGCCAGCTGAGGAGCACATAGTGGCGGCAGGTAGGAGTGATGGGAATATGAAGGGCATTCATGGAGAAGGGACAGGCAGGCTGGGGGTCACAGTGCATGCTAGGGAGTTGTGTCCTGAGTAAAGTTGCACAGGATGCAGAGCTGTGCCCCTGGGGTCTCCAGCAAGAGCTTTGCTGTAGGTCTCACCAACACTGGAGTCACAGGTTATAGTGACACCATGTCTGTCCTCAGGCACTCTTGCCAGTCCTGGCGAAGAGGGGACTCATCCCCAATCTGCACACGTTCTGCAACCTGGCCATTGGGTGTCACAGGCACACGGATGGTCTGCAGCTGCTGGCAGACATGAAGGTGAGGGGATCCAGACCTAGGCAGCATGCCCGTGATGCTCTAGAGCACTCTGGGAGAGGTCTGCAAGGAAGTTGAGGGTAGGGTGGGGCAGCTCTACTCCAGTGCAGTGGCCATCAGCCGCCTTTGGGACAAGGAGACCTTGGTGAGCTGCTGTGACAATATTCCCATAGAGCAGAGACATTCTCATCTTGAAGACTGTGGTGGTGAGGGGTACTGCAGAGATGTGCCTTACCTGGTAGGTGTGTCTAAAATGGAGATGGATCAAAAGTCCTAGGGGGCAAGAGATTGTTTTCACAGCCTCTAAATGGTTCTGATACACATCCCGCCCAATCCCCATTGAGACTGCACTAAGTGGTTTTCTTTTAACCTCAGCAGAGGGCACTTCCTGGGCCCAGGTGGTTTGCATCACCCAGCCAGTGCCGGTTGCTTTTCTAGACTGCCACCTCCTGGTGATGATATCACCCATAAACACAGGAGTCATGAAATGAGCCTCCTGCCTCATTTGCTGCCCTAGTCAGTTGGTCTCAGAGCAGCACAGTCTTACTGCAGTTCCCTGGGGTGAGGGGCAGGTCATGCTCACTTTCCTTCTAGATGGGAGTGTTGTTGCTATAAAGCCCTACCCTTCCTGGCCCTGCTGGTCTTTAGAGCAGACCTGATTGGCAGGGCAGCTCCCCAAGCTGAATATGCTACAGTGAGCTGTTGGTCCCAACAGCTGCCAACATCTTGCTGATTGTGTGATGTCCACGATGTTTCAGAAATCCCATATGATCCCAAACACCTACATCTACAGCACCCTCATCAATGCAGCCCTTAAGAAGTTGGACTACAGCTATCTCATCGACATCCTGAAGGACATGAAGCACAGCAGAGTTCCAGTGAATGAAGTGGTCATCCGCCAACTGGAGTTTGCAGCCGAGTACCCACCCACCTTTGACCGGGTAAGGATACCAAGCTCTGAGATGCTGTCTCCTTGACTATGGCCATCCTGGAGCTGGCATTCCTTTGTCCAGCAGTTTCCCTTAGGAGAGATCCGAACGTCTTGACTGTGTGTCCCAAAGGTCTTGTCATGCTCAACCGTTGGTCCCCTGGCTTCTTACCTGCCTTGGAAACATGTCTCCGCTCCGCCTCAAATAGACTCGCCGGGTTCTTTCTGCTGTAGGTCTTTGCTTGAAAAGGCTTTCTTCAAAAATGTCCTGCTGCCTGCTTCTCCCCACAGCATACAGTCCCGTAATATGTGTGACTGCCACCTTCACTAAGCTTCCAGAGGTAGAGGCCGTCTGCCCTGCTAACGGGCCCCAAGTTCCTGCAGGCTGCCTATGAATCCAGTGGGCTGGCAGCAGCACCACAGTGATGGAGCTGATTTAGCAGGGAACAGGGAAGGTTGTGCCTGCCAGAGGGCACAGCTGGGTGTCTTTGGACACTTCCTCATTGAGTCCTGAGTTCTCCACCAGATGGCTAGTCTTTGCTAGTTATGTGTTGTAAATACTTTCGGTTGGTGGATTCTCTCCACTGAGTTTTAGGATCCAACACTGGGGTCCTCTTAGGTTTAGCAACAGTCACAAGACTACCTGAGGCCTCAAGTTCATTGTATTAAAAACCATGTAGCAGTGTTCCCTTTAATTGTGGGGCTTTTTTATATTTCTGTTTGTGATTCTGTCAAGTTGTTTTTCCTGAGGCAGGGTCTTGCTGTGTGTTTAGGTTGGCCTTAAATTCAACAGTCCTCCTGCCTCAGTCTCCTGAGTGCTAGGATTTTATAGGTGTGAGCCACCATGCACAGCAAGTTTTGCTTTTTGTGTCCTTTCAGGCCATTCTGTGTGTACATTTAAGTCTGGAATTGCTAAATCTTTTGAATCAAACATTTGTCACATATGGAGACATGCTTCATCTCTGAGCATTTTTCTGCACAGTCCCCTTTCAGTTTTCCTTCAGTACCTACTGTACTTGGTGTGTCTTGTTTTTCCTTTTACTGCTTCCCTGGGGAGGCAGCAGCTATGCTGGAGGGGAAGTACTCAGCAGAGTACAGGCCACTGTTGGTAGAGCCCAGGGTTCTAGTTTGCAGGCTAAGGTGACATTGGTGTGTCAAGGATTGCAGTGCGTGGGAGGAAGACACTCCCATATTGAGCTTTCCTGTGCTGTCGCCTATGGCCCCTGAAGGGTGAGCAGCAGAGACCGGATTTAAGTCCTGAGCCAGCTGCTGTAGTTTGGGATCAGCTGTAGGTGAAATGCAATGATTTGGATTATCCAAAGACTCCCCTGGACTCCATGTTTTTTTCAATTACAGTACCAAGGGAAGAACACCTACTTGGAGAAGATTGATGGCTTCCGAGCTTATTACAAACAGTGGCTGAAAGTGATGCCAGCAGAGGAAACCACCCACCCCTGGCAGGTGTTCCGGACCAAACCCAAAGGAGACCAGGACACCGCCAGAGACATTGGTACAGACAGAAGCTTTGAGGGCAGGTGATAAGGGCACATGGCTGGCACAAAATGTGTGGACTTTTCAGTGCCTGGTGGGAGTCTCAGCGTGCTGCTATTGGTTTGAGGACATCTGTCAGGCCCAGGTGCTCTGACTGAACCTCAGGGACAAAAAGTCCCCAGGGCCAGGCCTGGCACTCTTCTAGGTTCTGTGGCTTATTGCCCTGAAAGAATGCAAGACTCAAGAGGCCTAAAGACTTTATTATTACAAATCACAGCTGGTGGACACCAAACCTTCACCTGAAGAGATCACACTCCAACTAGGGCCCAGAGCGCTGCTCCAAAAAGAGCTGCTCCCGGGGTCCAAAGTCCACGATGGAGAAGCCTCAGGGCCAGATGGCCTTAGCCAGAGCAGCCTCTGCAGCCGCAGTGCGTGCACTCGATGATGCGACCCTGCAACAGAGGACAGCTGACCATGAGACACCATGTCCAGTGCCACGTACCCCTGCAGCTCCCACACAGTGGCCTCCAAGTAGGATGCCAGTGGGACTTCCTGCAGTATACCTCTCAAAATCCTTCCTGGACAGTACTGTACGAGGATTGCAATTCCCTCATGAAAAAGGAAACGAGCCAGGTGTGGTAGTGTACACCTAGCACTCTGATGACTACTGAGCTTTTAGCTTGGGCTAAAAGTGAGTTTAAGATCAGTCTCAACTATATAGTACTATTCTGCCTCAAAAAAAGTTTAAAAAAAAAATGACTGTCAGCATTGATGTATGCATTTAATTTGTGCAAATTCAACATACATTCTTGCTCAGAAAAAAGTCTTGTGTGGATGACTCTTACTCTCTGCTGGTTGAGGTGGGAATGCTAGTGCTCAAGAGGCTCAGTGCCACATCTTGACTGGGACACTTGTTGGTAGGAACACTAGGGGAGAAGGGTAAGTGCACCAGACTTCATGTGGTCAGCCAGACAGCCTTGTCCTGCAGGCCTGGTGTTTGGCTGCGGGTCTGCCCAGCAAATCAGATGTCCTAGAGAATTTTGAACTCTCTTGAATGAGCAAAATTGTAGTCAAAGTAAGAAGATGGTGAATCCCAGTTAAATTCAGGTAATCCTGGGCTCTTGTGGGGAGGAGGTCAGCCATGTGCCAGCCCTCTGCCTGCCTCACAGAGCCTTCCCCTAGAGGTGCCCTCGTTGGTTCACCTGTGCTTGAGCCCCCACACATGAAAGGAGACACACTGGCCTGTGAGTGAAAGCCCTTGGCATGGACCCAAAGCTCCAGGAACTGACTCTTGGTGCCACAGTGTGAAGGGCACCATGGGATGAGGTGCCTGTGTGAAATAAGGGAAAGCAAGGCCAAGCTGACATATGTGCCATCTGGCCTGACCTAAAATAGGGCCAACTGTGTGGCCTCACTCATGAGCAGTGGGCCAGTTACTGACTCCTTCTGCAGTTCTATTCTCAAGGGCAGAAAAGCCAAGCTGAGCTACTCCACACCTGATACCACTCCTAGAGTGTCCAGACTAGCTTAAATTGCAGTGGTTGTGACATGACAGGGAAAGGAACCAAGCAGCTACTATTCCCATCCTGATGGGAATCCTGCCACCACTCTGAAGTTCGGTCACTTACCCAAAAGGTGGAGTTGAGTTTGGTCCCAGACAAAACAGGATCACTGCTGAACCCTGGCTAGCACAGACCCCTCAACAGAGGGACTTGTTGCAGGAAGGATACACAGCAGAACTCCAGTAACTAAAACCATGCTTCAGCCAATCCAAATGTTACAAAACCAAATGGAGACAACTAAGGCAGTTTTGAAAAACCGACGAAAACAGCAAACCTTAGCATCAGGCCTTACCACTTCTAGCTTGCTTTTGGGAACCCGGCAAATGCAGTTTGTCCCAAAATTGGTGTCCCGAGTCTGAATGCATCGCAGGCAGCACAAGTTCTCATACCCCTGCTTTTTCCACTTTGCAATCAGGTTTTTGTCTGCGTAGCCTTCTCTAATACAGTATTCATAGAGTTCTGTCAGAAAGATGACAAAAGGGCTTCAGACCACAGCATAACAAACCTGACCCACCCTTGTTTAAAAAGAAAAATCTCCCCATCTTTAGTGGTAAGAAAACTCATGATGCTTTGGTTGCAAGGATAAGGATTGTTAACCTATATAATTCTGAAATTATGCAAATTCAAAGGCCAAGAGAGAATTTAGCCAATTACCTCTGCTTATGGCTTTCCGCTTATAAAAGAGATCAAAGATATAGCGGGTTTTTTGGTGGTGGATTCTGAAGATGGGCCACAGAGATTCCACTTTCCTCTTTCCCTCATGAGGTTCTGTTTCAGCTGGAGAAAGAAGAAAAAAAAAGTAAATGTACTTGTTTTACAGAGTAGAGTTAGTCTGCAACTGCACAATATTTTTTTATTTTTTGTCTTTTTCGTTTTTATCGGTACCAGGGATCGAACTCATGACTGCCTGCTTGCAAAGCAGGCGCTTATGCTGCTGAGCTAAACCCCCAGCCCTGCAACTGCACAATATGGAGGGTTTTTTGGTTTTTTTTTTTTTTGCAGGGGGTAGGGGCTGTTGACCATGGATAATGAGCTGGGCATGGTGGCTTACAATTCCAGCACTAGAGGAGCTGAGACAGGAGGATTACAAGTTTGAAGCCAATTGTGTTACACAGTAAGACCCTATCTCAAAAAAAAAATAAAAATAAAAAAATAAAAAATAACCATTTTATATCCACTAGTACAGCTATAATCAAAATGACAGACAGCAATATGATGGTAAGAATGTAGAGAAATTGGAGTTCACACATACCACTGTGATAGCAATGTAAAAAGAGTGCAGCTACTGTGGAAAACAATTTGGCAGGCCTTTAAAAACTTAAAAACAGAACTTAAAAGTCATTATATGACCCACCAGTCCCACTCCTGGGAATACACCAAAAAGAATTGAAAACACACAGGCACATGCACATTTGTACATGAACGTTCATTGTAGTGAAAAAGCAGACGCAACCTACAAGTTTTCCAGCTGATGAATGGGTGAACTCTGTGGTATACCCATACAAAGGAATATTATTTAGCCATAAAAAGGAATGAAGTTAATCCTAGCGTTCTGGGAGGCTGAAGCAAGAGAATCTCAAATTCAAGCCCAGCCTGGGCAATATAGCATCTTAGCAAGACCCTGATTTAAAATTTTAATAACTTACCAGTCTAATTATTTAAATACACGATAACCAAAAATTGCATATTTTTCCATTATTTTCGTAAAAATGTAACAGGAAATATGACAATTTTATCAAATTTATTCAATACAAAAATTTCAACTGAGCTGGCCATGGTGAGGCACACTTATAATCCCAGCAGTAGGAAGACTGAGGCAGGAAGATCACTGCAAGTTTGCCAGTCTGCACTACATAGGTAATTCAAAGCTAACCTGAACTACATAGCAAGACCATGTCTTTAAAAAAAAAAAGAAACAAATCAACAGGTTGAAATGATTCCTGTGAGTAATACTCAGGATCATAAGTATGTAAACAAATGTGCTCCTGCCCCAGTGACACTTGGGCAAAAGTATTAAGTGGATAAAAGGGGGATGGGGAATGTAGATCACTGTAAAGGCCCAGATTCAATCGCCATTGTGTGCATGTGCAGTGTGTGCACGTGCAGACACATACTGAAATGCATGCTTCAACATGGATGAAGAAGCTTAAAGTGTAAAAGTGACTGGTGAGGCCCGCACAACTCTGAATATACCAAAAACCTCGTAATTGGATACTTTAACAGTGAATTTCTCAGCAAGTGATTATCTCCCAAGTAATTATCAGAAAAAAGTGATTGAAACATAATTGTTTTAACTTTAAAATGCCTTTTAAATTAAATAAATTAGAAACAGTCTCAAAAACATTCAACAATAATCTCTGTTAATACTCTGGTCTCATTTCTCTACACCTATTTTTATAGCCTAGTAATTTCTCAAGATAATTTTGGGCTTACAGATACGTAACTTAATGATCTTTAAAGTGACTAATTTCATTTTCCAGGTAAATCCTCTAGGACTGAGGAAGAGAACCAAAAGGAATGCACAATCTGAAGGTTTTCAGCAGTATGCAAATGACTCCTCCTTCCATGGCATAAGATCAAGTGGTACAGTAGAGTTCAGAGGTTCTACAAAGCAGAGGTTCAGAGTTTGAGGCCTCAATCATTTGTGTAGTTTTCCTCAGAACCTAACTAATAATTATTCTTGCCCTCCACCACCCTGCTGATTCACAGAAAGCCGAAGTATTATCTGCAGTTGTTTTCTTAGTGGGAGGTATGCAAGTAGCCACTCTGCAAGTGTTACTGTTGTCACTGTTGCTGACTGGCTGCTGCCCTGTAACTCATTTACAACAGATGCACCAGCATTCCGGAATCCTAACAGGTTGCTATACCTTGTGTAGCTATCTTGAGTGTACTCAGTTTTGTTCTTCTGAAGTCCTAAGATTCCTAAGATGCCACCAAAATGCCCTACAGCTTTTAAGGCTTTTTAAATACAGTATTTATTCAATTATGTAACTGGGAGATATACCATATTTAGTGTCTAAACTGTAAAAACAGACACAGGCATTTTTCTATCATATCTGAAATTTACGATTTTTCACAATTCAAGGGTGCACTAGGAACATAACCTCCATGAATTTCAGGAGTCGACTGTACTCATACCCACTGTAGTAAGGCAATTCTCTTTTAGCAATCAAAATTGACCTCTGTTGTTCATAAACAACTATTGGGGATGAAATCTCTCAGCCCACAATGACATTGATTACTGTAAGTTCTGGATATTTAATAAATGTAATCTGCAAAATCAGTTATAAAAAGGGGAAAGAATTTAAAACTGATTTAGTAATTATTGTTGAAGGTGTGATCTCATAACAGTGGTTAGATTCATTGTACACAAGCACTTAAAAGCTTGGTTTAGAGAATGGGGGTATAGTTCAGAGGTAAAATGCTTGCCTAGCACACACAAGACTCTGGGTTTGATCTCAAACACCACCAAAAAAAAAAAAAAAAAAAGTGAAGGGTGACATCTCAAAATATTACTTTTTGTATAATTTTTAATATACACCTAACCAAAACAGTATAGACTACTTATACGGTTTGTGTCTGGATGTCCCCCCAAAGCCTCATGCACTTTTAGATGTGGCGTTTTCAGAAGTAGTTGAATCTAGAGTTTGTGACTGATTCAAATGGCTCAATGCTAGGATTAAGGATGAGTGTTAGATCAGTCCACTGATTGGACTGGCACCACCCTAATCCCAGCAATCGGGATAAAACAGGCAGGAAGAGGTTTGTTTTTCCCTTTTTTGCCCTTGCTTTTGCTGTCTTTCAACATCATGAACACAACAGTTGCCCCTCTGCTATGTGCCACCCTGCCCTGGATCGAGCAGATTATGGACTGAAACCTCTACAAACTGTGAGCTAAATAAACCTTTTCCCCTTTAACTTTGGGAATTGGGTATCTTGTCCCAGCAACAAGAGAAAAGTAACTAACTGTTCTGAAGTATAGTCCTTAAAGCCTTTATATTCAAGTTGGTCCAAAAACTTTTTAAAGGTCCTTTTCATTAATGTTAATCTTGTCTTCCAGTAGTTGGAGCATTCTACATTGATAAGCAAGCAGTATATATACTCTAGTGTCAGAAGACAAGCATCTTATTGCACTGACTATGTGCCTCATCTTGGAGGAACCTAAGGCTGAGTCTCCACACAGCCAACACAGGCAGAAGCACCTCACTCACCTTCTCTCATCTTTTGATCCAATTCATCCAGTGTTGGTTCAATCAACTCCCAGCCATCTGGGGGAGCTTTCCGGCTTCTTTTGACTTTAGGCATTTTTTCCCCCCTTACAAGATAATTGGCAGAGATCTGGAAAAATAAATTGGTTTCTGAGTCTCAAGTTAACTACCAAACCTTTTGCCAGTCACTATTTTGGTACATAGTCACTTCCTGACGCCATACTGGTCATTGGGAACATAAACCAAGGAATTAAGGTACACAGTATGCTTTTTAAAAGGTGAAATTCTGATACAGAGATAGACAATTACAATCCAGGGTAAGGAGGACTATACCTGAGGGAGCCAAAGGGATGAATGTTTGAAAGGGAAAAGACAGTTGTTAAAACCAACAGTACCTTAGGATCTCTTTCCAAGAGTGACACAGAAAGATCTCTGGTCTTTGCAGTTACAGGCTTGGACTTTGGTCTCACTCTACCAGTCTGACTTTGGAGTCCTTCTTTGAGTCAGTCTCATCTGTAAAATGAGAGGAGCAGATGAGCTGATTACCAAATTCTTATTTATTTATTTAGTGGTACTGGCAATTAAACCCAAGGCCTACGACTAAGCTATACCCCTAGACCTTTCAGGATTTGAACTACCAAATCATCATTCCTCAGTCTTCCAGAGTGTTGGGATGAAAGGCGTGTGCCATCACGTCTAGCTGTCAGAGTCCCTTGTAGAGAACATGTTTCATAAAATCAGGTAAAGCTTATACGAATGCCAGGCTAAACAGCAAAATATTTTCAAAATACATAGTATTTCCTAGCTGGCAAAGAAAAGTTCAGGTTCTTACCCATAATCACAGCCAACCCATCTCTTTCCACATTCACTGTCTGCCGCTGCAAGGTACCTGATGCTACAAAGCCCCCTGCCCGTAACATTAAAACTCTCCATAACAACTTTTTAGATAAGCAAGCAAACTCTAAAGGGGTGATATCACGGTTGCAGAGCTGATTGACGGCTCCGGACTAGCAGTGGTGTCCCCCGAGCTGAAGCCAGGATGGATGAAACTGGTCCCTGATCCTGGGCGAACAGCCAGTGACAAAACAATGACTTTCCTCTGACCCACGGATATTCAAAAGTCCTGGCTCTACCTGTGAGTTTGAATCCTCTAGGGAATATAATGGTAGGCTGTAAAGACAGAGAAAAGAGGTGTTGGGCAGTATACAGAAGTGGGAACACTCAAGGGCCGGGATGAGGGACACAGGAGAATGTTATAGCCAGGACTGTAGGAACGGCTCCTAAAAAGGATGTCATCTGAAGTGTGCTTAGAAAAACAAATAGTATTTAAATAAGAAAAACAAACCAATCCCATGAAAAAAGGGTGTGCAAAGAAGCCTAGTACCAAAAAAACACCCGAAGTCTACCATTCCCTCGGCAAAACAAAAAGGCGCTGCTGACTCTTCTCTGCGCAGGTAATCAAACTGCACTCCATAGAACTCTAGTCCCGGCCTCAGCCGTTGCCAATGTACAGTGTGCTTAAGAGCCCAGGAAAAATACTCACCGGAAGCCTCAGCTCAGGCAGGGGCCGCCGCTCCTCCACATACGGCTTCCGCCCCTCCTAGCTCGCTTTGGAATGAGTCCCCTTGGAAGCCCCGCTCTACTGCGCGCGAAGATTGCGTCACTTTAGGTGTCCGCAGCTCTGCCAGTATACAATTCCGGAGCCGCTAGGGATCTTTGCCCTCCTGTCTCGGGAAGGCTGGCAAGACTACGTGTCTTTCCAGATGCAGGCACTGGTGACGCTGTTGCCAGGTAGCGAGCTGCCAGACTTAGACTCAGGCGACACGCGGGACAGTCTGGCTTCGTGTGCCGGCCTCTGTGAGGTCCCCTTTCTCGCGGTGATGGCGGCGGCGGCGCGCTGAGCGGACTGGGCCGGGCGGAAGAAGTAGATCTTAAAGTGTTTCCGGTTCCTGTGTCACTTCGAGGCGCCGCCGCCGCAGCCACTGAAGCAGCGATGCCTAAAGGAGGTGAGAAACAGGCGCGCGTGCTTATGAGTGTGTAGGGGCAACGTGGGGCCCGCTGCTGCTGTGCTTTAAACCCGAGGGCGTCTTGGAGAACTGCGCAAAAGGAGACCTTACGCGCTGAGAGCCAGGCCTGGGCCTCGAAGCCCAATTGTCCCTGTGGGCAAACTTAAGCACCATGACGGTCTAGAGCTGCGCTGTCGGGGATGTAAGGAGACTCGGGGGATTGGACCTCCCCGGCGCAAAAAGGGCTGAAGGCGCGCTTCTCCAAGCTTGGGGGCTTTAGAGAGGTCTGGCGTTTCCTCCCACTTTTCAGCTGGTGAGGGACTGAGTCACAGCGTCCCGCGCCTTGCGGGCCTTCCTGCATCGCGCGTAAAATGGGGGCCCTTTCAGGCTCCTTGCTCAGCCAGGCCTCTCTAATAAGAAACTCGGGAACCTGGCAGATACGGCTCTGACTCCTGTACTCGATAGCAGCTCACTATATACATTTGAATCAGTCGCATAACTTCTTTGTGTCTCGATTTTCTCTTTTGCAACTGGGACAATGATGTGTGTGTATCGCATAGTACTGACGGGAGGCTTAAAGTCGTAATACATATAGAATGCTCTGCAGAGTGTAGGGCAGCCATTAAGTGCCCACTGAGCATTAACTATTACTGTTTGCGTGGGATATTGCCAGCTCTTGATCAAGGAGGCCCATGCTTTCCCAGTACATTATAGCTTACTTGCCATTCGTGTTCTCTTTCATAGCCTATAGTTTTGCTTTAAAATCCCAGCTACGTCATTATCTTGTTTTATTTATCTGGAATATCAGCATAATAACTCTTAACTTGGCAAATTAGGAACAGGAGTCATAAGATGACAGAACACAGAAAGTGCCAGGCTAGCTCCTGGCACAGAACAGATGTTCAATTCATATTGGCAGCTTATGTGTTATGCTGGTTAATGCACTCAGCTTACAAGGCACATCTGCTTGGAGCGCTTTCAGACCTAAATTACTTCCGACTCAACGTTCAGAAATGTTAGCTTTTGCAAAACGGAATCATTCAAAACCTAGCTCTGATGATTTATTTGGTAGCTGGAAGACCCATGTCTCTCTTACATTTCATGGTTTTTTACATCTGTAAAAGGCAAGGGGTTAGCATGACGAATGAACTTCTCTGGCTCCAACATTAAAAGTTAAAATCAGACTAAGACCGGCGTAGTGGCCCATACCTGTAATCCCTCAGCTGGTGAGGCTGAGGTGGGAGGATTGTTTCGAGTTCCAGACCAGCCTGGGCTACAAAGTGAGCTCGAGGCCAGACAGAACTGCATAGCGAGACCCCGTCTTAAAAAAAGACAAAAAAAAGTTAAAATCAGAAAATCTGGAATATGAATTCTTAGTTAAATGACTTGGTCTTGTAGCTTGTAAACAGTTTTGCAGACAAGTTTTTTTTAGTTAGGTTAATTTGCTTAAAAACACAAATCATAAAAGTGTTGAAAGTATAAAATTCCCTATGAACAAGGCACCAGCTCTGTCTTTTTTTTTTTTTTTTTTTTTTTTTTTTTTTTTTGAGACAGGATCTCACTATGGAGTTTAGGCTAGTTTTGAACTCATTATATAGGCTAGGCTACCCTTGAACTCACTGTGATCCTCCTGCCTCAGCCTCCAGAGTGCTGGGATTACAGGCATGGGCTACCATGCCTGGCATCTCTTTACTTTCACTATACTGTGAAATATTTTTTAAAGTCTTACAGAGCCTCTGATAAAAAGTTACTGTAGACTAAGTATCACATCACCAGATGTAGGGGCTAAGAGCCTGTAGTAACTCAATTTTAGTTGTTATCATGGCCACATATTAAGAAGGTAAAAAAAAGTTTTGGGTTTTTAATGGCAAGCTTGGTGTCTCACAATAGTCCTTTCATGAGCATAGACTTAGATAACTCCTGGGAACCTAGGTAGTCATTAAAAATGGGTGGTGTGGGCTTTAGCCATCCAATTATGGCTCTACAGCTGCTGTCTAGGAAATTAGAGGAGACCAGTATCTTTACTACTGTCTCTGGAGTCTGGAGCAGCTCTCACTGTCTTAATTACATGTTCTCTGTTCACAGCAAGGGACCCTCTGGAGATCATGTGGATCACAGCTTCTAAGAGAGGTCGTGTGTTTCTGAGGGATGCCACTCTGCTGTAAAACTGGTGGATGGCTTTAGTAGGTGTCAGTCTAATGTTCAGGAGGGTCAGAATATAAAAATTTGTACCCTCAGGTGAATTTTCGTTGCCAGCCACATTTTAACACCTTGGACTATAGCCAGGTTTATTTTCAACTTTAACTTCATTTGCTAATTTCATTCCAAGGACAAAAGATTTTGCTGATAGATTTTGGGTATTTTTTAAACTATGTATTCTCTACCATATTACTAAAGTAAATATGAAGTATTTTTTTTCTTCTTTCTGTCTCATTTACAGTAAATTGTTTATGTGGTTAGTGGTTCTTTGTTGTTGTTTTCTCATCAAATACTATTTTAGAGAGATAAACAACAGTCCTGGCAGACAGTTTTGTAATGCTTATCCTGTACCAGGGGCCATTCCAGCAGCTTTGCATGTGTAAACTGATCTGTCTTCATAGCAGACCTATGAAGTAGGAACATATGAGAAAATAGACTCTGAGAAGTTAACAAGTTTAGCTAAGATTTGAATGAGGGGTTGGCCTCCAAAATTCTTACTCTTCACTGATGCTTTTACCTTAAGTCTCCTTGTCTAGAAAATGAGGTCATCAATGACTCTTACACTGTAGGTTGTTTTGAAGATCAAGTGAGCCTGTGACCGTGACAGAACATGGCACCTAAAAAGCCCAGCAGTGACTATTAAGTGATTTTTGTGCTTGTGTCAGAGTCCACTGTGTTTGGGTTCTGAGGGACCAGGGGACTTAGCCAGTTGTTTTGCCGTGCACAGTACCCTGTGTTCTTCCCTAGGTCTGATTCACAGGAACTAGATCCAGCATACTTTGGCGGTGCATCAGGTGGTTCATGAGTTGCTTCTTGTGTCCCTTTGAACACATGTGAGTGGGGGAGGTGTGGGTTTGTGTGGTGCGTGGTGAAGGGACAGTGAGATTTCTGCAGCTTCTGATAAGAGCATCCAGGTAGAACATAACCCTTTGGGATTCAGGCTCATCAATGCAATTGTTCCTCTCACTTTCTTAAACTGCTGACCTTGTACAGGGAGAAAGGGAGGCCACAAAGGCCGAGCAAGGCAGTATACAAGCCCTGAGGAGATTGACGCCCAGCTCCAGGCTGAAAAGCAGAAAGCCAGGGTGAGTACATCCCTGTCCACCACTCCAGTGGCCTAGGTGCTGCCTTGCTTCAGGACTACCATTCACACGGAGAAAACTGCATGTGGGGGTAGGGAGGGCAGTAGACAGCAGGTGTGAGTCCTGGAACAACCAGTCATAGCTGGGGGTTGCGTCCCATGACCTGGTCTTTAGAACTTTTCCCACTTTGTGGAATTTGCCATAATGAGTCTTTGTTCATGGTCCTCTGTGCCTGCCGTAGGGGAGCTGTCCGTCCATCACCCACTGTCCATTCTCAGCTTGTGTTCCCAGCAACCCCAGCTTGTCTGCTGTGGCCACACAGGGCTGCTTGCCAGACTGAGCACCCACATGCTGACCTGCCTTCCCACACTCGCCCACACCTTTTCATTGCTTCGCGCTTGGTTTAGTGTCACTTCCGGGATGATTCTTACTGGTGATACACACCCTCTCTTCCATTCCAAGCTTAGTTCCCTCTTTTCTGGTCCCATGGTACTTTGTCCAGTCATTATTTGTGTTCTTGTTCCCTACTACACTCCTACCGCTGTTCTAAAAAGGGAAGGACAGAAGGTTTCTTATCAGAGTGATATTTTAGGTGGGAAGGCAAGAAAAGGTAGAGGCAAGTAGTTTGCCATGATGTGGTTTTGAGAAGCCAGTGCAGCAGGGCAGTGTGGGGGGCAGAGCTGGTTATGGGAATGTAAAACCAGGGATGACCTGTCTTAAGAGGGTCAGTATGATTTACAGCTGCATCTAAGTTATTGGGGCTACTGAGCAGCACCGTGGTTTTCAGCCTCACACCTGGGTCCTTCTGTCCTCAAGAGATGAACTTCTCGGGCTGGGGATTTAGCTCAGTGGCATAAGCGCCTGCCTTGCAAGCAGGCAGTCGTGAGTTCAATCCCTGGTACCGATAAAAACGAAAAAGACAAAAAAAAAAAAAAAAAGAGAGAGATGAACTTCTCATCAGGCTGCACAAGGTGGCCGAGCAGGAGAACAGTGTCTTTTACAGCTGGACAAGGGGCTTATTGGACTGTGGGTCTGGCCTCCAGGCTATGATACTGCGTGGACAGGCCCAAGACCCCACCTTGGAGGTCAGGTGTTCAGAGTTGGGCCCTGACATACTTGGTCCCAGCCTTCCAGAGGCTTAATGTCAAGGTCCACAGTCTGACTGTGGTGGTAGGGGATCACAGTCTTGGGGGTTTGTTTTGCATTTCTGATTTTGCAGGTTATCCATTTCTGAAACAGGAAGAAGAGGAACAAGAAGAAGGTGGAGATGGGGCTGCAGGTGACCCCAAGAAGGAGAAGAAATCTCTAGACTCTGATGAGAGTGAGGATGAAGATGATGACTACCAGGTACTGAAGTGTGGCTTCTAAGATTTAGACAGTGGATTGGGATCTGGACTCATGAATCAACAGTTACTTACTGCTTGTTTATTACCAGTCCCAATAGTAGATGTAAATAGAGTCCTTGCTCTTAAGGGTTTCACAGTCTGGATATACATATAATGAAGCAAATGAATTGCATAGTGTTATGAGAAATATTAGGAATAAAACACTGATGGAACGTATTTGGAATAGTGTGGTGATGAGGTGGTTTGTACACTGAGATGTAAAATACAGAATGGAGCCACCCATGTGAAAATTGCTGTGCAGAGCAGCTGAGGCAGCCAGGTAAATAAATGCGAAGGCTTGGCAAGTTCAAAGAACAGAATGGGGCCACCAGGGCTTCGCCTTAGGGGTAAGGAGTGGAGTAGTTCAGGATGAAGAAGGAGAGGGCAGCCTCTGTGTAGTTGGCAAAGGGGTTGCGTTTCATTACAGTAGGGAGGGAGCAGTTGATGAAGGCCTTTTAGGCCTTCCTACTTTTGTAGGAAAAAAATGATCAAGTTGGCTTTTAAAGGTTATTTAGGACCAACAGTGTAGCTCAACGGCTCAGCACTCAGCACCTGCCCAGAAACCTCAAGGCCCTAAGTTCAATTCTTGGTACCAAAACAAAAAGGTTGATTTAGAAGGGCTGAGGATATAGCTCAGCAGCACAGCACCTGTGTGGCAAGTGCAAGGTTGTGAGTTTGATTCCCAGTACACCCCACCCCAAAATTGAATTAGAGCCAGATGTGGTAGTACACTCCTATAATGCCAGCACTCAAGAGGCTGAGCCAGGAGGGTTGCCATGAGTTTAAGGCCAACCTGAAATGCATAACGAAACTCAATCTCAAAAAAATGAGGGGAAAAAAAAGATGCGGGGCTGGGGATTTAGCTCAGTGGCATAAGCACCTGCCTTGCAAGCAGGCGATCTTGAATTCGATCCCCAGTACCAATAAAAAGATTAAAAAAAAAAAAAAGATGCTTTAGGCTTCCTTGTGTAAAATGAATTATACAAGGTTGACAATGTAAGCAAGGAGATGGCAGCATGTGTCCAGAGAAGAAATTCTGATTTGCACTCAATGGCAGTAACAGTGAGAAGAGTAGACAGATTGAGGCCATGGTAGGGGCTTTCTGAGAAAAGGAGAAATCAAGGGTATTTTTACAGTTAAGAGGTGGAGCAGATTGGGTGAAGAATGAATCTCAAATTCTGTCTTATATGTGTTTTGTAGCATTAGTAGCCCTGTAAAGTCGTAAATTGAAAGCCAGACTGAGTGTAGGCATGTGGATCTGGAATGGTCAGAACAATTGTGTGAACTATCCGGGAAAGCCATTATAATCACTTAATTTAAGGAGAAAATCTAGAATTGACGTAGCCTGAAACTGACCGTACCTGCTGGAGAATTTGTGTTCTCATTTCACATTCATTCCCAAGTTGCATTGCCCGTCCCTCAGTGTGATGATGGGTTAGGCACTGGGCAGGAGAATACACATCCATGGCTACCCCTGCCCAGGGGCCTGGCACATCCTTGTTGCCAGAAAAGTAGGGATTGAGAGTCCATAGAACACTGTTTCTGGAGGTTGAACTTGAAGCAGGGAAGTAGTGTTATACACTGGGAGCTTGTGATTTGGACTGCGGTTCTCTTCACATCCGCTGTCATTTCCTGGTTGACCTTGGGCAAATTATTTAACCCTGAGCTGACATTTTTGCTCCCTCAGAAATGGGGATAATAGTCTCCGATTGCTGGGAGTTGGCAAAGGTTGGGCCTTCCTCACACACACTCATTTTCCCTGCCCCTTGTAGTCTACTTAAGATACTCCTGAATGTTTTCTTCACTGTGAGACTTGGGCCAATCAGATGAAACAGGGATTTGTGCCCATCCAGATGTGCTCTCAGGAGGTATTGGGACTGGCCTCCAGGGGTCTCTGTACAACCTAAACTTCTTCAATAGCCAGCCTCTTGCCTTGTCCTAGCAAAAACGAAAAGGCGTGGAAGGGCTCATTGACATCGAAAACCCCAACCGGGTGGCACAGACGACCAAAAAGGTTACACAGCTGGATCTGGATGGGCCAAAAGAGCTTTCGAGGAGAGAACGGTAATGTCCCATGGGCAGGCCTTGTGATGGATGATACCCAGGGAAGGGGTTGACCTGTGGGTTGCTGAGGTACCTGGTGAAGGGGTGGAGTGGTGAAACTGTCATTTGTTTCATCTCATTTCTTACAGGAATCTCTAAAAAAAATAAGTACAAATTTTTCACCAGTAGGTACATGACCTTAAGGACAGGTTGAGACCCAACCTGTGCTTCAGGTAATGGCCCAGGGATGTGAGCACCCACCCTAGAGAGACTCCTTCTCAGACCAGTCTTAATCACTTCTGGCCTAGACTGGGGCCCTGGGCTGACCAGAGGTACTGCTCAACTCAGCTGGCTGTGCATATCCCTTAAAGTCCATGTGAAAACAGAGCTTAAAGTACTTCTCATGAGTTATGTGGATGTTGAGATCAAATACTGAGGTGTGTGGCATATAGTCCTTGATAAGAAGTTTCTCTTTCTCCTTGTTCCTGAGGATTGATCTAAAGCCTCGTGAATGCTAGGCAGATGTTCTGTCATCTAGCTACACCCCCAGACCTAGTCCCTTTACCTTTGGTGGCCACAGGTGATTTCAGGGGTCTTAAGAAGCTGGAGACTGCTGGGGAAAGTAGCTTTGGTTTCTCCTAATCAGGCTACTGGATTTCAGTCCACCAATCTATGCAGATCCTACGACACCTAGCAAATATTTTTGTGAAAATTCCCATTTAGGAAAGTCTGTGAGCCTGGGATGTGATTGGAGACTTCTAGGGACACCTCCCCTACCCCTGGAGTAGCTTTTGTGTTGGGATTGATTCCCTAGAGCCCAACAGCCTGGGCTGGTGCTGGCTTTCCTAGAGCAGAAGGTCTGTAGTGCTCACCTAGGTTCTTCCACTTCATCACTAAGCAACCTTGAATGAGCACTGCCCTTTCTGGGCCTTAGTGTTCTCACTGGTACAAAGGGGATCCTGTTGCTGGCCCTCCCTCTGTGGTTGCAGAGATGGCAGGCATAGAGGCCAAGGCCTTGACTGGCACTTGCCCTTCACTGAGGAGCCCATGAAGAGCCCAGGGGCAGCTGGCTCACTCTTGGGGGCTCAGCTGAGAGGTATCTGAGTCAGAGGTGTCCTTGCCAGGATGGGAGCTGCAGTTATGCTCTCCTCTGTAGCAGTTGTCTTTGTCCAGTACCCTGGCTGAGATGTCTGTTCATCCCATTCCCAGTGGCTCCCCTTTAGTGAGACCCCCTTATCTTCTTTCTCATTTCCCAGCCCTCTGGACCTGAAGGTCTCTTACTGTCCTGCTAAGCAGGACAGAGCTATTCCTGCCTCCATTACTTGGCTTCTTCCAGAGGAGTGCCAGGAGGACCCTCCTATCTCACACCCTGTGATGTCCTCTCTGATGCAGATGCTCAGGCTTGGCCAGATCCTCACAGGGAAACTAATGGCCCTCTACACTCTTAGTTTTAGTGGTATAAAAATACCTTTGTCCTATGAAGGCCAGCTTTTGTTTATACATTCTTACTAAGGGCTCACCCCTCAAGAGGTGGCCCCCTGCACCTCTGAGCTGCTGTAAGAATGTACTACGTCATGGTTGTCATGACGCAGGACCAGAAATATTTCACAAATGTGACCCACATATTCTGGCTTGTGGCCACTTGGTCCACTTATTTCTGTTCCTTATATAGTTCCCAGTGCCTCCATGATCCTGGTCATCTGGAACACGCTGGTCACTTGCTTTAGGTCCCCCTTTTTCATTAGAAATGATGCTCTTGGGCATCTTTCTGTTTCCCAACAGTCAAGCATTGCCCCACCTCATGTAAAGACATCCCCACAGGTGTTTGCCATCTGAGCCCATTCCTTCTGTTTGCTTATTTACTGAGTGTCCAGCAAAAATGGTGTATGGAGCCAGGGTCCCTCCCTCAGCTGGAGTACCCTCCTCTACCACCCGTGCCCTTGGCTTGAGTACTTAGATTTACTCTTTCTCCCACTTTCAGCTCATTTAACAGTGATTGGAGCTGTATGTGGTGACACACAGCTTTGATCCCAGAGACTGAGGTGTATCACTACAGGGTCAAGGCCAGCCTGAACTACGTAGCAAGACCCTGTCCCAACACCTCCCTCCTCTTGAAAAGATAATGGTGGGGAAGATGCTGTATGTGACACCATTTTTATCTCAACAGAGAAGAAATTGAGAAGCAGAAAGCAAAAGAACGCTACATGAAGATGCATTTAGCTGGTAAGACAGAGCAGGCCAAGGCTGACCTTGCCCGATTGGCAATAATCCGGAAACAACGGGAGGAGGCCGCGAGGAAGAAAGAAGAGGAAAGGAAAGGTAAGTCCTGGGCTGCTGCTCTAGAGATGGCTGCCTGGCTATGCCTCTGCTAAAGCCACTGAAACTGCACTTAGGTCCTTCTTGCTGGTATACACAGCAAGTATATACAGCAGTGTCCTGAAATCAAGTGCCAATTGGAATCTCAGCAAAGTACCATCTACAGCAAGGGAATAGTCACCATCTGCAGCAGCAGCAGGAGGCCTCAGAGGCACAGTTGGAGGCCTTTCAAGGCTGGCAGGTCCTCAAGACCTAGTAACACTTGAAGCCAGATAGCAATAGATATTGCATAAACCTAACTTAAGTAGGACCCAGGTGCCCCTCCTCCCTGTGCGTCTCTCCGGGCTGCCAAAGGCAGCCAGGATTCCTAGAGAGGTGGGTGACTGAGCAGCTGGTCTGATTTATAGGAAGAAGCTTTTGAGACCTTCCATCTGTTTGGGGCTGTGAGAGCACTTGGAGATCCCTCTGACTTGCCTCTTCACTGATCAGGGGAAAACAGGCCCGTTGTAGTCAGCTTCTCTGTCACTGTGACAGAATACCTAAGGAAATTAAACTAAAGAGGAGGAAGATTGTTGTTTCTGCCTATTTTCAGAAGTTCTGGTCTATGGTTGCTTTGGGAGGCACTATCACAGTAGAAGAATGTAGTGAAGCACCGCTGTGCATTTAGTGACTGCAGGGAAGCAAAAAAGGAGAAAGGGCTGGAGACAAAAAAATATCCTTCCAGGGTGATTTCCTCAACGACCCACTCGATTCAACTAGCTCCTGCCCTATACATTCCCTTTGCCTGTCGTAGCCATCAAATTACGAACCCATGAATGGGTGAATCCATTGATGAGGTTAGAACTCTTGTGAGCCAATCACTTCCCCAAATCCCACCTCTAAACCTTGCTACACTGTGGACTAAGCCATCGCTCAACACATGAGCTTTCAGGGAACATGGTAGATCCAAACCCTGACACCTGGAACTGGGAGGTCGTGTCTCGGTACCCTTGGGCTCAGTGGCCCCTGTGTTGGGGCATTATCCTGGGTCCCAGCTCAGCTTGCTTCCCAAACCTCAAGCAGCAGAAACAAACAACAAAAAACCAAACACCAAACCCCAAGCAGGACAGAACTTCATATATAACTGTGAGCATGTCATTGCTGGTTTCAGGCTTCACATTCTGAGAACCCATAGAGGTTGTGATTGGGGCTTTGCCAGAGATGTGAGAAGTTTCCAGGTGCCTGCTAGAGTGCATTAGTGGGCCTTTGCACAGGGGGCAGCTCTTCCTAAGGTGGTGGCAGCCACTCGAATACAGCAGGAATGCTGGGTGCCTGGGTCTTGTGTCCCAGCAGAAATCCTCTACTGGCAGGGGGCGGCAGGCTGAGTGTCTTCCTCATCTGCCAACTGAGCCAGCACACAGAATGCTGAGATCCCTTAGAACTAAACTTCTGTGATTCAGGGGGCCATGTGGTGGGTAATTTTGCTTTGCTCTAACTCCTACTCTTCCCTTCCATCCCCTCAGCAAAAGATGACGCGACTTTGTCAGGAAAACGGATGCAGTCACTCTCCCTGAATAAGTAAGCGCCACCTGTGGGAGGAGAGGCCAGGGAACCGGGCCGCGCCGCCAGGACCGCTGCCGTGTCTCGTCCGCCCTGTGCCCTGGCAACGCTGCAGCAGCCCCTCACGGCCAGGAACCCCCCACGGCCTGGGGCCGCCTATTCATCTTGGCACAGAAATTGTTCGGGGGGTTGTGGGGGGCTGGGGGAGGGGGCAGCTGCTATCTTTTGAGACAGAAAGATGCAGGACAGCATTTCATATGTAACCATTTGAATGTTTTTGCTGTTTTTAGAATTCAGAACCCTGGTTGGGGTGCCTGGGAGGTGGGTAAGAAGAGCTTCCATTTGTTTGGTAGATCGCACGTTAGTGGGTGGTGGTGCCGGTCACAGCTGCTGGCACATTTGTAGCAACCAGCCCAGTCTGTGCTGCCTGGGTGCTTACTTGGAGAGGGGATTGTGCTCTGGGTCTCATGGCTTCTCCATCCCTGGCCAGTGTCTTCCAACTGAGCCCTCTTCTTCCCTTCCCTGCCCCATTCCCATGCATCTGGCCAGGGCTAGTACCCATTTTTAACCCAACTCATCTATCATTTCAACAAACCTCCGTTTACTGTGCAGCACCCAGGCAAAACCTGCTCCACAAATCCAACTTGTATATTTGGCAGATTAAACTTGACATTATCGTAATCCTTGTTTTGCAATTGTTTTTCTTTTCCTTTTTTTTTTTTTTTTTTTTTTAAAGACAGGGTCTTGCTGTGTAGCTGAGGCTGGCCTTGAACTCAGGGCAATCCTGCCTCAACCTCTTTCTCCCTCAGCTTCTTGAGAGCTGCAATTACAGGCAAGTAGTTCATCCTTTGGCTTCTGTGCCTGAGGCATTTTTGCCCAGAGTGTTACTGAGGCAAGTATAATAGGGTTGCCAGCACAGACTGAATCTTCTGTCAGGCAAAAGAGCAGGGTGCAGGGTCTGGATCAAAGATGCAGGCCCAGGATCAAGAGAGACCAAAAGTACTCTGTGGCTGGAGACTGGTCCATCCAGTCTCCACCAGGTTGGAGCAGCACTGAGGACTCCCTCCTCTAGCCTCCAGGTGCCCCCTGGTGGCCACAGCCTGATTCTGTGCTGGAAGAAGCTGCCTAGAAGCTGCTGCCCAGCAATGCCTGACTGCTGAACTCTTGTCTCATTTCATCTGTGCCCAGTGTGGCCAGGTGGGCAGTGGGGAAGAAGCTTACTGCTAGCAAGTGAGCTGCCTGCAGATTCAGGCTATTTAAAGGGAACCCATGGGTACTATCACCTTTACCCATGAGAGGTGCATGTGGAGTTGTGAATAGTGTCCTTTGCTTGTGGCCCTGAGGGGTCAGTGGGTTCTCGGGTATGTTGGTGTGACTAGGTGCCCAGAAGGGTGCGAGTGATTGCAGTGTGGTTTTCCTGAGGTCAGACAAAATGATTCAGTGGCCCAGCTCCAAGCTGCTTATACCACACGCCCCAGGAAGGATCCCACTGCTACCAGCACCTGTAGCTTCCCAACCCAAAGCTCTGGTTCCCAGAGCAGGAATTACAGTTTCTACCAATGCTCCTCCCCCTTCCCCTGGGATCATGCAGCTGCTGCCCAGGTTCAAGTCTGGGCAGCATAAAACATAAAATGAGGTCCTCTAGCAAGGTGGAGGGAGGTAGTGGATGTCCGCTGAGGTTCACTGCCCTGTGACTGCTCCAAGAAGGTGGTAATGAGGTAGGCATCCTGTAAGGTGTGTTGGGGAAGCTGGAGGTCTAAGGCTGGTGTACAGAGGCCTCGCTTGGTGAGGTTCCCCCTGGTGCTCAGGACCCGTGTGTCTGCAGGCCTAGGAGTGTGCTTCTGCAGGTCATGCCTGGATTCTTAGGCGATACTATGTGAACAAGAATTCTGGGGGCTGGAAGTGTTCCCCTTAATGGGGCTCAGTTGGAAGTTAGATCCAAGTTTGAATGCCTGTGGGACTTCACCTTTTTTCTCTGATGGCAGTTCCTTTTTTGGTACCACTGGGGTCAAACAGGCTCCACACACATACTCAGCAAATGCACTTAGCCCCAGCCTATTTTGCTTTTATCTTTTTTTTCCTTTTGGTCTTGTGACACAGGTTGTTACTATGTAGCCCAGGCTATCCTAGAATTCTCAGTGATCCTCTCTGCCTCAGCGCCCCCCCCCCCAAGTGCTGGGATTATAGGCACATGGCACCATACCAGGCTTTGTTTCTGTCTTTAAAGTAGGTATAACAAGGCCTCCTTCCTAACGTGGTGCCTCAAGTCTGTTAGGACTTGTCCAGCTGTCCTTTGCCATGCATCAAGTCGCCCAAGCCAGGTCAGCTCTCACCCCACCTCTGTCCTGATCTGTCATCTCCTATCTGTGTCCTTCGGCAACCCACAGGCCGGCAGTGTGATCCCTACAATGCAACGCTAGTGTGTCTCTACTTTGGTATGTGACTCTGGTGCTGGGAGGTGGTGGCCCTCCCTAGCCTCTCTACAGTCCTTTAGCTCCCTCAAAGGACTACGGTGTAGCTCACAGCTTTTTTGTATCCAGTTCCTTGCCTGGAACCTGTCCTCACCTATCCCCCATGTCTGAGCTCAACAGTAGTGTCTCGGTAACCCTCAAGTGTCCCCTCAATATGCAGCTAGGCTCCTGGTGGCGACTGTTGGGGCAGCACAGGTCAGTCCAGGACCCATGCTTTCTTGACCCAGCTGCCCATGCACTGTGGAGAGGCTTTTTCCTGCTGAGGAGAGGCACAGGACCCAGCCTATGTGGCCTTTTTCCCTACTCTACACACACTGGGGCCAGGCTTGAAGCAAGGGTCTTACACAAGGTCAGCATCCCACCACACTACACCCCTGGTCCCTGTGTGCTTTTGTTTTAAAGATGGTGTCTCCCAGGTTGCCCAGGCTGGTCTCAAGCACCTAATACTCCCATCTCAGCACCCAAGTAGCTTAGAGACTTGTTTCGCTGTGGCCTGGCTCTGAACCTTGCTTTTCTGTTTTTTGGTAGCACTAGGAGATTGAACCCAGGACTTTTCTCACTGAGCTCCATCCCATCCTTTTATTTTGAGAGGGTCTCAGTCACTGAGTTGTTTAAACTGGGCTTGAACTTGCGATCCTCCTGCTTCAGCTTCCTATAGTGCTAATGATTACAGTAATGTGCCACCATGTCTGCTTGAACCTGTCACTTTTAAGCCAGCATTCATGTCCCTCTGTAGGAAGGCCTATGTGAAGAGGTACATCTAAGGAAGGCCAGTAGACTTCTGCAAAGCCTCTACGTGAGGCCAAATAACATGTTTGCTATTCAGGATAGAAAAGAAGGAATAATATTGATTGGGAACCACTGGGATCTATATTGACTCACACTCAGGCCACCAGAGGTATGCAAATACCTCCTTGCACTCTGGTGCAGAGCCTTATGACATTCATCAGCTGTAGGATCTAAACCTCACTTTGCAGTGGGCTGGCACAGGCTATGCTTGCATTTAGTTAAGAACAGATGAGCTGTGTGCATGGGCATGGTGGTGCACATCTGTAAATCCCAGCACTCAAGAGGCTGAGGCAGGAGGATCACTGTGAGTTCAAGGGCAGCACTGACTACAGTGAGTTCAACACCAGACTGAACTACATAGTGAGACCGTCACAGAAAACGAAAAACAAACAGGAATAAGGTGAGCTGTGTAGCCTCACTGTCTCCCCAGAGCCTGGCAACTTCTCACTGTGACTACAAAAGAATGGCGCCTCTTCTGACAAGCTATGCAGATGTAAGGATAATTCACCATTTGCAAATCTTAGATGTAATTTGTCACCAGTGAGCTTAAGAGATGCTTACATAGGGTTGGGGGGGAAGCTCAGGGATAAAGAGCTTCTGAAAAGCATGTGATCAAACAAAAACACCTGAGTAAAACAGAAATAGGAAAAAATTTAAATCAGTGTTAATCAAAAAAATGAACTACTCACATTGTAACAGAAAAATAAAGAATTTCCATTAAGGTTCAGAACCAGCCTGTATGTGCAAACCCTCTGTCTAGGATCTGACTGACTGACAGGAGAGATACTGTGCCTCATTCTGGCCGCTTGGAGAATGACAGCACAGGGCCAGACTGCATGACAAAAGGAAGCCTTTGGAAAAGGTCAGTGGGCTTAAACATCAGTTTCACTGGCAAGCAGACTGTACTCATACAAAAGCCAGCTTCTTCCAAACACACAGGCAAGCATGTCCAAAATTACATTTTTATTACTTCCACACCTGAAGGAGTTCATGACCAGCACTGTGCTTTTGGGCATTTTTTTTAAAACAATAATTGAAAGCATTTCTTTAAGAAAAAGGCACAAGTTCCCTGAATAGGTATGCAAAGCTCCTCTCCCAATCCCTCCCCTTCTGAGGGAGCAGCCCTATGGGGATCCATGCTGTACCCTAGAAGCATTCAGCAAAGCAGCCCCTTATAGCCACCCTTCCCCAGCAGCTAGGATGAGGGCAGCGTTCCTCACAGGTCATTTTATCTTGAGGTCCTTCAAGGCTGACTCCAGGCTCTGCAAGAAGCGGAATGGGTTGGTTCTCAGCTGCCCTGCAGACACCCTGTGTGCTCAGGGGTGCAGCACAGCAGAGGAAGAACTTGGTCTTTGGAGCCTGGCAGACTAGGTTTAAATCCCAAGTGATGTGTAAGCAGGGCCAAGAGACTAGGGGGCTCCTGCCTGCTTACAGTCCCCATGCAGTTCCTCTTGTAATAGTGAAGGACAGGGCAAGAAGGGTCCACCTTGGGGCCTAGCAGGAGGTCAAGGGTGCAGCAAGCCTCACCTTCACATCCCAGATGCTCATGCCACCATCCATGCCTGTGGTGCAGAACTGCGAACACTTGGCCTTGCCCCCACTGAGCACTGATATCTGGCTGTAAAAATAATTAAGGGTTTAGGGATTCCACCCATGGTCAGAAGCTCCAGCACCCCAAGGAAACCATCTCCTGTAAGTGCCAGAACAGGGTGTGCACAACCAGGGACCACCTGGGAGAGAGCTCGGAACCAGCAGTGGGCTGAGCAACAGAGGGAGGCCCGGCAGATGCCTCAGAACACTTGAGGGCTGGCCACGGAGGACAGACAGTATCTGGGTGTGTACAAAGTACCAGCAGCATGTGCTGGGGCCAGGTGATGGGTTCAGATGATTCGGGGTGGGCCTAAAAGGCCTGCAGAGCCAAAGGTCTTCAGTCTGCAGAAAGAGTGTTCAGCCCACAAAGGGCCTAAGTGGCTGAGGAGTTCAGTCAGGAAGTCTCCCCTGACTGCAGGGTGGGACCCTGTGGCTGGCAGCTTTGGGGATTTATTGGGGAGGTGTCTCTCTCATCCAAACCTACCTCACCAGGTACTAGTCCTTCATCCACCCATATGCAGCTGCTGGTTGCAGCCCGGCTGTGCCAGAGAACTTGAAGGCCTCACCCAGTGATCCCAAACTGCAGAGTGGGGCTGCTGGTCACCCTTGCTGGCTGCTTTTTCCTTTGATACTAATACTTTTTATTTGATAACATAGACTGAGTCCAGGGTCTTTACACTGAGCTACATCCCTACCCTTAATTAATTAATTAATTAATTTATTCATTGACAGGGTTTTATAAGTTACCCAGGCTGGGCTGAAACTTCCAATTCTCCTGCCTCAGCCTCCCAGAGTGTAAGGATTGTAAGTGTGTGCCACGTGACCAGCTCAGTGCTTTTTTTTTTTTTTTTTTTTTACCTAAAGAGTCGACCTGCTTCCCAGGCCGGGCTCCTCACCTGACACTGTTCTTGTGCAGCGAGTCAAGGCCAGCGCCTGCCGCCGTGCCGCCCTCTGAGCTCGCCTTCTTGTCGAGGTTCTGGAAACGCTCCCGGGCTGTGAGGCCACGCTGAGAGCTCTGCTTGGGCACGTCCAGGCGCCCACCGAAGCTCAGCTTCCCAGCAGCACCATCGTAAGTAAACAGCACAGGGAAGCAGTCATGACCCTGCAGCCGGAGAGGGGTGCCACTGAGCACTGGCCTGCCAGGCACCATACCCCATTTTCTACCTGGGGAATCCTGGAGGCCCAAGTGAGGCCTTGATGGTGCCACTGATACCAGGAGACCAAGGCCCAGCCTAAGGTCATAGGCCCAGGGCCATCATTGGAGACAGATGTAAAGGGCTGCCCACCCTGCCGGCAGGGGCAGCATGTAGGTCAGACTTGTCTGGGCATCCTGCCCAGGCCATGGGATCCCCTAGCTGCTTACTCCTTTAGGCAGAAAGCCAGTTCCATCCTCCTGACACTTCCGCACATGGACAGAGGCACAAGAAAGGAACTGACAGGCAGGACAGATAAGCAAGTGGGCAGAGATGACAGGAAGAATAATCTTTTTTTTTTGGAAGCACAGAGGATTGAATCCAGGGTCTTTACACTGAGCTACATCCCCAGCAATTTTTAATTTTGAGACAGGGTCTCAGCTGCCTAGGCTGGGCTCAGACTTGGAATTCTCCTGCATCACCTTTCCAGACTACTGGGATTCCCAGGGCAGGCCACCACATGCCACTGAGTAGTACCTTTCCAGATTGCACCCCATACCTGCCTTTTGAGTTAGGCGTGGCCATGTCGATGGCCAGTAAAGTATAATCAGAGATGTCAGGATCCAGGCTATGAATGACTGCTCAATTCTACACTTCCCTCTTCTCCCTGCAGGGCAGGGGGGAGGCATGCTGCAGACAGCCTCCATCAGAACCTGTCAACACCCACGCTGGCCGCCAAGGCTGTGTTATACCAGTGCAGTTGGGAATTTTTATTACTGTAGCATAACCCAACCTAGCAGATGTGATCCAAAGATACGGCAAATATTAAATTAAAAATTTTTTTACAGTTAAAGACAGTACCATTTGTTCTCTACAGCTCCCCTCACTTCATTCACCCCCATCACTCTTTATTTTTATTGTTACATATTCACAGCATATGATTATATCCCTTGTGGGGAGCTGGTACATGTTATCCCATCACTCTTGCTGTTTTCTGGAGCAGTTTATATTCAAGGAAGTTTGTCAGATAATAGCACTGCAGTCTGTCCTCGTCCTCCTTATTCACCAGATCTGGTGCTACGCCACCTGTGGCTCTCACCCAAAGCCAAAATGACCAGGCAAGGGAAACGTTTTGAATCTGTGCAGGACGTCAAGGAGTCACAACATCACAAATAAGGCATGCAAGAGGACCTCAGAACTGCTCCAGAAGGAGCACAGCGAGGGGGAGAATTCTGAAGGGGATTAATGGCTACGTGTCTTTACTGTCATAAGTTTTTAAAATTTTTTTTTAAATATTGGATTTTTCTTTGCCTTTTTGAGACAGGGTTTCACTATGTAGTTCAGACTGCTCTTGAACTCACTTTATAGCCCAGGTTGGCCCCAAACTTGCAGCTATCCTCCTGCCTCAGCCTCCTGAGTATTGGGATTCCAGGTGTGCACCACCATGCCTGGCCTAATATATTTTTTGATCATGCTTTGTATTCTGCTCAATACAGACGATCAATGGAAAAAAGCAGGGGGGTGAGCCTGGGGATTTAGTTCACTGGTATAAGCACCTGGCTGGCAAGCGTGAGGTTGTGAGTTCTAGCCCTGGTACCAAAAAAAAAAAAAAAAAAAAAAAAAGTAAAGGGGGAGAGGGAGGTGGGGGAGGGATGGAGGGATGGAGAGATGCTGCGAGTTGTACTCATACATGGGAGGAGTGCTGTTCCTGCCCACTGCCCACCTATCCTGTCCCCTCCGCCCCACTTACCGCTGCCACCAGGCTGTTTTCAGTGATGAAGGTGAGGGCCAGCAGCGGCAGAGTTTCAGAGGCCAGGGTTGCCACACTGGGAGAAGAGCAAGGTCAGCCACGCTGCCCCATCCTCCAGCTCTCTTCTGTTGCAACCCTCACTCCCCACCTCCAGTCCCACACTCACGCCATCTTCTTGTCGGCATCAGCAAGGCACACAGTGCTGTCGTGGCTGACCCAGGCCACGCGGCTGCCACTGGCTGAGAAACAGACACCGTGCACCCAGCCACAGCTGCTGCTGGACTCGAACATCAGCTCTCCAAAGGGCATTTTGGAGCCCCACGGGGTGGGGGCTGGCCGCTCTTCCACCTCCTTGATGTAGGCTGAGAAGATCCTGCCAGAAGGCCGAAGGGGAGAAGCAGGTTTTGGGAGGGCTGGGAGGATTAGGTCCTAGATGGCCTAGCTGTGCCAGTGGCTCTGCATGACCTGCACCTTCACACTGAATAGATCTAGTTCTGTTTCCCTCTGTGCAGCAAGCCAAGGGGTCTCCTATAGCATCCTAGAAACTCTGGAAACCCTATGGGCCCTGAAAGCTGGCCACTGTCAGTCAAGGCCCAAGCCAGCACCCGTATGGCCAGCCCTGGGACAGCCCTGTACCCCCTGGGAGCACACTGACCTCCCATTTCTGAACTGAGGCCCTTTGCACGCAGCTCCATCGGTGCCCTTTCTTAGTTTTTATTTTGAGACATGGTCTCGCTAAATTACTAAGTGAGGGGCCAAAACGTGATCTTCCTGCTCCAATCTCCCAGAATGTTGGGATGAAAGCTATGTAACACCAACTTGGCATAATTTTTATTTTTATTTACTTACTTCTGAGTTTTTTGAGACACAGCCTAAGTAGTTTAGGCTTCACCACAACTGGCTTATTTTTATTTATTTTTTAATTTACTTTTGAGTTTTTTGAGACAGGGTCTCCCCTATGCAGTTTGGGGCTGGCCTTGAACTCTATGCAGCCCACAGCGGACTCGAACTCATGATGATCCTACTGTTTAAGTCTCCCGAGTGTGGATAGGTGTGTTCCACCATGCACAGCTTATTTTTTATTTTGAGGCAGTATTTGCTAAGTCATTAGGTTACCCACGCTCAAACTTGCATCCTCCTGCCTCAGTCTCCCAAAGTGCTGGGATGATAGATGTACACCACCATCCCTGGCTCATACTGATCTCAATCCATACCTGACAGAGCAGGGGGCTCCCTGCTCCCCACCCACCAAAAAAACCCACAGCACATCATCCTCTCTGTACCCAGGGCCTCTGGTTCTTGGAAAGTGGGGGATTCAGAGACTGTGGTGAAGGACTGTCTACTCAGAGCTAGAAGGAAATGGGGTTTGGTGATCACGTCAGATTCAAAGGCTGGGACCAGATTTTCTATATTCCAGGTCTTAAGAAAGTGAGCTAGGGTTTGTTGCAGCTCATCAGCCACTCATACCTCAGGATGAGTAAGTACACCTACTCATTCTCCCTCGGATGGAAGTGAGGAAACTACACCACAGGTAGGGATGGGTGGTTCTAAAGAGGCAGGAAAGGAGGGCTTGGAAGGACTTTGCTGACATTCAGTGGTGGCAAAGGATACCCTGTGCTGATGGGTGACCAGAAAGGATGTTGGATCCTTCCCACAGCAAACCTTCATGAGGCTCCACTGAAGCCCTAGCCCACCCTACCGGTGGCAGCCCTCCCAGGGAAGCCCCACCTCACCTGCACTTGAAGTCACAAGAACCAGCGGCCAAGAGCACGTTGTTGGGATGCCAGTCCAAGCTGAGCACAGTGGAGCGGATGGGCTTCTTGATGTGCTTACACACCCACCTGCACAGAGCCAGATGGGTGAGTGCCAGGGGACTCCAAAGCACCCTGTGCAAGGGCCCTGGCCTTGAGGTAGAAACCTATGCCCTGTCCTCCCAGCCCCTCAGGGTCCCACAGTGGCTAACCAGCCATGGCAAGATTTAAACCTGGGTCTCCCAGACTCAAGCTGTGCTCCTGCCAGGCCTCTCCCCTCGGCGAGACAAGGGAATCAGATCTGCACTACAGACTGACAGGCAAGCTGCCATGCCATTGTCAGGAAGTCAGAGGCACTCTGCATGGCGCCTAAAGCTGGTCTGTGTTTTTTGGTTTTTGTTTTTGTTTTTCTTTTTTTTTTTTTTCGTTTTTATCGGTACCAGGGGATCGAACTCACAACTGCACACTTGCAAGGCAGGCACTTATGCCGCTAAGCTAAATCCCCAGCCCTGGCCTGTGTTCTTGCAGTCATCAAGTTGGGGCTTTGGGACTACACGGGGACTATGCAGAGTCCCAGGCCTTTCCCACGAGGCCCAGACAGGCCAGACTCTCCCTGAGGTCAACAAGAACATGGCTGCTCCATCTCATCAGGTGCACCTACAGTTCCAGGTCTCCCCAGCCCACTCTGGCTTAGCCCTGATACCCACCAGTCATTCTCTTGCTCAAAATAGCAAATGGAGATAACTCGAGAGCCACTGCCCACGGCGAACTTGTTCTCATTGGGAGCCCAGCGCACACAGCGGGCAGCACGGTTGATCCGCAGGATGACAAGTGTAGGCTTCCACGTGCTGCCCTTGAGCGTCCACACGTAGGCATTGCGGTCTGTGCCGCAGGTCACGATGCGGTTACTCTCAGGGGCCCAGTCAATGCCTGTGGTGGGGTGGAGAGTGCAGGGTACACAGTAGGCTGAAGTCACTGCAGCCTGTGTAGACCATCAGTGGTCTGAAGGTGGGACTTCAAGGCCACAGTCAGACAGGCTGTTGCCTCTGCCCAGCAAGTGCACTTTTCCCTGAAATCCACTATTACTAGTTGTTGCCGGAGCTTGTGATAGAGTGGGACAGTGCTCCCAAGCTATCACCAAGCGTTATGGAAGGCAAAGCTAAGAGGTAAAAAAGAACAGTTGTTGGTAAACAGAGCTGCTGGATCAAGCTACTCCTAAAGGTCCCAATTCTTTGGAGTTTTTCACTATATCTGCCAACACACTCTCTTTATGTAGAACCTACATCAGTTTGAATTTCTTGAAATCTAAATTACCCTAATACAGCAAGTACCCCTCCTCCTTTCAGAAAGGCGATCCCAACCAGTGTGACCCACCTGTCACCTGCCCATTGTGTTCCTTGAGCTCATGCACCTTGGTCCACTTGGCTCCGCTCTTCTCGTAGATGTGCACCTCATGGTTGTTGGGGCAGATGGCGATCTCTGCGGGGCAGACAGGAGGGGTTTAAGAGTAAGGGGAGCCAGCCCCCTTCCCAACGCCCTCCACTAGGAACACACTTTCAGGGTGGGCAGCGCCTCACCCTGTATGAACCAGTTCTCTCCTTCTCCATGGAGGGGCCCCCTCAAACCCCACAGCCTCAGCTGGGACTGAACCCTAAATCCTCTACTTGTATCCACCCAGGTCCCCCCCCCACACCAGGTTTCTTTTTTTTGTTTTGTTTTTGTCTTTTTCGTTTTTTATTGGTACCAGGGATCGAGCTCACGACTGCCTGCTTGCAAGGCAGGTGCTTATGCCGCTGAGCTAAATCCCCAGTCCCGTAATCACACCAAGTTTCTTGACCCGTGGATCTCACGGTCTACTACAAAAGCTGCCCAGCACCTGCTGGTGGGCCCCAAGTCCAGCTCCTCTGGCTTCTGTCTGGGTGTGTGTCACCGCTTCCCTTTCTATTTTCCTCCTTCTCCTTACTGTTCTTGTTTTTGCAGTGGTGGGGACTGAACCCAGGACCTTCACACTGAGCTACAGCCCTAGCCTTTTTTACTCTGTTGAAACAGGGTTTGGGGCTGGGGATTTAGCTCAGTGGCATAAGCACCTGCCTTGCAAGCAGGCAGTCGTGAGTTCGATCCCTGGTACCGATAAAAAGACAAAAAAAAAAAAAAAAAAAAAAAAAAAACAGGGTTTTGCGAGGATGCTGAACTGCCAGGCTGGGTGATCCTTCTGCCTCAGCCTCTCAGTGGTGGGATTATAGGCCTGTGACGCCACACCCAGCTACAATCTTAAACTGTAACCTCTGCCTCTTGCCGTCCCCTCACAGCTCCCACCACTGCAGGTAGCTTTGCTGTCATTCCCTCCCGATGGAGACAGCTATATTGCCCACCCCACCCCGTGCCAGCACCCACAAAAGGCTGGTGCCTTTCCACTTGACTGTCCTGCATCCTTCCCTGGAGACTACTTCCCTCAGTGCAGAGACCCAGAGCCACTCACGTGTGCGGTCTTTGTTCCAGGCATGACAGCTGATGGGTTCCACCAGGAAGCTGTGGTAGGCCATGGCTGCTCAGCTCCTGTGTGGGGAGAGCAGAGACTCCAGGTTGGTGCTGCCCCAGCCCTAGATGAGCCCTAGGAAAGGTCCCCATTTCATAGGGACAATAGTTTTCTGGAAAGGGTGACAGAAAGCATCTCCTCTCCGGGCTGGTCTGGTGTGTTGCTTTACTCCCTCGGGCCTTGTTTCCCTCCTTCTACGACAGCAGGGGTCACAGGATGCCTCTGAGGCCCCAGGACAAAGGGTGGGATGTAGCAGGAGTGATCAATACCTTGAGACCAGGCGCCTATCGCTCATCACCTGTGACTCAGTTTCCTCATAAGTTGAACTCCCCCTCCCCCATAATGAAGGGAGATGATGAAACAGTCTTGTAAACCTCCAGCACCCAGTGGGCAGTACAGAGGCAGACAAGATTGTTCTACCCCTGGGCCAGGGTCTCAGGGAGTCCACACAGTCACAGGAGTGAAGAGGGCGGCTGAGTGCCACTGCAGTCCACAAAGCACAACCCTCGCAGAGTGGTGGCCTGGCTCCTGCCAACTGTCCCTACCCCTCATGCTCTGGAGAGCTTCAGAGGAGCCCTCTAGGTCCTTGTTCAGGCTAGGATGGCCCAGCCCGGAGTCCCCCTTCCCCAGCTTCCACAACCCAATCTCTCTGTGGTGTTGCCCCCAGCTGCTGCTGCTGCGTGGCATAGGCATCCCAGCCCTGGCACATGCTCCCCTGATCTTTGAGGCCAGTCCTGCCCACCTTTTCACACCCACAAGCGGTTCTATGCACTGTCCAATGTCCACTCCTGCTCTATCTGGCCACAGGGAGCTCATCCCGAAAAGACCCACCTCCATGACTCAGCTTCCCTGAGTTGTAGAGGCCTGAGGCACTGCCTGCAAGAAGTGACCTGAACCTCAGTTTCCACTTGTGCGGGATGGAAATGGAAAACCTGTCTCCCCTAGAGGTGCTGAAGGTGCCCAGACCTGGCACCTGGTGAGTGCTCATGAGGCAGCAGCTCTTGACCTCTAAGGGCATGATGGCACCAAGCCTCAGTTCATGCATTTAAAGGCTGGCTCCCCTGGCCAGCCCAGTCTGGGATAGGTGGCACCACAGAGCCAACAAGCTCACTGCCCGGTGGGTCTGCCCAGACTGCCCACCTGCTCAGCCAGGTGCCAACCCCCCTCTTTCATGCACACCAGGGGCCTTGGGAACTTCCCAGGCAGCACAGGGAACACATGGATGCATGGACACACATGCATACACACATACAGGGCAGGGTTTTGTCTCTCCATATTTAGAACTGGGACCCTCGTGGGTCCTCTGTTACCGTGCTGAGAAAGTCAGCCAGGTGCAGTGCACACTCTTGTAATCCCAGTACTCTGGGAAATGGAGGCAGAAGGATTGCAAGTTCTAGCCCAGCCGGGGCAACTTAGCCCCTGTCTCAAAATTAATAAGGGCTGAGGATTAGGGATGTAGTTCAGAGCAAAGACCCTGAGTTCACTCCCCAGTACGTCAGGGGGAGGGGGAACACACACAGCATGCACTGCAGCACACATGACTTCCTCCCCAGCTTCTCTCCTTCTAAGGCCTCTGTGCATAGAGGAAGGCGCAGAAGGCCGCCTCTGCACCTCAGCAAGCATGACGGGGATTTCCCTGGTGCTCTCAAGCTGGTCTCAGCCTAGGCCATCACTGCCCCCACCGGATTTGGGGGCGGGGGAGCCTGGAAGTCACCAGACTGAAAATTATGCTCAAGTGTCCCAGCCCAAAGGCCTCAGGTCACCAGTGGGACTCAGCCAGGGATAAGGGCTGAGCCTACCCCTCTGCTCCATCCCTCCCCTCAGGGACCAGGAAGGAAGCAGCTCTGGGACCTCAGCCTGGGGGCCAGAACTTAGACTCAGGGTCTGGGTTGGTGGGCAGAATCCAACTTCCCAAAAGCAACTCATGCCCCAGCACATCTCAGATGGAGCAGCTGCCCCATCAGTGGCCCCTACATGTCCTAGGGAGTACTGGGATTAGAGGGAACAGCCCCTCACCCAGCCCACTCCTGCTCACTTCTGCAATGCAGCTGACCCAGCAATGACTCCCTGAACCCTTCCTCTCCCGAATGAGGAAGTGGTAGTCAGAGATCATGGCAATCAGACCCAGGCAGCACCCTTCACATCCCACTGCTCTGTCTACAGAACTCTGACTCAGTCATTCCCAGGAAAGCCTCCAACCAGGAAATTCAGTGGGGTGGAGCTTCTGCTACTGCCCACCAACCACCATGCTGCAAAAAGCCTGGGGAGGAGGGAAACTCGGGCTGCTTCAACCCAGCGAGCTGTCAGGCCTCCTCATCCTGGTGGAGAGAAAGGCTGCTTATTTATTTTACAGGACTGGGATCGAACTCATGCCTCATCCATGCTAGATAAAAACTATGTCTGAGCTAAAGGTCCACCCAACCACTTCTTACCCTGGTCCCAGCAGAGTCAAGCCTCTTTCATGGCCGAGGAATGAGAGGTAGGAAGAGACTCTGGGAATGGACTTGGGACCAGGAGTTCACATACGGGCTCTGTACCCCATCATTCTGGAAACAGAGTGAGGTTGACTTTTGAGCCAATCTCACCAGCACTGGCTGAATCTCTACCTCCAGGCATCCCTCCCACACCTGTGTTAGGGCTTCAGCGACCGGTGTGTCCATGAAGGGAACAGCATGTGGGGTGGTGCTGGGAGGGGGCGGGGGAAGAGTCAGTATCCTTTAGAATTCCCTAAAGGGACACCACGGGAGCTTGAATTTCTAAGACAAGGTGGGAGTTTCTATCCAAGGAGTGCCAAAGACCATACACTGGGGTGTAGATTTTTTTTTTTTCAAGAGACATGAGGTTTTTGGCTTGGGATAGAGCCTCAGTGATAGAGTACTTGCTTAGCATACAGGAGGCCCCTGGTTCAAACCCCAGTATCACGAATAAATAAATTCCACACTCAGAAGCCCAGCATTTGGGAAGCTGGGACAGGAACATTGAGGTCAGCCTGAACATAGTGAGACTTGTTTCAAAAAACCATGAATACATAAATGTAATACTTTGAAGGGTGTGAAGGAACTTAGCAAGACCCTGTCTCAAAAAAGGGCTGGGGACAGAATGCAAAGCTCCAGGTTGCAATTCTTAGTAACACACATACACACTCCAGAAAAAAGTGGATCATGTATTCAAGCTTCTCCCCAGCCAATGGTCCGGGAAGGCTGAAAACCTCCAATCCAGGGTCTTCTCTGTGGACGCAGAGGGGAGCACAGAACCCGCCTCCCTCAGCCATTTCACAAAGCCTCAGGCTGCACAGCCGGGGGGAACTTTTTTTGGGTCTTGGCCCTCAGCTTCCCAATCCTTACAGCACTGGGTTGAAACCCTCGCTCTCTCCATACCGGCTGGGAACCCTCAGCCAAGCCTCCACCCTGGATCATTACCCAGAAAACGCTGTGGCCAGATGGAGTGCAGGCGGTAGGTCTTTTCTTGTTTGGTTTTGCTCAGTTTTCCGGAATCCAGAGGTTTGGCTGGAGGTGAGGCTAAAGCCAGCCCAAGGAGTTGCCAGGAGCAACTCCTAACCTTGGCTCTCCAGGAAGTCCCCGCCCGCTCTGGTGCTTAGGGAGCTGCCAGCAGTCGGTTTTGCCCCAGAGCTAAGCCTTACTTAACTTCCTGTTATGGGCAGGAGCCCCAGAAGTCTATGTAGTTCATACTACCCTAACACCCTCTTTTAGCATCTGACTTGAAAGCTTACAAACCAGGTAAGTCAAGAAATACAGATTTAAATAGCCATAAGGCATCAGAAAGCACAAGTTAAAATCTCAAAACAAAAAACTCAATGCTGGCAGGGCTGTGGAAAAGTTCTCATTTGCTGCTACCTGGTTGGGTCTTTGAGAAGTATCATAACTTTCAGAACCGTGTAAGAACAAACAACATTAATGTGAACTTAACTGTTGATAATCTTGGCCACGTATGTCCAGTTTGGTACTAAAAAAATCAACCACCATTTTTTAAAGGCAAATGTGTTCATTAAAACTGTAACATCCTGCCTGGCAAGGGCAGATCGTGAGTTCAATCCCTAATACCAAAAATGAATAAATAAATAAAACTAACAGTGGCAGGGTAGAAAAAGCTGGATGACTACAAACTTTAGAGTAAACTGTGATATTAAAACATGGGGGAGGGGGAGTTCATTATGGGTCTGTGGTAAAATACTCGCCTAGCCCTGGGTTCCGTCCCCATCATTGCAACAAACAAAAAACACGTTAAGATGCTATTTAACCACTGTTTCAGAAAAGATGAATCAATGGGCAATATGCAAAGACATTGGTAGCAAACAAAATTGACTTCCCTGGCATCAAGTTGAGGACTACCGCGTTTTTACCAAAAGTTTCACAACACATTCTTTTACCCCAAAAGCAAGACTGGGAAGTTTGTTTCTTTGGATTTTCTTCATTTTTGTACATAAGGAAATTGAGGCTGTGACAAAAGTCTCACAGCTCCATGACACCTTGGGACTGGGGTCTGATGGGAGCCCAGACCTCGGCTCAGGCTCACCAGTGTGTTTCGATCAAAGTAGCAGATCTTACGAGGTAACAATAGCACACATTGATACGTGTCTGGCACACTGCCAGGGGTCTCACACGCGCTCCAGCATTTAAACCTCTTGATCTGAAAGCTCCCCATTTTCCAGATAAGGTACATTGAGGCTTATACCCAGGTGGCGGCCAGGGGTCAGTGAAGAAAGAACCTGTCCCTCTTACCCAGGGTGTCGAGTCTGGCTGCTCCAGGCTACCGATTCCTGCTCCCACCCCCGTAACCGATCAGACCTGTCCGCCCGGCCGGCCCGCTGCACTCGCCGCCCGCGCCCCGGGAGGGAGGGGCCGCCGCGATCCGCTCCCGATCTCCGCCCGCACGGACCCCTGGGACCCCGACTCGGCTGGCTGGAGGCCGACAGAGGGGTGGCGGCCGGGGCGGGGCGAGCCGGGGGCGCCAGCTCATTTCCCGGCGGCAGCGGCAACCCGGAAGGCTGCGGAGCGAGGGGAAGTGCCGGGCGTGGGGCCCCGGCGCCCCAAATAACGGGGCGGCACCGGCGCGAAGCAGAGCTGGGCGGCCGGAGCAGGACGACGGCGGGCGCGCGGGCCTGTCCCCCGGAGGCGCGGGGAACCCGAAGTACACGCCCCGCACCTCGCGGCACCCCACTCCCCGCAACCGCAACCCCGGGGCCCCGCGCCTCCCGCACCTGCAGGGCCCCGCACTCTCCCCTTCCCTCCCCGCTCGACGGCAGGCGGCGCCCTGCTCGCCGGGTCCCCTCACCTCGGGGGTCCCGGCCGCGGACTCTGGGCAGTCGACGCGCCGAGCCGGCTCTGAGCCCCGCGCCCGGCCGCAGCCACTTCCTCGTGGGCGGGGGGCGGGGCCTGGCGGGCCGGGCCCGCGGGGGCCGGGGCGGGGACCCGGGGGCGGGTGGAGGACTCAGTCCCGCCCACGCCTCGGGGTTTGGGGGCTGTGGGGATCGGCAGTCTTCGGAGGTGTGTCCGGAAATCGCCTGCCATCGCTTCTCACTACTTTGTGGGTGGGGAAACTGAGGCTGAGAGGGGCGCAACCTGAGCAACCAGTCGGCAGACGCCAAACCCGGGGGGCGCACTTCCACCCACCGAGAGCTGGTGGGGCGAGTGGAGAGTCGCGTGCATTAAACCCAGACTGCTGGTGACCCCGCAGCTCAACAGACGCCAGCAGGATTGGGAGCCATCCTTGGGGCCGTCAACGCGCTGCTTGAATTGCACTCACAGCGCCGGACTGGACGTCGTGGGCGTGGCCAGGGCGGCCAGGCTCCGCCCTCCTGGCCCGGAGCGTTGGTCACTACGTGATTTTTTTTTTGTCTTTCGGTTCTGGGGCTTGAAGCTTGGGCCTTTGCTAGGAGCTACATCTTACCTCTCTTACCTCTTTTAAAAAATTTGACACAGCATCTAAATTGCAAAATTACCAGGCGTTGTGGCTCATATCTGTAATCCCAGCACTCAGGAGGCTGAGGCAGGAGGATAGTTGCGAGTTCAGGACTAACCTGGGCTACAAAGTGAGTTCAAAATCTGCCTGAACTGCATAGCAAAACCTTGTCTAAAAAAGGTAATAAATAAATAAATAAATAAATAAAGATAAAAAAAATAGCTAAATTGCACTGGCACGGCTGGAAATTGAAACCTTCCTATCTAAGCCTCTGTGAAGAGTGTGCAGTGATAACAGGTGTGGGCCACCATGCCTGGCCCCTGGTAACTACTTGCCCTTCTATTCCAGTCTTTCACGTTACCTGGACAGCCTGATTTGAGGTCTTGGGCCAGGGGGCCCCTGGCGGTCTATGAGTTCTGACCTTGGGCCTCATCAAGAGAAACAGCCAGGTGGCCAGGCAGAAGGTGAAAACCCTGCTCCCTAGAAGCTGTTTGACTCGAAGCCAGCCAGATGTGGGGTCTTCATGATTTGGCCCCCATGTAAGGTCTAGAGTCTTAAGACACACGTTCCTTTTGCCTAGGGCACTTTTCCCCACCTGTCCTCTCATGCAAGTTGGGTTAGTTCTTCAGGATGTGGACCACTGCACCTGAGGTCATTCTGCATCCGACACCCCACGAGAGGTGTCCACTATGTTCCCAAGGCATCCTGTGACACCAGTCCAGCCCCCCTTAACTGACCACTGAGCCTGTTCCCCAGAAGTGGCTAGCAGGTTTCAGGGTGCAATTATGTGTGCAACACCCCCCACAGGGAGCCCTGCTGGACTGAGGGAACAAGGCTGGGCTGTGACTCGGAGCCTACCACTTCACTGTATCTACAGGTTTGTTAGACAACCTTGACAACACAGGGGGATGGGTTTAACTAGAAAAAAGCTCTACATGGTCTGTACCAGCAGCTCTTCCCTTGGGACAAGTGCCATTGAATTGCAACTTTGCAGATGTCCAGGGAGTGTCTCCAGAAAGTCCTGTGTAGTCTAACTGTATCAGCTCCTACATTTCCCTGTCCTTGACCCAGATGTAGATGATCCCACCAGGTCACTCAATGTTGGCTGATCCTAATGCCAAGCTGAGCCAGGTGTGGTGGTGCATGCCTGTAAGCTTAGCACTCTGCAAGGCTGAGGCAGGAGAATCACCTGCCTGGGCAGTTGGTAACTTACCAAGAACCTGTCTCAAAAAAAAAAAAAAAAAAAGGATTGGGTTGTAGCTCAGTGCAAAGGCCCCAAGTCCTAACCCCAGAACAAGACAAAGTTAGAAACCAGTTCTAATTCTGCCACTCAGCATGCATTGTAACCTTGGGCAAGCTACACCTGCCATGCTATTTCTGCCCAACGGCCTTGCTGGCCAAAGGATGAAGCAGCAAACCTCAGACTGCAAAGTGATGGGGGCAGATGGAGGCATTATTTGAAATGGCTCCCCTAAGGGGTTGGTTTTCTAAGCCTTCATTGAATCAAGTATATCTCTTCTGTAGGGAGGTCTGGAATGGAGAACAGCTTGGACAGCTTCCTCTGTCTTCCTGGAATCTGTAGGCAGTGCTCAGGGGTGCAGATATTTTTTGTCTCAGGTTTCCAAGAAATGCAGCCTGGAGCCAGGGTGAGTGCATCTTCTCTCATTAGATGCTGGCTCTGCTCTCCAGCCCTCCTGCAAGCTTTGCTGCCTCTGGGCCACAGGCTGACCACAGGCCCAGCAGTGGAGACTAGAGAGGAAAACCTTCCCCAGCATGTTTTCTTGGCTAGAAAAAGGACATGTGCCCACCCTTTCCTGAGATAAGAGATTCATTGCCACCTGCTAACTTAGTTGGAGAGAAGTGGGAGAAACCTTGTGCCCCTGCCAAGGTTACACAGGCAGCAAAAGTCCCAGAGAGCAGCTATCCAGAACATGTTCAACGCTCCACACCCCATCCCACTATTCTGATGGGGCCCTTTGGCTGCATACTACCTCTGAAGTCCAAAAGCTTTCTGTGTGAGTGCAATAGAGAAATTTGGTCTACAGTGAACTCCCTCAAGGTACGGTCGAGCTATTTCCCCTCCAGTCAGGGCCATGGCACCATGCACTCCTGAGCCGGTCAGTGAAACTGGGCCATTCCTGGGGTGCCTCCACTCCCACCCTCATGTCACGGGGAGCATGCTTACCACTTGGAGCTCTCACGAGAGGGCCTGTGGTCTCCCTGAACTTGAGTTGTCACCTATAAAATGTGGCAACAATAGTTCAACCCTTGAGTCACTGATGCTTTCGGCTGCTTACCCCCACATTACTACTGCATGACTGTTGCATTCAAGGACTGGCTAACAACCTTTCCTTAGGAACCTTCTTGTTCTTGACTGCTTACATTTGTGGCTTTCAAACACTGTTCTTTTTATGGATACAGGGTCTCACTGTATAAGTCAAATTGGCTTGAAGTCACCATGCAGCCCAGGGTAGCCCCCAATTCAAATCAATCCTTTTGTCTCAACCTCCCAAGTGCTGGGATTATAGATGTGTACCTCTGTACCCAGTTCAAAGTACTTTTTATCACAATCCTCAGTAAAATGTACAATTTGTACATTTACTAATGAGAACATATTTTGAAAAATGGATCCCATGGATTTTCATGTTGTGCAGATACCAAAGTTTTTTAATTCACAAACTTGGGTGGTGAAGGTCAATCATTGGACATAGGCTTGTAATGCAATCAAGAGATGGAGCAGACACAAGATGGTGAGGCTGCTGCTGGTGTAACCCAGTGCACTGTTGTATAATAAAGAAATTTTAGTAAATATTAAATGATAAGAAGTGCTGGGCATCATGGTGCATGACTGTAATCCCAGCAATCAGAAGGCTGAGACAGGAGGATTACTGAGAGTTCAAGGCCCATCTGGGCTACACTGTAAGTTCAAGGCCAGCCTGAAATACACAGTGAGACTGTGTCTCAAAAAAAAAAAAAAAATATATATATATATATATATATATATATATGTAAAAAGGAGGTGTAAGTAAATACATAAACCAGTAAGTCATTTACTGTCACTGTATTATGCATTGTATGTAATTTTATATGCTGTACTTTTATACAACTGGCAGTCTAGTTTTATTTATACTAATTATCACCACAAACGTGAATAATGCATCGAACTCTGGCCTTACAATCTCCACAGTGTCACTAGACAATGGAAGTTTTCAGTTTCAGATTATAATCCAGTAGGGCCACATTATATATTCAGTCCTGATACAGGACTGAATTATATTCCCAGTTATATTTTTATTTTGAGACAGGGTCTAAGACGCTAAATTGCCTGGGATAGGCTACAACTTCAACTCTCCTGCCTCATCCCACCATGGGTGAAAACAATTTGGGGGGGGCTGGGGACTTAGCTCAGCAGCATAAGCACCTGCCTTGCAAGCAGGCGATTGTGAGTTCGATTCCCGGTACCAATAAAAATGAACAAGACAAAAAAAAAATTTTTTTTTCAAGAATCTTTGGTATGATGTTGGTTGACTCTGCTGATACTGATTCCCATGGATGCAGAACCCTTGGATTTGGAGGGCCAGCTCTAATAGCATTTAAGGTAAATCTGGCTTCTGAGACTGGGGTATGTGAGAACTGGTGTGAGTTTAAAAAAAAAAAAGACTGTGTGGCACTTTTCAGGGGAGCAGCCAAAATAAGTAAACTTTGTTTTCTTGTTGATTTCATGGAGTACATTGTTTCTCTAAAAAATCTCTGGATCTGCTGGTCAAAAACGTGATATTTTCCCCCTTATACTACTGGCAATTGAAAAAATTGAGCTACATTCCAAGCCACCCTCTTTTTATGCCTGACCCCCTTATGTGTGTGCTACTTTGAAGTGAACTAGAGCCTGTGGGCTGAGCCATATCCTGATACAGGACTGAATTATATTCCCCGTTATATTTTTATTTTGAGACAGGATCTAAGATGCTAAATTGCCTGGGATGGGCTACAACTTCAACTCTCCTGCCTCAGCTTCCCAGAGTGCTGAGATCACAGGCATGTGTCATCAGACCCAGCTTCTAAAATTTTTTTTAGCTGTGCGGTGGCACACACCTGTAACCCTAGTGGCCAAGCAGGAGGATCCTCCTTAGTTTAAGGACAGCCTGGGTTATGTGATATGTTCAAGGCTGGCCAGCCTTGACTATATGGCAAGATCCAGTCTCAAAATATCAAACAGTAAGTGTGCAGTCGTGAGTTTGATCCCTGGTACCGGTAAAAACGAAAAAGACCAAAAAAAAAAAAAAAAAAATTCTCGGGGCTGGGGATTTAGCTCAACAGCAGAAGTGCCTACCTTGCAGGCGTACAGCTATAAATTCGATCCCCAGTACCAAAAATAAATACATAAACAAACAAAATAATTCTCATTAAATTGCCCAGGCTGGCCTTTTACCTTTCCCTGCTTCAGCTTGAGTAGCTAAGATTACAGCTGCATACTACACCACAAAACCGTGAGATTTAATTTTGTTTTGTTTTGTTTTGTTTTGTTTTAACTCACTATGTAGTTCAGGTTGGCCTTGAACTCACGAGGTAGCCCAGGCTGGCCTCAGATTCGAAGTGATCAATCTTCTTATCTCACCCTCCTGAGTGCTAGGATTACAAGCATGTACCACTGCGCCTGGCTTTACTATAAATACATTTTTTTCAACATTCACTGTGTATTTTGACTATAGCACATAATGTTAACCCAGCATGTTTAAGAAATCATTCTCCTCCATTATAGATGCTTTTTTTCAGTTAAAGGTTAATCTAACTAAAATTTTATCTAAAAATAAACTTAAAAAGCCTTATATTTTTCTACTAAAACAGAAACAATATAAGGAAACAAACCCAAAAACATTCAGGATTTTTATTTAATTTTCTAGCAGACAATTTACATACCTTCTTCAACCTTTCCTTTAAGTTAGTGTGACAATTCCATAATAAACTATTTAAAGAGAAGCTTTGGTCAAGAATGGAATGAAATCGCGAAAACAAAACCAAACCATTGCTGCTTTTTAAAAAACCAACACTTTCACCAATTATATTCAAACAAAAACACACAATATTTGCACGGTATGTGTTACAGTGTTTCCTTGGGCTGGCTTTCCTCACCATCATGCGAATGGCAGGGCTGCGCTCAGCCGCCGTTCTCATGCTGGATGACAGGGTCGCTCAGCTTCACATTATCCGGAGGCCTTGGATCGAAGACTCTAAGGTCTTGGAAAAAGGAGGAAGACAGATCATTCCTGGGGAGGTGTATCGTTTCCCAGATGTCCTACACTACTGCACTGCCCCTCTGGCCCTGCCTTCATCCCAGCACCCCCTTGCCCCCACCTTGGAGTCTTGTGGGTCCAGATGCCTAAATCCCTATTGCCAAAGCCACCAGCTCTGGGCCCACACTCACTGCCACGTTTGTTGTTGTTGTTGTTGTTGTTGTTTTGAGACAGAGTCTCACTATGTATTTCAGGATGGCTTTGACCTCCCAACCAAGATCCTCCTGCCTCAGTCTCCTGAGTGCTAGGATTACACTCATACACCACCATGCCTGATGGGAAGATCTTTAATTTTTCTGACAGTCCTGCCAAAAACATGCATTCTCTGTAGTTCTGAATGTACATAAGCTTACTAAAAGTAACTGGTCTCCAAATTCTAAAGAATTTAGCACCACAATTTTTTGTGACATGACACTAGTTTTTTTTGTTTTGATTTTTGTCTTTGAGACAAGGGTCTCACTCTGCAGTTCAGGCTGGTCTTGAACTCACAATAATCCTTTTTGCCTTAGCCTCCTGAGTGCTGGGATTACAGGCATGCACCACCACGCCCAGCTGAAAATAGTTTTTTTTTTTTTTTTTTTGGTACCAGGGACCGAATTCAGAATCTCGAGCTTGCCAGGCAGGCACTTATGCCACTGAGCTAAATCCCCGGTCGACAATAGTTTTTAAATAAATACAATTTTGAAAAGTGACATAGATTTTCCCTCATTTACTATAACCTGATTATGTACAAACACTTAAAAGATCTAAAAAATTCCAGCAAGATATGCACCCCCACACAAACTGAACCCAAAGCCTTTGCCACTGAGCTGTATCCCCAGTGTCACCCCTTTTTTATTCTGAAACATAGTCTAGGTCACTAAATTACTCCCACTGGCCTAAATTTATGATCCTTCTGCCTCAGCTTCGCTGAGTGCTAGGATTTCAGGGAAGTGCCACCACCCCAGGCCCTGACTTCTCTTCTGGAGTCCCTTCCAGTTTTCTTCTACCAAGGAACCTCTCAAGCACTACTTTCACCTTCATATTCTCAGTGTCAGCACCATACCTGGCAGCTAGCACACACTTACTGCTTATTAAATCAATTAGTACAAACCGTAAATTACAACTGCATAGTGAAATGCAAGGCCAACACAGTGCCTGCTTTAACAACACCACTAAAGTTTTCCTCAGTGAATAAATATTTAAGCTAGAAGTCCCATCGCACTAAGAATGTGGTCTTCTGCAGGAAAGAACCATTTTCTAAAGGCCTATCACCCAGCCCTGCAGCTGCCACTATGTTTCAAGAAACCACCACCATGGCCAGGCCTGATGGGCCACACCTGTAATCCATGCATTCTGGGAGGCTCAGGGAAAAGGATCACAATTACAAGCCCAGTCTAAGCGATTTAATAAAACCTTGCCTCAAAAAAGGACAGAAGTAGTTTGCTATAAAGGCAATGGGTTCAATCCCCAGGACCTTGTGTGGGTGTGTGTATGTGAGGGGGGAGGAGGTGAGACGGAGTGAGATTATTTGGGGAGAGTTTGAATCCAAAATGATTTGTTCTGAAAGGTAAAAGTACCTTGAAGTCCCAAATTGTCATGGCTCCATCGATGCCAGTAGTGCAAAATTTGCGACAATCTTGCTTGTCCACCTCGTAAATAGACACTTGACTGAAAAAAAAAGCAGAAACAACAATTGTAATGGATATAGTGGGAGCTCAAGGATGATTATATACAAGGTCTCCTGAATATTAACCTGTCCATCAATATTGGGTTACAGCAATCTTAGAAAATATCCAAAAGCATTTTATGACCCAATGTCTAGGACAGACAAAATCAAAAGAGGGCGAAGTTATGAGCCTGCATGAATTTGAGTGATTTGGAAAAGCAAGGATGTTCCAGCCTTCACAGTATACAAATATTTTAGAACAGGTTGTGGGCAGAACCACAGCAAAGATGGAAATGGATTTTTGTTTTTTTAAAACAGAGGCATGACTACAACATGACTGAAATCCAATTGACTCCAAATAAAACTTCCCAAATCATCTCCAGGATAGTCAGAGCATAATGCCAGGAGCCCTCCTTGCATCTGAAATGAATCTCCTCAGTGTTAGCAGCAGGCAGACACTCCCCCAGATTCCAGCCAGCAAAGCAGAGGGACAGATAAATGAAACAGCCTGTCTTAGCCTAATTACCTGGAAAATGTTCAAGAAAACCAGTTCCTCAGTTAAGACTATTTTTTTTCTCCTCTGAAATGTCTAGAATTTATTCCTTTACGGAAGATCATTCTCTCATTGTGTAAAAATGATGTAAAATTAAAATTTTAGGTCCATGAAGTTTGGCTAGAATACAGCCAGCTCACTGTATATTCCAGGGTTGTGTTCGTGATAGTCATAGACCAGAGTGGTCATGACCAAGACCATGTGGCCTCTAAGAACTTAAAATATTTATGGGTTGGTCCTTTACAGAACAAATTTGCTGACACTGCTCTAGAGAAAACCTTGACTTCTACAAATAAAAGTAGATGATCCAGTCTGGAAGGCTTGTCTTTTCATTTTTCACCCAAAAGGTTCAAGAGGCAACGGAGAGCTATTTCCTCCTGATACACACACAGTCTGCAGGAAAACCTGAGAAATTCACAAGGAATCTGGAAGATGATGGGGAGGAAGATAAGTTCCTCTTCAATTCTTGCTTTTCAAGAACACACACATTTTCAGCCTCTTTTAAGTACTGTTGCCTCTTCCACTTAATATGAAGAGAAGCACAACCAGCATTTAAAAATAACGCTCCTAGCCAGATGTGGTGGTAGATACCTGTAATTCTAGCTCTCAGGAGGTGGAAGCAGGAAGACTGCCACGAGTTTGAGGCTAGCCTGGGCTACATAGTGAATTCAAATGCAGCCTGAACTGCACATCAAGACCTTGTCTCAAAAAACAAAGCAAACAAAACTTCTAAATTGTTGGGCTTTTCATTATTCCTTCCACCATCAACAAAATAGAATAAAGGTGACTTGATAGGAAAGGTCTAGTTAAAAGAGAAAATATTTGACACTCCATTGGAACATGATAATTTACAGTATCAAGAATGTGAAACACTTCTCCTCCTGATTAAAAACATCAAACTTTCTGGACAAAACAAAATTCTATTGTCCTTCTTTTTTCATTTTCCGACAAGGTCTTGCTAAGTTGCCCAGGCTGGGCTCAAATTTGACATTCCCTACCCTAGTCTTTCCTCCCAGAGCGCTGGCTATCAGCTATATATCGGCTATAAGCCACTATGCCTGGCCTCTGCTGTCTTTCATGATCACATATTCATGGTGAAAAATCAAGAGACTTCTCAGCTGTCATGATGCTAAGAAATTCTGTTTATGTGATTAATTCAAGGATTTTCTTGCTTACACACAGTTCTTGTTATCTATGATTAGAATACTTCCTGTCCTGTTCTCATTGGCAGAAGAACATGGCATTAAGAAAGTCTCCTGTTCTCAACTGAGTTGTTCACAAAGTGAGCCCAGGAAGAGGCTGCCCTGCCAGGTCCCCCACTGCATAGTCTACAGGATTCACACTCTTCCTGGCATATGCCTTGTGCCATCTGCACCCAAAGGGACAGAATGACTAGGTGGTGGCAGCTCCCTGTCTGTCATGAGCTGAGAATAAACTTGGCAGTCAGAAAGATAGAACCTTATTGCTGTCCTTGTTCCTAAAGGGCTGCCTACACTTGCATGCACAGGGACTCAGTGAGCAAGTAAGAAAAGGATGCCCTTCTGGCTACCTAACTACTTCTCTACGGACGGCCCTGGGAGTCCAGGGGGCCCCCCAGGTGGCTGATGGCACCTACGTGATGCTATTCTGGTGCAGTGTCTCCAAAGCGGTATTACGGTCCTCAGTCGTCGCCCTTTTGTCCATGTTGCGGAAGCGTTCCATGGCAGACATGTTGCGCTGGATGCTCTGTTTTGGAATGTCAAGCTTGGAGACAAAGGTCAAGCAGCCGCGGTCATCATAGTTAAAGAGCATCGGACAACAGTCATGGCCCTGAAACAAGATGGCAGTCAGCCCTGGCGGGCCTGGCATCCACCTACCCACCCCTCAGCAGTGTTCACCACCAGGGGCACCCCTTGCTCCTCCAAGCCAGCTCTGTTTCTTTTCTGAGCCTGCTCTCTTTTGTGCTGGTGACAGAGTATGCTTTGTCCTGGGCTGTGGAGACACACAGAGTACACATAGGGAAAAAATGGAGAGAAATACTTACAGCAGCCACAACACTGTTTTCAGAGACAAATGACACACTCAGGAGTGGCAGGAACTCGGTTTTCAGAGTGGAGACCCTGAACACAAGAACACTTGTCTCACTGAGCAGAACCATACCAACTTCTTTATAGACTCAGAAGACAACAAAGGACCCATTCTCATAGGGGTTGCTGTTCAAAAGAAGCCCCTTGACCTCTCCCCCTTGCAGGAATCTCAAGCATGAGGTGACCCCAATGCGACCCTGAGAAATAGATGCTTTTGGTCTGGGGGTATGGATCAGTGCTAGAGCTCCTGCTTAGCATGTAAGATCTTGGGTTGCACCACAAATAAAGAATAAGACACTGAGGCCTTCAGTACCCTCCTTCTGTGCTCTGTCTGCTTCTGAGGCCTGGTCTCCAAGAAATGCTTGTTTTTTCTGTCTCTGCTTTTTCCCTGAGTCTTTCTATCCCCAGCACTGGCTCTGAATGATTCTTTAGCTTACACAAGTCCAGCGCTTAGCTCTGATCAGATCTCCTCCATCAGGCTTTCCTGAACAACTTCAACATAAAGTGGCCTGTCTGCCTTCCTCCCTGCTAGAGTGTATACTGTCAGTATGCCTGGGGAGTGAACAGATGTGCTTCCAGGGCAGCTGGAAGGCTGGCACCACAGGCACCATTTAGAGTCAGGGCCGGTAAGAGGCAAAGCTATACTGAGTTGAAGTAAATTTAGTCTTAGGCAGTAGCTCACACTCAAATGGGCGTGTGTGTGTGTGTGTGTGTGTGTGTGTGTGTGTAACCTCTGCTCCTGTGGCTGATAAATAGGCTACACATACAGCAGGCAACTCACTGGTTGATTAATTAGGAGGAACTAATTTCATACACAAAGTGACACATTTTGAAAGCTGACTGTGTATGCCTCAGGAGACTCCTTAATCAAATTGGATTAACACCTTCCTACCAGTTTGAGCCATGGTGGTACAGAGCCTACTGGCAGTGAGATATACAAATTACAGGCTTGTCATGAATGTATTAAAGAACTAACACATTGTATTAACCCCTTACTATGATATTGACTTTTACTACCTGAAATATTAATGTTAGAGAAGCAGAAGGGTAGAACATACAATCTGACCAAACTGAAAAGGGCAAAAAATAAGTCAATATGAAGGTAGACAGGGATTTGTTTTTGTTCTGTTTTTTGAAATAAGGTCATCCTACTGTAGTCCAGGCCAGCCCTAAGCTTGCAAGGTAGTCCAGGCTAATATTGATCTTGTGGTTTGGGTCTCTGTGCTGGGATTGTTAAGAGTACTCACCATTTCTGGCTTAGAAATTTGTAATACACATTTGCAAGAACTTATTACATTACAATATAATGTTTACAACCAACACTGGCATCTCTTACTGCATGTCAAAAGACAAATTACTACATACAATGTAGCACATAATTCCACAGCATTAAAAATAAAAAGATAAATACATGCCTGTATTTATGGTAATCTTTTGGAAACTGGGGTTTGATAGTATATATCTATAATCTTAGCTACTCCAGAGGCTGAGGTACAAAAATTACAACTTTGAGGTCAGACTAAGCAACTTAGTAAGACCTTGTCTCAAAGTAAAAAACAGCTCAGTGGTGGTATTTACCTAGCATACATGAAGCCCCGGTTTCAATCCATGATAATGAAGGGGGAAAAGAAAAGAAAAAATCTAGAAGACTGTACGTATAATGGGAAGCATATCTTTAAAAAACATAAAACTGGTTAGGTGTGGTGGGATATGCTTATAATTCCAGCATTTGGAAAAGGTATGAGGATTGCTGAGAGCTTGAAGCCAAAACCCGCAAATGAATAAACAAACTGATTTTTAAAAAACCCATCTTAGGGGCTAGGAATTTAGTTCAGCAGCATAAGCGCCTGCCTTCAATCCCCGGTACTGAATAAGACAACAACAACAACAAAAAACCCCATCTTAAATCCAGTTAGGGGAAAAAACGTGATAAAAATACAGGGTATATTTTATTTAAAATTTCATTACAGTGTGACACATTGCCATTATGCCTTCTCAAAACATCCCCCACCCTACTTCCAACACTTATCCCACGGTTCCTGCCACGTTCTGAAGCATGTCTGTAAGTGCACTTTTCCTCTTTAGTCATACCAGCGTGGCTGCCTTGATGAACTGAATTGACTCAATCATTTTGACTGAAAGAAGTGCCAGAACTCACAATGGTGTGAGATTTGGTGAGTAAGGTAGATGAGGACACTCTGCCACGCTTTTATTTAACAGAAACTACTGTAGACAAGTGATATGGACAAGGAACACAAGAGAAGACTTCTAGAACTGCTTTACAGTAGCAAGATTGATGGGGTAAGTATGTTCCAAGTGAGAGGAAGTATTCTGAAGGAGATTCATAGCCGTGTCTTCATTGTAGTAAGTTTTATAAAAATGTAAACCTATTTTTGATCATGTGTTGTATCACACCTCTGAAGTCACATTTCACTGCCACTGCATAGCAGAGAGCAAGAGTCACTTAGCATGACTGAGTCCCCATCACAGGTCTGCAAGTCTCATGCTAACAGTGAGCTACCCTAAGCTGCAAACAGAGGACTAACACAAAAGGGATTCTAATCTCTCTTCTGCAGACACTTAATGAGTAAATATGCATTGTGACATCTGCCAAGGTGCCTTAAGGCTAAGTAGGCACCCCACTCAAAAATGAGTCATCACAATTCCGGTTTTTCCAACGGATACCAGACGTGCCACAAAGGGGCATTACTCACTCACTAACAAGAGGAAGAACACATTTCCTACTTAAGGCTTGTGGGTGACACTGGTATGATGTAAGGAAGTCAGAACAGTAAACTAAACTAGTCACTTTGAAGGATCCATATCAGTAGCAAATCAGGACATTCTTCAAAGAGATCCCTACCCCTCCTTCCATTAAGAAGCATTTCTGGGGCTGGGGATTTAGCTCAGCAGCATAAGCGCCTGCCTTGCAAGCAGGCAGTCGTGAGTTCGATCCCTGGTACCGATTAAAAAAAAAAAAGAAGCATTTCTGGAAGAAAGACTTTCTCTTACAATGTCCCAAACAGAGCACAGTGTGGCAGTGCATGCTGATACTCCCAGTTATTCAGAAGGCTGAGGTAAGAGGACAGTAAGTTCAAGGACAGCCTGGGAAAGCTAGTTAGATCCCATCTCAAAATAAAAACAGGACTGAGTGTGTAGCTCAGTAGTAAGAATGTTTTCCTAGCCACAGAAGATCCTGGGTTACATTCTCAGTACCACAGAAAAAGATGGACTGGAACTTGAAGTGCTGCTTGCAGTTCAGTTGGGATTTTTATGCTCACATCCTAATTTATACCCAGGGAAGGGCAGCCTCGGCCTGGATGGTGGGAGATTCCAACCCTGGCCCTCACCTTGCAAATAAAAGGCAAATACTCACTGTACACTTTTTGAGGCATCAGCAACAGACACAGTACTGTCATGGCTGACCCAAGCCAGACGACTCCCACTGGCAGAGAAGCTGACTCCATGGACCCAGCCACCAGTGCCACTGCCACCAAACTCTGACATCAGTTGGCCAAAAGGCATCTTGCTGCCCCAGGGTGTACTGGCTGGCTTTTCATCCACTTCTTTAATGTAGGCAGAAAACACTCTGCAGTTTAAAGGGTAGGAAGAAAAGGAAAAAACAAATGAAAATTTAGGCCACCATAAGGCAGCTACCATAAGATAATCTAGAACACAAAGAGACTGGCTGGAAAAAAGAACAAAACATGATGTCAAACCTCCCAAGACACAGAGTAGTTTAAAGTCCACCCACAGGCCAAGTCAAGAATGGCAAAGCTGTACTCAACCAGTAGATAACCACTGAACTCAATAGGTGACATATTCAGGTGACAATACAATGCTCTTTCCTCATGGATTGCACATTCTGAGGAAACCTTGCTGCCCCACCCCTCTCTTGCCCAAATCAGACCTTGCACTGAAATGACCACAGCTTTCTTTTCTGCCTATTTCAGAATCACTCTCAAAACAATACTGCAGGAAGCCATGTGGTCAACTACTGGCCAGCCTGCAACAAGCCAATGCTATTAACCCATTTACAAACACAGACACCTACAGGGGAAGCTGAGGGAGTCATCAAGGAAAAGCAGGCAGGTTCTGCAGCACTGCTTAGGTGATGGGCTGGCTTCCCCCAAACCTCAGGCCCCTGACCCAGTCTTTGTGGCAGAAGGCTCTGAGAGAAGATGGTACTCTCACAGCCAAGTTTGTCAGTCTTTTTCTAAATCACTTTTTTATTTAATTCCAGGTAGTTGTAAGATGTTCTGGTATATGTATAGTTAGAAAGCAGAAGGGACCAAGAGGGACACCTATCTTTCGGTATTCTAATGCTATTTCTAATTTATATATCTCCTCTTTAGGGAACTTCTGAACCTGAAGACTCCCTAAAAGAACTGTGGAATCCTCCCACCTTATACCCAAGTGACAACGGCAACAGGAGCTCTAGGAAAGACAGGTATCCTGTTTGAATGTTCACTTTGTGTGCTTTGATCCTGTGACCTGAAACACCATTTCTAAGATGATAGCGAGTAATCTATTAACTGATAATAGCTTACTGTTTTTTGCTTTTCTGTAGTTCTGAATTACTTGTACCTTACACTGTTTTGTTTTGTTCTGCCTTTTTTTCTCTTTTTCCTTTTAAATAAAATATTAAAAAAAAAAAAAAAAAAGAAAAGACAGGTATCAGAGACCTGGAGGCCAGTGAGTTATCTTTATGTCAGATGCTTTAATCAGCATCACAACAGAGACTGCTTGAGAGACCAAGACAAAGCCAGCAGATCGCAGCCTCCAATATGATGATGTGAATGGAACATACATTCAAAGACCTGCAGCTCAAAAAAAAGTCTACTTGTAGAAACTAATATTTTCTTTCCTTTTTTTTTTTTTTGTGGACATTATTAACAAGAGAACTGCAACCTATTTTCACAGCCAGATTTTCAGATACATCACAAGAATGAGGTGGTACAGTTTAGTGCCACTGACATCTATTTTCCAAGAGAACCAAGATGACTCTGGGTACCAGATTACAAACAAAAATTGAAAATATAAAGTTCCTGATGCTACCATAACCCCATCCTTGTAGCAAAACACACGTCTTTCTTTTTTTAAACACTGGGTATTCTTGAATCTAAATTACTAGGCAGATTTCCCAGAAAATTTCCATACAGCTACTGAAAAAAGCTGCATCCCGACTCCCACCCTCAGAAGAGTCAATACGAAGCAACAATTACGTGCTTTTCTTTTAGCTAAGAGGCAAAAGCTTCTTGGTAAGGAACACTTTTAAAAGCAATTACAGGATAGGATCATTAAAGCTCTTAGCAAAGTGACTGTGTTCTTTTAGCTTTCTGCTAGTAACAAAGATTTAATGGAAAAGGACAGCACAACAGCTTAGCAGTGCACTATTTAGCTATGTTTGGTTAATCTTAGTTTTACTCTGGAATTTGAAGAGCCCATTGCCTGGAGTATGAAATGAAGAGTAAGGATGTATTGTAGAAAGACAGATTGATAGAAAGGACAGACAGACACACACACAGACAGCAGCACAGACTAACCTGACACCTCAGGTATTCTGTCTAAGACTTCTTTGGCCCTGCTTTGTACCTCCTCCCTACCCCAATCACTTCCATAGCTTAGGTGACTTACACACGGCTCCTTTAACAACTAACCCTTATGAGTATTTGTTGAAGGACTGCTATGGTTTCGATCTAGAATGTCCCCTGAAACTCTCATGTCTTTAGAAGTGGGATTTCTGGGAGGAGAGCAGGTCATGGGAACACTATTCATCTGACCTGCTGATGAATTCGCAGCTAAATGTGCTGTTAGGTGGGGGGGGGGGGGGGAAGCCTTGGTTGGAAGAGGCATGCCACTGGGGGTGTGCCTTTGGTGAGTGCATCTCCCTTCCTGGCTCCTCCTTTCTCTTTCTGCTTCCTGGCTGCCACAAGATAAGCAGCTTCCCTCCACCATGCCCATCCACCGTTATGTTTCTGCCTTGTAGCCAGTCAACTATGGACTGAATCCCCTGAACTGTGAACCAAATTACAACTCTCCCCCTCTTAAGTTACGGATGTCAGGTATTATGTCGCAGCAACTGAAAAGCTTACTAATAGGACAAACAACAAACAGATCAAGTGAATCAATTTTTATTTCTTCCCACCTGCACTTGAAATCACAGGATCCTGCTGCAAGTAAAACATTGTTGGGATGCCAATCCAAGCTGAGGACTGTAGAGCGAATCGGCTTTTTAATGTGCTTGCTTACCCACCTATAAGAGGAAGAAAATTAGTTTATCTACATATCAAGTGACAATCCCCAAATGACCTACATACGTGTGCCAGGTGTTAACATTTGCACAATTCACACAATGGCCACTAAACTCTAATCTCAGCACAAGGGAAACAGAGGCAAATTCAACGCTAGCATAGGCCACATAGTGAACTCAAGGCCAGCCTGAACTACAGGGAGAGAGAGAGAGAGACAGACAGAGACAGAGAGACAGAGAGAGAGACAGAGAGACAGAGACAGACAGAGATAAAGATAGAGACAGAGACAGACAGAGACAGAGAGAGAGAGAGAGAGAGAAAGAGAGAGAGAGAGAGAGAAAGAGAAAGACTGGGGATTTAACTCAGCGGCATAAGCACCTGCCTTGCAAGCGTGCAGTCATGAGCTCGATCCCCAGTACCAAAAAAAAAAGAGAGAGAGAGAAAAAGAATGAAACACATATGATAGCCACCAAGTCTCCTGCTACACAAGAGGTGCATTTCTGAAGGACACAAAGAAAACTCTCTGTTCTGTCCCATGAGATTTCAGGTCACAGGTGATGTTAACCTTTGGGATAAAAACTGAACTTTGAGCTGAGCATGGTGGCTCATGCCTGAAATCTCAGTACTTAAGAGGCTGAGACAGGAGGACTGCTATAAGTATGAAGCCAGCATGGTCTCCATAGTGGGTTCAAGGTCAGTCTAAACTGCATAGCAAAACCTTGTCTCAAAAAGACAACAACAACAAAAAAAACCCTGAGCTTTGAAACTACTTGGATTTTTATTATAAATATTCAATGATTTGTTATTCCATTATGAGTGATGAGCTTAATTTTCTTTACAAGTCTCTAGGAAGCTACAAATTTTTTATTCTTTTTTTCTACAGAAAAATCGAACCAAGAAATTAGGCTTTAGGCCTTTTCTTGGGGATTAGGCTCTAATTAATTTGTTATTGACTTCAAAAAAGATTATTTGTGTCTATGCTCAGTCATTATTTATGCTTAACTAATTCAATTTTTGCCTCAAAATTGCTGTTTAAAAAACCAATCTCATCTGGTTATTCAAGTGTTGAGAAACTTGAAACTGAGTCAAATGCCTTTCCTTGAATGCTAAATTATTTTTCTACAGAATACTTCTTGAAAACCTATCTGAAAAAGTTCATCTTAAAAAAGATGAATTCTGAATTGGGTTTTTTTTTTTTTGGTCTTTTTCCTTTTTACCGGTACCGGGGATCAAACTCCTAACTGCCTGCTTGCAAGGCAGGCACTTATGCGGCTGAGCTAAATCCCCAGCCCCAAATTCTGAATTGTTTTAACTATTTAGTTATTTCAAATAATGAAAAGAGTGGCAAGAAAAAAATAATCAGTATCTCATATCATTAAATTACAAGCATCTGAGTGATGGTTTTAAAGTTCTCACATCATACCCATGAACTGTTCTACAGCTAAAGTACTGCTCTGAATGTACAATTTATTCAGGCAGGGTATGGTGGCCCATCTGTATTAACTCAGAACCGAAGCTGAGGCAGGAGGATCCTGAGTTAGAAGTCAGCTCAGATACATATGGAATCTTTGTCTCAAAAAATAAAACAAAAATTTATTCAAAGACAATACTTTTTACCATAGTAAACTTCAACTTACATGTGTCTCAATGAGTAAGAATATAAACAATTACTGTAACTGAAGCTTAGCTAGGAGAAAGTTCCCACATAAATTGTAATCTCTGACACAGTTCAGTCGTATAAGAATATTAATGGAGTTCAATTCGACTCATTACCATGAAATTTCCAAATGAGTTCTAGTTTACATGTTGTAATCTTATTTTTTATACCTAACTTGAAAGAAAAATATACATCATAATTCAATCTTATGGCAAATTCACTTTCTTCTTTTTTGGCGGTGTTAGCGATTGAATCCATGCTTGTATATGCTATACAAGCATTCCACCACTGAACTGTATACCACTAGCCTAACAAATTCACCTTCTTTCCAAAGGATAAAAATTTTGGTGTTTTACTAAATGAAAAATGTAATATTATCACCTTTCCTTACACTGTTTTGGTAAACAGTACTGCTACTAAGAGAAATGTATGTCATTTTTAATAGAAACAATACATTCCCAGCTTTTTACTTATGACAGTTCCATATTGGAATGGGTGAATGATATTTATCACCCATTCTGAACGTGTGCCAAGTAAAAGAAGGTTATTTTTCTCTTCAAGAAAGCAGGAAGTAGCCATAAAAGTAATCTTTGTTTTGATTAGCTCATCTACAAGCGATTTAACAAAATTTAAAAGTTTTAAACAAAAAAAAAAAAGAAGAAGAAGAGGCAGAGGAGGAGGAAGAGGAGGAAGAAGAGAAGCCTGATTATGGTTCTAAGATTCTGGTAAATTTTTTACTTCAGCAGTTTAAACAAGTAAAATATTATCTGAAGGTACAGCACTGGTTAGCAAGTAAGTTTAAAAGGAAAAACATGCCATGTGCCAAAATCCTAGGTATTTTAAGTAGGATGAGGGAAAAAAATTCCTCAGAGTACTCACTCTTTCAAGTTTATGATTTATATATCACAATACAAAAAGCGCAATTTGGGTAGTGAAGAGAACAGTTTATACTGTTTTTGTTCAGCATACTGCAGAACTTGGAAACAACAGATCTACATTAGTAAGAAAAAGATAGGAGGTTTGATTAAAGGTGTACATGTGAAAGAAATGCTCAGGAAAAAGGAGAATTCCAAGAGAGAAAAACCACAAGCTCTAGATGAGGAAAACCTGGAATTATACTTAAGCCTTCACACTGTGCCTCAACAGTCTCCAAAAACACAGCAGTCAAAATTGAAATTCTACAGAAAGAAACAAAAGAATTTCTAAAATAAGTTGCTCACCAGTCATTTTCAGATTCAAAGTAACAAACAGAAATGAGTCGTGCTCCACTTCCCACAGCAAATTTGTTCTCTAGAGGGGACCACTTCACAAAAGTGGCTGCGCGGTTAATCCTCAGGATCACCAAGGTTGGCTTCCAGACACCATCTTTCTGACTCCAGACATAGGCATTGCGGTCGGCTCCACAAGTGACAATGCGATCGCTCTTGGGAGCCCAGTCAATTCCTGAAAGTGAGATGTGGGTCAGCAGCTTTGTCTCATCAAGGACAACTGACTGCACTCTGGCAGGCCGAGTACCAGCCATGGCAGGATCAGATGAGGACTCCCTCCAAGACCCCTCCTTCCCCTCCTATGGCCCTGACCACCTTCTCAGAAAAAAGCAAGGATGTTTCTTTGCAGTCTCTAGGACCCAGGATCCCCATGAGGCCAGGTGAAACAGAGGTGGTTTGGTTTTTTTTGGTGGTACTGGAGATTGAACCTGTAGCGGCAGGTACCATCAATGTCTGGCAGCATTTTGATTTTAAATCCACTCTTATGTGATAATTTTGCAGTTCTCTCTACTAGACTTCAGATTTTATTTTTAAACATAAAAACAATATCCACATATCATTATGAGACAAACACTGCAAAGAGAAATGTCACACTTTGCCCCTATTCTTTGTGTCTGTCTGTCTGTCTTTCTTATCTATTTATTTATTTTGAAGTAGGGTCTTGCCCTATAGACTGAACTGGAACTCACTACGTAGCTCAGGATGACCTCCAACTCACAGTGATGCTACCGGCTCAGCTTCCTGAGTGCTGGCATTACAAGCATGAGCCACCATGCCTGGAATTCTGTCCCAAAACTGTATAAATATCATGACAAACATTTTCTTCATTTAAAAAAAATACCATACATTGTTTCAATGACACCGACACTGTCATGACCTCTCAAATGACCCCATTACTGAATGTTTTTTGATTTCCAATATCTGTTAAAATAGGTAAGAACAGAGTATTTTTTGTTAATGATTATCTGAAGGGTATTACTGTCACAATTTCAGCTGTATATCTTTAAGTGACTTACAGCAAAGTCAGTAGATATTTCCAGATGAAAATAGCTTAGTTTTTGTGGTTTTTTTTTTTTTTTTTTTTGAGTTATGGCTTACCATGAGATTGAAGATTGGTCTAGAAAACTCACTATGAGCCTTGAACTTGCACCAGTCCTCTTGTTTTAGCCTCCCAAGTGCTGGGATCACAGATATGTGCCACCGTGCCCAGCTCAAGTATTTTAAAACTGCTAAGTTTTTATGGGATAAAATATCAGATTTTTAAAACTTTCTATTTAATTCTGAAATTTTAACAGATCATCAAAAAGGTCACCTTTAAAAATTTAATTATAATGCTTGCCAATAAAGGGTGTATTATTTCTGCCAGTAGTTATCACACAGCTACATGGAAAAACCACTCTCTATTATTTATCAAACAACTTTAAAGTTAATAACTTTGTGATTCAACATGTGTTACATGACTGCCTAAAAATATATTCACTATTAGTATTTTAGGTTTTCTCTCCTCCACCTCCTCCTCCTTTTTCTTTTTAGTATGTTTGAGACAGGATCTCATTATGCAGTGCAGGCTGGCCTTGAGCTCACTTTGTAGCCCAAGCTAGTTTCGAAATCGCATTGATCCTCCTGCCTCAGCCTTCTGACTGCTGAAATTACAGATGTGAGTCACCACACCCAGCTTCTTTCTTCTTTTTTTATTTCAGGTTTTCTGAATGAAAAACTTAGAATATTGTTCTATATATTCATTTCGATAAGATTTACTTTGTGATAACAGAAAAATAAGCAAGACCTTGAAGAAAATAGCCTTTTTTGTTCTTTTTGAGACAAGGTCTCGCTGTGCAGTTCAGGCTGGTCTTGGGCTCACTTTGTAGCCTATGCTGGTCTCGAACTTGCAACGATCCTCCTGCCTCAGCCTCCCAAGTGCTGGGATTACAGGCATGAGCCACCATGCCTGGCTAGAAAATAGTATTCTTTTTTTAAAAACTAAAGCAAGATTTAAAAAAAAAAAAATATTTGGGGCACATACATGTTTTTTCTCTGATTAAAATGATTTATAAGGCCAAGGATTTAGCTCAGCAGCACAAGTGCCTGCCTGGCAAGCATGAGGTCATGAGTTCAATCCCTGGTACCAAAAAACAAACAAACAAAAAATTTTCAGAAGTAGGGTATAAAATGAAATTTTTATGGAGGACTTGTTCTCTAACTCAATTTCAATATTGACAACAGCATACAATCTCTGAAAATATGTGTGGTGGCCCCTATACCCCATCAGCTGGTGTTCACACCTTACCCGATCCTCTCAAGGGTATGCTAGAAAGATACCCAATGTAGTGCTAGAAAGATAATGGGATACATGGCATGTGTCTAAGAATATGTAAGGGCACAGGCCCATCTTGCTAAAGACTCTCCTGCTCTCTCCACTGCTGGCTGTGAAGCAAACTGCTATGAATGCTACAGCTTGAGACCCTTAGCAAAGGTCCCAGATAAGACATGGCAGACTCTAAACAGAGATTGTGAGATAAGAAATGTATTTTGGCTTAAACTGATATATTTATGGTATTTTTTATTTTTAATGAAAAATCAATATATCCTTTAACATCCAGATCACTGCCTAGGAATAGAGAGAAAGAGCACAGTGATTTTGGAATGATTTTTGACAATCTCAAATTTCAGTTCATATATCTATGACCCAAACTCTAATTAAATACACATGTGTTTTGTGAGAAATCTTCAGATGCTTTAACATAAAGTGATTTTAAAAACTAGGACCTAATTCTCTAAGAAAAACATGAGGAATTGCCTTGAGCTTGGTTTTACACTTCTAAATCTACTTCTGGACCTACATCTTTCATTCAAAAACAGAAGCTATAAAACTAGTCATATGTCCTCAACTATTTCAGATGATGTTAAGTTTTAATTTTCACATTTGAGAAGGGACAGGAACAGTAAATCATTCAGTAAAAGGCAAGTATTCATCTCTTTATTAATTTACTGTTGTTTTTTCCTACCATCAGAAGATTCAAAGGAAAAGGAGAAAAATCAAACATCTACCCTATTTTCTGTCTGTATCTCAGGGTAAACAAGCAGCAAATGCAGGTAAATTTCTATATTTTAGAAGTATTCTGGGCAGCAAAGAAGAAACAGTAAATTTAGAATATCACCTTTTTAGCCACTACTGAACTAATGGATATAGGTACTGATCAATAGTTGCTAATGTTATAAAAAGAGACTTTCTGTTCCTCCTTGTTGAGGCAACAACTACCACCTAACTTCAACTACAATTTACAGGAAATACAAAGGAATATACAGAACAATGTGAAACTTTGCAAATCTCGCTCTGGGAAACACTACAAAGCCAAAAACACGTTTCACAAAATTTTTTTTTTTTTTTGATCTTTTTGAGACTGAGTTTTGCTATGGAGTTCAGGCTGGCCTTGAACTCACTTTGGTAGCCCAGGCAGGCCTTGAGTTCACAGTAATCCTTCTGCCTCTGCCTCCTGAATGCTGGGATTACAGGCATATACCACATACCTGGCTCATTTCTTAATTTTTTTTTTTTTTTTGCCAAACAGAGAAAAGTAAACTTAAGCAAAAATAAAAACAAAACAAACTGTCTCAAAGTAAAATAATCTGAAAGAGGGTTTGGGTGGGGATAGGTCATTCAGTGGTAGCTTACTTGCCTAGCATGTGTAAGACTCTGGGTTTAATCTCCCAAACCACAGCAAAAAAAAAAAAAAAAATCCAAAAACAAATCAAAAGAAAACATCTAACAGGAGCAATCAAACATTTAGTATACAGGGAAAATCCAGAACTCTACTCTCTCTTTGATGCTTGTATATTCCTATTCTCTGTTGTATTCACTAGTCATTTCTTCTAGAATTCTTTAGAAGGTTTTGTTTTTTTTCTCCCTGTAGTTAATATCTTTCTGAGAAAACATGTCTGACCCTTGGTCTCCTGTCACAGAGTTATATTTAGATTTTTCCAAAAACAGTATCTTTGAGATCTATTGAAAAAAAAAAAATGCCATCAGAGTCTGTACACAGAGAACTGAATCAAGTTCAAAAGACCAAAAGAGAAGAGAGGACAAAGAGACATAAATATATACTTCACATTTTGGCTATTTATTGATTCTTTCACTTTAGCCTCTTCTTATTTAACAGTAGTTCTTAATGCTAAAATTCTAATTTAAAATAGGCATTTCCTTATTGTTAGGCCATAAAAGCAAAGGGACTTAAAGAAAATAGGACAGAACTTAGAGAAACAAGGTCATGGGAAAGCAATAGCAACAAAAATAGAAATGCTGTCTTTGGGCTGGGGATTTAGCTCAATGGCATAGTGCCCGTTGGCAAGCGCAAAGTTGTGAGTTCGATTCCCAGTACAAAAAAAAGAAAAAAGAAAAGATAAATGCTGGCTTTGGTAATAAACTTGGCTCCCAGTGCTCAAGAGCATTACATACAAATTGTTGGTAAATGCAAGCCGCTTATGAGTCATAAGCTTTTGCTTTTTTGAAAGTGGAGCACCAGCAGTTGTACCAGGGGTTTAACCCAGGGCTTTTGTGTCAAGTACTTCCCCAGCCCTTTTATAATTTTTCACAGGGTCTTGCCAAGATGCTACAGTATGTTGTCCAGTCTTGGCTTCAATCTGTGATTCTACTGCTCAGCTTACCAGAGTGCTGGCATTACAGGTATATGCCACCATGTGCTGCTACAAGTGTTACTAAGGAATGTTGGACAACTTACTTTTTTTTTTAGACAACTTCTAAAGACAGTAGAATGTCAAAAAATACTGTATTTCTCTGTGATTCAGGCAGGAATATCTTTTTTTTCCCCCTTTGGAGACAGGGTCTTGCTAAATAGTCACTCTAGAGCCTCAGCCTCTAGAGTGCTGGGATTGTAAGAGAAAGCCACCATGTCTGGCTAAAGGCAAGCATATCTTTAAACTAAACAGTGTTACTGGGGTACACATAAGAAAAAAATATCCTTATAATAAGTCCTACTTAAATACAAATGTTATTTTGAGGAGAGAGAAAATCCAAGGTAACAGTGAGAAATTTGTACTTGGAGAATTATGGAGAATGGTTTTCCACTTTTTTGTGCAGTACAAGTGACGTGATACAGGTGTTTGCTATACTACACCTGTTTCTATTTAATGTTTTAGAAATTCTTGACCCAAAAATAACACAAAGGAAACTCTGAGAGACACCACACCTGGGATCACAGTTGGCTCATGCCGTCACACTGTTTACAAGTTCACATGGTTGTTTTCACTTGCCTGTCTCACGTCTACTCCTCAGAGTAGGGTTCAGTACACTTTGCACATCAGCGTTATGCTGTACACCAGCAGGGTCAAGACATGCCCTACAACTCAGGTCATTATGAAGGTATGTTTCCAATTTTCTAAAGATCAGCAAATGCCACACATCTAAACATCATCACTCCCTTATAGTAGGCTCTTCAGTTAAACAGGAAGTACATGCTTTGGGAACATCGCACCAAGCCTGCACCTGCTTTCCTTTACCTGTGATGTGTCCGTTGTGCTCCTTGAGTTCATGAGCTTTCACCCACTGGCTCCCATTCTTCTTATAGATGTGAACTTCGTGATTATTGGGGCTAAGGGCAATTTCTGAAGAGACATACAGTATAACTGTTAACACTTCATCTGGAAACTGTCTCCACATAAAGGGATGTCATACTTGGCATTTTACAAAGATAGAAGGAATAGGAAAGATTTTTTTAAAAAGTAATTCCCAAATCAATCCTTGAAGAATTCTTTTTATTATTAGTGTGTGAACACAATGGGTATTCTTATTCTTAGTGTACCAAAAAAATTTGATTCTGCTGATAAACTATTACAAAGTTTTCCTTTCTAATAAACCAATACAAGTGTTGGAGATACGGCTTAGTGGTAGAGTCCTTGCCTAGCAAATAAAATTCTGTTTTCAGATCTTCTGGACCAATTCAAAATATTACTATGAGCAATGGATTTTTTTCCCCCACTGTTGGGGACTGAATTCAGATAAGACACTTATGATCCTAGACTAGGCACTGGTTTCCTCAATATGGTAGCAAAAATATAAATTACAAATAAAAAAAAATACATAAGATGGATTTTTTCAAAATTAAAATCTTTAGTGCTTTAGCTGGGTGAGGTGGCACATGCTTGTAAGCCAAATATTTGTGGAGGTTAAAGCAAGAAGACCACTGTGAGTACGAGGCTGGCCTGGCCTCCACAGTGAGTTCAAGGCCAGCCTGAAGTACATAGTAAGACCCCGTCTCAAAACAAGAATGACAACAAGAAACCCCAAAACAATAATTGAAATCTTTTGTGCTTCAAAGTACATCATGAGGGCCAAGAACACAGCTCAGTGGTACAGGCCTGTATGGCAAGCACATGGTCCTGAGTTTGATTTCTGGTACCAAAAAAAAAAAAAAAAAAAAAAAAATCACATACACACACACACAAAAACCCCCACCAAAATACATCATGAGGGAAATGAAAAGACAACACACTGGATGAGGAAAAATTAAAAATATTTGTAAATCATATATCTGATAGAAGATTTATGTGCATATAAAGAATTGCTCTGACACCATTTTAAAAAAAATTTTAAAAAGACAAAGCATCAGAATAGGCTTTTTTCCAAAGAGATATACAGATGGCCAATAAGTATGTGAAAAGATGTTCAACATCATTAATCATCAAGTGTATAAAAATCAAAATGAAGTTGGGTTGGTGGTGCATGCCTGTAATCCTAGCACTTTGGATGCTGAGGCAGGAGGACTGCTTCAAGTTTGATACCAGTATGGGCTACAGAAGTGAATGCAAGGCTAGCCTAAACTGCACAGCAAAACCCTGTCTCGAAAAAGAAAAGAAAAGATGAAAAAATTAAAATGAGGTAACTACTTTCTACCCCATTAGGATAGATATAATAAAATAGGTAATAACAATTTTTTTTTGCTTTTTTAACAAAAACAAATATTGATAAACACATGGAGAAATTAGAACCCTCTCATGCTGAGAATGACTATTTTAGAGAACATTGATAATTCCTCAGAATGTTGAACAGTTACCATATAATCCAGCAATTCAACACCAATGTACAGCATATAATGAAAACATGTCCACATAAAAATTTGTATGTGAATGTTTACAGCAACATTATTCAAAAGAGATAGTAAGTGGAAACCCCAAAGTCAATCAAATGATGAAAATAACAGAATGTGTTATAGCCATATAATAGAATATTAGTCATAAAAAGGAGTGTGGATATATTGAATAATATAGTGGAACCTGGATAACATTATGCTCTGTGACAGAAGGCAGACGCAAAAAGTCACATAGAGCAGCCCTCGCACACACACCAGCTACCACTTGGAATACATCTTGCCAGTAACTGGCACAGGCTGGGAAAAGCAGCAGCCAGCCTCACACCAGCACACCCAATGGCCACCATCAGATATCGATAGCCAGCACTGGTCAGGAGAACCAGCCAGTCACACTTCAGAGAAATTGTAGCCAACGTGGGAAGTGCCTCAGATCCCACTACCCACTTGTCTGGAAGAACCCAAGAAAATGTTAAAACAAAGAAGCAAAAGGTAGTCTCTAGCTTCCAACCCATGCAGAACAAGTCCAGGAGATATAAACACAGAAAAGACTGGGAGTTGCACACCTGAAATTTCTAAAGTGATGGAAATTAACATAAAGAAGCAACTTCATGAGGCTATAAAAGAATTTAGAACAAACATTATCTCAGGTAAAGATGAAATGAAAAACATAATAAAAGAATTGCTGAGTATCTCTAAAGAAGACATAGTAAAAAAAAAAAAAAAGAGGAGCATAGGAAAATGAGGGAAACCTTGAGTGAACAATATAAGAAAGATTTAGAATACATGAAATAGATTCAAAGAGATATCCAGGAAATTAAAAACTCTAGTGAAAGCTGGCAAAACTGCTTGAAAAAAACTGAAGACAAACTTTCAGACCTTAAAGACAGGTTTGCAGCTAGTGATCATAAAAGGGAAGATCTCTTAAAAATAACAAGGAATCAGGAAATAATTCAATGGCTGTAAAATGACACAAAGAATAATAGGTGTCAGCAAAAAAGCAGGGGTCAACACAAACAACATAAAAAGTCTGTTTACAGAAGTAGTAGCAGAAAACTTCCCAAGCATGAGAAAATGATGTGACATACAGTAGATAAGTGAGGCAATATAGAATTCCAGCTAGGCATAACCAAAATAAATCTACACCCAGACATATAATAATCAAGATCCCAGAAATTCAGCATAAGAACAGAATATAAAAAGCTGTTAGAGAAAAGAAACAGATCACCTATAAAGGGAAACCCATCAGATTCATGACAGATTTCTCAACACAAACCATAAAGAAGAGATTGAACTGAAAGAAAACAACTTCCAACCCAGATCGGTATATCCTACAAAACTATCTTTCAAAATTAATGGAGAAACAAGATACTTACATAACAAAGAACAACTAAAGGAACTCATGACCATCAAACTAATACTACCAAGAATACTGAAGGACATTCTTCAGAGAAAGATAAAAATGACCTAAGTTCCAGGAACAGCAGAGGGAGATCACTAAGTAGGGCAAGCAACTGAATGAAGAGGAAAAATCGGCAGCCAATGACAGGAAAAATAGCAAGGCAGAGATAAGCTAGTGCATGCTGGCCATAACCATTAATGCAACGACCTCAATTCACCAATAAAAAGAAACACAGGCAAACTGGATCAGGAGACAGGATCCATCAACATGCTTTATACAAGAAACACATTTAACTGGAAAGAAAATTCATAGACTAAAAGTCAAAGGAGAGAAAACAATGCTCTATGTGACAGGGAACCAGAAAAAAGTAGGGATACTTTGTCCATCAACTGCAGAATAGGTAAGAAAGATATGGTAATTTTATACAATGGAAAGCTACTCAGCTATAAAGAAAACCTCGAGGCTCTTGTATGTAAATGGATACAACTTGAGATTATGCTCACGGGTGAAACAGTTCAGAATCACGTGGGTAAACATCACGTTGTCTCCCTAATATAAAAAAATAAAGGAGTTAGTAGGATCCAAAATGCACAATAGTATTGTGAAAGTGAAAGGGGAGGAAATGTCTAAAAAGCGAAGGCAGTGGCCATTGTTAATCTATCTTGCTTTGAAGCCCTGTATTATTTTCATTGTTCTGTTTTGTTTGGTTTTGTTCTCTTTGTTTTGTTTGATTTTATTGTCTGATGGTATAAGCAGCTACTTTGAAAAAGAGGAATTATGGCAGCCATTGTTGATTTCCTATTGTCTTGTTCTGAAGTCCTGTATCACATTCATTGTTTTGTTTTGTTTTGTTTGACTCTTTTATTTTGTTTGGTTTTATTATCTTCAAAATAAAAAAAAAGTCACATATAATATTGAATGATTTTAAGCAAAACATCTAGAATGGTCAAATCTACAGAAACAAAAATTGAAGCAGGGGAAACACAAATTTAAGGTTAGCAGAGGAAACTTAGCCAGTGTCTCTCTCAAATAAAATTTAGGGAAAAAAAGACACACTAAGTATGTAAATCTGTAATTCAGTGCTAACCTAGCATGTACAAAGCCCTAGGTTCAATCTTTAGCACTGGAAGAAAAAAGAAAAGAAAAAGAAGGAAGAGAAGTAGAAAGAAAAGATAGAGAAGGAAGACGAAGAGGAAGAGGAAAAATAAAAGAGGAAGAAGTAGAAAAAGAATTGATGATTGTGTAGGGCAGGAATTTTGGGGAAAACAGATTGGCTGCTGGTGCTACAGATAGTTTCTCTTTGATGTATTCTCCTATTAAAAATGCTTGGGACCAGAAATATTTCAGATTTTGAGCTTTTGTTGGATTTCTGAATGTCTGTACAGATTTTACTAGTTAAGTATCCTAACCCCAAATTCTGAAATGTTCCAAACTCCAAAATTTTTAGAGCATCATGTTGGTGCTCAGAAAGTTTTACATTTCTGAGCATTTTCATTTTGGACTCTGGGGTTAGTCAAAATGCTCAATATGTTGCATAACTATGAATATGCTGAAAAAATCACTGAATTATACACTTTAAAAGAGTGAATCTTATTTTATTTTGCAGTACTGGGGATTAACTCAGGGCCTTCACACTGAGATACATCCCTAGCCATTTTTTAATTTTTATTTTGGGATGCAGCCTCCTTAAATTAGTAAACTGTTCAGAGTGGGCCTAAACTTTCCAACCTCCTGCCTCACCTTCACAGAGTGCTGGGATTACAGACATGTGCCACCATGCTTGACTAGAAGTGTGCATTTAATGTCCTCTTTACAAGAAACACTTTAATATATGAATCCTAAAAATGCCCAAATCTAAAATGTATCAAAGGTGTCAAAAGTAAGAGCAAAACGGATAGCATACTTACGGGTACGGTCTCTGTTCCAGGCATGACAGGTGATTGGCTCTAGTAAAAACTGATGCAGGGACATATTCTTAGTGTTTTCAAAGGATAGAAAGCTGCAATAAACAAAAAGAAAAGCATTTAAAATAAGAAGCAACTGATATTTAAGTTATCTGAGGATCGTGAAATGTTTTTAGATAAAATATTCTTTCATTAAAAAACAATCAATTTCAAGATCAAACCTTCTTTTCAATATCAAAACTTAATCATTTAAGCCAGGTGTGGTGGCTCACGCCTGTAATCCCAGCACTCGGGAGTCTGAGACAGGAGGATCATTGCAAGTTCGAGACCTGGCTGGGCTACAAAGTAAGCTCAAGGCCTGCTCGAACTGCGTAGCGAGACTCCATCTCCAAAAAGACAAAAAAAAAAAAAAAAAAAAAAACCAAAACTCAACTTAATCATTTAAATAAACTTTCATTGTAACTATCAATGTAGAATTTATTCAGTCAGGGGTCATCAATGGACTCCCAAACCATTTTGACTATCGGGATACAGGATATTTACACAGTCTTAAATATTACCTCACATAATGTTTACTACTTATAAAGGGAAAAACATGCTTTTATAATATAGAAATCTGGCAGGCAACACCTTAACAAAGTGACCAAACTTATCACAAACAGTAGAATGATCTAATCTGATAAGCCTCTTGATGGGAAATAACATAAAGTATACATCATCATTCATATATAATGACCTGATTTATCATCCATACTCAATAACTTTTAACAGCAAAGAGGATACTACTAATAATTATGGTGTGACAACAGGTCACAGGGCTATTCTGGAGAAACCTGAGAATTTGGTCAACCCACTCATGAAGTATCAATGCCAAACGCTTTTACTCTAAATTCAAGAACATCTGATTTTCAGTTTACAGAAAATAAAGCGGAGAGGAATTAGTTAAGCAACATAAGGAGGAAACAGTTAAAACCAGGATGTTCCTCTGTAGAACAATTGACCTGAACTATTTTTTAAAAAGGCAGTGGTAGGGGGTGGGGGACAGATGCAACTATTTTTAGATGAAAAAGAGCTATAAAAACTAAATTTCATAAAAGTTGACTAAAATCCATATGTTTTAAAATAACAATAGAAGACATACTTTGTACAGTAGGGGAAATTTCAGTCTGAAATAGATAACATTACATAGCAATATACAATTATTTTCATTCTCCTAGCTATGATAATGGCATTGCCATGACTTTGCTTCTAGGATATAAAAACAATGCAGTATTTAGAAATGAAATGTCATGTATTCTGTAACTATTTTTAATTGTTCAGGACAAAAAATACATTAAAGGTGAATGCGATAAAACAAAACAAAAACTACTACCCACCAGTGAAACAAGGCAAAGCCTATACAGGTGTTTGAGATCTTAATATTACTCTTTAAACATTTTACTGACACTGAAAAGCAAAATATGAAACATGTCATTAAGTTAAAAATCAGATAAAATTCTCTATAGATACCCAAATCTAACTCCACTGAAACAACCAATTCCTGAAACGGGGAAAATTTTTTCTAAAAATCAGCCAGTATTTCTTTACCCCCAGTTCTGTCATTTCTAAGAGGCATTCTCACTACAAACTGCAGTTTCAATATATTTATGTACAAGTCATGTTAACCCAGGGTGGGGACTGAAATGTGAGATAGAAATTCTGCTGCAAGCAGAAAATGAATGATTATGAAGTGAGCAATAAAAGTTCAACTGACAAAGCAGTGGAACACGAATGTCAGTGGAAAACAGAAGAAATACTTCTGCTAAAAGAACCCAAAGGCCGAAAAGAAATAAATGTACCCTTAAATAAAGAAACATCTAGTATTTTCAACTGGCAGAAAAACGTCAATGTTTCACACTGTATTGTAAGAGAGTAGATATTTAAGTCATTATTTTTTTTTTCTTCTGCATGTTCTGGAAAGTAAATTATGACTCACAAAGAAAAGGCCTCTAATTGGAAATTTAAAACATTTCAAATGAATGTTAGTAAGACTGCTTAATTTGTTTTTTTTAAAAAACTTCCACAGGCACACCAAATGGTTTCCCTATTTCCAATCTCCTTAAATTCTCCTGCCAGTTTATTCATAGCTACACAAAATAGCATGTTATAACAGAGCTATCTCTTCAATTAAAAGAAATTTAGTTTAAAAGCCAAATTTGAAAAGTTCATTTGTTAAATGAAGCAAAACCAGTTTTCAAACTAATAATCCAATTTGATTATTGTAATAAAAGTATGTATTTCATGTATAGCTTTTTTAAAAAGTAGAACTGCAGAAAAAGTTTTCTTAACTGAGTTTTATAAGCAATGTAAAAAAGCTTACAAAAAAAGGCAGTCACACAATATCATAATTACTTATAAAGTTGCATTTCTGATTTTGCTGTATCACTTAAGTTCTATATTTGAACATATATTCAGACCTGTGCTACTTTTATAATCCTGTGGCTATTTTAAGTCTGTAGACCAATACAAATTCATGTTAGTCAAACTTAGAATGCATCTAGTAATCATAGCTTGTATTTTCCAAATTCAGTGAGTGCAAAAGAAACACATAACAGAATTTTGTATCAGGAAAAACATGCCTTCTTACATAGGGGGATGATTATAATTTCTAAATAGTGGTTAATATTTAAGTGAAATTTGAAAATCTTTGTCTTAATAAAGATAGGAGAAAGACAGACAAAAATGTGGTAACATGACACTTAACAATTTCTATTTTCATTGTCCAGCACTGACAGAAATAACAACAGCTTATGGCATAGTATGATTCTAGGGACATCCTATTTCTTTTTCTTCTGCTGCTGCTTTTTTTTTTGGTACTCGGAACCTAACTCAGGCCCTCATGCTTGTCAGGCTCCTTTTCTTTAACTATCACTTTGAGTAGTCATCCTGGTGTATGATACGGCTAGTTGAGCCAAAAGACCTTGTATGTGAATCCTGGGGTAGACACATACTGGTAATGAGACCCTAGGAGTTACTTAATATCTTTGAACCTAATTTATTTTATCTGTAAAACAGATGCTACCACTGATACCATAAAGCTGTTGGTAGGATTACATAAGGCAACATTTGAAACATGAAGTACTGAACCCAACTCAAACCACATCTTAACTTTCCTTTCTTCCTTTTGACTCCAGGCTTTTGAGCAGTCCTTAGAAGTACCCTCTGAACTTGGAAATGTAGCACACACTGTAAATTCTTATGCCACCACAACTTGAAAGTATTCATATGAGTGAGAATTTCAGTTCCCTGTTTAGGGTTAGTTTTCAAGACTGTGATTCACCTAATTTCTAATCATTCTCATTACTCAACCCAGCAACATCAGGTACTTCAGCAAGGTCACCACACCCTCCCAGTGATCAGACAGGCTTCAATTCCAGGCTCACTGGCATAGCATTTTCAATTTATTTGTGCAGGATTTGTTTCAGGACAGGATTAGATAATTACATCAAAATACTGCCACTCTCTCTCCAAAGCAGGAGTTTTAATTATCCAATGGGATTCCCCCCTCCTTCCAGTGTGATCACCAAACGAATCCCAGAAGGTCCCATAAATACTCCTCAGTAGGAAGCAGTCACATAATAAATCTACTCTCTAACAGGGTAAACACACCAAACTGATCCATAACCTCTCTTTTGTTTTAGATTCCTGAAAACCCAAAGCCTACATGACAGCAAAAGTTTAATAAAATTGAGAGAAGAGGCCAGAATTACTAGCACAGTGGTGTACATCCATGATTCCAGTTATTTGGGAAGCCAAAGCAAGAGGATGACAAATTCAAACCCAGCTTGGGCAATTTTTTTTGTTTGTTTTATTTTGGCACTACTTGGAATGAATCGAGAGCCTTTATTACACTGAGTTACCTCCCCAACTCCTTTTTTTTACTCCTAATTTTGATATAAGGTATTAAGTCACTAAATTGCTCAAGTTGGGCCTAAACTTGTGATCCTTCTGTTTCAGCCTGCCCGAGTGCTGGGATTACAAAGGTGCATCACCACTCCATGCTATTACCTGGACAACTTGGGGAGACTCTGTAGCAAATAAAAAATAAAAAAACCACCAGTGGAGGGAATGGGGGTTACCTGGCAGTGTCCCTGAGATCAGGCAAAGGAAAAAAGAAAAAGACCACGATAAAGACTGAACTAAGATCAATTTAATCGATGAGTTGAAGTATACAGAAGGCTCCAAAGTCATATTATAAGAACAGATGGCTTCCCAGACATGGTGGCAGATGCCTGTCACCTCAACATTTGAGAAACTGTGGCAGGAAGATGGAGAGTTCAAGTCTTGCCTATATAGTTGGGTCATGACAGCCTCAATTTGGAACATAGTAAGATCCTGTCTAAAAACCTCCAAGGGAAAAAAAAAAAAAAACCTCCAAGAACAGATGGTCTTATGAGCAAAGATTCTAAGCTAAATTAACTAATTGACTGATAGATTTTGAGACAGGATTTTCCTGTGTGGTTCAGATTAGTCTTGAACTTGCTTATGTAGCTCAGATTAGCCTCAAATATGGGAATCCTTCTGCCTCAGCTTCCAGGTAGGGGGATTACAGGCGTATGCTACTACACCCTGCTTTAAACTACAGTTTATTAAGTATCTACCATGTTCCCAACCGTGCTGCAGGTGCCATTATGGGTACAAACAAATCTGATACACTACCTTGTGCCTCGGGGCTGGGAGAATGAGTAGGAGAGGAAAGACTATAGGCATGTACAGACTGCCCAATAGGAATAATAACAGCTAATATTTATTGAACATCAGCCTATAAGTGGTAACTATTCTAAGCAAATTTGTGCGAATAAGTTCTGTTGATCCTCAGAAAAACTCTAAGAATGATCCTATTGCAGATGAGGAAACTGAGGCACGGAGAAGCAATCTTGCCACGGTCACCCAACAAAGCAGTGGAGTCGGGATAAGAGCTGACGATTTTACACAAAAGGTTCCCCACCGAATCCGAACGCCGAGAATGGCAGAAATCTGACTTGGGAGGATGTCAGTGGGAAGCCGTATGGAACCGTCAGCTGCACAATTAAGGGCTGCCTGTAGGCAGGAGCTAAAAGCTCCATAGGCGCCTTTTGTATTCAGGGAGCTATTCTAAATAAAGAAATGCTTGGCTCCTTATGAGGATCCATTAAGGAAATTATTCTGTTTAACACAATTTTATACACTTCGATAGATGTTCACAGTAGAGGTGCAGGTAGGAATATGGGGAGCTAGAGCTGTTGATTCTGGCATCGGAAGCGGCAGAGAACTCAAAAATCTTGAAAAGTAACCGATCGGTACGTGCAGCAATGCCAGGAGCTCGGGATATTAGAGAACAGGGATCCCCGCCCCCTCAGAGGCCCGGGCCACCCCTCAACCTCGGGGATCCCCGCGGCCTAAATCCCTGGCTCTCCGCCCCCGCAGGCCCAAGACTGGTGTGAGATTGGAATAGAAGAGGCCAACAGAGCCAGACACTCACCAATGCTGCTCTTTACTTGAGGTCTGGGCGGTCTGGAGGGGCTCGCAGCGGAGAATTCGCGGACTCTGGTCAGTCGACGCGAACAAGCTCCGGCGGGCGCGGGCGTAGGACGGAGGCCGAGAGGGAGCGGCTGACAAATCCCGGAAGTGGTCAGCGCGCCTGCGCAGCGCGGAGGCACGCACGATCTGCGCACGCGCACACCTTGGGCGCGCGGCCGGGGACTAGGTTAGAGATGTTGGAGGTGAGCTAGGAACGGAGTAACTGCCGTCGCCCCTTAGAGGTGGCGCGAGAAGGCCCTGGCAAAGCAGTCTGGACGTCTTGTTTCCTTGAAACAGTCTTCAGGATAATGGGCTGAGTAGCTTTGTGATTTCCCAAGCTGTTTTTTCAGAAGATGAGTTACTGAGGATTGTGTGGCTTCCGACCCCTGTGGACTGGACGGGGACTAAATCTTTCTCTCTTCAGAAAGCCCCAGTTCAAGCTAGTTGGTGTCCTTATGGTTTCGTGTCCCTCCTCCCCTATTCTCCCTTGGAGGAAAATAAGAGCAGCTTCAACCCTACCTCAGTTCTCTGCTCCCAAGATGGCGCCAAAGGAAGAGTTGGGGGACAGAGTCCTCTGAGGCACGTGGAGAGAGGCCTACTTCCATCTTCCATCTAGACTGCTGCCCTCAAACCTGTAGAAATAAATTTTGGAGCAGCACCCCTACCTCCCTGTACAGGTCGCTTGATGTTGCTCATTTCTTCTCTGGTGGTTTACTTGACCTAGCACTTGATTGTAAAGTGATGTTTACAGAGCATTATCAAACTCAGTTTTAAACCCATGTTATTGTCTTTGGTGTTGAATTCAGTTATTCAGGGAGCACTAATGCATTGTAAGCCTTTGGCTTTTAGTTTGTCTCGTGATGGGGAACAAGAACAAACACAAAAGAAAGATTATTTTAAATTATCCAGTGCAAGACAATTTGGCAAAGGAAGGGCAGCATTTATGGAAAGCAGAGATTCCAGTGTCTGCAGGTTACAAATCCCTGTATGTAGAGTCAGTGCTCAGACTCAGTTGTTTAGACCCCACTCCTTTACAAAGGACAGTTCCTTGGAAGGAATTTACAAATTAGGTGGATGAGAGTAACATACGGATGAGCACTAGATTATGTTAGATGGCAAGAAATTAGCTCTAGAAAAAAAATACAACAGGTGTTCTTTTTTTTTTTTTTTAAATACTCTCAGTTTGGGCTTAAACTCATGGCAATCCTCTTGCCTCAGCCTCCCCAGTGCTGGAATTAGAGGTATGCTTCTAATTTTAACCACTGATGTCTTTTCAGTTAGTATTTCGTATTTTAGCCTAAGCAAAGAGTACTATTTGGTGTATTTGCATTTCATATTTTATGAATCATTTCAGAAAGAATTCTTAGCTTTGAGGCTTTTTAGATTGAATCGCTTTATTTTGAAACTAAGGAAACAAGATCATCGTATTTTGAGACTTGAAATTGTTGGGACAGTGTGAGGGCAGGGCAGGACTTTCCTAGTGTATTATCATAGCAGGCCTTACTGGTAGTCTTGCCAGAGTGAGGTGACTTATAGTGTTTGCTTTTTATACTTGTGTAATGACATTGATTTAATATCTAAAATGAAGAGTCTGCCTTTATTTGTTTACTTATTTGTCTTTTTGAGACAAGAGTCTCACTATGCAATTCAGGCTGGCCTTGAGCTCACTTTGTAGCTCAGGTTGGTTTTGAACTTGCAAGGATCCTCCTGTCTCTGCCTCCTCCTAAGTACTGGGATTACAGATGTGCACCACCACACCTTGGCTAACCTTTAAAAAAATTAGTATGAGGGGGCTAGGGATTTACCTGGCAAGGTTGTGGGTTTGATCCCTGGTACTCACATGAAAAAAATTAGTATAAGGCACAGTAGTTATATTAGCCTGTCACAAAATATTTGAGATAACTTGTAAAGCAAAAAGATTTATTTTGGCTCACTGTTTTGTATGTTCCAGTCCAAGATTGGACAAACCTGTTAATTGGGACTGTGGTGGCTATGCTAGATGGTAATGATAAGGTATCACCAGGTATAGGAAACTGCTTGCCTCACAGCCAGAAAACAAAATTGAAATTGGAAGAGGCCAAGATCCCACAGTTCCTTTCCAGGACATGATACTAAGAACTTCCCACTGGGTCCCACCTCCTTGAAGGTTCCACCTCTTTCCAATAGCAGCATTCTGGGGACACAGACTTTAATACAAGAGCTTTCGGGGGACATTAAGTATCCAAACTATCACTTGTATTTATTTAGAAGTGGGGAAAGAGAACGGGAGGTTGGACACTGCCATAGGATGATTTTATTTACTTCTGTGGTAAGATTAGAATTGGAATGGTAGCTAGACATGGTGGCCCACACCTGTAATCCCAGCACTAGGGAGGCTGAGGCAAGAAAATAACCACAAGTTGAAAGATAACCTGAACTGCCAAAGTAAGGCCTTGTCACAAAAGGAAAAAAAAAAAAATCAGAATTAGGTTGAATTGGAATTCGGTTAAGGTTCAAATCATCAGATACTTAATAAGTACTTACCAAGTGCCAAGTACAAAAGTTCTTTGATGTATAATGGGAATTGCTTTCAGGTAATCTCATAAATTGAAAATATCAAACTCAAAAATGCAAGTATATCCAACCCACCAAGCTGCCTACTTTAGCAACACAATACACTGTATAGTGGTTTTTTTTTTTCACTCTTGTGATGCAATGGCTGACTGGGAGCTGCAGCTCATTGCTGCTTGCTAGCATGGAAAGATCAGATTGCATTTCATTAGCCTTGGGAGAGCCCAAATTTTGAAGTATGCTTTTTACTGAATTTATATCACTTTTACACCATCATAAAGTTGAAAAATCTTAAGTTGGACCATTGTAACCTGAGGACTGTTTCTTATTTTGTCATAGATGAATGTCTCAAATATCAGTATGTCATAGATGAATATCTTAAATATCAATATGGCTAGGCTGTGGAGAGCCTAAATACAAGTATTTGGTCAAATATTATCCTGGGTGAATGAGATTGACTGTTTGTTTATTTACTTATTTAGTCTTTTTTGAGACAGGATCTCACTATATGGTCCAGGCTGACCCTGAGCTCACTTTCTAGCCCAGGCTAGTCGAAAACTTGCAACTATCCTTTTGCCTTAGCCTCACAAGTGCTGGGATTACAGGGGTGTACCACCACACCTGGCTGAAATTGACATTTAAACTAGTAGACTAAAGCAGATTGCCTTTCCCACTTGGATCAGGCATTGTTTAACTAGCTGAAGGTTTAAATAGAACAAAAGTCTAATACCCCAAATAAGAGAATTCTCTTGCCTGTCAGAGTCAACTGGAACATCAGCTCTTTTTCTACAGAACTTTCTAGTTTTCTGATTTGCAAGTTGACTCTGCAGGTTTTGGACTTGCCAGCCTTCATAATCATGTGAACCAATTCCTTGTGTTTTTTGGGGTTTTTTTTTTTTTTTTTTTGTCTTTTTCCTTTTTATCGGTACCAGAGATCGAACTCACGACTGCCTGCTTGCAAGGCAGGCACTTATGCTGCTGAGCTAAATCCCCAGCCCCTCCTTGTCTTTTTATAGATCCTTTTTCTATTAGTTTCTTTGATGAATTCTGATGAATACAGAAAACATTATTTTGACTTGGATTTGAAATCATAGGCTAAACACTTTGGTTGCCGGCTGATGGGCTTTTTGGGAAGTGATTAGAAAATAAAGCCTCTAACTCTATCAGATGGGTTAGTCCACTGATAAGGTCTTAATTTGATGGTATTATTGGGAGGTGATAGGAACAGGAAGTGAGGCCCACTTGAAGGGAGTGTATCATAGGTATACTATGTCCCAAGCCCCCATCCTCTCTAGTTTTCTCACTTGTTGTGCTTCTTAATTCTCATGAGATAAACAGTTTTCCCTGCCATGCCCTTCTACTGTTATTCTGCCCCACCACAGGCCTAAAGCAATGGAGCCAGTTGGCTGGACTGAACCCTCTGAAACTGTGAGCCCAAATAAACATTCTATCTTTTAAACTGTTATTCTCAGACATTTTGTTATATCAGTAGAAAACTTACTAACATAAGCATTTATTAAGCCTCCGTATCCTCGGAAGACCTTGGGTTCCAACTTTTGTCTCTGTATAAGAGGCTACTAAAAATATTATGTAGGCCCTCAAACACCTGTACTAGAATCAGTCAGTAAGGTGAGTTTGGTGGTATATTCTTGTAGTCTCAGCTACTTGCAGGTTGGGACAGAAGAGTCTTTTGAGCCCAGGAGTTCAAGACCAACTTGGGCAACATGGTCTGAGCCCATCTCAAAGGAAAAAAGAAAACGAAGCAGGAGAATCAGTAAATGGTCTGTGGAGTAAAGAGGTCCTAAGTCCTGGGATCACTCTCTTATGTTCTTTTTGCTTTTAGATATTAACTTCATGTATTATACTGCATTACTAACTCTCTTTTGTATTTGAGTATACGTTTTGTATATTTTGTCCAATTATCATTTTTTCTAATTATCATCTGTGGTGGGATTGTCTGTCACACTAGTTCTCCATTATCAGAATCATTCAAGTAACGACTTTTTTAATATTACCTTATATTTTTTAGTTTATTAAATCCTATTGCTCCTGGACTCAACTGATCTTCCTGTCTCAGTCTCCAAGTAATTGAGACTGTGGCATGCCACCGTACAGTTACATATCTTTGACACATACTGTATTGTGTTGTTTACTTTATGGTATATGCTTATTGCAGATTAGAGGGAATATTTAATTCTCAGTGGAGTACATATCATACACTCACAAATTAATCACTGTAGAGTTCATTAAGTGTTAAATTATGTAATTAATGTTGAAATATTTATATTATATAGAACTGTTTGTAGGATTGTTTTTTAATTCCCTAAGAGGGTTATAGGGCTATTTCAATAATTGTTCAAGGTTTTTGGACAGGATAGAAATACACTATTAGTTTCTCACTTAATGTAATGTAGGTTCCTATGACCTGAGAATTGTTTGCAAAAGCATGATTAACCTGAGATGGCTATAGTTCTTTTTTGTTTTATTTTTAGACAGGGTCTTGCTCCATAGCCCAGGCTGGCCTCAAACTCACGGGGTTCCTCCTGTCTCAGCCTCCCAAAAGCTGGGATTAGAGGTATGCACTATCACACCTAGCTCTGTAGTCCTTCCCGCCTACCTTTTCTTTCTTTCTTTCCTTCCTTCCTTCCTTCCTTCCTTCCTTCCTTCCTTCCTTCCTCCCTCCCTTTCTTCTTCTTCTTCTTCTTCTTCTTCTTCTTCTGCTTCTGCTTCTGCTTCTGCTTCTGCTTCTGCTTCTGCTTCTGCTTCTGCTTTTCCTGTTCCTCTTCCTCCTCCTCCTCCTCCTCCTCCTCCTCCTCCTCCTCCTCCTCCTCCTTCTTCTTCTTCTTCTTCTTCTTCTTCTTCTTCTTTGGTGGGGGGTACTGGGGATTGAACCCAATATCTTTGCACTGAATTACATCCCAAACCTTTTTAATTTTTTAGTTTAGAGACAGGATCTTGTCACATCACTACATTTCCCAGGTTGGGCTCAAACTTGGGATCCTCCTGCTTCAGCCTCCCAGAGTTCTGGGATTATAAGGATGTGCTGTCACACTCAGCTGTAGTTCTGATTATAGCATATAATGTAATTCTGTTCTGTATACTGTGTTTGTGGGCTTCTTACTATGTCACATTCTAAGATAAAGACATTGGCAAAAATCTAGTAATTCCACAGCTGGAGAGAAGTTAATCTGTGTGAGTGTCTGTAGGGACATATTTTAAATGATGGAGAATTGCAAGTCTAATGATCATTTCTCTGAGAATGTGGAAAGAAACTGCTGGTTTGTTCAGGATGATAACCATTCTTGTTGGATTCATATTTCTGGGCCTGAACCTTAGATTCTGGTAAGCTGAAGATCTTGCCTTGTCCACATGTACACTCTCCAGGTGATCTAATAGCCTGTATTCCATAACAAGTCATCTGAAGTTCCCCATGATCTGCCACCTGGCTCACCATACCCGCTGTGTGGTAGACACTCTGGCTATCTTCACTACACCTTTCCCTTCATGGGTTTCTTACTTTTGTTCAGGTGGCTCTTGAGGAAGTTAGATTTTTCCTGGCCCAGAGATTAGACCATGAGTGGCCCATCTCTCTTTCTTTTTTTCATCTTAAAGAGAAAAAAGCCCCAGAAAAATTGGAAGCAAACAAACAAAACCAACAAGAACAAACAATAGTGATAGGGGATTTTAACCCAAGATGATAAGCATTTAACACTGGTGGTTATATTGTATATTGTTATCTTCAAAGCAATTGCTCAGGTTACCAGATACAGGCATACAAAATTGATCAAATAGTATAATTTCCCTTTGAACAGATTCTTTCATTTTTACTGTAACTTTTCATTTTACTGTAACTTTTGGATCTTATTTACTCTTTCAGTTTTTTACACTAGCAAAACAATATGGTGTTTATGCATATGTCTGTTTTATTTCACTTATGAGTGTGGATTCTAGCTGCATCCATTTACCTATAAAAGCCTTGAGTTTATCGTTTTTTATGGCTGAGTAGTACTCCATTGCATAAAAACACCGCATCTTTTTTAATTCGTTCCTCAGTTGATGAGTATTTGGTTTTTTTCCAATATCTGGCTATTACAAATTGTGTAGCTATAAATATGGGTGCACATATATCACTGTGGTATGATGCTTTCAGTTTTTCTGGAAAAGTTTCCAGAAAGGGAATAGGTAGATTGACTGGAACCTCTAATCCTAGTTTTTTGAGCAATCTCTACACTGATTGCCATGGTGGTTGTACCAGTCTACATTCCCACCAACAGTGGAGAAGTGTTCCTTTTGCCCCACAGCCCCACCAGCATTTGTTACTGATTGATTTCTTGATGTTAGACCTTCTTTCTGGTGTGAGATGATATCTCAGTGTTGTTTTAATTTGCATTTCTCAAATGGCCAATGAACATTTTTTCATGTATTTATTTGCCATTTGTATTTTGTTCTTCTGAGAATTGTGTATTCTCTCAGATGCCCATTTTTGGATTGGGTCTTTGAAATGGGGGTCTTGATTTTTTTTCAATTCTTTATACATTCCAGATACCAGTCCTTTGTCTGAGGGATAGCTGGCAAAAATCTTTCCCCAATTCTTGGGTTTTCTTTTCACTACATTGGTAATTTCTTTCAATGTGCAAACTTTTCAGTAAGATGAGATCCCAGCTGTTGACTTTGTGAAGTACTTACTGTGCAGTTTGTTTTTTGTTCCTGAACTGTTTTGCCTATCCCATGTCCTCAAGATTTCTACCTAATTTGTCTTCCAGTAGATTTAGTGTTTCTGTCTTAATATTTAGATCTTCGCTCTGCTTTGACTTTAGTTTAATGCATGGTGATAAGCATGGGTCTAGTTTAAGTCTTGGGCATGTAGAAACACATTTTCCCAATACCACTTATTAAAGAAGCTATCTTTCTTGCAGTGAATATGTTTGGCAACTTTGTCAAAGATAAGGAGGCTGAGTGTGTTTGGAGCTGTACATATATTTTGTGTTCCATTGATGCTCAGGTCTGGTGTTTTTTGTTTGTTTATTTGTTTTTTGCCAGTACCATACTGATTTTATTATAGCAGCTTTATAGTATAATTTCAAGTCTAGGATTGTGATGCCTCCCATCTTGCCTTTGTTGCCCAGGATTGTCTTTGCTATTCTAGGTATCTTATAGGTCCATATGAATTTTAAGCATATTTTCTCCCCAGAGAAATAGCTCAGCTGCCTGGCAAGCACAAGGTACTGAGTTTGATTCCTGATATCAGAAAAAAAAAAGTTTTTTCTAGATCTGTTTGATATGTTAATTGTATTTTGATTGGGGTTGCCTTAAATCTGTATAACAGTTTTGGGAGTATGGCCATTTTCACAATGTTGGTTCTTCCCATCCATGAGCAAGAGATATCTTTCCATTTTCTGAATTCCTCTTCAATTTCTTTTTTCAGAGTACTGTAATTTTCAATGTATAAATCATTTACTTCGTTTGTTAAATTGATTCCTAAGTATTTCTTTTTTGTGTTATTGTGAACAAGTAGCTCATGTCTCTTGTGGTAACCCCATTCCCACTCACTCTTCATTGATTTCAGGATGCAAAACATTTTTGCCAATCAACACTCTGGACTTAACTCTGGAGTTAAGTCTTATGTGCAGCTCTTTGATTAAAAAAAAAAAATGATGAGAATGTAACTGGAGTCGTAGGCCAGAGGCCCAACTGGGAGTCCCAGTGACCCAGATCTGACCACCTGTCCCAAAGGGTCAGTTGAAGTCTACAATGATAGTGAAGGCAGAAAAGGATTTTATTTTTAGTGTGACCACACTGGGTAGTCTAGTGACTGAAAGTCTGTCTCTGAGGGGCTATTCTGAGTCATAATGTTTAATCAGCAATGGCCAGGGTGTTGCATAGTTGGTGCTCTTGTCAGGCAAAGGTCTGGCTGATCATTACCACAGGATGGGTCAGTTATACCCTGTTGGAGATAAGAAACTTAGTGCTGCTGGGAGATAGTTTTAACTTTTGTCATAAGGTTTTATTCACCAGACCTGCTGTTCCTGAAAGCCAAGATGACCATAGCAGAGAATAATTTAGAGAAAGAGTAAGTCAGAATGGCAAGATAGAGACGCTGTGTGGAGAGCTGAACAGGAATCTGACCTAAAGGTTAAGGTAGCAGAGGTGACATGCAGTATGATGGCAGAGATGCCAAGCTTTCATCCTGTTTCTGGTTACCCATCAGACATCTGCAGGCCGAAGAGTCAGTGCTTATAGCAAATTCTGCCCATAAGTCTCAGTTACAAGGAGGCCTATGGGGGAGGTGAACCCTGAGTGCTCTACCATTGAGCTATGTCCCCAGATCTTTTTATTTTTTATTTTGAGACAGGGCCTCGCTGAGTTGCCCAGATTGGCCTTAAATTTGTAATCCTCCTGCCTTAGCCTCCTGGGTAGCTGGCATTATGGTCATCCACCTCCATGCCCAGCCTTTTATCCCCTTTTAAGTTGGATTGTTTGTTCTTACTATAGAGTTGTAGGGTTCTTTATATATTTTGGATACAATCCTTTATAAGATATACAGTTGAAAATATTTTCTACCACTTTGGATTTTCTTTTCATTTTCTTAATGGTGTTTTTTGGAAGTGTAAAAGTTTTAATTTTTTTGTATTCTGGGAATTGAACTGAAAGCCTTGCACTTGCCAGGCAAATGCTGCACCACTGAGCTACATTCCTGGCCCAAATTTGATTTTTAATGAAGTGCATTTTATCAGTTTTTTCTTTCATGTATTGTACTTTTAGTGTCCTAAGAAATCTTTGCCATTGGGATGTATTATGGTGGCCATTGTTGATTCCCTATGATCTGGTTTTGAAGTCCTATAATGCTTTCATTCTTTTGATTGGTTTTATTCTGTTTTGTTTTGTTTATTATGTCTGATGGAATGGATAGCTATTTTGAAGAAAACAGGAGACAGTATGGTTACCGTTGTTGATTTCCTATTATCTTGTTTTGAGGTCCTATATCACTTTCAGTGTTCTGTTCCAACTAGCTTTATTCTGTTTTGTTTGGTTTGGTTTTATTCTCTTTAAAATAAAAATTTAAAAAAAGGAAATCTTAACCAAACAGTCACAAAGGTTTTTTTCTTTTTCTTTTTTTTTTTTTTTTTTTTTTTTTGGTCTTTTTTTTGTTTGTTTTTATCGGTACCGGGGATCCAACTCACGACTGCCTGCTTGCAAGGCAGGCACTTATGCTGCTGAACTAAACCTCCAGCCCCCAAAGGTTTTTTTCTTACATCTTCCTTTTACTGTTTTTTTAGAGTTTTACTGGTTTAGCTCTAATAATAAATATCATTTTGCAGATTCTTATGACATTTGTAACAAATACAAGTAAGTAGCATTGTGGGCCATAATGGATTTGCACTTGTAATTTTATTATATATTGCCAAGTAATACAGAAAATGCCTGTTATCCCATATATATATATTTTGTTTATTTGTTTGTTTTGTTTTTTTGAGGCTATATAGTTCAACCAAGCCTTCAGCTTACTTTGTAGCCAGGGTTAGCCTTGAACTCACAACCTCCTGCCTCAGCCTCCTGAGTGCTGAGAGTACAGGCATCTGCTCCATGCCCAGCTTTCATATATATATTTCAACAGTGTATATTTCAACTTTTTCCCCCCTGGTATGGGTGATACAGGGCATATAATATAAGGATGATACAGAACCTCCAAATAATCTAAAATATGAGGAAAATATAGCTCTTGACCTACTAGATGTTCAAAATGCCAAGTTCGTGTTCTCTAAAATGGAGGAATGGGGCCAGGGATATAGGTCTGGTATAATGCCTGCCTGGCAAGTGCAAGGTCCTGAGTTTGATCCCTGGTCCCAAAATAAAATAAAGTAAAATAAAATAAAATCAAGGAATGAATTTTAGGAACAATAGTGGTTAAGAGTCAGAAAATTTATTGAAAGTTTCTGTATAAGAGAGACAGAAGTGGTACAGAAAGTGGGTTACTCCAAGGAGGCCTATTTTTTTAAAGGAAAGTTTATTTGACTTACGCTACTTGTAACTCTCTTGAATAGGATTTTGAGAAAAAGTCATGCTTAATGCTATGGAAACTGTCTTGACAGGCCCAAGGATGAAGCGGCATGGAAAGGTGGAGACCTAGATCTTCCACATTGTACTAATTGTGAATCCATCTGCTACTGTGGGCGGTGGTGTGGTGCAAGATCATTAGGTGTCTCTGTTTCTTATGCCACTGTTGGCTCAGTGTGCTGCTGTCTACATCTTGGCTGATCCGCCCTGCCTACCGCCTCCTGCTTTCCCAATTTCCATTCCTATGTGCTCACTTCCTCCTTTGCCTTTTTTTTTTCCTTTTTTTTTCTTTGTAGTACTGAGGATTGGACCTGTACTAGGCAAGCTCTCTACCACTAAGCTGCATGCCCAGCCCTTATTTATTTATTCAGATGGGGTCTTGCTAAATTGTCCCAGCTGGTCTCAAACTTGGAATCCTTCAGCATCCTGAGTAGCTGGGAGTACAGGCTTACACAACTGTGCCTGGTTCTCTTTTGTCTTTGTGGCTCTTACTCCAGGAGAAACCTGATTTCTTCCGGATAGCTTCCTTTTCTTTTCTAAGACTGAGATGGGTTGCTCTCCTGTACTGTCCTGTATTTACTCTTACAGTAGCCTTCCTAGTCATTAAACCTAAACCTTATAATATAGTTCTTCATTGGACTGGTTACTTATTACTGTCTGGTTTAGAAGTTGGATTTATCAATTGATTGATTGATTGTCTTTTTGAGACAGAGTTTCACTAGCAGTTGAGGGTGGCCTTGAATTCACTTTGTAGCCTAGACTGGCCTTGAATTTGCTGTGAGCCTCTCAAATGCTGGGATTACAGGTATGTACTTGGCTTAAAGTTGGTTTAAAAACTTTAGAGGACTGTTTTATGAAACTGTTGCTGCAGAGTTACAGCACACACTATTTTTTTGTTTGTGTGGGTTTTTTTTGTTTGTTTTTGTTGTTGTTTTTTTGAGAAAAGGTCTTGCTATGAAATTCAGGCTGGTTTTGAGCTCACTATGTAGCCCAGGCTGGCCTTGAAGTCAAGCCAGTCCTACTTCAGTCTTCTGAGTGCTAGAACTACAGGCGTGTACCACCAAACCAGGCCAGATCACATTCTTTACTAGCCTAACTATGCCAGAAAGAAATGGAATAAACAATTCCTTTTAATAGCCTGAAGGTTCCCTTCCAACCTTTGATCCAACAACACATCTCCAGCCTTGATTCCTGGTATTTTATGGGTGGGAGGTTGGGAGTTTTCATGATTATTTCCTGGTTTCTAGAAACACTCATGGGTGTGCTCCACACTGAAGACTCAAGAAACTTAGGTACCTAAAGGACCCAGAATTAATTCACAGGTAAAAAGAGAAGAAAGATAATTGTTAATGCAAATTTAGCAGCCTTGAAACCTGGTTCAACTTAGCAAAACCACATACATAGTCTTTGGTCATCTCTTTTGTCCAGAAGAATATGGTTTCATTGCCCTGATTTTGATCATTGTGGATACCAATTAATATTATTTTGCAAGACCATAGATTATATCCTTTCTATCAAACTTTTTTTTTTCTTTCTGTGGAGGATTGAACCCAGGGCCTATACACTGAGCTACCACCTCACTCTTTTATGTTATGTTTTATGTTATGTTTTTATTTTGAGACAGAGTCTTGCCAAATCACCAGGCTCCTCCTGCCTCACACAGAGTACTTATGACCGGCACCCCACCGCTGGCGTCCGGCGATCTCTCTGGCGGACACGCGGCGTGGGGGCCTGTAAATAGCCTCGGTTTGGGGTGGAACCTAAGGCGGGCATTAGGGATACACAGGTAGCCCATTGGTCCTAGGTTTGGCGCCATATGTAAATTCCCAGGGGCGGGAAGATGGCGTCACAGGTAACTTCCTAGGGGCAGGGCAAGATGGGGCTTCCTGCTTCCGGTTGTGGCTTTCCTGGCTACAGTGTCCTGCCTGGGCCAAAACCTTTCATATCCCGTCTTATGGTTATTATTATGAAAAGGGGCGAAGATTTCTCTCTTTAACTACTTCCTGCTGGCAAAGGGCGCTGTACTGGAGCCTAGGGGAGTCGACGGGATGAAGGTTGATGCCCAGGTAGACGCTGGTACCAGGTGTTTTGGCTAGGACAGCTTCACTGGTGAATGCACGTATGTCAGACTGGAAAAACAAAGAGACAAGACGTTATGAGGAGACATGGCACTGTCATATTTAAGGACCCAGGTGAGGTAGAAGGAAAGGTGCCTTTGATTTAGACATGTCATTCTATCAGGACCATGTTGAGGTAGAAACATTTCCACGGTGAGGCAGAATTCTGAAAATTAAACATGGGGTTAGGAGGAGTGGAGTTATGAGAGGTGATTACTCCCCCATCTGAAAGCATAAAAGTTAAGACGGTAGGTTGGTGAGGCTTGTCTCTGGTATGCATGATGTTGGAGTCTGTAGGCAATACTGTTAGAGTCCTGCTGTAAAAATGATCATTAATAGAATGTAAGAAATTAGGAACCAAAGTGGATAACAAAACATGACTTAGCCTGTTAACTGTGGCTGCGCGGCCTTTGTGAGACAGAGACGGGTAGGCGACAGAAGATGAGATGACCACTCAGAATGATCAGATTTAGGGCTTGAGTGATGTGAAACCAGGATGGCAGTCTAGCAACTTTGATTTAGGCATGGGTCACTGTAACCTGGTTGTAGTCCTTGGAATGATTTGCTGTAACAGAACTTTAGCAAGTATGAGAAAGGCTTTTATGTATCCTGAAAAAGTATAAACCAAGTGAGAAGACTGGGACCTGCACAAAATAGGCCCTGTTTGTAAATGGCATAGGTTGACCATCAATACCCCCAGAGATTGAGGACTTAATATAGCAGCCTGAATACTCAGGAAGACCTCTGTATATATGGCCTCTATGTCCACAAATATAGAGAATGTCTTACCTGAGACTTTAGTGCGACTTGGAATCCGAGACAGACACCCACAAAGGGGGCTGCTGGCCCTGAGTCTTCTCAGCCTCCAGCAGCGATTTTCTGTCGGTGACGAATCTGGCAGTGTCGACATTTCCTATGAGGGCTAGAACTTAGGATGGCTTACCCACTCTCTGGTGGCTAGGACAGTCCAGTAGCCCTGGAGTAAGGTCTCAAAGAATGCCAGGATGGGGCATTTTCTTGTCCAGTATCTTCTGCTGCATTTGAGCATGGTCCATGGAGGGGGCAGGCAGCTCCACCTTGTGTAGGTTTACCTGTCTCAGAACTCCAAGTGTCACAAGTATTAAAAATATGAAAAACCATATTAAGATCTCTCTAAGGTTTGAAGGTCAAGTTTTGCCTTTTTGTTTGGGATTTGGACTATAGTAGAATTAAGTAAGTATGCAGGAATTTAATATTGGCATTTTGGATTAGAGAGCAGGCTTTATCTGGATGGCACACCGCTTTTTTTTATAGGGTGACACGTAGAATTAACAAAGCTTTAATCTGTCTAAAAAGGCTTTAATGGAAACATTTTGTAGTCAAGGTTTAGCAATCTTATGAATAAATCAATCAAAACTGATCTAATACTGTCAAATTCTGAACACATTTACTTTTAAAGTTGTTATTTGCAGTAGTATGAACCAAGACAAATAAAATAAAACTTTGAAGAAAACCCTTGTCTTGAAATAGAGCTAGTGGTTCCCAGCAAAAAGGAATTTATTACCTTAGTTGTTAAACAGGAGATTGGTGAAGGCTTTGATTGATAAACAAGGCTGGTAAAATTATCAGGTGGCCAATAACCTTGATTAAATGGTTTGAGAATTGTAATAAAAAAACATCTTTTGAGTGGAGCCAAATTGTAAAAAAAAGCATGCCTGAGCAGAGCCGCTGAGCTGCTGTTTCGCGGCGCTCCGGCAGAGCACACCCAGTGGGTGGGGCAAGCGCTGGGATGTAGCGCGCAGGGGCGGGCTCAGACTGCCCCCGGAAACGTGTAAGATGGCAGCGGCGGCGACGGCGACAGCGACAGCGGTGCACAGGGGAGGGAGGGGCTGGGACGGCGCATGGGGGAGGGGCTGGGAGGCGGCCCGACACAGTGCGCAAAGCTGGAACTGCTTGTAGGGCGCGAGGATTAGAAAGCCAATTTAGGAACACAGCTGGGTTTTGATTAGCCTCCTGGACCTGTTTTAAAAGTTTGTTATAGTTAGTATGCTTGTCCTGCTCTGGCACAGCTATAGGCCCAGAGTCATTATAAACGTCCTTAAAATGTAAATCATAACAATTAGTAATAAATTTAAATTGCCTGATATAACAACAGAGAGGTCAACAGAGAGGCTACCTAATTTAAGGGTAATCTGAGATAGATCAGAAAGGGAAAAAGGCACATGGATGTTAACAAGTTTCTTGGGGCCAGCTGGCTCCCGAAGCGGTAGCAGAGCCTGAGGAGATTCCGGAGCAGAGGGCTTTTGAGCAGCCATCCTTCCGGTAGGCGCATGTGACCAATCATCTGTAGAGCGGCTACAGAGCTGCTGCTGGTCACCCTGGGCACCATGAGCAGATGGCGTCTCACTGTGTGCCTTGCAGTGAGAGGACTGCTGTCGGCAGCACAATGAAGCATCATGTGCACTGCAACAGGGCGGCTGTTGTGGTTCACAAGAGGAGCCACAAGGAGACGCCTGTTGACAGTAAGGGTCCTGGAAACATGGCGGCGCCCTGTCGCCATGTGGCCCTCCGGAACATGGCGGTGCCATGCCACGTGGCAGAGGGTTGCAACATGGCGACTGTTCCCCGCACAAGCTGGAACAATCACACGACCTGCTGGAAGGACATAGTGACCAAGACCTAGTATGGTGGGCGGGCGGTGAGAATGCTGTAGGGGATACAGAATTCTCAGGAGAGGAAGTCGGAGACTGCAAGGAAGCGCTAACAGAGGGATTAAAGCTGCTGGGAGAGTTATGGGCCCCGGAAGGCAGAGAGGGAGAGGATCGCACAGCGGGAGGTATCTGCAACGGAGAGGGATTAGAGCTGCTGAGAGAATCAGGCATAGGGGGAGGAGAAAGCGGTCCGGCGGGAGGTAACGGCAGGGAACGAATTTGGTGGTAGGCAGGCGGTGGCCAGGAAAACACTGGAGGGCAGGACGGAAAAGTTTGCGGCCCAGTAGACTTAGCTAAAAGTATCTCAGCGGGAGCACAAGATTTAATGAGAGATGGGCGTGTTCTCAGAATAAGAAAGGCTTGGACATAAGGGAGTTCTAATAACTTGTTGCCAGCTTGACAAAAATCGTACAAGTTCCTGAGAATGCAGGGGTCAAATGTTCCTTTTTTGGGCCAAGGCTTGCCGATAAGCGGATAGGTTGGCCAGACCTCCTGGCAGTAAAAAGTTAGTTGTTTAGTTTTTATGGTACCTTTAATTTTTAGAGTACGTAAATTGGAAATTAGGCATTGTAAAGGCGTCTTTTGGGAGTTAGAAAATACGTTCCCCATGACTGATTCAGGCAAGAAAAAAAAACCGGAGGTCCAGAAAAAAGTCGTCACTTATTTGTGGTACCACGCGGCGGCTATGGTTCCAAACCGTAAACTCCAGTCGTCACTGAGAGATTTACGAATGGAGTCTACGTGGGGTCAGTAACAGTTTTGCCCGTGAAAGCGCAAGGCTTTAAGGGAAGTGAGGCATTCTTTCAGTGTGGGCGGTCCCAAAAATCTCTGCTTTGGGCTATCCGAACCCAAAGAACGTGAGAGATTTTGTGGGCGCAGGTTTGCCCAGAAAGAACCCTGCCCTGGGCGGTCCTAAGGACGTGAAAATGCACAGACCCACGCAGACAGGGAGAACATTCCACTGGGGCTGCCCAGTGCGAAAAGTTCCCCGGGGAGTGCTCACCTGAAATCAGTCTGGCCGATGTGGAGTGCAGGCGGCTGGCGACAGGAACGTCTCGGGAGAGGAAAAAGCTCGGGATTAATCCAGGATGTTATCTGGTTATCGGCTAGAAGACTTTGGGTATGTGGCCCAACAGTCAGTTGCCTGCCGATAGAGTCACGGTACCAAATGATAGAGTTATTTCCAAAAGATGAAAAATATTAACAAAAGATGAGAAATATAAAATAAAAAGCGGCCTTTATTCTGAGAACACGGAGAAAGATGACCGGCACCCCACCGCTGGCATCCGGCGATCTCTCTGGCGGACACGCGGCGTGGGGGCCTGTAAATAGCCTCGGTTTGGGGTGGAACCTCAGGCGGGCATTAGGGATACACAGGTAGCCCATTGGTCCTAGGTTTGGCGCCATATGTAAATTCCCAGGGGCGGGAAGATGGCGTCACAGGTAACTTCCTAGGGGCAGGGCAAGATGGGGCTTCCTGCTTCCGGTTGTGGCTTTCCTGGCTACAGTGTCCTGCCTGGACCAAAACCTTTCACTTTGGAATTCCCCAAATGTGGATCATCCTCCGGGAATAATGATGCCATAAAGTCTCTCTCTCTCTTTCTCTCTCTCTCTCCTCCCTTTCTCTCCCCCTTCTGTCTCTGACTTTGTCTCTCTCTGTGTGTCTCTATTTCTCTCTGTCTGCCTCTCTCTCCATACAGTTGTATTCCCCAACCTTTTTTTCCTTTATTTTTTAATTTTAAAGAGGATAAAACAACAAAACCAACCAAAGCAAAGTAGTGTAGGTGATACAGGACTATGCCTTTTGATGTCTTCAAAATAGCTGCAGATAACTTTGGACACAGTAAAAACCAAACAGAACAGAATAGAATAGAAACAGTAAAAACAAGACAATGAATGTAATAAAGGACTTCAAAACAAGCCAATAGTAAATCCAAATTTGCTACTGTAATATAGCTTGCTATCATTGAAATAGCTGCTCCTGCCATTGGATTTAACATAATCAAACAAAACAAAAGAGAGTAAAACCCAAACCAACAAAACAATGGAAATAATATAGGACTTCAAAACAAAACTATAGGGAATTAACAGTGGCCACAACCCTCAGTAGGTGATCACCCCTAAATGCCACACTGTATACCACTATCCTCTGAACCTGTGATCAGACTGCTGGCTCTAGACCTGCAATGTTAGTGAAACACTAATGCACCACAGTCATCCAATTGCATTTCGCCTCGATAGCTTTCATCACATACTGTTTTCTCTGGATAAGCCTGTTGCTTCTGGTAGTGGTGGTGGTGGAAGGGATTGGTACTTCTTGTTTGCCAGCCTGTGTACCAGAAGGGGCTGGGGCCTGGCTGTTCCCAGTCTGGCAGCAGTCTGCGCATGGCACTAGTTCCCAGACTGGGCTTGCTTCCTGGTGTGGCCTTGTTCACTTTGCTCCTAGTCCTCAAATGGTGCTGATTCACAGAAAGAGGCTTGGGTCTCCCCAGCCCTTTTTTATTTGGAGTCCAGGTCTTGCTAAATCACTGAGTTGCTCCAGATTATTCTTTAACTTGGGGAATCTTTTTGCCTCAGCCTCCAGAGTGCTAAAATTACTGACATACATTATACCTGCTGGGATCTTAGAAGTCTCATCTGTCTCTCACATTTCTCCAGCAAGAAACCTGCAGCCATCATCTATTAGGCCTGGCTCAGGCTCTTGTCAGAGGATAAGAAGTCCTATAGGATGCCCAAAGAAAATTGGCCAATGTCTAGTTGCTATGCATAATGGACTATGTACCAGGATATCTTATTTAAACTTTACATTCCTACGAGGTAGGTGTAATTATTCCTCACTGAGTAGTTGAGGAAATAAGAGGTTAGATAAGATAAGTTATCCATATGGGTAAGTGGAACTCATATCTGTCTGACTTCATAATATGCAAATTAGAATTATGCATTTATATAAATGGAGACCAGAACATAATAAGGGTAAAATACAGTGATCTGGCTTTAGTTAAGTGGAACTTTCTGATTCTGAGCATCTGTCAAAATTGGGATGGGTTGCCTTTTTTTTACTAGAAGAGTTCAAAAAGAAGTTGGATTGCCAGTGTTTCTGGATTTATGGAGATGAATCCCCAGAATTAGGGGAATTAGGCTACTCACCATGTAAGTATCCCTCTGACCCTAAAATTCTAGCATTCTGTGATTTGTGTCATCCAGCAAATTCATACACACAGTAGTTAGAGACCCTGCCAGCAGAGGGCAGTGTTTTCATGTTTGGTCCAGTTAGAAGAAAATCTTCCAGAGTTGCCTAGAGAATACCAAGTTTAGAACTACCACAATGGTGATGTAGTACCCTCTAGTTGTTGAGAATACAGCTGTGAACAAAACACATAAAACTATTTTCCCCCAGGGAGCTGATCCCCCACTGATTATCCTGGGAGATAGTGAGACAGAACATGCAGGGGCTGTGTGAGATGTTAGTTCAGATAGATCTATTTGATATTTGTTTGCAATACTAGGGATTGACTCAGGGCCATCTTAACATCATCTCTGGGGATTTTGTAACTTTCTTGACTTTGAGAATTTTAGTTTATTTTCATTTCTTAGCAATGATATCAAGTTCAAGGCCAGCCTGGGCAATTTAGTGAGACCTGGTCTCAAAATAAAAGTAAAAAGTAAGAGGGAGGGTTACTGGGTATGTAATTCAGTACAAAGGCCCTGAGGTAATATCCAAAACAAAAAACAAAGTCCTAGTGTCTAGTCAATCTCTTTTGCATGTTTCTTTTATTTAAACTAGATTGAAACAGGCATTAAAATTGTCAACATGAGGAATCCTTTCTAGAGAACAACTGGGCGATGGACATTGCATATTCTGTCGTTGACATGAACATGTTGGTTCTCAACAAAAGCAGACTCAAAGTGTTTCACGCAGTCTCAGAGAAGCTTCTGTGAGTTAAGTTCCTCTAATAGCTGGGTGTTACTCTTTAGCACCTTACTCTTTTGGGCTTGTACTTTCCTGTACATCATAAACATTCTCAGGAGAGACTCAATTTTCCATTTTCATATTTTCTTCTTTTCAATGGACTGCTGTTTAGATCTTTTATCACACTGGAAAGCAGAGAGACAAGAAAAGAGAAAATCATGGGTCAAAGCTGAGTTCCTGATAGTTTTGTTCCTTCTTGCTAGAAAGACAACTCTCCCAAATCTCTGGGCTTCATGAAAGGATTTTTCCTTTGTCACGGGTACCATGGGGCCATACCTACTTTGTTCTGTGTGAAGTGGTGAAGGTTTAGGGATACCTTCTTATATCCAAGTAGTCTTGGATACTAGCCAGGCCTTTGAGACGGCCAGAATGTGATTCCCCGTGACCTAGCGCCTCCCGAGAACCTCCCTGTGCTGTCTCCTGGAGGGGGCGGGGGCTGGACACTCGCCTTGCTCTTGGAACTTGAGTATATCCCCAAAAGAAAAAGGCTGCTTCTCATCACATTCTGCAAGTGGATTTTTAAAATGAGTAAGATTTTCTTGTGTCCTTGTATCCTACAGGCTTTACCTCATTCTACCTTCCTGGCTTCATCTCCTACCACTCTGTAGCTCTCCTACCTCCTCATGAAACTGCTCCAGTCATGCTGTGTCCTTATGCAAATCTCACCCGTGTACTTTTGCATGTTTTTGGCCTGCTGTCTGGAATTCTATCTTACTCTGCCTGGTGAAGGTTCAACTTTATTTTTTAAAATTTGTGATGAAAATGTTCGTTGGAGATAGGGTCTCACTATGTAACTCAGGCTGTCCTTGAGCTCATGCTGATCCTCTGGCCTCAGCTTCACAAGTGCTGAGATTACAGGCATGTACCATCACCCCAGGCTGTTTGCTTTGAGACAGAGTCTCACTACATATGTAATCCAGGTCAGCCCTGAATTTACTAAATAGCCCAGGCCGGCCTCAAACTCACAATTCTCCTGCCTCAGCCTCCCAAATAGTTGGGATTTCAGGCAGGGATCACCATCCTGGATCCTTTAATAACTTTTTATTTTGAGACAAAATCTTACTATGTTGTCTAGACTGGCTTTGAACTTATAATTCTCCTTCCTCAGCCTCTCAAGTAGCTGGAATTACAGGTATGTAACACCATGTTTCTTTTATACCCAGCAGAAAGGACTATTTTAAATTGCCCTCCTAAAAATCCCACCTACACAAGAACTGGTAACTTCAATGACAATTATTATCTACATAGTGTTAGCAAATGAAATGCCACCAGTCTTGATGAACTTCTGGTGAACAATGCTGTGATGGGGAATGTGAAAGATGAATACACGTTGCTTACACACTTGTTGATGTCCCTATGGCTCTCCAATAAAAACTAGTGTGTTCTAAACACCTGTGTTCCTGCTCTAGTGTCAGGTGGCATTGCACATGGAAACTGCCTTCCACATAGATAGGGGCCCATAGGACTGCGAGCACCTGTGTGACATAGGTGGCCACCACCTGTCAGAGGCCTGTGGGAATTCTGAGGGAGGGCTGGAGCTAAGGGACAGGGGAGCTTTGGGCTTCCTGGTACGTGAGATCTGAGTCAGAGAAAGACTGGAAACTTGGGAGTGTAGGTACCCCTGCTAGGCAGTGCCACAACCACTATTAGGAGCAAAGCTGGACTAAGGAAGGTGAGCTTGGAACGTGGCCTCCAGAGTAGAGCCATGCTCTGAGACAAAGAGGGCCTCACTCCTCAGAAAGGGTCTTGCAGGAGCCTGTCTTGGACAGCTGGATGATCTCCGCTGAGGTGATGTTCCTGCCAGTCACACTGTGTATGGTGTGCAGCTTGTTCACAGCAATCTCCTCGGCCCTGCCTTCCTGTGAGCCAAGGTCTGGTTAGCCTGCTCCTCTCATGACAAAGGCATGGTAGGAAATGGGGCATAAACCTGGCTTGTCCTGGGTCATTGAGAGTTTCTGTCAATTTTACATACATGTCTAAGATTTTAGTGGTTTTATAAGACTTGTTACAAAATATCAGTCCTGGGTCGGGGGCAGCCTCCAGCTTGCCAGGGACAATGGTCTTCAATACTTGTAGCTGATTTTGAGGGGCCTCATTCATATTTCTGAAGAAATGTGTTTCTGATACTGCCTCTGTAATTGGTAATTTTAGGCATTATTTGCCATGCTCCATTACGGAAGATGAGGGTTTAGTATTTTTCCCAGCCCTTACTACACATTTTGCTTCTCCTGGTCTTCCCATATAAAGTTGCAGTCATTATGAATAGAACCATGTTTTTATTTTGGTTAAAACCAATTGGCTTACTAGGCAGAGCATCAGGTTGTGGTCCCAGTACCATTATTAGCAAAGGGCACAAGCCATTATCTGCATCTTATAGGATATAGTGTACAGGCCATGTAGTATAGGTTGAGACTTGAAACCACCATTTCTAATCATTTGATTTAGACTCTGACTTCTACTAACATCACACAAATAGTCTGCTCTGTGTTTGTTTCCTTGCCGGTGAAATGGTCCAGGAATCTCAGCCTTCCTGCCTCAGTGTCAAGAGGATCAAACAAAAGGAGGTCTTTGTTAATGGTCTCACTGGGAGGGAGAAGTCAAGCCTGCCACAGGCCACTGTGATCAGTGGAGGAAGGACAAGGGCATATCTTGCCTGGGTTCAAATCAAACTTGCAGGTTAGGTTAGTTAATGCAGATGTTTATGGTGGATAGTTTCACTTTTTACATGTTCTTACCTCTATTTGCATGGTGGCTGTTTCCCTTCTCCAGTGATATGGAGGATGAGGCGCCATGCACAGCAGGCTCACAGAGTCATATTTGGGTCAATACATGACCCTTTCCCTGTGGCTGAGGCTGGTGATGACTTTGGCTGGGAAGCAAATGTTAGGGATAGAAACGTGAGGAAGCATGCAGGCTCACTGCCTTCAGTCTTCATTTGTAGACCTTCAGCTTGTTTTGCTCTACCTGCTCCTGCATGCACTGGT